>NC_000080.6:64607444-65272444 GCF_000001635.26 Mus musculus | reverse complement strand
ACTTCTCCTGGCTAGCCTCAACTGCCAGGGAGTCGCAGCAAGGGTGGGATCTGGAAGGTTAGCTGGGGCCAGGGCCCGAAGGGACCTCAAGGATGTGTATGTGTGGTGGGGTTGGAACGTGCCCTTTGGAGTAGACCCCATTTTCAGCCTCACACAATAGGATTGGTGTTTCAGAAAGATCTTTCTGGAGCCTTAATAGAACAGGTTAGAGACAGTGACAAGAGCCAGGGTGCTATGGTACTGTGCCTGGCAAGGAATGCTGGTGAGGCTGTGAGCAGAGAACATGGAGTTGGGTGGATTAGATCTAGAGAAAAGATTCACAGACCCAGAGAGCACATGGGGCATGGAGGCAAGGGTGTGCAGATGGATGTTCCTCCACAAGCTTCTGTATCCTAAGAGTCTGGGCACGCTGAGAAGTCAAGGCCCTGAGAATTCTTCACGTGGACCTGTTTTCCACGTTGCAAAGCAGGAAGGCAGCCTAGAGGGAGGAGTAGTTTGCATTTGCTGCTTGCTGTGACGTAGTAGATTCCCTATGCTCATTGGTCTTCAGCTGCCAGGAAACCCATCTCGTGGGTGATCGGCACCACTCAGCGGGTCAAAACTGACCAGGAGACCTAGTGGTTAGGCTTGATGCAGAATGGTTGCCCTAACAGCTCTGCTGTGAGGGGAAGTTCTTGGTCCCTGCTCAGATGCTTGTGTCCTTTAGTACTGTGATGAAATAGTACCGTCTTTTGTTCCACCAGCACTTGGCTCATTGTTAGCCTGTAAATTATGGTGAGGAATCAAGCCCCACACCTGACAGGGAAAGGAGAGATTTTTCTGTACTGTGTCTGGCAACGGGTGGTGGTGAGGCTGTGAACTGAGAACATGGAGCGGGGCTGACTAGGTCTACAGAGAAGACTCACAGACCCAGAGAACACATGGGAGGGTCATGGAGGTAAGAGTGTGCAAATAGATGCTCATAACATGGGCCCACATGATAAAGCACCTCATGATGGTATGAAGTGGGAAGATAGTGAGGTCGGTTTTACACAATGAGAGTGGTTGTTTCATTGCCCTGTAGGTGGTGTCCTGATATTCAGGGACTGATCAGAATTCTGCAGCTCCCAGAAGCAGGAATGCGATACCCTAGGGGGCTGCCATTCTCACGGCCCAGCCACGATCCTTTATCAGGAGTGTTTTATATGTGTCTCCTTAGAAGTCAGCTGGGAAGTAGACTTCTTAGGAGAACATCAGTCTCATGAGTACTTGGCTGACATATAGTCACTAAGTGACCTCAATTTCGTCCAGAAACTCAGGGATTCGGGCAGGGTGGGGAAATCCCTCCTGGACATCTTTCCTCCCCTCCCCAAATTCTATTGGCTCCAAGGAGATCCAGTGAGGATCCAAAGAATGATAACCTTTCCCTTGGGCAGGACTCTGATCTATTTTTTAGTCTTGTCCACATAGCAAAGATACAACTAAAGTTATTGTTGTTGTTTTGTTTTGTTTTTTGTTCATAGGCTGTGCCATCTTAAACAATTCCTGCTTATATTCTCATGATCAGAATTTTACTTTTTTTTTTCCCCTCCTCACGGACCCAAATGAGGAAGTCTGTCTGGCCACCTACCTGGTCATTCAGAAGCTGATGGTTGAGAGGTGTCCAGGTACTCATCTTTGTCTGCATTTTGGGGCCATCGATGCTTTTTGGAGGTGCAAAGGCCATCATGAAATGAACTGGTATTTTTCCATAAGAAAGACAACACCTATGAGGAGAAATGAATCATTGAATCTTCTGAGAACCGAATAAAGTTAATGGTTTTGTTTGATTGTTTGTTTGTTTATTTTTGTATGTTGAGAGAAGGTACAGGTGGGTAGATTATTTACCAAGAACCTTGTAAATGTCAAAAACTTCCTATGTCTGATCAGTACAAGTGTACAATGAGCTGGTGGCAAGGTTGTGGTTCAGTTCCTTAGACCACTGGAAAAAGTGAGGCTCACTGAGGTTATACACACACACCCTGTCCAAGATCATCGTGAGTGGAAGAGAAATGGAACCACTGGGTCATGGGGGTGGGGCTAGCTCAGAGGCATCCTTAGCTCATAACATAGTTTACTGGCCAGAAAGAGAAGCGTTTCAAATTGAGGGTCACAGTGCAACATAACACCCTTCACCCCAACATATGGGAGGCAGAGGTAGGTGAGCCTCTTTGAATTTAAGGCCATATTGGTCTCCATAGAGATTTCAAGGCCAGCCTTGGCTACACAGTAAGATCCTGTCTCAAAACAAACGTCTACTTTTTGTCCTTGGGTCATTAACACCCCTCCTCTGATCTTAGTGTAAAAGAGTTCTAGCCTAAGACATACTAAAGGGGCAAACATGTAGTGGTCAAGGCCACGGCTTTGGAGATGGACAGACGAGTTTATTGGGAAGAATTCTGCCGGTTTTGATGATCTGGTATACACTCTGCCTACTTTTAATCAACGTAGCTTAATTTCCATAAAGAATTCCTTTTCCCCACTGGTGTGGGTTGGTTGGCTCATTTTCCAGGTGTCCAGTTGCTGCTTTCTGTCTTCCTTTAGGGGCCATCAGTGGCCCTCTCATGACAACAGCTGCTGGGTGATTGGATCACGTTACAGATGGACTGACCGTGGCTTACTCTTTTCTGCATTAGTCACCTGAGCAGACTACAATGCTACCCCCACTCCTCTGACCCCCAGAAGCTACACACCCTTTCCTCTTCTGCATCTGTTAGCTAGATGCTGTGTCTAGTTTTGCAACATTTTTTTTTAACCTTGTGAAGTTTTTTTTTTAATACCAGTTCTTCTATTTCTTTAAAAAATTTTTTCTTAAACTTATTTATTTTTGTGTGTGCACGTCTTGTCTGTATATATGTATGTGCACCACATGCATGGTTAGTGCCTGATGAGTTCAGAATGGGACATCAGGTCTTCTGGAACTGGAGCTATAGATGGTTTGAACCATGGTGTGGCTGCTGGGAATTGAACCTGGGTCCTCTACAAGAACAACAAGCACCCCAACTTCTGAGCCATCTCTCGATCCCCACTTTGTGCAGTTTAAAAAAAAAATCCTAGGTATGTGTATCTCCAAAATGATGCTTAAAAGATAAAGAGAGGAAAAGTCTTGCCAAGGTGGCCTGAGTAATCTCCTTCAATCTTTCTTAGAACTTGTCAGATATAGAACTCCCAAAACCTGTACTTTAGGGGACCATGATGGAATATTTTACAATGGACAGTAGTGTGAGTGCCTGCCCTCAGTGTTTCTACTTCCCCCCTAAAAGATGGGTTTGCACACACAAGTAGAACTATGGCTGAGATGACTCTATAAATGAACAATGTTGAGAAGTGTTCAATAGTCAACACCTTCCCATGGTTCTGCCACTGAAGCCCTGGTATGAAGGGGCTCAGATTAGCCTTTGGGCCTTTCTCAGCTCCTAATGTCTAAGTTACTACATTTTTTAGGTAGGTTACAAAAGGCACAGGGAATACTTTTATTGCAGCATGGCTAACTAGCAGCCAGACACACACAGGTGAGCAGGAAGACCACAGATACAAAGCAACGCCACCTAGTTCATATCTGTTCAGGTAAAATTGTATACTGCTTGTTGTTTTTTATCTTGAGACAGGGACTTACTGTAGTCCAGGATGCCCTCAAACTCAAGATCTCACCACCTCAATCTTCTCAGTGCTGTTATTACTGGAGTTTGTCACTGTGTCCAGCCCCGCCCCCCTTCTTCTTCCTTTAAGACAGTAGCTGCTTTAAAAATCATAAAGCTGCCGGGATAAAAATCTATGCATCTCTTCCTAGGAAAATACACATGAAGCTAAAATTCTGCTTCCCCCAGGTTAAAAAAAAATCTCTGTATTAATCTGAGAAGCTCCCTTGCATGTGTGGAAAGCCATTTGATGTATTCTAGGTACCATTTCTGAATGAAGCTAAAGTAGCTTTTCTCAAAGATACCCTAAGGGTCTGCCCAGGCTGTTTTCTTCCTCCTGGTTCCTTGGGACTGAAAACCACTTTAGATTAGGCTTTCTTCAAAGCAGCAGCGGTAGTTTCCAGGAGGTGGGGTTAGCCAGGAGGCACTACTCTTGGTGACAGTCATGGAGAGGGCATGCCAGTGGGGACGTCTTATCTATCTTTTGTAATTCTCCTTTTCTGATTCTTCCCTCCTCCCTCAATCCCAGAAGATGAACAGTGTACATAGTTTGTATGCATACACAAGTTCACAAATAAACTACTGGCTACTATTCAAAACACAGAAGTTTTCACATAACACATACAATAAATAATTGCATCCTGTCTACCAAGACAGCAAAGATTGTCTCATCCTTGTCCACAGGTACAAGTTGCAGGTACTTATGACTCCCTTTCCTTTTAATGGCTGCCTGTCATTGTGTTTCATGTAACTTGGGATAAAACTGTAGAAAGAAGGCCCAGGGTTCTCACCCCCTACATATGGCTCCAAGCTAAAGCCCAACACCCAAGCAGAGGTCCCAGTTGTCACATGCTTCCGGTCTGACCTAAATCTTCTGAGCCATTGTCCACACCATCCCCATTACACAATAATTTTCCTAAGGATCTATCCCAGGCAGGCCTCAAACCTGCTCCTGAAGTCATGGATGACCTTAAACTTCGGATCCTTTTGCCTGCATCTCTCAAGTTCTAGATTGCAGTGTTCGCCACACGCCTGATTTATGCAGAGTTGGGTTCTGGCTTCATGCATGCTGGACAAGCATTCTACCAAGTATTCGATACTCCAAGCCCTAAGTTTCGTTTTGTTCTGTCTCGATTTTGTTTTTGTTTTGAGATAGAGTCTGCCTCATACCCCTGGTCGGCCTGGAACTTGCTATGTAGACCAGGTTGGCTTTAAAGTAACAAAGATCCACCTGCCTCTTGCAGGGTCTGTGCTGCCAAACCGTCTCATCTCACTAATGACTGGAATTCCAATTCCTCAACTCGAAGTCTGGGTCAACTCAATGTAACTATTTCAACCTAGTGCCCCCTTTTCCTGTACTCTGTCCAAATCCACTGACAGCCTGACCACTGTAAGGACAGTGGCATGAGGCCCTGATGCTTTGGGGCTCGTGTATTCTGTCACTGCTCATTTAAACTCCAGTCACAGTATCACAGCCGTACATAGTAGATGCTCAATAAATGTTATTCAATGGAAGGGGGAAAATGTCCTGGAAGAGCATGGGGAGGGGGAGTTTGAGAATTAAACCTTGTGGGACTGCACACTGAAACTCAGAATATGCTGACCCTGGCACAGAGGAAATACTCAAGGTTGTCAAGAGTTTTATTCGGAGGTTACAACGAAGACTAGGATTGAGTTTCTCTGCTAACACACAATTCTCCCACAGTACACTGTAAAATCACCAGACAAAGGGGATCTCGCACAGTATCAGAAATAGAGGGCGGGTAGGTTTAAATAGGAATTCACCCTATATTCAAATAGTTAAAACCGAAATAAGCACTGTAATGCATGGTTCTCAAAGCTACTGCTTGACCTGCACTGTAATTGTTGGTTGTTAATTGCAGAGGTGTGAAGCAGCCATTGAAACCGCAGCGCACTTTAATCCCCAGGAGCCCCAGCAAGCTTTTGGGAAGCTGGGGAGCTCTCTCAGAATCTCCGTGTTTTTCCTGCTCTACCCACTGCTCACCTCAGCAGCTGGCTTCCTTCTTCAAGCCTCTGGTTCTGGGGTTGCTATCGTTGCACTAGGGCAGCTTTCTTTGACTCCTTTCAGCCCCCACCTTACTGCTTCCAGCAGGCCAATCGCCATCTATAAATCCTGTCGCTGGCATCCGGGGTCTCTTAGGCAACAATGTGTGGACTCTTGATTGGCCAGGGTATCCAAGGAAGGCTGGCTCCAAAATTGGGCACAGAGATAAAAGGAGAAAGTGTGGCAGTCGGGTGAGTGGGAGGAGCTGTAACATCTTGATAAAATTCTTGGAGGAAGCTGTATCCAATCCTGAAACCAGCAGCCTTGAAAAACCTCCCTTCAAGACTTGCTGCGTTTGTGTTCCAAAACAGACCGAGCATGCTCAGTTGTGTTGCTCTGGTCACTCGGGAGCTCCGAAACGCAAACTCCATTATGCCAGGTTTTAAGACTGCCCAGACGGAGGAAATAACAATTGGCTACGGGTCAGATGGGAAAAAAAGCACCTGCAGAGGGGAGGGGAGGTCGTGGGGGAACTGCCCCAAGCCAAGTGACAGATACGCCAGGGAACCAGCAGATGGCACGCCCTTATAAGAATAACTGTATTTAGGTTTTAAGATCCAGTCACATTTAATTAGCTAAATGTATTGAGCACCCAACTTGTAGTGAGAACCACAGAATTCAAGGATTAAAAAAAAAGAAGAAAGAAAAAAGAAAGAGAGAAAGAGAGAAGGAAGGAAGGAAGGAAGGAAGGAAGGAAGGAAGGAAGGAAGGAAGGAAAGGAAGGAAGGAAGGAAGAAAGAAAGAAAGAAAGAAAGAAAGAAAGAAAGAAAGAAAGAAAGAAAGAAGGAAGGAAGGAAGAAATCTGAAGGCGGGAATGGTAGCTCAATCCTGCAATCCTAGCACTACGGAGGTGGAAGCAAGAGGGTCAGGGTTCCTAGGAAAGTTTTGGCTACAAAGGGAGTTGGAGACTAGCCAGAACTCCAAAACCCTGTCTAAAACATAAGAGAAATCTAATGAGAGAAACTCAACAGTGTAATGTGCAAATAACCAACGGATCTAGTAGCTGTGATAACAAGTCCTGAAGAATTCCGAGAAGTTGGAAATCCCATGCCTGTGTAAACAGTGCAAAACAATTTTGATAAGCAGCAGCAAACCAAAACTTAACCCCAGTACCTAAAAAGAATACAACTTCCCAAACTACCTTTGCGTACTAAAACAACGGACACCTCCAACTTAAGCAGTCCTACAGATCCTACGTGTTTCATCATTTTTAAAAATAGTATAGTTTTAAATTTAGGTTTATTTACATGTGTGTATCTATGTCTGAGTGTTAGCCTGTGTCTGCCATGTGTAGAGGTCAGAAAACAACTTTCAGGAGCCGAGTCTCTGCATCACGTAAGTCCAGGGCTTGAACTCATGTAATAAGGCTTGCCACCAAATGCCTTTACCTACGAGCCATTTTGCCAGCCTTCCCTTTCATTTATTTATTTTTTTTAAATAGGCAGAATTTGCATATCTACCATTTAAATGAAAAGGGGACAGTGCATCTCGTGGAGGTTGGCGCTTTCCCTAAGTTAACAGTGGATCAGTAAGTGGCAAAGCTGAAACGAGAACCTAGGTTGTCTGGATTCCAACTTAGTGGTTTTTCCAAATGACCAGCTTGTATGTAAATGAATAGACAAAGCCTTTGGGGATGTGAGGGGGTGGCCTGGGGGAGGCAGGTAAAGATGTCATACTAAATTACCATGCATTACCAGTTAACATTTATGGTTTCAAAAAACGGGTTCATCCAGAAAGGCACCAGTTTTAACAATGCCTAGGTGGCTGAGTCTCTCTGTGAAGTTCCCCCTTGTTAAAGACTTTCTATTAGTGGTTACAACATGGAAGGAAAGGGAGATGGGACCTAGAAAGCATCTGGAGTTATCCCCATGGGATTTGAATGTTTCCATTCCTCATAGAGGATCCCCTCTTCTCTGCTCTTAACAGTACCTTCTGGGTCTCCTCATGTCCCACAGTTCCTCCAACTGACTGCTCCCCTAAAGGGGAATGAGTCACCCCGTTCCCACTGTGTTCCTTGTGAGTCACCCCATTCCCACTGTGTTCCTAAGGAACATGCACACATAGCCCAGTGTCTTGTGATACTTTGACATTACTTCTGTGTGGAACATATCACACATAAAGAAAAGCTTAGAGATTTTATAACAAACACTTGTATCTCCACAAAGATGTTTCCACCAATATGCGTGCTCTTCTCTCTCTTTCTCTCTCTCCCTCTCTCTCTCCTTCCCTCTCTCTCCCTCTCTGTGTGTTTACCAGACATGCATGTAGTAGCCCTTTCCGCACACAGATCCCATTGTCCTTGCTATGTCTAGAAAACAATTTGTGCACCGCCTTCTTGTTCCTTTTTGGACAGTTTCATTATATATATGTTCACTCTTTGTTTTGTTTGTTTGTTTGTTTTTGTTTTTCGAGACAGGGTTTCTCTGTGTAGCCCTGGCTGTCCTGGAACTCACTCTGTAGACCAGGCTGGCCTTGAACTCAGAAATCCACCTGCCTCTGCCTCCCAAGTGCTAGGATTAAAGGCATGCACCACCACTGCCCGGCATATATGTTCACTCTTACAAGTGATTTATTCTTGACAGTTTTTAAAGATGTACTACCACTTATATATAGCAGTTTCCTTTTCTGCTAAGTATTGTATTTATTTATGGGACCTGACGATGTTGATATATTTGTAATTGTGTCTGTGTCATCCCCATCTGCTGATGTGAGCAGTGGCGTGGCCTGTGTCTGTTTTTATAGCGTACTGTGTACACTGAGTAAGAAGGCTCCTGCAAGCACATTTCCAGTGCCTTAGTAATGGGGATCTAGCACTACATAAAGCTATGACAAAGTTTCTCCTCCACCCCCATATACCACCTGCCTCTTCATTTACTCTCATCAAGAGACACCACTGGGTCCCTGGGGCATGCTGATTTGCCTGGAATGGCCCTAAGAATCAACATTATTGTCCTGAAAATGTTGCTGCACAAGTGCCAATAAGGAAAGTGGAAATTGCTATTTCAGATTTTGTTTATCACGCTGGCCTATCAAATTCTGTCAATTCTGATGTGAGACTGACCTGAGCACAAGACTTTTCAGCATTCACTAAATTACCTGAGAACCTTTTAAAAATTATATCTGACTCTGTCTCTTGTTATCTGTCTCTCTGTACACCTATGGGCCAGAGGTCAACTACAGGTGTGTTAGTCAGTTGCTCTCCACCTAGTTTTTTGAGACAAATCTTTCACTGGCCTGGGGATTCACCAAATGGGCTAGGCTGAGTGACTAGCTAGCCCCAGGACCCACCCTGGCTCCACCTCCCCAGCACTGGGACCACAAGTGCCTGCTATTAGGACTGATTTTGTTGTTGTTATTTTGTTGTTGTTGTTGTTTTGTGGGTTCTGGGGATGTAACTCAGGTTCTTCCGCTTGTATAGCAAATGTTTTACCAACAGAACTGTATCTTCAGCCCATATGTTCTCACCGTAGCCATTTATAAACATAAGGGTCAGTAGTGTCAAGTACAATCACTTGCAACAGGGCCAACGTTGCTGTATGTCCTGTGAGCTACCAAGAGAACCAAATGAAGCCATGGACTCTAAGTTGAAGATGGACAAAAAGAAAGATAGGTAAAACCCTGTAACAAAGAGAAACGCAATCACGATTAATTGAATACAGGCTCTTCCATTAAAATGCTGTGTGACTAAGTAAGACATCCAACCTTTCTGAGAGTTCTTCTCCCTGTTGGGAAAAAATAAAATTGTGTTTAGATGACCTCTAAAGAAATCTTTCAGCTCCTCAAGCCGTGCATATAGCAAAGGGAGTGGGGAGCCCTCTAAGCGGAAGATGAGGCATGTCACCAGCGAGCACAAGCTCCGTCTGTTTATAGTAAGGTCTCGGTGGAGAGGACGCGAAGTGTGCACCTGCTTCGCCGGTCAGAGTGCAGCGTTGCAACAGACCGGGTGTCCCTTGCTACCTGTGCGCGGCACTACCCTTCACCGTGAGTCCCCGAGGTCCGAGGTTGGCACACTGGCTTCCGCACTGGACCCGCACTGAGAACTTGGCTCAGGCGGACTTTGCAAGAAGGACTGGGCACATGTTGGATGAATGCCTCCAGCGCTGGGAACCACCAAACCGACGCGCGGCGCTCAAGACGTCACTATCACCTAGGACGCCAGGCTGAGAACAACGAAGCCGGTCAGCGCTGCACAGCCAGGAGCTGGATAGGAGGCTGACCGTAGCGCGCATGCGCGGCACGTGCGCGCGCACCTCCCTCCCCGGGCCGCGCGCCTCGACGCTCGCGAAGGCTCGGCGCGCCTGCGGTCCTCGGCCGCTCGGGGAACCTGAGGGACGCGCGGCTGCCTGCGGGGCCAGCGGCGCTGCCCGGGAGAGCCCGGAGGCCGGCGGTGAGGTGAGTCGTGCGGCCGACGTTTCCTCCGGGGCCGGGAGGGCGGGAGAGGAGCGTTGCGTGTGGAGAGCGCCGAGGCGCCTGCCCCAGCCCAGCCGCCCCTCGTCAGGCGGCGCTCGCTGCTCGCGTCGCGGCCGAACAAAAGCCCGAGGCCGGCGCTGCCGAGGCGGGCGCGGAGCTGCGGCTGGCGAGCGGCCCGGCCGGAGCCGGGTCGGAGTGGGCGGCGCGGAGTTCGGGGCCGCGGCCGCTCTAAGCGAGGATGCCCTGGGAAAGCGGCGGGGCCGGTACGTCCCGCCCGCGCCGGGCAACCTGTGCGAGTGTGGACGCGGCGGGTCCCCGCGCCGGTCGCCTGCGGGGAGCGAGGCCGGGCCCAGCCGGTTTCTGCGCTCGGCGCCGCGGGGGCGTGGGCGGGAGGACGATGCGCCGAGCTCCGGCGCCGCTGCTTCCCTGCAGCCCCCGGCCGACCCCTGACACCCAGCGCCCAAAAGTTGTCCCTTGCTGCCCATCAGTTTGCAAAGTCGGAGGCTCCCAGCGCCGCGCGCTCCCCAGGTACCCCCGCGGTGGGGACTCGGGGTCGGCAGATTTGCCCTGGGATGCGGCGTGAATTCCTAGCCTCTGGAATAAAGGCACTGAGATGCGGGTAACGTTAAGGTTGTAAACATCCCATAGGCTTTTCGCATCTTGGGACTCTTGGAGGTAGGGACTTCCTCAAGGGAAGAGGAGAGGGCTTTTTCATTTTTCTTTTCTCCTCCCTTTTCCTATTCTTTCCCTCTTGTGGGTAGAAAAAGAACAAAAGCACATGCCATTAATTAGGCAGAAGAGACTTAAAGTTGAAAAACGTCTCGAGAGGTCTGGGTTTTCGCCCAATGATAGAATCACAATTTTTAGCTCCCTTCTGAATTTCTCAGACTGCCGAACAGACGCACCAGCTTAAATCTCACGGTGGGAAAGTCCTTCAGTACATCCAGAATGTTTGTTGATGGGAATTGGGTTGCTTTGCAAAACCAGTACATGAGAGCAGGGAAACAAAGACCAGCTGGGCTTAAGGATGCCACCTCCCTTCTCAGCCTGCTTTGGTCCTCGGTGGTCTACTGGGCATAATGGGCTAGAAGAGGACTAGATAAATCTAGTTGTGTATTAAGAAGCGGGTACTCAAGTTGTGCATGATAATGGCTCATGCCTGTAATTTGAGTAATCGGAAACTAAAGCAAGAGAATCTCCGAAAGTTACAGGCCAGAATAGGCTGTGTAGTGGACCACTTTCTCAAAAAGAAAGGAGGCGATAAGACCTTACATTCTCTCTCTACCTTTAAACAAATCAGTGTCGTCGTCGTCGTCCCCCCTCCACCCCCGAAACAACACATTTTCTTGAACCACAGCATAAAGGTAAAAAGATTCAGGGTTAAGGAGCCAGGGAAAGGAGTGTAAATATTTGGAAGGATAAAACCGAGATAAACTATAACCCGGTTGCAGCTCTTCCCTAGACTTAGTAAAACAGTGGGTAGTGTTGATCTGTCTGCCCCCAAATGCTTTGAAACTGTTAGCAAAATAGGCATATTTTTAAATAAAGTCTAGAATTCTCTTTCATCTTTCCTGTTTTTTTTTCCTTTTGTCTAGTGATAATGTGCCTCTCATCTCTTAAAAGGCTAGTAAGGGTCCATTAATAGAAGAGAAAGTGACTGTGGCCTTCTCGTCCGTTTCCCCCCAGATTTCTATGAACTTTATTTTCTGTTTTGGGTCTTCAAGTGGATGGTTGTTTTGTTTTGTTTTGTTTTAATTTGTTTTGTTTTGTTTTAATTCCATGCTTGAGATATTTGAAGTAGAAAGGGTTGAGAGGAATTTAATAGTGATGTGTATAATACAGTGTAAGTCTTTGTATAATACAGCATGAAACCTTTATTGTGTGGGAAGAAGAGAGGAGGGGGTTCTGCTTACAAAAGAGTGTTTCCCTGCTTGACCTCTGGGAGCTGGGAATCTACCCCACTTATGTTTTATATTAGTTTGTTACTAACACTCTACAATGATTTTGTATGTAAAACTGAGCATGAAATCAGGTGTGGTGGCACACACCTTTTATCCCATCACTTAAAGGAGAATCTCTGTGAATTCAAGGCTGGCTTGGTTTACATAGCCAGTTCCAGGACACCCAGGACTGCATAGAGAAACCTCTTCTCAAATAAAAAAAACCCAAAACCAAAAAAACCCAAAGCCTTCTGAGCATCTTGGTATATTGATTGTTCTTAGGAGGCAGGTGGTAGGTAGCAGTTCTTAGCACATCATTATCTTCATTCAGTAGAGATCTGTGCAGAGAGATACAGTAAGGTTCTGAGGAAAGAAAAGGAGTTTTCAGTGGTGGTACTTGTAAGGCTGGGAATAACAACTCTTCATTGGCTCGAAGAGACGTTTAGCTGCTGTTTCAGAAATGGTCTCCCTCTCCAATTTCTAGTTTATCATTCTGGGAACCACTAGCTTCAGTGCATCCAGGGAATGCACTATAAATGAAGCTTTTGAAGACTACAACTCAGGGAGTGAGCTTAATACATTCCAGTCTCCCCCTCATTATGTCTCACCAAAACAGTACTTTACTGAAAGCACACAAAGCATATGGTTTTGCTAAGGGAAAAACACGAGCACTTGCTATTTCCTCACAAAAGCTCAGAGTTCTTGGACCACCTTTATTTATTTTATCCTTTTTGCCATCCTTTTTGCCAGCCTCTATTCAACTTTAGGACTGGGGATACAGACCAAGGTGGTAGACTGCTTACCTGGCACCCACAAGACTGAGTCCAGTCCCTAGTACTGCAAACAAAACCAACCAAGCGTACAGAATCTATCTTTGAATTTTGAGTTTTATTTACAGATTAATTTTGAAAGATTGTTTGCTTGTCTTAGTTTCAGAGCTTACTAGTTTGAAATTTGGTGCCTATCATTTGCTTTAAATTCTGAATCTAGAAGTACTGTTTCTTTAAGCAATACCTTTCAGCACAATGGAAGATTAGATGATTGTAATTAGTAGATGGCAAAATGAAATTTAAAAGTTAGAAAGATGATGGGCACTAAGGCACATCCCTGTAATTGTAGCACTTGAGAGAGAGGCAGGAGGCTCAGGAGTCAGGTGATAGATAACCTTAGCTGTAAGAGATGGTGGCTGACTCCTTGCTTCAGGCAAAAAAAGAAAAAAAAAGAGAGAGATTAGAAAAGAGTTACTCTGATATTAATACAAATATAGATTCTATGAATTCAATATGATGTTATATGAACTTTCTTTTTGGCAATAGCTAAGAGGCAGTTTTGTGAGGATGAATCTTTTTTCTTTAACTGTATGATACAGAGGTCTGAGGAGGTGGCTTCATTGATAACGTGTTTGCTGTGTGTGAATGAGGACCTCCATAGTCATGTAAAAAGCCCTGTGTGGCAGTGGGTGCTTGTAACCCAGTGTTGGCCAGAATGGAAACAAAAAGATCCTGGGGGCTTGAAGCTCTTCTAATCTATCCAGTTGGTGAGCCCAGTTTCAGTGAAAAACCTTGTCTCAAAAAAAAAAAAATTGTAAGGCACTAGAGGAAGACACCTGGCACGTGCAGGACACACATATAACCCCCCGTAAGAAATGGAAAGTAACAGGCCAAATTCTGAGTAGGCTTTAGGAAAAGGGAAGTGATACTGGAGAAGGTAGTAGGAATAGGTTTCCTTCAGAGGGACTGACTTAAAGCAACCCATTGCTAATCCTTTGCAATGCATTCTTGAAAAATGTGTCTGAAAGATGGGAACATCCTGGCTTTCCATGCTGTAGCTAGTGTATCTAGCATTACAACTTACAGATGAAATTTCTGAACTGGCTGTATTTACAGGGTGTCAAAATTAAATGTAAACTAAGAATAGTGAGATAGACCCTGTCTGTGGAGAAAGTGATGCAGAAGCGTTTATGAGCACAGTCTTTTGTTGCCATTTTTCTTGAAAAGTGTGTGCCCCTTGTGCACACGTTTTCCGTGGCTGCATCTGGTATCCGCTTGCTTTTCCACCTGAGTTGTTTGGTTCTGGCTTTGTTAGCCAGCCTGGGAAAACAGCCCTTCAACATTTCATTCATCTTTTTCTTGCTGTCCTTCAGATCATGTGATCAGTTCATTAATTTTAAAGACCTTTTTCTCATCAAAATGGACAATAATTGGAAAATACCAGATTCCCGATGATCTACATTCATAAAACTAAAAACGTATACATTTCTAGTATTTCCCATGCCCCACCTAGTATAGGAACTCAAACCATGGCTTCACACACACTCTAGGAAAGCACTTTAACGTCAAGCTGTGTCTCTAGCCCCAATCAAGAATGTTACCAAGCACTAACAATCGATTTTCCAAATATTTGATATTGTGCTGTGGAGAGGTGAAAGTGCCTCTTAACTCACAGAGCATGAACTGTCATAGCATTCATTTTTTTCTTGGACTCTGGTGCCCAGAACTGCCTACTCCTTCTGTTAGCTCAATGGGCTTCTTTATTCTGTTGGAATCCTACAGATTCTTGCCAAAAAAGAAAAAAAAAAGTATAATAAAATATTGCCTCCAACAACCTTAACCTTTATTTTATTTAATGGGTTGCTATATTTTATCTTTTTGAGTCAGAATTACCTGTTTCTTGCTTTTCCACCTAAGTTGTTTGGATCTGGCTTTCTTAGCCAGCCTGAGAAGACAGCCTTTCAACATTTCACTCATCTTTAGATTAGAGCTTTTCCATGGATGAGCCTACCTTGAGGAAAAAATGGCACCTTCTCCTGATTCTGATTAGAACCAGATGTTTCAGGGACTCTAGTGATGGTTACTCACTAAATACACAAATGAGCCTGATCCATGGTACATACATAAAAAAGATGCCCTGTGTAGAAGGTGCATGTGTCTAATTCCAGCTTCAGAGACAGGTGGATTGTTGAGACTGGCTCACCAGACAGCCTAGCTGGCCCTTGGTAAGTGACTTGGTCATCTCAGCAAAACAATGTGGATGCTTCTGAGAAAGACACCTGAGCCTACACCTTACCTCCAAATGCTCCTGTGTATAGGTAATTCACCGTTCAAAAGTGATATGGAGTGTGTGCAGGATGCTTTAAAGCACACACACCATTTTTGGGCTGATAGATAACATGAATTTTTCAGTGTTAGAAAAGTCAAGTTTTGCCAGGTGTTGTGTGCATGCCTTTAATCCCAGCACTCAGGAGGCAGAAGCAGGAGGATCTCTGAGAATTTGAGGCCAACCTGATCTACAAAGCAAGTTCCAGGACAGCCAAGGCTGTTGTTACACAGAGAAGCACTGTCTGGAAAAATCAGACATCATCACCACCAACGTGTTTGTGCGTGTGTGTGTGTGTGTGTGTGTGTGTGTGTGTCTGTGAGACAACATGTGTGTGATGCATGTGGAGATCAGAGGATAACTTTGGTGAGTTACCTCTGCCCTGTGGCTTCTGGGGCTTGAACTGTCAGCCAGCTCCAGTGGCAAGTGCTTTTACCTGATGAACTGGCTGGCTGGCCTGAAAAATCTATTTGAGTTCTACTAAATTATCACTCCTCTGATTATTTTACTACCTGCAGTAATATACGTAGCATATCCCTTGGCTTGTTGCTTTAATTACCAGTCCATAAACTGTTCAACTAGCATTTATTCTTGTCCTCCACTGAGCACACATTTGTAGATTTGAAGTTACGTCCTCTATGTACAAAGTAATATAAAGTCAGGTCTTTCATAAAATTCCATAAGGCACTTATATTATTTTTAAATAATTGAAATGCCCTTCCTCTTTTAAAGATGGTTATAATTTGTAGCCCAAACTATTCTCCATTTGTCATCTTTCTGCTGAGTTCTGGGATTATAGGCATGTACCATGACATCAGGCTGAAATAGCTGGGGTTTTTGCATATATGCTTTTCTGACAGAAGTTAGTTATAGATGCATACTGTTTCTTAACTCCCTTAAGAAACATCTTTGTATTGGGTTGTATGTGGTGACTTATAATCCCAGTCTTTGGGAAGCACAGGCAGGTGGATCTCTGTGAGTTCAAGTCTGGCTAGGGCCAAATAGTGAGATCTTATCTTAAAGAAACAAGTGTGCATTTGTGTGTGTGGTGTGTATTTAAGTGTGTAAATGTAAGAGTACTCATGAATGGCACATGCATGGCAGTTAAGACACCTTTGGATACCAGTGTTTGCCTTCCATCAGAAGACTGGAACAGTCTTGCTTACTGCTGTATATGCCAGGCTGGTTGGCTCTCCGGCCTCCGGGGATTCTCCTGTATGCGCTCCCCTCCTGTCGCGTGCTGGGATTAGGGATGTGTGTTATTGTATCCGGCTTTATCAGGGTTCTGGAAGTTGAACTCAGGGCTTCATGCTTAACACCACAGTGCTTTACCTACTGAGCATTTTTCCAACCCTGTTTTTTTTTTTTTTTTTTTTTTTTTTTTTTTTTTTTTTCTTATCATATGTTATGTGAATAAATACAATCCATGTGCATCTTTTGGAAGGGAGGAGCAGTGTTAGGGATTGGACACAGGTCTTTGTGGTGTTGAGTACACAGGACCACTGTGGTGTGCTCTTAATCATGTTCGCCTTTTTAGTATCTATAGAATAGTTCATCATGTGTTGTACCACCTTAGCTAAACTACTATTGGTAATTTTTTTGGTTAATTTCAGGGTTTTTTTTTTAGTTATAAATTACTTATGCTAATATTTCAGTTGTATGCCACATGCACTTGTATCCTTCAGGAATAAATTTTGAATAGGTTTGCTGGATCAAGTTGTGCCCATTTGAAATCTTTGGTATAGAAAGTCATTAAAAATTATTTACCATGTGCCTGCAGTCCCTGAAGAAGCCAGAAGAGGGCATTGAATCCCCTGGAGTTACAGATGTTTGTGAGCCACCTGCAGCTCAGGAATTGGACAGAGGTTCTCTGGATGAACATTACGTGTGTTTTTTTTTTTTAACCACTGAGCCATCTCTTTAGCCTGATAAGTAGTCATTAAAAAAAAAAAGTATCAACTAGTTTAGATTCTTATCTCAAGTATTTTGAAATGCTGAATATAATTTCTTCCCTACAATCCATGTTATACTTCATTCTGTCATTGTTGTTTTTGTATATTGGATTAGCA
The DNA here is from genome assembly GCF_000001635.26 of Mus musculus. Taxonomy (NCBI): domain Eukaryota; kingdom Metazoa; phylum Chordata; class Mammalia; order Rodentia; family Muridae; genus Mus; species Mus musculus. The sequence goes on along the minus strand of NC_000080.6, from coordinate 65,255,208 downwards.
GAAGAATTCTGTTTGCCCTTTTTATTTGAAGTTTTTTACTAGTGAAGTTAAATATCACGTCGTGCTTTTATTGGCCATGTATGCATTTCTTTTGTTCTTTGATACTTTTTCTAATATTCTTTTTTAACTATATGTTCTATATGTATGAATTGCCTGCATGATGTCTATGCACCATGTGCATATCTGGGGCCCTCAGAAGAGGGCATTGGATTCCCTGGAGCTGGGGTTATGGACAGTTGTGAACTCCCATGTGGGTGCTGGAAACCAAACCTGAATCCTCTGCAAGAGCAACAAGGGCTCTTAAGCCCTTAGCTAGCTATCTCTTTAGCCCTACTAGTTATTTTTATATCCATTTACTTCTTAATTTCTTGTAGGTTATTATATATAAATGTACTTTTTCTTTTACTTGTTCTGTTTTAGCATAGCATTTCTCAAGACCTGACTTACAGGACATTTGTAACTAGGACCATCTTTAGGAGTAATTCCTTAGGCAGTGTCTCTCTCTTCAGGGGAGTTATGCAGATTAGAGGAAGTTACCACTAACTTGGAATCATTCCTAGCCCTACTCTGGCTTGTCTACATAACTAGGCCTTGTGGTGACCGTTTGTTGGTCATGTGTTTGAGATTCCAGGAGAATAAATATGGCATTACATTTTTGTGTTATCTAAAATGATGCCGCATTGGTAAAACTGGCTGGTAATACTTTTAGAACCTTCTATTCGTTAGTTCAGTATTGGTTGATAGAGGTGGCCTTTTCAACTGCAATTCAGTACCCCAACACCTAATGCAGAATGCTACTTTTTTCGATACATTATCTCATAATTTACTTGTAGATTCTCATGTTCAAGAAGTGATGTGTAAATAATTTTCAGGAAAGAAAAATATGGGTTAAGTGACAGTATTCACAATGTAGCATTAATAAGCTTTAATCTTATTCCAGACCTTTTACAGCTGCTTTCTATCAAGTCAGTTAATAAAAAAATGTACTGCCAACGACCAAAACATGTCAAATAAATTTGAAATTCCATAATCTATTTACAACAAGTATTATTTAAACACGGTTTGGGACAATGGAAAAGGCATTTGAAATGGATCAATTATAACTTGTGACAGAATTCTCTGCCATGTGTTATGTATGTAACTTAGAATATAAAAATATACCAGGCGTGGTGGCGCACGCCTTTAATCCCAGCAATTGGGAGGTAGAGCAGGCAGATTTCTGAGTTCGAGGTCAGCCTGGTCTACAAAGTGAGTTCCAGGACAGCCAGGGCTACACAGAGAAAACCTGTCTCAAAAAAACAAAACAAACAAACAAGCAAAAAGAATATAAAAATATAATTATTAGGGCTGGAGAGATGGCTCAGCAGTTAAGAGCAATGGCTGCTCTTCTAGAGGTCCTGAGTTCAATTCCCAGCAACCACATGGTGGCTCACAACCATCTGTAATGGGATCAGATGCCCTCTTCTAGTGTGTCTGAAGATAGCTACAGTGTACTCATATACATTAAATAAACAAATATTTAAATATATATAATTATAAATATTAAGTATTTAAGGACTATTTTTAGTGTGTGTGAATATATACATATACATATATATCACCTACGATAAAAAAGAAAACTGTTACTTTGTGAATACCCTTGTGTTTTCTATTTTAAATCAGTATGATGTCTCATCACTTATTTTAATGTTAAGTTTGCAGTATTTTGAGAAGTGATTAACTTTCCAATTTTCAATATTTTTCAGCTATTTCAACAAGAAAGAAGCCACTCTCCTCCTAAGATGGAATCTGTGATTTGGGAATGCGGTTGATGGAGTTGCTATGCTGGCCAGATGTGCCCAATGTAATAAAATGAAAAGAAGATACAAGATGATGTCATCTTCCCATATTGTGAAACCAAAAACAAATGCCCTTTGTGAGACCAGGTTACCAGTTCTTTGACAGTACAGGGAGTTTTTAAACTGAGGAGCCTAACAGATAAGGGGTACTTTCAAGCTGAGACCTGCAGGCATATACTGATCTAAAACGCATCTTGTGTAGATCTGATCATCCGAGCCTCATTCTGATCCAGGAAGAATGGCTGTGAGCTGGATTGTCTTTGATCTTTGGCTCTTGACTGTGTTTCTGGGGCAGATAGGTGGGCACAGTTTGTTTTCTTGTGAACCTATAACCTTGAGGATGTGCCAAGATTTGCCTTACAATACTACCTTCATGCCTAATCTTCTGAACCATTATGACCAACAGACTGCAGCTTTAGCAATGGAGGTAAGACACTGCAGAAAGCCACCTGGACTTCCAGCATGACTCGCCTCGTGTGTTTGAGAGAAACAATGGGAGAATAGTGCTGTTTTAAACGTTATCTTGCACATATGAAAATGTATGTACTTCGGGTCATACTAAAATAGATTGAAGAATCTGTGTTTAAAGAGGTTCTGCTCCTGAATTTATTTTTAGACATGGTTTTATAAAGAAACATAGATGATGATACCTCTTCAAAGATTACATTTCTGGTATTTAACTAATAAGTAACTTTGTAAAGATAGTAGGGTATAATAATATTACATAGCGTTCAGTAGCTGAGTATGGAATATAATGTAATTTGTTTTGTTTTTTTAAGACAGGGTTTCTTTGTGTAGCACTGGCTGTCCTGGAACTCAGTTTGTAGACCAGGCTAGCCTTGAACTCAGTTCAGCCTGCCTCTTTTTACCCAGTGTATGTTACCACCACCTAGAATAATGTAATGTTTTAAGGCTGAATTCTTCTGTTCTTTAGGTTTACAGTCTTCCTCCCCCAACACATACACACCCCTTAACATCCAAGATGATTTCCTGGTCATGTCAAGTTCACATCAATTTAAGAGTAACTTTCAAGCAATGAGAAAGGTTTTGTTACACTAATTCTGTTCCTGATGGTTAGAATTCTGTGTAAATTTATTGCCTTACTTGAAGGTACTTACTTTTCAGGTACTTCTTAATTTTGCTTCAGAAACTATGTCCTGTTAATGGATATGGTTGATCTTACGTTTAAAAGTGTCTGTAATGGTCTTAGACGTAAGGACAAAGATATATTTACTAGATAGAAATAGGGAGGCAGTAAAAGTCTGATGAAGAATATGGGCTTAGAAGCAAGGCAGCCTAGTGTTTGAACTGTGGCAATTTGTGTGAACCTTGCCAACCTAGTTCCTTTGATTTTTGTAACACCAGTAGCCTTGGTGGTGGTGGTGGTGATGGTATAAGCCAGTACGTGGAAGGTGGAGGCAGGAGGATCAGGAGTTCATGACAGTTCTCTGCTATAGGATGAGGTAGAGGCCAGTCTGGGCTGTATATAACCCTGCCTTAAAAAACAATAAAATAGAAGCCGGGTGTGGGGGTGCATGCCTTTAATCACAGCACTCGGGAGGCAGAGGCAGGTGGATTTCTGAGTTCGAGGCCAGCCTGGTCTACAGAGTGAGTTCCAGGACAGCCAGGGATATACAGAGAAACCCTGTCTCGAAAAACAAACAAACAAACAAACAAACAAACAAAAAACCAATAAAATAAGGTTAGTAATAGTTATACAAAATTTCATAGTACAAAATTACAATATGCCTATAGAGTATTTAGTACACACTAAATACTCTCTAAGTGATGGTTTTTGCTATTTATTTACGTAAGACAATATCTCACTATATAGTGCTGGCTGGCATGGAGATCTGCCTTTGCCTCCTGAGCCCTGGGATTAAAGACGTATGCCACCACACCCTGACTACCTATATTCTAATATTAGCATGACCATGTAATATAATTTGGATAATGCCTTATATTTTTATCAGTCTGACAGTGTTTCAGAGCCTACATTTGGGATTCTTCACTTTACAGTAAAACACATATTCACTTCTTCAAAGTCTTATATAAATCTGGTGAAATTTGTAGAAAGATCATTATTCATAGTATTTCAAAGTATAGCAGGCATGTTAAATTATCCAAATACTTAATGATGCTGTAGAGATTGAACAAAACATTTTCTGCTCTTCCTATGACTATAAAAGGTCTAACTAATAAAGAGAAATATTTGTCCTTGACCATCAGACTGGGATAAGAAAGGGGTATTATCTGATGGCCATAAGTTGGCTCCTGCATGATAGTTGTAGTAGTCTTTACTATGTGCTGAAGATTGAATTAGAAACACTCACATCTAGTACCACTGCCAAGTTGTAATTTCCTTGGAAACAAATGATAAGGATGCCTGTACTAACAACTCAGGTTCTGCTTAGACTCTGTCATGCTTAGGTATAAGACTTTGGACAATCTGCCATCATTCCTACATCTTGTTTTCATAACTTAGGCAACAAAAGTGAAAAAACTTAGACATGCTTGTGAGGATTAAATGGGAGATTTGTGAGTAGCTGTAAAATGCATGGTGTACAAATTTGAATTCTGGTCCTGATCCTGTCTCTAACTTGTCAGAGTTGCCAGTAAGGGGTGGACTTGCATCATTACTCTGGGTTCATGGGACATTCAGAATGATGGCATGATAGGCTTTCTCTGCCTTCTCAAATATGCCCAAGTCACCCATATAGTTTATTTTCATCAGGTCTGCCTCTTTGAATTTGATAGCCTAGAAAGAGTCCATAAGTGGGAAGTAGTTTCTAAGAGAAGGCTTCAAAGATTTGACGAAACCCTGAAGAAGTTGCTTATTTCATGGCTGTCGTAGCAGGGTGGGGTTGCCACTGATAGAATCGTCGGATACAGTTTGAGAGAGTGAGTTTCAGGCACTGTTTCCCTAGTGCTGAGGATCAAACCAGCACTGTGTTGTTGTTTTGGGTGTGGGAGTGATTTTTTGAGACAGAGTTTCTAACTCTGTGGCTGAACCAGGGTCTTAAACTGCTAGAAAAATGTTTTATCAAACCATTTAATGTTTTGAGGAGCTGCTGAACTGCTTTCTGCAGTGGCTGCAGTTTCATTCAGGTTCCTGGTAACACACGGATTCCTAATTTCTCTTCTTGCTCGTGAGCACGTGCTTGCACCACCACCTCCTCCTCCTCTTCCTCCTCCTCTTCCTCCTCCTCCTCTTCTCCTCCTCTTCTCCTTCTCCTTCTCCCTCTCTTCCTCCTCCTCCTCCTCCTCCTCCTCCTCCTTCTCCTTCTCCTCCTCCTTCTTATAATTTTTTATTAGATATTTTCTTCATTTACATTTCAAATGCTATCCTGAAACTCCCCTATACCCTCCCTCCACCCTGCTCCCCAACCCACCCACTCCCGCTTCCTGGCCCTGGCATTCCCCTGTCCTGGGGCATATTAATCTTTTCAAGACCAAGGGCCTCCCCTCCCAATGATGACTGACTAGGCTATCTTCTGCTACATAGCAGCTAGAGTCAAGAGCTCCGGGGTACTGGTTAGTTCATATTGTTGCTCCTCCTATAGGGTTGCAGACCCCTTTAGCTCCTTGGGTACTTTCTCTGGCTCCTCCATTGGGGGCCCTGTATTCCATCCAATAGATGACTGTGAGCATCCACTTCTGTATTTGCCAAGCACTGACATAGCCTCACAAGAGACAGCTATTATCAGGGTCCTGTCAACAAAAATCTTGCTGGCATATGCAATAGTGTCTGGGTTTGGTGACTGATTATGGGATGGATCCCCGGGTGGGGCCTTTCTTCTTACTCTTAAAAAAAAAAAAAACTATAATAGCTGCACTATTTCAATGGCTATGATGTCTTTGATTTTTACAGCTACTTTGGGTTGGATAATTACCATTTCTTCAGTCAATACTTACTGATGACACTGGGGATTTTTTCTATCCTTTGCTCTTAAAAGTGCCACATGTGTGTTTTCATACTTTTGCTGATACAGTTTTGAAATGAAATTCAGATATTCAAAGAAAATGTTTTCATTGATAGTTTCTTAAAAATTTATGTATTACGTATACACTGCCTGCATGTGTGCTTGCAAGTCAGAAGAGGGCACCAGATCTCATTATAGACCGCTATGAGCCACCATGTGATTGCTGGGAATTGAACTCAGGACCTTTGGAAGAGCAGTCAGTGCTCTTAACCTCTGAGGCATCTCTCCAGCCCCAAACCAAGTCAGTTGGTGGTGACACACACTTTCCTTTTCTTTATTTATTTTTTGGTTTTTCAAGACAAGGTTTCTCTGTACAGCCCTGGCTCTCCTGGAACTCACTGTGTAGACCAGGCTGGCCTCGAACTCAGAGGCTGCCTCTGCCTCCCAAGTGCTGGGATTAAAGGCATGCACCACCACTGCCCGGCTCATTGATAGTTTTAAACTCTCGATAGAAGTTGTATAGTAAGGTTTTTTTTTTGTCCCTGGTAGCAATGCATGAGAGACTGTTTCTCCTTATTAGTAGAATCTGTTCTCTGTCTCTGTATTAGACTGTCACTGACAGAAACCTACAGGAATAAGCATAAAGGTTTATTTTGGCTCGCAGTTTACGACTTCCACTGCATTGTGAGGGATGGTGTAGCAGAGTGGCTCAGTTCATAGTAGATGTTTGTAGTCCTGCTGCTCGCATTGCAGTGGACCCACAAGCAGAGAGAATACTTGAGCCAGCAGCTGAGCTTAACCCTCAAATGGACACTCGAGTAAACCTGCTTCTATCAGGTCCCCACCTCCTAAACCTTCTGTTCAAAACAGGAGCCTCTGGGGCCATGCAGATTCAAGCCATAGTATTCAGAAGAAGTACTACCACTCCCGTAGCTGGAAAATAGCATCTCGTTGATCTTTAGCACTTCCTTTACAGAGACAGGAATTGCATCATATACAAAAGTAGTTAAGTAAAGATTAATTACACTGTAATGAAGAGGGAAGAGGAAGAAGTTTGGAGGTCCGGTAATTCAAGCTCAAGTTTCATTACTTATAATCAGGGTAGCTGGGAAAGTGTCTTACACAACCATTGTTAGATTATATTGGTTACAAAGATCAAACAAAATATGAAAATTACTTTTTTAAGTAGCAGTGCCAATCCTTGCCCAGATCCAATTTGAAGCATCATAGACATTTATACATGGCTTTTACTTTAACAGTTCAGAAGCCATTCAGCACATTCGTAGTTCCTTGACCATATCAAGTCATGGTAAACACCACATTTGCCTGGAAGGCTCTGCCAATATCTGGGTGATATCTTACTTTTTTTTTCAAGGCCTGGCTTGGGTCTGATTTTGATTTCCTTGTGGAACCTAGGAAGACCAAAGTTTGTGCCCTTACCTCCATACTTAGCAGTGTGCTTTGTTTACTCCTGGTGTGTGTGGTTTTGTTGTTGTTGTTACAATATTTATTTTTTGTTCCACTCCTGGAATTTGTCCTTACCTTTGTATTCCTAGGACTTAACCCAGAGCCTCACATACAGTATTTACAAATAAGTAAATGTTTGAATTAAACTGTAAGTTCCTTAGGATTGATAATTATGTCTCATTGCTATACCTAAATCTTGCTTTCCTGGGGTTGAAAATAGTTTGGTGGGATAGTGATACTGATCACAGTTCCAAAGTTACCACTGCCAATGAACACTAGTGTGATACTTCTCTGTCTGTCTGTCTGTCTGTCTTTTCTTTTTTTGGTTGTTGTTGAAAGTGATTGGAAGCTTTCAATGTATGTGTTTGCATTTTATAAATAATGTAACTAATAAAAGATTGAAGCAACATAGCTTTCCTTTCTCTAAGATCTTGTTTTGCTTCTGCTTAAGTGTACCTCTGCTTGTCCAAATCCTGTTGTTCTTGACCTGTTCTTAAGATGAAGGAAAAAGTACACAGAGTGTGTGGCTTAACCAAAACATCTGTGACCCTGTGCTGGTTAGTTCTGTCAATGTGATGCAAGCTATAGTCATCTGAGTGGAGAGAGCCTCGATTGAGAAAATGCTGGCCTGCAGGTGTGCCTGTAGAACATTTTCTTAATTAGTGATTGATGGGGGAGGGCCCAGCCCATTGTGGATGGTGCCACCCCTGGCTGTCTATAAAAAGCAGGCTGACCAAGCCATAGCAAATAAGCCAATAAGCAGTACTCCTCCATGGCCTCTATCTCAGGTCCTGTGTCCAGGTTCCTGCCCTGTTTGGGCTCCTGTCCTGACTTCCTCCAATGAACAGTGATGAGGATGGAGGCTTAAGCCAAATAACCCTTTCTTTCCCAAGTTGCTTTGGCCATGGTGTTTGATCACAGCAATAGTAACCCTAACTAGGGCAGGCTAATATAAGAACCTTCTAAATTAAAAAGCAGAAAACTCGTACATACAGATAGTGGAGAATTATTTGCAGTTATTTCTGGTTTTGGGAACAAAAATAACAGCTTTTGAAATTTTGAATGTACCCCAATGAAACAATACCGATCCATATTTGTGGATAGGCTTTTTAAGGAAGAAAAATTCTTTTCTTTAAGCTCATATATTTAACTGCTAGAATACACCATATTTACTTTTTTTTTTTTAGGTTAAATATTTTTTTTTTTTTTTGAGACGGAGTTTCTCTGGCTGACCTAGAGCAAGATCTATAGAGCAGGCTGGCCTCAAACTCAGAGATCTACTTGCTTCTACCTCCAGAGTGCTAGGATTATAGGTTAATGTTTATGGGAAGATATTTTTTCTAAGCAAACAGTGTAGTGAAATGACCCATTTTATTATCTGTATTTAATTTTGCAGTGCTGGATAGCAAACCTAAGGCCTTGTGTATGGACTTACATCCCCTTCCCTAACAGATACGGCTTTAGAAGCCAGTTTTGTGACTAGGGTAAACCAAACAGAATTAAGAAGCTTCTAAATTAAAACACACACACACACATGCACACAGAGTATTGTTCGCAGTTGTTTCTGATTTTAGGAATAAAAATAACAGCTTTTAGAAATTCTGAATTGGTTTTCTTATGACAAATTACATTAAAGGAATCTTTTGAAATTCTTGCTTTAAATCAGATTATTAAGTAGAGTAGGATTTGCCCTATAAAGTATTATTTTTTAAGTATGTCATAATCCAGAACTATCTACAATAGAGAAATGTTAAAGAAGTTTACTAACCAAAGAAGAGTCTTACGTACTGTTTTAAGAGCTCTACTTTGACGTATGAAAGTGAATAGATTCCTGTGATAATAGATTATTCAATTTCCCAAGCTATTATCAATGAGTAGACTACCATGATACATTTTTGAAAATTAAGGTTTGAAAAAGAAAAACAGTTACTGAATTAAAGGTGGTTTTGTTTTTGTTTTTAACTAGAGCTTTTTGGCTTAGTTTATTTTGTAGAGACAGAAAACAATTCTTAAAAGTTTGCACGTGACGTCATCAGAAGCTTTATTGTTCCAGAAAGGGAGACTGGATTTGGGGTTTTGTTTTGTTTTGCTTTGCTTTGATATTTTGAGTCTCATAATTTTACTTACATAAATATTTTCATAAGTTGTTTGGAATAACTTCTTATTCCAACTGGATCTAAAGTAGCTATGAATAGGAGTTTTAGATTTTCAAGGCTGTTCCACATTGGTTCACACTTAGTGAGTTTAGTCATGCTGTTCCCAAACCTAGTGTGGCACAGTTTCTATAGTTACCAGGCCCTTTGTGCAGTGACAAAGGTTGGAATTCTGATTCTCCTGAGTCAGATTTTGGCCTTTGACACTGTCCCCTTTTCACACCCTTGCTAAGCTTGGACTGTGGCTATGCTTGAAGGTTTGTCAGTTAGCAGGTTGCTATGGTAACGAATGGAAATTTGAGAGTTGAAAGAATGGGAGCACAAAGGCTTGGTTGATTTGAATTTAAACAAAGAATGCAAGGTTCCATGCAGTGCACCTTTGTTGTAGAAATCAGAAATCTAGTTTTTAGAAAGTTACTTTCCAGTTTGTAAACTTCCTATACTCGGGTCTTGATTTAGGGAATAAAAACATCCCTGCTTAGAGAAACACTCAGGAAGAATCATTTAGAATTCAATCAGCCATGTTCCTTTCTCTTTCATAGACTGTGAGTACTGTTCCTTATGTTATAGATAGATAGAGATAGATAGATAGATAGATATGTTATAGATAGATAGAGATAGATAGATAGATAGATAGATAGATAGATGGATGGATGGATGAATGGATGGATGTTCTCAACCTAAGTGTCAAGGCCACATCATTTAATTTTATTTTGCTGTGATAAGAAATTGTTAAGACCAAGTTGATTTACTTAGTTTTTCATAATAGCTTTATTGGGTTATACCATATATAGTAAACTCCACTTATGTAAAGTGTTCCCTTTGATGAGTTTTTAACAGCTCCTGTATTACCATTATCAAAGTATAGAACTTTTCTATCACATCAGAAGCTGCCTTATATCCTTCGTAGTCCACATTCTCTGCTCATGCTTTCAGCTTTCACAGGTGTGTTCTCTGTCCTTATGGATTGGTGCACGTGCTAGTGTTGTATAGGCATGGACTCATACATGATTTGCTTTTTTAGATGTTATTTTTAGTTATATGTATGTGTGTTTCTGAGTGTGGGTTTATGCAGATGAGTACAGTGCCCATGGAGGCAAGAAATGGTTATCAGCTCTCCAGGTAGTTGGTTGGCAGCTGCCTGATGTGGGTGAGGGAAGATGAACTTTGTGCTCTTACCTGCTGAGCCATTGGCTCAAGCCCACAGTATCTACCTTTTTATATCTGGTTTCTGTCTCCTATCATCATGATTTTGGGGTTACCTACTTTGTTTGACATTTTGAAAAAAACTCCACTTGAGTTTCCCCATTTGACAGTTGAGAACAGGGAACAAAGTCACCCTGCTATAGCCCTACTATACGTGAAATTATTTCCTATTTTATTTATAAGTATTATTTATTAGTTGTTCTAATTGTATTAAGACCGTTTTATAAAAGGGCAAACTAAAACAGAAGTTAAGTGAAACAAATTGGATAAGTTCAAGGGATCTGTGTAAAAATGTCAAAGTTTGCCTGATGCTTAGATTTGTGTTTATAATTGTATGACCTTGGACAAGTTAGCATTTTGTGTCTGTTGTATGAAATTATTCAATTTGAGGCACTTTAAGCCCTACTGTGCTAATAACTGTCAGCCAAAATGTAGCTCAGGATATTTATAGTTCAGTGCAAACACACAAAATGGTCATTAAAATAAATTTTATAACTTAAGATGGGTAGTGCTCACAGATGGAGATTTTGATAACATATTAACAGAGATACCTCATCTGGCAGTTTACAGTTTGCGTGTTACCACACATATATGTGCATGTTTGTCACATATGTACATACATCATCATATGAATGTAATTCTTTTTTTTTTTTGAGACAGTCATACTGTAGTTCTGGCTGACTTGTACCTTGTTGTAGATCAGTCTGGCCTTGAACTCATGGAGATCTGCATGCCTCCTCCTCCCAGGTGCTGTTAACTTTGCCTTTAATTTTTAAATAATTGTAGTCTCTTAGGAAGTTAGGAATTTGCAAGAATGGGACACAGAGATTACATATGTCTCTTCTCTATTCCCTGCTCTTATCTTACTATTTTATAAAATTTTGATATCTAGTTAACATTGAAAGATATATGCATTTTTCCAGGTCTTTGCTATTACAAATAAAACTCAGCGTAAACATTTGTGACAATTTTTTCTGTGGACATAATTTTTCATTTCTTTGGGATAAATGACCAAGAATGTGAGTGCAGTGTTGGGTGGTAAATATGTTTGGGTTTTAAGAAACCATAGTGGTTGCACCATTTTACATCCCTACCTGTAGGATTTAGTATATCTGTTTTTCTCACGTTATTGCCACCATTTGGTATTACCATTGTTTTTGTCTTGAGCAGTGCAGGTATATATGTAGTATTAGTTCATGTGCATTTTAGTTGTCGAAATAACTGTTTCAGCTTTATGGGTATTTTCAGTTAGATTTTCTTCTTTGTTAAAGGCATTTCAGTTAGCTATAAAGTAGCAGGTTTGATTGTTTTTGCTGAACTCCTCTTTCCTTCCCCATAGCCTTCTACCCCCTCCCCCATTTTTACTTTCACAGCTCCTGCATTCTGTTACCTACCCCAACCTCTTACAGCTACTTTTTCTCCTCTGTGTCCCTTACATTTTATTTTGGAGTCTTGGGTTAAACTTTTACTTATTATTATTATTAATGTGTGTGTGTGTGGAGGGGAGTGCCACAATTTGTGAAGATGAAAGAACAATGTATGGGAGTCAGTTCTTGATGTGGGGTGGATTCTGGGGATTCTAACTCAGGTTACCAGGTTTGTTCAGGTTACCAGTGCCTTTATGTGCTCAGCCATCTTGTTAACCTCTGAGTTATTTATATATTCTAGATACAAATCCCTTATAACTATAATCCCAGCACCTGGTAAACTGAGATAGGATTATGTTCTGGCCAGCGTGGGCTGTGTGGCAAGATGCTGTCTCAAAAATAACCCAATTAAAACAAACCAAAATCTTTTGTAGTGTATAAGATTGCAAAAATGTATCCTAGTTTAAAGTTTATCTTTTCATCTTTTTAGCAGAGCCTTTAGAACAGGAATTTTCTATTGTCTTTTTAGTTGTGTTACTAGCATTTAATGACTGAGCCATCTCTCCACCTCAGGAATTTACTATTTTATTGAAGTCCAATTTCCCCTCTCCCCCAACACATTATGGATGTTTTGAGTTTCATTTCTAAGACCTCTTCACCTTGTCCTAGTTCTGAAAGATAATATTAGCATTTTCTTTCTCTATTTCCCTCCCCCTCCCTCCCTCTCTCCCTCCCTCCCTTTCTCTCTCCCTCCAGTCTTAACTTAATGTTATATAGTTATATTTTTAGTTAATACTGGCTCAATATTTAGACCTTGTCATATTTATTTCACCATTTTTTTGTTTTATGTTCTTTTGGATTTTTTGAGACAGGGTTTCTCTGTGCAGTCCTGGCTGTCCTGGAGCTCACTCTGTAGACCAGGCTGGTCTGGAACTGAGAGATCCACCTGCCTCTGCCTCCCAAGTGCTAGGATTAAAGGTGTGCACCATCACTGCCCAGCTCTGGCTTTGTTTTAATGTGTCTGTGTATGCAGGTACATATGTCCCATAGCACAGGCGTGGCAGTCAGAGGATAACTTTCAAGAATGAGTTCTTGCCTGTTGTCATGTTGAGCGAGGGTCTCTTGCTGATCTGCTTCTGTGCTGTGTAATCCAGGCTAGCTGGCTCCTGAGCTTGCAGTGGTTCTCTGCCTCTCTCTCCATGTCTCTGTGGGGATGCTGGGATTCCTGGTGGTGTGCCACAGTGCTTCTGGGTAGCCAGCTCAGGGTGTCAGGCTTGCATGGCTGGCACGTTTTACTTGCTGGCCTTTGCCAGTCTTTATATGCACATGCACTCACTTGTCGGTGTGGAAGAGAGTGTGTGTACAGGCTGTCATTGTCTTTCTAGCATGTTTTCCATTGTTTTATGTTTTACCCTGAAATTGCTACATTTTTGAGGTAATTTTTTTATATAGGACATGACTAATTTTTGGCTTATGGATATTCATTAATTGAAGCACCATTTTGTTTAAAACATATATTTTGTCATAAATTTTAGAAAAAGCTTGGTTTTGTCTACTAAAAGTCATGCTAAGTTTTTGAGTATGTGACTATTGGTAGGCTTAGGATCAAACCCAGTACCTCATACATAAAAGAAATTTCATTAAATTTTAGAGATGATTTGTGGAAGAATTGGCATCTTTACATAAACTCTTGTAGCCCATGAACAATTATGTTAAGAGTTTGTGTCTCCCTGAAATACATCAAACGCTGGAGTCCTAAACCTAGTGCCTCATAGTGTGATTTGACTTCACAATAGGGCCATCCAGATGTAATTAGTATGAGGTGATGCTGGAATATGAGGGCTCTTGATGTAATGTGATCTGACTAGTCTCAGATAAAAGGGACATTTGGGTATAGAGAATGGCACACCTACAGGGAAAACGATGGGTAGCCAAGGGGAGAGTGCTGAGTGAAGTGATCGCCACCAATGTGAAAAAAACTTCCAGAAGAGTTCTGGGACAGGTTGTTCTCAGTGGCTTCAGAGAGCATTGTCTCAGACAGAGACAGTGAAGTTCTGTTGCTTAAGCCTCTCCATTTATATCTCCATATATTTGAATAATCTTAGTTCTTTTGTCATTTTACAATTTTTAGTTAAAAGATTCGGCCAGTGCCTTCATGCAGACGTGGCTGCCTTCTCAGGCCCTGCTGCGTGGGCTCATGGTTCTTAGGTTCTTTTTCATGAGTGCTTCTCCAGAAGCTTAAGCAATACCTAAAACTTGGCTTTTGAGTTGTTCTTCATGGAAGCTAAACTGTCATACTGAGAAGTGATTGCTGATTGTTATATGTTAATTATGCATACTTTACAGGTAGTTTCTTTGGCCTTGATTTAACTGATTCTTGGTTTCCTGATACATTGAAACAAATGAATTCTTGTTCAGTAGATAAGCCCAGTGTTAGAGTATAGCCAGTTCACAATCAGCTGTAGCTCAATTACTTTTAAAAACAACTGGAAAAATTCTCAATAGTCAGAAATACAGATGTACTTTTGGGGGGACATTTGATCTATCCCTCTGGTTACAGTCGGTCTCCTAGCCTAGTTTTATATTTGGGACCACAAGTTTTCTTTTCATCAACATAGTGTCAAATTGTAACGTTAGCTACAACATTTACAACATAGTGTCAAATCGTAACGTTAGCTATATTTACAACATTTGATTTCAGTGTAAAGGGTTATTTAGAAGTTTCAGTTATTTATGTTTTAAAAAATGCAAACCATTCAGCAAAAGGTAAGCTTTGTTTTCTGTACCAGAGCATCCTTTACTGTGTGCGGTTTCTGGATGCAACTTTTGAGAGGCCTTTCCCACCCCGGCCCTTTACATTATAACTACCTGTCTTCTCCCTTCTCCCTCTCCCAGAACCACTTTCTGCTACTAATTCACTCTTTTTTTGATGGCTGTTAATTGAAGAAAATAAAGAAATTGAAAAACATAAAAGAAAGTTAAAACCTTTACAGTCACACCACTAAATAATAAAACTGCAGTCATTCTTGACTAATTTCTTGTATAATTTCTTTTCTTTTTCCTATATTAAATAAGCTGTAGTATTAGTAATTTCTAGCCTGCTTCTTCATTAATATCGTCTGTAACACTTAAATATATACCAGGATTTATCAATTCTGTGATAGTCCTTGGATCTAACCAAAATAAGCCCTTGAGAAATATCTCAGAGAACATTTTATTTTAAAAATAATCTTAGAAATATTAATATTCTTGAGAAGTTTTAAAAATGAATAAAAAACAAGTTATTAACAAATTTGTCTAAAGCTTTTTATCTAATTACTTAATTTTAATTTCTTCCTAGCCCTTCCACCCTATGGTGAACCTGGATTGTTCTCGGGATTTTCGGCCATTTCTTTGTGCACTCTATGCCCCTATTTGTATGGAATATGGACGTGTCACACTTCCCTGCCGTAGGCTGTGTCAGCGTGCCTATAGCGAGTGTTCAAAACTCATGGAGATGTTTGGTGTCCCGTGGCCTGAAGATATGGAGTGCAGTAGGTATGGGTCATATTTTTATGCTAATGTGTATCTTCTCTTTAACTTATTTTAAAGAGCAGGGTACTTTTTAATGTATGAGTGTGTATACAAATACTGGTTTGCAATATGCAATATTTGTATTGCAAAACAGTGCTCAAAACATTTTAGCACTGCTTCATGATCTCAATTTGTTTTGTAGAAATTTGGAAGAATTAAAATGAAAGGAAAAAGATGAATCTGTGAAGAAATTTATAAGGGTTAAGAATTACATAAACAAAACCTTTGGTTTATATGTTTTTTTTTTCTACTTTTAAAATACTTTTCTGGTTTTAGAGGTAATGCCATTCATGGAAAATTATCAAATATAAAGAAGAAAATAATTACTCATAGCTAGAAGTTTAAATGCATTTGAAACAGATGTATTGATATCTAAGGCTGCTGTTTTGGCTTTGTGGTTTTGTTTTGTTTTTTCATTATTTTTCTATCTCATATTAACACCCAGTTGAGAAAATGTTGAGTGCTTTTCAAATTTCATCTATACAACTGTGAGCTGTTATAGAAGACTTAAGGATTTGTTCAGCAGACGTTCCTGTAGTGTTGTAAGAGTGAGCATTGTTAATAGTAATAACATGACTGTTAGTAATAACATAGTGATTATATAACATACCTTTTATTATCTGAAATATTTGTAATGTTTGCCTTCAGATCTTCTTTTAAGAAATAAAACAGTGGGGTTGGAGAAATGGCTTAGTCTTAAGAGCACTGACTGCTCTTCTAGAGGTCCTGAGTTCAATTCCCAGCAACCACATGGTGGCTCACAACCATCTGTAATGGGGTCTGATGTCCTCTTTTGGTATGTCTGAAGACAGCGACAGTGTGCTCGTATACTTAAAAATAAATAAATCATACAAAAAAGAGAGAAAGAAAGCAATGTACATATAAGCTGAGCATGATGGCATATGTTTGTGATCCCAGCATTTGGGAAGATGAGGCAGGAGGATTGTGAGTTTTAAGCCAGCATAGGATACATAGTGAAACCCTGCCTGGGGTGGGGTGGGGTGGGATAGGGTTGGGCAACTCTGTAGTATAGTTACATGTTGTATTGGTCCTTGTCTTGCTCACATTCCCTTATTTTCTCCCCAAGGTAAGAAGAACATCATGGTAAATTAATTATTAATTACTTCCATACTTGATTTTATACATAAAATATAAACATGCATATATGCCTTGAGTAAAACATTTTTCCCCTTTTTAAAAAATTAATTTACTTGTCTTATACATATGAGTATACTATCACTCTCTTCAGACACACCAGAAGAGGGCATCAGATTCTATTACAGATGGTTGTGAGCCACCATGTGGTTGCTGGGAATTGAACTCAGGACCTCTGGAAGAGCAGTCAGTGCTCTTAACTGCTAAGCCATCTCTCCAGCCCCATGTTTTTCCTCTCCCTCTCTCTCTCTCTCTCTCTCTCTCTCTCTCTCTCTCTGTGTGTGTGTGTGTGTGTGTGTTTATATGTAGGTTTGGCTCATTTTTTGTAATTATTAAATGTTAGTATTTGATAGTTAACTGTGTTAATATCCTAAAGTTATCTCCTATTGATAATTGCCTAGGCTGCTCCACAATTTTCATTAAAAACTGTTCATTTCTTCTTTAAAGTAATTTTGACTGTGATCTGATAGTAGCTAGAGGAAGCATATACCATATCCTCACACAGTAAAAGGGCTAGAAAGCAAGAAGGCAAACTCCTCAGATCCATGAGGACTTTGCCCTCGTAACTAGTACCACTAGAGTGAGAATTAGATTTCAGCACATGAGATTTGAGGGCATTCAGGCCAGAGGACTCATTCCTCGGCTTCACGGACATCCTCCGTTTCTTCCCCATATTCTACTTTTTCCATTACTTAGTGTAAGCTTTGTCACCTATCACTTGAAATAATATTTTTGTTGATGATCTCAGTTCATTCTATCCTCTGTACTTGTTTAGATCTCCAAGTGAAGTGCTCTGACCCATTTCTTGTACATTAATACACTGTGTATTTATTTGCCAAGCCATAGCTATTCTTTTCGTTATTTGTAACTATTTGTCGTGTTTTTTTTTTTTTTTTAATTCTCTTGGTCCCTTCAGCACCTTGATAGAATTTTAGGCTGATAGAATTTTAGCTCGATATGGGCAGGGACTTTATTCTGTTCATTGCTTGTCTTTATCATCTACAAGAGTCTAGCTCACTGAAAACGCTCCATAGTTTTTTAAATTTATGCTTGTTAAATAAATATATTCATGTAACTCAGCCTAAGTAATCTAAGAGAGAGCAATATGGAAGACAGATTCAACCTGAGCAGAAGTATATGCAGAGAGCCCAGTTGGCACATAGTTATTAATACATTCAAAAAACAAGAACAGAGCCGGGGGACGTAGTAAGAGTGAGGCAGATCTGAAAGTAGTCAGAGGAAAGCAGCAGAGTTCATAGCTAATTGGATATAGGGATTGAGTGATGAAAGCAAACAGAGAACTAAGAAAACAAAAGAAATACATTTCAGGCATGTTAAAATTGAGATATTTAAGACAAATTTAAGAATCAAGTTCCTGGCATTTATTTAAACTTGTATCTTGTTTAGAATCTAATTTAAACCTTAGAGTATCCTCTCAGAGCTGCTGTGTTCACTGTATCAGACCAGTGGGTCTTGTTTCCTTCCTGCGTGCTCTTCCTGTGTGTCCCTTGTGTTAGGTTCCTTACAGGGTGCAGATTTTGCTTTCTTGTATACTTTCCCTGGAATCTCACAAACAAGAATCAGCAAAATAAGAAAATTAAAATAGCTACTATCTGATTATAATGAAATAAAGCTAGAAATGAACACCTAGAGAAACTACAAAATACATAGGCTCATGTAGATTAAACAACACACTATAGAATGTTGAGTGGGTTGTTGAAGAAATCAAGAAGGAAATCTTTTTAATGCCTGGAGCCAAATGGAAATGAAAATACAGCACACCAAAATCTATGGGATATAATGAAAGCAATCCTAAGGAGGACATTGTAGCTTTCTGAAATAAGATTTGTGGTGATAGGTACATAGAGTTTTCTTTTTAAAAAATCCTTAATTTTACACATATCCATGTTTGGCAATAACTGAATTTAAGGGTACAATGTATTGATGAGAAGTTGTCAGGATGGTAAGAAAAAGTAAGGTGACATTAAAGACCTTAGATGCCCTTTAGTTACCCAGGAAGATAAACAGAGACTGGGCTGGGGTGTTAGTTACGTGGTTGAGTGCTTTCACAGCATTCATAGAAGTTCTAGATTCTAAACCTAGCATTGCCTCCCCATAGAAAGTAGAGAGAGTGCATGAAATTTAAAAGTCATCTGTGAGGTTGTTTATTATTGATCTAGCTCACAGCACAGTGGACATTTAAGGAAGCATTAAAGGGAGATTTTTAAATATTAGATTTGAACTTTTAGTTGTTATTCTTTTGGTACAATATACTTGCACATACACATGTACACATATTTCACGTTTGGAAACTACAAAGATTGTACTAAATACACATCCCATGTATGTGCTGTTTACTATTAATAACTGGGTTGACTATTTTAATGGGGTGCCGATTTTGAAGGTAAAACAAATTTAATTTTAAGACTAATGCAATCTAAAATATTTGAAGCTCCCCAGAATATGCCATTTTCTTTATTTCTATTTATCCTAAGTGAATAGATGAGGTCGTAGGTGCTAAATTTAGAAATTGAAATCGTAAGTAACAGCAGATTTCCCTGGAAGTAACTGTGGTTCTCATCTTTTGATTTTTAGGTTTCCAGATTGTGATGAGCCATATCCCCGACTTGTGGATTTGAATTTAGTTGGAGATCCAACTGAAGGAGCCCCAGTTGCAGTGCAGAGGGACTATGGTTTTTGGTGTCCCAGAGAGTTAAAAATTGATCCTGATCTTGGCTATTCCTTTCTGCACGTGCGAGATTGTTCGCCACCATGTCCCAATATGTACTTCAGGAGAGAAGAACTGTCATTTGCTCGCTATTTCATAGGCCTGATTTCAATCATTTGCCTCTCTGCCACATTGTTTACTTTTTTAACCTTTCTAATTGACGTCACAAGATTCCGTTACCCTGAAAGACCTATCATATTTTATGCAGTCTGCTACATGATGGTGTCATTAATTTTCTTCATTGGGTTTTTGCTGGAGGACCGAGTAGCCTGCAATGCATCTAGCCCTGCACAGTATAAGGCTTCTACAGTGACACAAGGATCTCACAATAAGGCCTGTACCATGCTCTTTATGGTACTATATTTTTTCACTATGGCTGGCAGTGTATGGTGGGTAATTCTTACCATCACATGGTTTTTAGCAGCTGTGCCAAAGTGGGGCAGTGAAGCTATTGAGAAGAAAGCATTGCTGTTTCATGCCAGTGCCTGGGGCATCCCCGGAACTCTAACTATCATCCTTTTAGCGATGAATAAAATTGAAGGTGACAATATTAGTGGCGTGTGTTTTGTCGGCCTCTACGACGTTGATGCATTAAGATATTTCGTTCTCGCTCCCCTCTGCCTGTATGTGGTAGTTGGGGTTTCTCTCCTTTTAGCCGGCATTATATCCCTAAACAGAGTTCGGATTGAGAT
Source organism: Mus musculus (assembly GCF_000001635.26). NCBI lineage: Eukaryota > Metazoa > Chordata > Mammalia > Rodentia > Muridae > Mus > Mus musculus. Next base: position 65,235,106 of record NC_000080.6, on the reverse strand, counting down.
CCCATTAGAAAAGGAAAACCAAGATAAGTTAGTGAAGTTCATGATCCGGATTGGTGTTTTCAGCATTCTCTACCTTGTGCCACTCTTGGTTGTAATTGGATGTTACTTTTATGAGCAAGCTTACCGCGGCATCTGGGAGACAACATGGATCCAGGAACGCTGCAGAGAGTATCACATTCCATGTCCGTACCAGGTAAGGGAACCTTGCTACAGTTCTCAGAGTGTGAGGGAATACAGAGAGGGTTACTATAGGAGGAGATCTTTCCTACTAATTCTTCATGAACATTAAGCATGCACATTGAAATTCTAAAGTGAAGTAATTGATAAATATATCATAGTGAGTATATAATACACATATTTGTATAGGCTTTCATTTTAAAACATGATTTACATTTCCATACTAGGAACTTAAAGTAACTTATTTCATTACCACAGATGTATTGATTCTTTGAAAGTCAGGCTTTATAGTGGAGAAAACTGTTTTAACTCTGAGGTAAGGGTCTTCTGTGGATATTTTACTGGTGGTCAGATTAGTAATTGCTTGAACAGTTTTACAGAAAAAACAATTACATAAACTCTCTTGGCATTATTTTTCTTGTTTGCATACTGAATATTTTGTGATGTTCCTTTTAGTTTGAAGAGTCACATAATCAGAACTTTTGATCTAGAAAGAAGTTTAAGAATCATTTATTTGGTTTCTGTATATAATTTAAATCTTTATACATGTCGATTTTGTTTGAATATTCGAAATTCTGAATGACTTGCCATGCTTCGTGTGTGACCAGCTGGTAGTTAGTCCTAGGAAAACAGCTCGCATCCTCTAGATGGTACCTGATCTGCTTCCTTTTAAAACGAGTTTTTTTCCCTTGCTTTTTTAAGGTTTGTTTATTTAACTTTATGTGTATGAATGTTTTGCCAGCATTTACATACATATATGCACCATATGTGTGCCAGTGGAGTTCAGAAAAAGAGCTTTAGATCCACTGGAACTGGAGTTATAGGTGGTTGTGAGCCATCATGTAGGTAGGTGCTAAAACCAAACCTGGATCCTCTCCAAGAGCAATAAGTGCTTTAATTGCTGAGCGGTCTCTCAGCCCCTCACAAGGAGTTTTCTTAAGAGAGTGTTCTGACATTACATCTATTCCCTGTCTTTTAAGTACACCAGCCATTTATCCCTCCTGGCGTTTCTCAGACCTCTAAATACTATTAAAGGTACTTACATCTTAGATTAAAGGGCCGTGTTCATGTATCTTTTCTTCCTACTAGACAGTGAACTCTTTGAGAGCAAGAACTTTTTTTTTCTTTTATTGAAACTGGAATTTATTCTCATACACTATACCCTGATTATAGTTTTCTCTCCCTAAGAGAAAATAATAATCAAACATGACAAAATAAAATATAAAATGAAGTAAAACATACCAAGTTGAAGTTGGACACGACAGTCCAGTAGGAGGAAGAGTCCCAAGAGTGGGCACACACTTACACTAAGGAATCACATGAAGATACCAGCGAATGGCTGTAGTGTACATGCAGAGAACCTGATAGACGAATGAAGGCCCTGTGCTTGCTGCTTCAATCTCTGTGTGCTCATATGCACCTTGCTTAATTGATTCAGAGGGCCTTGTTCTGGTTTCCTCTATCACCTCTGGCTCTTGCATCTTTCCACCTTTTTTGTAGGATTGCCTGGACTTGTGGGAGGTGGAGAGGGGGGTTTGATGGAGACCTCCATTTTAGACTTTGTCTCGCATGATGTCTGGCTGTGGGTCTCGGCATATGTTCTTATCTACCGCCAGTGGAAGCCTCTCTGATGATAACTGGATATGGCACTGATCTATGAGTATAGCTGAATATCATTAGAAATCATCTTACTGATTTTTTTTTTTTTTTAGACCAGTGGTGTTTGGTTTTACCTTATGTCTGAGCTATCTAGTCTTTGGTTCTTGGCTATCTAAGCAGTGTTTGGGTTTGGATTCTTTCTCATGGAGTGGGCTTTAAGTCAAATTAGATATTGGTCGGCTACTCTCACAAGTTTTGTGGCTGAGTTGGTGTCCACATTTCTCTTTCAGTACTGCAAAGTACTTTCCTTCACCAGAGACTAGAGCATAGGCACCAGCTCAGCTTATCCATGTTCACTGAGTTGTGTACATGTTATCCTTGGCAAATGGAGCCCTGCTGTCAGTTTGTGGCGAGTCATCCTATGCCTCAACAGCAACCTGGGTTGTTTGGGGTTTTTCAGGGACCCCTTTGGCCAAGTCAGTTGAATGTAAACCTGTCCCACTACTGGAAGCTTTGCCTGGCTACAAGAGATGGCCACCTGAGACCCTATATCCCTCATTACTAGGAGTCCTCATTAGGATTGCCTTTCATAGATTCCAGGAAATTTTCCCTCAACTAGGTTTCCACACCATCCCCCAAATGCCTCCCAATTCCAGCTGTCCCTCCTAGTATTCTCACACCTCCACCCCATCTTCCACCACACCTCACCCACAGCAATCTCATCCTCGTATCCCTCAAGTCCACTTGTAAAATCTATTTTCCCCTCCCAGGGAGACTTATGTGTCCCCTCCAGACCTCTCCTTGTTATATAACCTCTCTGGTCTTTGGATTATTTATAGCTTAGTTGTCATTTACTTGATGGCCAATGTCTACATACAAGTGAATACTTGCCATATTTATCTTTCTGAATCTGAGTTAACTTCATTCAGGATGATATTTTTCTAGTTCCATCATTTGCCTGCAAATTTCATTTTTTTAAAAAAAAATAGCTGAGTTATACCCCATTGTGTAAATGCACCATATTTTCTTTATCCATTTATCTGTTTAGGGACATCTAGATTATTTCTAGTTTCTGGCTATTATAAATAAAGCTCCTATAAACATAGTTGAAAAGTATCCTTGTGATAGAATGGAGTGTCCTTTGGGTGTATGTCCGAGAGTGGAATGGTATAGCTGGGTCTTGAAGTAGATTGATTCTGAAGAATTAACTGGTTTCCATAGTAGCTGGACAAGTTTGCACTCCCACCAGTAATGGAGGAGTGCTTCCTGTGTCCCTCATCCTCAGCAACAGACGCTGTCACTAGAGTTTTTGATCTTAGCCATTCTGACAGGTGCAAGATGGAATCTCAAAGTCATTTTTATTTGCATTTTCCCGATGGCTAAGAATGTTGAACATCTCTTTAAGTGTTTCCCAGCCATTTGAGATTCATCTATTGAAAATTCTACTTAGATTTGTACCTCATTTTTTAAAAAAGAATTATTTATGTATATGAGTACATGGTAGCTGTCTTTAGATACACCAGAAGGGGACATCAGATCCCATTACAGATGATTGTGAGCCACCATGTGGCTGCTGGAAATTGAACTCAGGACCTCTGGAAGAGCAAACAGTGCTCTTAACCACTGAGCCATCTCTCCAGCCCTGTACCACTGAGCCATCTCTCCAGCCCTGTACCTCATTTTTGTTTGTTAGTTGGTTTGGTTTGGTTTTTCTTTTCTTTTTAATTGTCTTTAATCTTTTTTTACAGTCCAGTGGTTATCCCCCTCCCGGTGTACCTTCCCACAGTTCTTCATCCCATCCCTTCTACCCCCACCAACTCTCCCCAAGTCTCCAAGAGGATGACCCCCCCCACCTCACCCCACCAGGCCTCCCTACTCCCTGGGGCCTCAAGTCTCTCAAGGATTAGGTGTTTCTTCTCTCACTGAGGCCAAACCAGGCAGTTCTCTGCTGTATATGTGTTGGTGGCCTCGGACCAGCTAGTGCATGCTGCCTGGTGGGTGGCTCAGTGTCTGAGAGACCTCGGATGTACAGGTTAGTTGAGACAACTGGTCTTCCTTTGGGATCACCCTTCTTTTCAAGTTCTTCCAGTCTTTCCCTAATTCAACCACAGGGGTCCCCAACTTCAGTCCATTGGTTGGATGTAAGTATCTATTTGCACCTGTCTCAGTCAGTTGCTTTTGGGCCTCTTGTAGGACAGCCATGCTTCTGTTTGTAAGCATACCATAGCATCAGTAATAGTGTCAGGCCTTGGAGCCTTCCCTTGAGCTGGATCCCAAGTTGGGCCTGTCACTGGACCTCCTTTCCCTCAGTCTCTTCTTCATTTTTGTCCTTGCAGTTCTTCCTGATAGGAACAATTCTGGGTCAGAGTTTTTGACAGTGTCCTTTTGGGTCTGAGTTACCTCACTCAGGATGATATTTTCTAGTTCCATCCATTTGCCTGCAAAGCTCAGGATGTCCTCGTTCCTAATAGCTGAGTAGTATTCCATTGTGTAAATGAACCACGTTTTCTGTATCCATTCTTCTGTCATGGGACATCTAGGTTGTTTCCACTTCTTTTATTGTTCTTATTTTATTTTTACTATACTATTGTTTTAGCTATCCTAGGTTTTTTTGTTTTTTCATATATAGAGTTGAGACTTGTCTTTTCAATGTCTGTAAAGAATTGTATTGGAATTTTAATGGGTATTGCAGTGAATCTGTAGATTTCTTTTGGTAGGATGGTCATTTTTACTATTCTAATCCTACCGATCCATGAGCATGGGAGATCTTTTCATCTTCTGAGACCTTCTTCTTCAAGTTCTTTCTTCAACAACTTGAAGTTTTTAATATAAGTCTTGCCTTTACTTGTTTAGAGTTACTCCCAAGATATTTTATATAATTTGTGGCTATAGTGAAGCATGTTGTTTTTCTGATTTCTTTCTCAGTCCATTTGTCATATGTATATCAAAAGGCTACTGATTTGTTTGTTTGTTTGTTTGTTTGTTTGTTTTAATCTTGTATCTAGTCATCTTGCTGCTGAAAGTGTTCATACAAGTTCCCTGGTAGAATTTTTAGGTTTAGTAATATATACTATAATATCACCTGCAAATGACAGTACCTTGACTTCTTCCTTCTTAATTTCTATCCCCTTGATCTCCTTCAGTTATCTTATTGCTTTACCTAAAAATTGAAGTACTATATTGAATAGATATGGAGAAAATGTACACCCTTATCTCGTTTCTTATTTTAGTGGAATTGCTTTGGAATTTCTCTCCATTTAAGTTGATGATGCCTGTGGGCTCACTGTAAACTGCCTTTACTATATTGATTATGTCTCTGTATCTCTAATCTCTCCAGGACTTTTATCATGAAGAGGTTTTGGATTTTGTCAAGGAACTTTTCTGTATCTAATGAGATCTGTCAGGTCTCTAAACACTTTTAAAACGTTTACACCTCATACTAAAGGGCTTGGTGTTCTTGTATCTTTTCTTCCTATTAGTGAACTATTTGAGAACATATTCTGTAAATTAGTGAATGATAGCAGTAAGGATGTGGATACAGAGATGGAGAAGAAAGGCCATCTTAAAGAAATAGCAACAGTGCTGGGCTGTGCCTCAGTCACTGCTAACAGTAGATGTTGAGATTGACAACTTCCCTGCCCTGATGTAGTGAGAGACTGCTTTACAGCCAAGCATGGTTTCTTTACTAGCCCTACAACGACATATAATTGAATCCTAGGTAATATATATAGGGAAGCAGCTAATGTGACTCAGCTACCTCTTTCTTTTACTTTCAGGTCTGAAGATTGTATTAAGACGTTTTAGTAAGCCAGTCTGGTAGGAAAATCAATAGAAGTTCAATTACTATTTTCCCTAGCCTATAAATTATTAGTTTTAAAGATAGTAGCTAATATTTCTTACAAAGATAAAAGTACAGACTATACCACAAAGCAAAGGAGAAACTGTCACTCATCAGCTGTGAGCACTGACTGTGGTAATGTCATAGCTATGTCCCCAGCACCCCTGTTACTATTTCTTTAAAATGATATTTCTTCTTCTTCCATAACTCATATCCTTTGTAACACACTGTCCTGGTGTCTACAGGTTATTTACCAAAGTCTGCAATTGTTGCATTGTAGGATTCTTTTGAATCTTCAACTATTTTAATTTGCATTCAGACATTTGTTTCCCTTCTATGGGTATCAGACATGGAAGGTTTGCTGCAGTGTTTGCATCCCTGTATTAGTGATGAGATGAGATGTCTATGTGCCTATCAGTTTGCATCCCTGTATTAGTGATGAGATGAGATGTCTATGTGCCTATCAGGCTGTGGCCTCTCCCCTGTGATTTGCCTGTTTGTTACCTTTGCTCACTGTTCTCATGGGTTGCCTCTTAGGCTTTTGTGATTTGGAATTTTTGTTTGTTTAGGATCTTTTTGTTTTTTGTTTTTAAGTTTTAATGTAAGTTGAATCTGATCTTTTTTTTTTCCCCACAGATAGATTTTCTAAAACTTTTTTTTTCTATACACACAATGTTGTTGTTGTTTTGCTCTTTTTGGTTTTTTTTTTGTTTTGTTTAGTTTTGTCTTGGGTTTTGTTTGTTTGTTTGTTTGTTTGTTTGTTTGTTTCAAGACAGGGTTTCTCTATGTAGCCCTGGCTGTCCTGGAACTCATTCTGTAGATCAGGCTGGCCTCAAACTCAGAGAAATCTCTCTGCCCCTCTGCCCCTCTGCCCCTCTGCCTCAAGTGCTGGGATTAAAGGCATGTGACACCACTGCCTGGTTCATAAATGTTTTATTAATACAACATATGCAAACTATAAAGTAGTAAGAAGCTTAAATATCTGCATCATAACAAACAGGTAGCAATTTGATATCCAGGGTGGAGGGAGAGCTGGCAGGAGGCTGCAGCAGACTGATTCCCATGGGGAGAGGGCATCTTCATAGGCGAGGGCTCAGGGTCCAGGTTCTACAGCTTCTCAGGTTCCCTCTCTTGCTTACTATCATGAGAGGTCTGCCATCCGAGGGGAGGGGTGCAATCTGGTGTTCCTCAGGCAGGTCAAACCCAAAAGTCTAGAGTACTGGTTCTCAACCGTCCTAATACTGCAGCGATTTAATACAGTTCCTCATGTTGTGGTGACCTGCAACCATAAAATTATTTTAGTTGCTACTTCATAACTGAAATTTTGCTAGTTACGGGTCATAATGTGATAATCTGATGAGCAGGATATCTAACTAGTGACCACTGTGAAAGGGTTGTTTGACCCCCAAAGGGGTTGCAGCCCACAAGTTAAGAGGATTCCAAGGGAAGAATGTTTCTATTTCTGGGTAGGTGTCACCAGAAGCAGGAACAGAACTTTGTACTTTAACAATTTTCTCAGTGATCTTCACAGTTGGTTGGTTTTGTTTGAGGGATCTTAGTCTTCACTGACTTTTCTGTAGCTCTTTCCAGCCTTTCTGCCAGTGTCAGGTAAGACTGGTAGGCCACTGAACACTTTGCCAATTTGTGGTTTTTAAAACCTGCTATTTCCCACCTGAGGTTTTGATACAGACTCTAGCCTCAACCCATCCTCAGCCAAATGTTTCCAGATTCTCCATTCTCCTCATCAACAGAGACCAGAGTAGCCATTCTGGATTACTGTAAGACTGCTCCATGTTTTCTGAAACTCCATGGGGATATTTTTGCACATCTCACGGTTATGAACACTTGTATGCATACATTTATTTTTTTCTGTTATTTAATTTTTCTTCCATATTATATTAACTGTTTTCTTCAAATAATAGTGCAGTCTAATGAATTCCTTTGTGATTTCATAATTTTTTTAAATCTCACTTGAGTAAATGAATTGAACCTGATATATTTAAAATGGTGACGTACTGTGAAGAATTCATGAGCTCTATTGACTTGGTGGTGGGTAAAAGCCACTTATGACATTTGGTATGCACAGTAACCTCATAAAGTATGTAATATGGCTTCCTCCTAAAGCACTTGGAGTTATGAGGCTTACACAGTCACATCAGCTAAGAGAACAACCAGCAAAAGTGACCTATTCACACTACACTTCAGTGACTACAGGCTGCCCACACGTGAGTGTAAAAATACATACGATGATCCTCTCACCCTTTTACTTTCTTCTTCTCTTTTTAAGTCAGTATTTTATGTGGGCCAAGTTTGCTTTAAATTCACTATGTAGCCAAGAAGGACCAAGTTTATAAAGTGTTAGGGATGGAACTCAGGGCTTTGTGCTTGCTAGAGGAGTGACGGGACAAGAGATGCTCTACCAATTGAGCTACACTCAAGTCCCATTTAAGCATCTTTAAGTGTGTCATTCCAAGTACGTTCACAATTAGCAACCCTCCCTAGCACTTTTTTTTCTTTTAAAGGAATGTTTTCATTTTCTCAGTCTGAGGCTAAACTTTAACAGTGGTCTCGCCCTTACTCCCCACAATCTCTGGCACTCACAGTTCTACTTCCTTTGCGTGACTGCTCTAGTACCTGGTAGAAGCAGAATCCAGAGCATTTGTTGTACTTTATGGCTTTTAAAGTGTTTTAAGCAGTAATGGGGTAGCTCCCTCAGGTAATATAGAAAGACTAAATAACATTTGAATGAGTTTGATTAAAAATACTGACATTGCAAGCCAGGTGGGACAGCTCATACCCGTAATCCAAGTGCTAGCGTGTATGGACTGCCCAGTTTACATAGTGAGACAATAAATAACAAACAAAGCACAGCAAGTAAGAAAAAAGAGATCTGGCTTCTTTAAAAAATAGTAAAGTTGGCCTCTGATATCTAAAAAATCAGTTTGTGAGGTAATTTATCACATTGTTTAAAATACCAGTTGAATTTAATGCAAATCACATGTACATAAGCTTATAATTTAAATAAAATGAGCTAAATATAAGCTAGTTTAAAAATCTTTGAAATGAATGTTCTTCCTGAAAATGGAATTTCACTGCCTACACTTGTACCAACTGTTTTTTTTTTTCAAGAATGTTCATTTATTTTTTAAAAATGTAGTCAGTCACACTGTAAAACGTATTACTTATGGCCAAGGATATGTCTCAGTTGGTAGAGTGTCTGGGAAGCACAAAGCCCTAGGTTTCATCCTGAACAGCATGGAAACCCACCGTTAGTGGTGTGCACGTGCAATCCCAGCACTCTGAAAGTAGAAGCAGGAAGATGAGAAGTTCAAGGTCATTCTTGACTGTATAGAGTTCAAGGCTGGGATGAGATATATGGCATACTGTCTCCAAAAATTAAAAAAAAAAAAAGAATATTTAAACCTAAATTTACTCAGTCATGCTTATTTTACAATTGAAAAAGAGTGAATTAGTTGTTAAGAGTGTGTACTTTTCTTGTGGAAGGCCTTAGTTCAGTTTCCAGCACCCACACTTGCCCTTCAGGGAAATCTGACTCCTCTGCCCTCTATGAGAAATGCACATAATTGTAAAAATATCTTTTAAAGCAGTGACATTTACTTCTGGAGCAGGTGTCATGTTGATAATTTCTCAGGTACTTGGGTATTTTTTTGTTTGTTTGTTTTTCCTTAAAGAATTCCTTTTATTTAATTAGTGTGTCTTAAGAGATTTGAAGCATTTTATAGTTATATTTCTCAAAAGTTGTTGATAATCCTAGAATAGATTTTTTTAGTGTAACTGGTACAAATGAAACATTGAATTCATACCAACTGTTTGTCATTATTCATATAAGGAGATAATATGTTACCTTTTAAGTGCTGTGAAGACTAAACAAGATGAATTTTAATCTCTTACCTGAGTGTCTTCTATAAAGTATAATTTCACTATTAGGATAAGTATATAATTCTTCTCCTGTTCTCTGCTGTAATCATCAGATTTTCTTCCAAACTTTAATTTTCAAAAGTATATGTTTTTTTAAGGCTTTGATTCATCTAACCAAGGAGTGCTGTATGTCCTAGGGAGTCTGACACTGGTACTTTTGTTTCAGTCATAGAAACTATGTTGCCATTGTACAAGCAGCTTACTTCAGGCTATCGTTCCCATTAGAACCATTTGCAGAATCTAAAATGATACATTTTTATAGAACAACAAACATCATTTACCCTTCCAGACACACAAGACGGGCCATCTGTTGTTTATCTAGTCTTGATTCTGAAAAATATAAAAATAGAATGACATTAAATCTAATTTGTTGTGATTTTAGCTTCATTTTCTAATAGGAGTTTTCCCTTTGCCAGGCAGCTTCAGCCATACTTATTAGGAAAGGACTGTGAGGGACGGGAGTTCTCTCTCTCTTTTTTTTTTTTTTTTTTTTTTTTTAAATGGTTTTTGAGACAGGGTTTCTTTATAGCCCTGGCTGTCCTGGAACTCACTTTGTAGACCAGGCTGGCCTCGAACTCAGTAATCCACCTGCCTCTGCCTCCCGAGTGCTGAGATTAAAGGGAGTTCTCTTCTTACACCATTAAAGACAGTGAAGGATTCATCTTGTAAATGTATAGTACTTCTCATGTTCTGATGGAGGTATCTACGAGTCTTTAAGGTGGAAGCTGTCTTACTTGTAACTTCTAAGTTCAATAAATTTATTCTCAAAATGTTTTAGTTTCTGTTAAAGAAGAGTGATGATAAGAGCTGCTGCTGTTATGGCCTCCATGGCACAAAACAGCTTAAGCTATGAGCTCAGCCTGGTGGATAAACTTTGTACTTTTTGTTTGGGTTATGAAGAAGGAAGCAAGGCTAGATCTTACTCTTGCTGTGTAGCTAAGGCTAGCCTCAAACTCCTGATCTGTCTCTGTCTCCCAAGTGCTTGGGCAATAGGCACGTACTGCAATGCTTGGTAGTTTTTTTTTTTTTCAAAGTAGTTATCATGATCTACAAAATGGTACTGCAGCCTTTCTATAAAGGGTCAAGTGTAATAAATATGGGGGCTTTGGTGGCCAAGTGCTTAGCTTTTGGTGTCTGCAAATACAGTCATAAGCAAGGAGGCAAATGTTGCAAGGAAGTTTTACTTACCTAAGAGTGACTTCACCTACAGGCTATAATTGGCCAGCCCCTATTCAGCATCAAGCATTGTTCCATGTAAGCTCAGTACTGTGTTAGGAACTCCTAACAGCAGGTGGTACTTACCAAGAAAGTCGTCAGACCTGCAGTCTTTACCTGCATCCTTTGGTCATCATTTTATAGATAATGGAACTAAGATATTTAGTATCGTTTAATTTTGCTATGTCACTGTACTAAATAAATAAACTGACTTACATATCACTGTAAGGCATGTTGGTAAAGTTTATTCCTAGTAGTCTTTGAAAATTTCACTGTACCAATTAAAGGAAGTAAATTTTGGTAGTTTATGCTAATGTAATATCAGCAGTACAGCTTAATAATTGTAGTAGCTGCCAAGGGATGTGTGTGTGGTGTATATGTGTGGGGGTGTATGTTTGTGGGTGTGTATGTACACGTACGAACACATGTGAGCGGGGTATGTGTGTTTTCCAGTTTGTGCTCATGCTTGTGAAGGCCAGAGGACAACCTCTGGTGTTGGCTGACTGACAATGGAGCCCAAGGATAATTTTACAAAATAAAGAAACTAAGTGTGAAACACAGTCTAACCAAAATCATACAGTCAGTGATAGAACTGAGATGTGAACTGCCTGATTTCAAAGCTTGCAGTCATAACATTTTATGCCTTTTTCTATGCAAGAACACTGATGTATTTGGAGGGTATTTTCCTACTTGTGACTGTATCACTCAGAAGCTGTGTCTTTAGGGCAGTCACTTGTTTATCATTCCGTTAGCTCTAATTTTCTTGTTTGTTTGTTTGAGACAATATCTCATGTAGCCCAAACTGGCCTCAAATATATTAAGTGGTAGAGAATGACCTTAAATTTATGATCATCCTTGGCCTCCCAAGTGCTAATATTAAGATGTATGCTGTCACACCCAGTTTATATGTTTCTGGGGTTCGAACCCAGATGCTGCGTGCTGAGCAAGCTCTACCAAATGAGCTACACATCCCAGCCTGAGCTCTGAAATCTTACAAGATGTCTAAAGTTCTTCTCACATGTAAAATCAAATGAATCTGAAAATTTTCTTACCATAAACTACAACTTATTTTTTACCTTTAAAAAAGGTCACTAATTCAAAATTATTATATGGCTACTCTTCTGGCATGTTGATGGTTGCTGTGGAAGGTAGGAGTGATTAAGATACAGCCACTGTCTTTAAGGAGCTCGTAGCCCAGTGGAGGGAAGTAACTGTGAGTTAGGTACTGCCAAAACTAAAGCAGCATAATGTGTGAGTTCTTCCTGTCTTTAGTCCCTTTGGTCAGGCAGTGGCAGCGCACACCTTTAATCCCAGCACTTGGGAGGCAGAGGCAGGTGGATCTCTGAGTTGGAAGCCAGCCTGTTCTATAGAGTAGGACAACCAAGGCTACACAGAGAAACCTTGTCTCAAAAACACACACACACAAAATACCTTTTAACATGCACCAGAAAAAAAAATATGTGAATAACAACAAACAGACCTGCAAACACCTAGTAAAAACACCTTAAAGTTAAAAAAAAAGGGTAAAGTTTTGTTTTTTTAAGGATTTATTTATTTTATGTAGATGAGTACACTGTAGCTGTACAGACGGTTGTGAGCCTTCATGTGGTTGTTGGAAATTGAATTTTAGGACCTCTGTTCTCTCTGGTCAACCCCCTATGCTCCAGTCAACTCTGCTCTCTCAGTCCCTGCTTGCTCCAGCCCAAAGATGTATTTATTATTATAAGTAAGTATAAATAAGTCTTCAGACACACCAGAAGGAAGAGTCAGATCTTATTACAGGTGGTTGTGAGCCATCATGGGGTTGCTGGGATTTGAACTCAGGACCTTCACAAGAGCAGTCAGTGCTCTTACCCTCTGAGCCATCTTGCCAGCCCCAGTTTAAAGTTTCTATAGCAAAAAATACAAAGTTTGTTAAGCGTACTAAGATTGTATTTATCTTTCTAGATCTTTATAACTAGATTAAAATGTCTCTGAGTAAGAAAACCTTACATCAGATCCTGAAATTAAAAGTTTAGATTTACAGACAAGAGCTTTATTAAGTCTACCTGAAAAATCTAACCCAGCATTTAAGGGGCTGAGCAATGGTTCCGCAGAGGACCCAGGTTAAGTTCCCAGCACCCACGTTATGGCTCATGGAAGATAGTGCTGGCTGGTTGTAAATCGTGAAGCTGTGCACAGTCGGGAAAGTTGTAAGATGCAATTTATAAGCCTGCTCTATTCTTGCCACTGTGTACACGGCTGGGGAGGATGTTAGGGATCTATGACAGTGTTTGATAAGGGAGAGCTCTTGTTTGGTTTATTGTTCTGTAAAAACAAATTCTTCCTTTCTGATTATATTTTAGTCTGCATTTGAAAAAGACAAAACCTTGCAAAATAATTTACTTTTTGTGTGATTTGCTTTAGGAAGAAAAGCAGTAGTTCCTTTCTTATTCTAAGAGAGGAGTTACACTCCGCCTGTGTGAGCATGATCATTCCACTAAGCATGAGGGAGCTCATCCTTAGGCTCACAAAGATTACGATAGCTGGAGAGTTTCTCATTGTTACTGCACCTATTATTGTGTGATCTGTGTGGACAGTGTTGTTTTCCTACTTTCTAGCCGCTCTTTGCTGTAAGACAGACAGCAACATCACTGATGGTCAACACCGGTCATGTAAAATTGGATGAAAGTTCAGGATGTTGCCCTTTGCTTATTCAAATATAACTTCTTCATAATGTCATAATGCCAGCAAGGCAAAGGATGATAGAATTGAGATAACTTTATTGCTTTTGTTCTCATTTTGAGCTCTTAAGTAAATGTGGCTTTTGGTAGTTTTCTGTAGGGTATAGTCTATGTTGCTGTATGCATGACAGATCTGTCGGGTGGTCATAGACCAGGATAACGTCTGAGAATATGCACTCTGCTGAGCATTTCGTTCTGAATCAGCTGGCACATTCTGCTCTCCTTTGTCTCTGCCTCTGACCTCTTACTTGAGAAGTTGGGGACTTGAACAGTAAGATGCAGAGTTGTTCTTTAGTCATGAATTTTCACTTTTTATTTACTTAAAGATTGACAGTGAATAGTAACACAGCAGTCATTATAAAGTTACTAGAACCCAAATTGTAGAACTTCGTTACAGTTGGCCACATTGGCTGCTCTTACTTTGTATGAAGTAATTATTTTAAGATGATATTCTCTTGTTCAGAAATTCAAAGCTTATTTACAAAATGTTTGAAAAGTGAATTTATATTGATTTCCTTCCTTTCAGTGATTGAAGGAAAATCTGGAGGTTGAAATCCTACTTTATTATACATTTTTCACAGTGGCACAAGTGAATTGATGGTCCAAGGATGGGAGAATAAAGATTTAGAGAAGAGGAGAAACAAAACTATGAAGAGTGAGCTGCCAATAGCTCTTTACCTGCCCAGCCTTGTGCTGCTTTAATTTAAAGCCATTGCTCTCCTGAAAGGACAAATTACAGTTTATAAGCCGTACTTGACGTGCAGGTAGCAGTTAGCGTTTCCTGACTTCATCCCTGCTCCACCGCTCTGTATTGCTTCCTTAGTCAGACATGAAGAATTCACAGCAGAACTTGCTGTCCCTCTGTTCCAAGGCCTGATGTCTCTCTGTGCTACATTATCTTAATTACTATAGCATTATAATAGGCTTTTATGTCAATAGGGCAAGTAATTGACTGTTCAAAGTGTAATAAAAGTAAAGGCTGATAAAGCAGCATAATGTAATTAAGAAGTGTATAAAAGTTGTAACTGGAAGCTTCTATTCAAGAACCGGTGGCTATGGATGTGGCCCGGTGGTAGAGCATTTTTCTGAACATACAGAGGCCTTGGGTCCTATCCTCAGCTCTCAAGAAAACGACAAACAAAGGAATCCGCCCTCCTCCATGTTACTTGTATAAAAGGCTACCTAAACCTGATTAACAGTTTATTTTCATTTGCTTTACATGATTATAGGCTTGATATAAGTTAGTGTTTTGTGATTAACTTATTTTAAAAAATAAAAGCTAATTCAACACAGTATGTACCTCCATTAGAAAAATACAGATTTTTTTTCTTGGTAAGGAAAAAGAGCTAAGACCTGATTCAAAGCCAAAGCCTCAACAGTGTAAACCACCAAGTAATGTGATTATACCTTAGTTTCCTTTTTATTCAAGCCTTCCCTCCTTAGTATGAGTAATTTTTTTTGCCATTTAGTTCAAAAGAATTTGAACCTCAGAGCTTTGTTAGGTTATGAATCTAAATAGGAAAACCAAGATATAAGTGAATGTTTTTCATATGATGCTTAAATAAAGCCATATAGCAGTACTATTGGCTAAAATTAGAGTGATTGTGGAGACAGTATTTAGAAGATAATGCATAGAGTTTATTTATAGCTAGCCAGACTATTGCACAAAAAGAAAAAAAAAATTAGTAATCAAGGTCGATGCTGGTGTTATCTTTGTCTGGGATTCTCCTTGATTTCCTAGATGACAGGGCAAAGAAATACAGCCGATGAATTGAGTTGTTAGAGTTCTGTGATTGTTTGTTTTGAATGTCAACCTGATACAGTCTCTTTAGAAACCACCCCAGAAGAAAGTCTCAACAGGGGCTGATCTAGATCTAGTCAGCCTTTAGCTATGTTAGTGGGAATTATCTTAATGACAATCGATGATTAGTGTTGTGACGCAGTCGACTCTGGGTAACACCATGGGTTCGGGGCCTAGACTGTGAAAGTAGAGAGAACGAAGCTGAGCAGCAGACATGGATGCAGTCAGGGTTTCCCTGCCCTGCCTGTGGGTGTGATGTGGCTACCCATTGAAGTCCTGCTATTGTGACCTGCCCTGGAGTGCTAGGCTGTAACTTGGAATTGTTAACTAAAATAAACCCTCTGTCCCAAGGTTGTTTTACCACCACAACAGGAACATAACCAAGACAGATGATATTTTATAACATGAGAAAGATCTTGACATTTTCAGGAACTTTTATAAAAGAAAAAAAAAACAATTAAGTGCTTCTTCTCATTTGTCCCTTTTGCTATTTAAGCTTTGACTTATTTTTCACATAAAAAAATTCAGTTCATTATAAGGCTGTTTTAAATAAAACTGGAGATACAGTCCTTTTATGTAAATACACTTACTTGCTGGGCTTTGCCCTGTGCATTGTGTTTATATACTTCCTACCTTTAGCATTTCCATGCTCTCTGCGATGGATAACCAGATAACACCCTCATTGTAGCAGGGAAGTCCTTTGCTTTTACAGATGCACTTGACCATTCCCTCTGTGCCTTGGACTTCTGCTCCAACACTCCTATGTATTTCTGAGTCACGTCTTGCTTTTAAAACTTGTCATCCACAGGTGCAACTTGTTACCCCTGAAATTTTTGCACTTAACTGGAATCTTGTGGTACAAACTATTGAGTGCTCGTCTCTGCTCTCCTTCCTTTCTTCCTGTGTTCTTTATGTGACTGAAGACGTGGGTGGTTGCTTTGGGTATTGCGGATTTTGTTTTAGTACTCCTTCCCTTTAATTCAAGCATTTATGATGGGTGAGCAGTGTTGATTCATAGGAGACTGTGCTATACAGCGTAAGACACTAGAGGAAAGAACTTGGAAACAGGATTTCTTGCCAGTGCTCTGTTTCTCTCCTCCTTTCTAGACAGTCTTAAGCTCCTTATGTTTTAGGCATGTATATAAGCTCAAAGTTGCCCATTTGTGTGATGATTCCTAGCTCAATTTAGAGCTCCTAATATTTCTCCTAAAACCTGATTTCCTGTATCTCACCCCCAGTTTCTCCCATCCACTGAATGGTATTTGCATTTCCTTGTTGCTCAGACTCTTACTTTGGAGCCATCTTTGAGTCCTGTCTCCTCTCATATTTAGCATTTATCCCATCAGCTTTGTACAGCCTCCACTTCTTCACTGCTTGCACAGTGGCCTCCTGACTCATCTTCCTGCATACACTCTTACCTTTCACAGGAAACTTAAATGAATGTGCTTGCCTCTTTGGACAAAGCCCTTCAATGGATTCTGGTTGTTCTGGAATAAAATCTGTATTCTCATTGCCTGCAGGACCAGACACATTGGTTCCTGCTCCTTCTCTGCCTGTGTCTCCTGCCATTCTCCTTACATGCTCAGCTCTAGCTTTACTAGCCACTTTGTTTTTCTTAAGATTATCATTATCATTGTTTCTGTTTGAAATGCTTAGGCTCCAAAATATATCCCCAACTTGCACTTACGTATGTCTGTGGAGAGACCTTGACCACTGATCTCGCATCTAATCCCTGTCTCTCATTTCATACTCTAATGATTCTCTCCTCTTTGCCCCTGACCTTGCTTTAGTTTTTTCTGCCCCCTAGACACCTGCCATTTCCTCATTTGTGTAGTAGCAGCAGTCTACCCTGCCTCTCCCTAGAGTAGAAATTGAACAAGGACATAGAATTTTCTGACTCATCTGCTGTAAGACATGATAACACTCGAAATTTGAATGACTGAAGGTATAAATATATTTAACCTTAAGATGGATCATTTTGCATTTCTATGCTTTGATTCCATAAGTATAAAATGAAGGGCTTATTCAAAGTCCAAGAGCATTTATTTTAACCTCAGATGATCATTCCCTTATAGTTGTAAGTTCAAGGCATTTAACTTTTTAAGTGATTTTTTTGAAGACACATTGCTCAGGCCAGTACTTGGCAGTCACAACACTCTAGGAACTGTGTGATCTCTGATGTCCTCTCTCCCAGTGTACTTTCTTGTTTACAATTTTCCCAGCTCTGTTTTCTAAAGTTACTATACATTATCTACTTCTTTGTATTATTATTTGAATTTCTTCATTATTATTATTATTACTTATGTGAATGAATGTTTTTGCTGCATGTCTGTCTGTCTGCATGTATGCCTAGTGCCCAGGGAGGCCAGAAAAGGGCATCTGATCCCCAAGAACTGGAGTTATATATAGATTGTTGCAATTCACCATGTGGGTGCTAGGAATCAAACCAGGCCCTTTGGAAAAACAGTGCTCTTAACTTCTGAGGCATCTTTCCAGCCCCTCTCTGTATTACAGAATTAAATTGCCTCTCTACATTTAAAATATTTTTTTCTGATTAGTTCTCATTTGACATTCATTGAATATAAACAAATGTGATTTGAAGCCTATTTCTTAGCTTGCTCTGTAGAGATTCCTCTTCCCAACTCTCTCCAGTTACTGACCACCCTGGTTAATGCAAGTGTTAATTGGTTTGATGGATTTTTAAATCATGGAGAAGAAAACAAAATTAGATGTAAATTTTAGTCTCTCATTTTACTGCAAAGTGTTTCCAGCCAGGGTGTGGTGGTGCACATCTGTAGTCTTGGTGCTTGGGAAGTTGAGGCAGGAGAAACAATAGCTTAAGACCAAGCACACACAGCAGCTCACCCTGTACTATGCACCCGGAAGTAGAGGAAGAAGACTGCCACAAGTTCAAGACCACCTTGTCTCTAAAAACAGAAGCGAAGTGGTGGAGTCAAAGTGCAGGAGAATGAATGTGTGCTGGTTCAAGAGCAACCCATATTAAAAGACATTGTTTCAGAACAGAAAAATAAAAAAACTTCTGAGATGAATAGGCTCATAGACATAGGACAAAGCCTTGAATGTGCCCTAACCAGCTAAGGACTCAAAAAAAAAAAAAAGAGGTAAACAGCTTACTCCAAGGCTTTTCAGAAACTTCCACAGACTAACATATAATCCTTCAAGAGGTGATTGCAGTATCCATGTTTTATTTCACTACAAAGTATCTTTTTTAAGCTTTATTTTTATTTATGTCTGAGTGAGTATTTGCCACATGTTTGGGTGCTTGAGGAGAACAAGAGAGGGTTTCAGATCCTCTGGAGCGGGAGATACGGGTGTTTATGAGACTCCCCATTATAGGCACAAGGAGCTGTAGTCAGCAAATCTCTCCAATGCTGAGCCATCTCTCCAGCCTCACACCGGAGACAGCTGTGCTCCGTGAAACATAGCTTTGAACATATATAAAGCATTGTTGTAACTATTTATGGATTACTTTTTATGAACTATACATTTGTTCCTTAATATTTTAAGAAAAAAATATATTCTGGGTCTGTAGAGACAGCTCAGATGCCTAGAGAAATGGCTCGGAGCTCTTGCTGTCTGTGTAGGAACCAGGCATGCAAGTGGCATACACCTGTACACATAAAATAAGTGGATGTTCTTTCAAATGTATGTTGAAGCTGACATGGTGACACACACCTTGAATCCCAGCAGAGGCAGGTGAATCACTGAGTTTGGGGACATCCAGGGCTACACAGAGAAACTCTCCAAACAAATAAACAAGTAAAAGTGGGAGATTGATGGCTCAGGCCTTTAATCTGAACACCTGGGAGGCTAACAAGACTGCAAGTTAAAGGCCAGTCTGGGCTACACAATAGGCTGGACAGGCTGGACCAGAATAAGATCCTCAGATATAAAAATACTGTACCATATCAGGGAATGAATTCTAGATTATGTAGAGATATGCGTATAAATCTGGTGTGTGTATAAATGCATTCTGTAAATTTCAGGTATTGGTTCATTTACAAAACTATTATTTTCCATCTAGTTGATTTTTTTGCTACTTTATATCTTTAAAATTTTTATGATATAAACCATATACTACAGACTATCCATCAATGTAATTATTGTAGAACATATATTGATGTGTGCTGTGACCAAATGTACATTTTATTTTATGAATTTTTAGCATTTCACTAAAACATTTTAAAGGTTTTTCTGATTAAATACTTTGTCAATTTTAAATATAGAAGTAACAGTTTTACACTTAAAAATTAAAAAATATTGACCCAGGCATAGTGACACATGATTTTAATTCTAGTTTTTTGGAGGCAAACATTGGCAGATCTTTGTGAATTCAAGGCCAGACAAATTCTCTGTCTAAAAAACAAAAGCCCCAAAATTTAAAAAACAACAAAAAACAAACTGTAAACTGCTCAGAGGAAAAGCTGCTCTTCATCAGTATATCTATGATTTACATTCTACAGACTTTTCTAGACACTTTGGTCCTATGTTTGCTAATGTTCAGAAATGTCTACCCCAGACCCTGTCTGCAGTCAGTGAAGCATACCTCTTGTGCTCACCAAAGCCTTTGCTTTGAATTAGATAGTCTTCGACTTGGTTTTGATTGATAGACTTCAAACAAAGGTGACTGAGTCTTCATGAACCTGAAGTACTCATGTGGAAAAAAAGGATCTTGTTCCGGATTTGTCAAGTAAAACTGTAGAATGCCTGACTGAAAGAAAGGATGACAGGAGGGTAAGAGAGAAGGCAAGACTTGGAGGCACTCTTGGGATGAGTATAGAAATTTTTTTTTCCATTTTTATTAGGTATTTAGCTCATTTACATTTCCAATGCTATACCAAAAGTCCCCCATACCCACCCACCCCCACTCCCCTACCCACCCACTCCCCCTTTTTGGCCCTGGCGTTCCCCTGTACTGGGGCATATAAAGTTTGCGTGTCCAATGGGCCTCTCTTTCCAGTGATGACTGACTAGGCCATCTTTTGATACATATGCAGCTAGAGTCAAGAGCTCCGGGGTACTGGTTAGTTCATAATGTTGTTCCACCTATAGGGTTGCAGATCCCTTTAGCTCCTTGGGTATTTTCTCTAGTTCCTCCATTGGGAGCCCTGTGACCCATCCAATAGCTGACTGTGATCATCCACTTCTGTGTTTGCTAGGCCCCGGCATAGTCTCACAAGAGATAGCTACATCCGGGTCCTTTCGATAAAATCTTGCTAGTGTATGCAATGGTGTCAGCGTTTGGATGCTGATTATGGGGTGGATCCCTGAATATGGCAGTCTCTACATGGTCCATCCTTTCATCTCAGCTCCAAACTTTGTCTCTGTAACTCCTTCCATGGGTGTTTTGTTCCCAATTCTAAGGAGGGGCACAGTGTCCACACTTCAGTCTTCATTCTTCTTGAGTTTCATGTGTTTAGCAAATTGAATAGGGGCTATGTAGAATATTATTAAAGACTGTTCATCTCCTACTGAGCAGTGATGTTAGTAGGCAGATGTCCTCATTTTAGGAGGCTAAGGTATTGCTGTGTTAAGTAAGACCCTGGCAGAGGGCTGGAAACCGCAGGCCACAGTCTTAACCATCAGAACATGGAGTCTTTCCCAGGTAACACAAATGCTGATAGGCTGAGTTTAATGGGTCCTGTTAGCTACTTAAAAATAAGCATGTTTAATATTCTTCAAAATATAAATAAAACAATGTTTAGGAAAAAGATAGTAATCAGGGTAGACAGTTGAATATCAAGACTGACTAAGCCTAATCAAAGTGAAATACAGTTACAGAGACTAATCAGCAGATGACAGTAAAGCCTAAAGTCAACATGGATGGAGAAAGAATTAATAATTGAAGTAAGAGATGGTTCTGAAGAGTTTGCCCTGAGTATAGAGTAGAGAAAAGTCTCCAAAACTGTGCAGCGATACAGTTGGACATGAGAGAAAATTGAGAGCCTCAATTTGGGAGGTGGCTGTGAGAGTGACTAAGTGATCGCCTAAAGCTAAAAATGGCTTCCAACTAGGCAGAATTAAAAGTGTGGTTAAAGCCAGGCCATGGTGGCACACATCTTTGATCCCAGCACTTGGGAGGCAGAAACAGGTAGATCTCTGAGTTCAAGGCCAGTGTGGGCTATAGAGTGAGTTCCAGGACAGACAGGACTTCACCGAGAAGCTCTGTCTCAAAAAAAAACCAACAAAAATAAAAAAAACTGTTTGAAACTACAATCAGAATATTAGTGATAAGTAAAAGTCAACTACGGTAGGAGTATTGAGTGCAAAGTTAAAGACGACCAGAGGCCATAAGTCTCTAGAGGAAGGGAGGGACTTGTCCAGCAGCAGTGGGAAGTGCACACAATGGACTTTAGGATGCTAACAAAAGTTAAGTCCCTGTGCCGCTCGCACGTCCATTCAAGGGTAAGGAAAGAGCTGCCTTTAGACGAAAGTTTGGCATACTGTACCCGAGAAGGCATCCAAAGGGCATTATGTCATCTAGAAAGGACCCAAAAAGGAGTAATCTGTAGTTTTGGGCAGTTTGGGGCACAGTTAGTGATGATAAAATATTTTTGTGAAAGTTACTCTGAATACTTCAAAAAATATGCAAAAGATAGATAGCTACGAAGGGAGCACTATCTTGTGAAGGGGATAGTGGCACTGAATAATTTTGATTCATTTCTTCCTAATAAAACCAAGCATAAGTAGCCAGGTATGGTGGCTCACTCCCTTAATCCCAGCCCTCCGGAGGCAGGTGGATCTCTGTGGGTTTGAGGCCAGCCTGATCTAAGTATAGAGTTCTACATACTTACAGGGATACGCAGTGAAACTCTGTCAAAAATACATATGATTTATTGAGTATCAAGCATGTGTTGAACACTGCTTAAGGCCCTGGGTATAAAACATTTGGAGGGTCTTTACATTTTAGTAATGTAACTACACATTGCTTTTAAAAGGCACAGCTAGCCAGGCATGGTGGCGCACACCTTTAATCCCAGCACTTGGGAGGCAGAGGCAGGTGAATTTCTGAGTTCGAGGCCAGCCTGGTCTACAAAGTGAGTTCCAGGACAGCCAGGGCTATACAGAGAAACACTGTCCCGAAAAAAAAAAAAACAAAAACAAAATCAAAAAAACAAGAGGGGTTGGGGAATCCTTGAAAACATGTTGATGAAAGAAAATAGCTACTGATGCATGGTGTTAAAGTTAAACAAAATGGTAGGTGAAAGAGTGTTAGCAAAGTAAGACAAATGGTAGTAGTGTGTCCTCCCTTACCAGCAGAATACAAAGTGACAGTTGACAGGATGAGAATAGGCAGTTTCACAGTCCTGTGAGTGTCTACTGTATCTCTGAAAAACTGAAAGGGAGACAGAAAATTAGTCAAGAATGTAAGATTTAGGGTTAGATAGATGGCTCAGTTAAGAGTACTTGCTGTTCTTTTCAGGATCCAAGAAAATTATTTTTTAGAAATTTATAAATGAAGATACTATATTTATAACATAATTTTACTGTTGTCTTTTATGCTTATAATTTCTATAATTGCCTTTAATGGATGCACATATTTAAGATGATTTTCTTTCCCTACCTGCAGGTTACTCAGATGAGTCGTCCAGACCTGATTCTCTTTCTGATGAAGTATCTCATGGCTCTCATAGTTGGGATTCCCTCTATATTTTGGGTTGGAAGCAAAAAGACATGCTTTGAATGGGCCAGTTTTTTCCATGGGCGTAGGAAAAAAGAGTAAGTTAATGAGTTCTCACAGTATTAATAACAGCTCCTCTGTGTGTGGTGTGGTGTGTGTGTGTGTGTGTGTGTGTGTGTGTGTGTGTGTGTGTGTGTGTGTGAGAGAGAGAGAGAGAGAGAGAGAGAGAAAGAGAGAGAGAAAGAGAGAAAGAGAAAGAGAGAGTGCACAAGCCCTTCAGTATGCCAGTCCTTTAGATTGGAATTGTGGAGCATTCAAAGGATAATTTTCTTGAAACTAGAAACAAGTGAATGCTATTTCTCTTCATATTTACCTGGCCTTCCTGACTTCCTGTGAAGGCTGGTGTGTATTCTCATCTTTTCTCAGATGAGAAAACCAAGAGTAGCGTAAATGTCTCCCATGTCACCCTGTTCAGTGTAAGAGTAACTTCTGTCAGAGTTTCCCATTGCTCTTCAAGGTCTGTCAGACATGTGAAGAGATAGACTAACGCACCATTCTAATTCAGTGCACGTTCAAATTTTAAAACCTTGGGTTTTTTGTTGTTTGGTTGTTTGGGTTTTTTTTCCTTTGTTTTATTTTGGGACAAGATTTCTTTGTATAGCCTTGACTGTCCTGAAACTAGCTTTCCTTCTTTTATCTAATTGTAGTCTGAAGCTATTGAAAGATTAGTTAAGAGTGATCATAGTAGATAGTATTATATTCTTGGTTTTAGTGAAAGTATTTTTAGTTAGCCAGGCAGTGGTGGCACACACCTTTAATCTCAGCATCTGGGAGGCAGAGGCAAGTGGATCTCTGAGTTTGAGGTCAGCCTGGTCTACAGAGTGAATTCCAGGAACCAGGCAGGGCTACACAGAAACCCTGTTTCAAAAAAAAAAAATCAAATAAATAAATAAAAGATATTTCTAGTGGTTATTGGTGTTTCATTAAATATTTTGCTGCTTTTGGAGTTGACATGTGTTCTCTCTGTAAGAACTTACTCCTCATCTATTGATGTTCTGTTATATTTTTAAATATCAAGAATAACATTAAGTGGACTAAAGAATCTATGTAAAGTACGCCTCAAATATCAGTCTCTAGCCTTTCAGCCCAGTACTGAAAACAACAGGAACGGTAGCAGTGCTGCTAATTTGAGAACTTACACATACTTTTTCAGTATGCGATCCAGTCCTTAAATGTTGGCATTGTTTTTTTTTTTTAATTAAGCCATTTAATTTTAACTGTAGCTGATTCTCACAGATACATTGCAGTGATTTAATTTGATTTTTTTGTTTATTCAATTATTGCTTTGTTCAACATCATGCATTTCTATGTACTCTCCACCCTTTCTTTCATAGCATTTTTTGTTTTTGTTTTTGTTTTTGTTTTTGTTTTTTGAGACAAGGTTTCTCTGTGTATCCCTGGCTGTCCTGGAACTCACTCTGTAGACCAGGCTGCCCTCCAGCTCACAGATCAGCCTGCCTCTACCTCCTGAACACTGGGATTAAAGGCGTGTACAACCACTGCTTGGCCACTTTTAAAAACTTTTACCTTTGTAATTTGTCCCTTTAAATCGTTTAGGACTTCCTTGAATATTTGCTTAATTTAATTTTTCATATTAATTTGTTTTAAGGTTGGCCACTCATGACTGTTCTAGTACTAGGCATCTGTTTCTGCCACAGAACACAGAATCAAAATGGAGTCTTAAAAATGTTCTTACAAGTTAAAATTTTACCCAGTTATCATGAGGCTCTTATTACTTCCACAAAGCACAAAAAAAAAAAAAAGACTTTTTTTCTATCTTATAATTATTTTTGAAAATGTTTTGGGACCTAAAGGATTACAAGTGTCTTTAGCTGAAGGGCCTTGTAGAAACAATGGACTTACCAGCGTACTTTTCATAGATAAAACAAAGGAAAGACCAGGATGGTGACTTGCTGAGACTGTGTACTCACAGAATTGCTGTTTCAGCTGTGTGAAAATGACCTTGAACTCCTGATCCTACTATCTCAGCATCCCAGATGCTAGGATTACTGGCATCATTTTGTTATATTCTATCCTCTGCTGAAAATGTTACCTCAAATTGGTCCCAAAGACTTAATTTGGGGAACAGTTAACTTCAAGACTAGTGTCAACTGGTAGCAGTATTGTTTGCTGGTCTATAGGGAGGGATGTTAGTTTGTATCTTAAACTTCCTGTTGTGTTGTCTAGGATAGTGAATGAGAGCCGGCAGGTGCTCCAGGAACCTGACTTTGCTCAGTCACTCCTGAGGGACCCAAATACTCCAATTATAAGAAAATCAAGAGGAACTTCCACTCAAGGGACATCCACACATGCTTCTTCAACTCAGCTGGCCATGGTGGATGACCAAAGAAGCAAAGCAGGGAGTGTCCACAGCAAAGTGAGCAGCTACCATGGCAGCCTCCACAGGTCACGGGATGGCAGGTAAGCTCGGGAGCAACCTAGCTTGTGTATTCAGTTAGGAACACACAGGTTAAGAGACAGGAGCCAGTTCTGAAGTAGAAGTGGAACAGTAGTAAGCTTTTTAAACTTGGGTATAGTTGTTCCAGTTTATGGGATTTAAAGCCAAAGGACTTTGGGGTTTAGACCTGATGGAAAAGCAATATGATGTTACTGTAGGGCACTGAGTGGAGATGAGAGAAGGCAGACTGCTCAGTTTAGACAGATACATTTGATCGGGTGGTGGTGGTGCACACCTTTAATCCCAGTTATTGGGAGGCAAAGGTAGGTGGATCTCTCTTGAGTTTGAGGCCAGCCTGGTCTACAGAGTTCCAGGATGGCCAGGACTACAAAGAGAAACAAAAAACAAAAACAAAAACAAAACAAAACAAAATAAACAAACAAAAACAAAGAGGAGGAGGAAGAAAAAGAGAGAATGAATGAATGAATGAATGAATTTAGCCAACATTTCCTATACTGGTGCAGTGTGAACCTCTGGGAATAGAGAGATTATGGGTCATGAGCTTTGCACTTCATAGATTCCCAATCTAGAATTATGGTGCATTCTGTGTTACGGTGTAGAATGTGGATCTGGGGAGCTATAGAGATGGCTTAGCAATTGAAATTACTTGGTGTTCTTCCATAGGACCTGAGTTCGGTCCCCAGAACCCACAACTAGTGGCTGAAAACCATCTGAAATTCCAGTTCCAGAGGCCTTTATAGCAATCTGCATACACGTACCCTCATGTACATGTACCCTCATGCAGACACACAGTTACACATAATTAGCAAGAACAAAAGGAAATCTTGAAAAAAAATGTAGAATGTAAAACTTAGTTTCCTTAGCTATGAAGGACAAGTAGTAGTGGCTACCATTTAGTAATGTCACAAAGCTCAATGAGATAAAGTGCCTAGTCACTAAAAACAGCCTGTCTCAGTGTTAGACCACAGTTCAGTTCATAATAAGTACTTGAAGTAAAATATATTCCCAGGGCTGCAAGAGTGTTTAGGAGCCGTATAGTAAATACTTTAGGATTTCTAGTTACAGTGACAGCCAGTGCTCAGTCCTGCTGTGGCAATCTGCAGTCAGACAAGACACATCTCAGTAACTTTATTTATAAAACCAGGAGGTAAAAAAATAAAACAAAATAAAATAAATAAAACCAGGAAGTAGCAGGTGTAGCCATTAAACTGTCGGCCCCTACTATTTGATGGGGGTACTGGGGTTTAAACCCAGAGTTTTGAGCATGCTACATTGCAGCATCCCAGGACCCAGCCCATGTTTATTAGGAGCAGTGGAAGCAGAGACTAGGAGTGATTCTTTCTGGTATCATGGAAAGCATCTCAGAAGATGCTTCACAGAGAAAGCTTGAGAGAAGCCTGGTTGTGGGTTTCTCTTACATTTGACTTGGGATACTGGAGCTAGGAACTGTTTAGGAGGTGGCACATTCAGTTGTTTGCGAGAGAATATGAGTTTAACAGAGAGTAAAAAGCAGTGGGAAGGGCAAGCTGAACAGCTGACTTGAAAGGGATAGTTTTAAGAAAACTAACATAAATGTTGGAAGGATGGAGAGGAGATAAGAGGAACATTGCTGGGAGGATAGAAATTCTTCAGCCTCTGTGGACATCATTATGGAGGTCCCTCAGAACTAAAAATAGAACTGCTTTAGGGCTCACCTATAAGAGTCCTGAGAAGATACCCAAAGGGATCTAAGTCAGCATGATGCAGACAACCCGCTACCCATGCTTACTGCACCACTGTTCAGAATAGTCAGCTCAGAATCAGCTTAGATTTTCATCAACAGATGAAGGAATTAACTAAATGCTGTGCATATGCACAGTGAGGTTTTATTTAGCCATAAAGAACAATACAGTAAGTCTTTGCAGGGAATTGAGTGGAACTAGAGATCATCATTTTTTTCCATTAGCAAAGCTCTGAAACGTTACAGATCCTTTAGTTTTCCTATTTGAATTCTCAAAAAGGGTGGTACAGCTAAGAATTTCCTTCCAAGCGGTTTTATAATTGTGCCCAAGTCTTCATCCTGAGATTTTTCCATAAGAACATCTACTTTAATCTGACTGGTTACAGGATGCCTGGAAAAGTGGGTGTGCAACTACCCCCTCAAACTCTTTTCTCTGTTTCTTCATTCGATCTCACTTCTCAGGAAGTGGGATCTGGCTCAGGCTTTTTTTTTTTTAAGATTCTGTCTTTGAGCCTTTGCTGTAGAAGTTCCCTCTCTGGAATCATGCGCTCCCGGTGATCTTTAATTTGGAGCAGTTCTCTCTCGTGTGCCTGCCTTCTTTTCTGTGCTTGTGGGATGCTTTCCCTCTCTAGCACAATTATGGGTAGTGTTGTTTCACTGAAGAGTCGTGGCTGTCTCCGGGGTTCTTCCTTAAATTCCCTGGCCTGGCCTGGCCTGTTCTATGAATGTGCCTTTCTGTTTGCTTCTTCTCTCTCTCAGGCACCCAGTAATGCTGTTTCTGTCTCTCTCGGAGTGGTGGTGGTGGTGGTGGTTCCTCTTCCACTTTTGTCTTTGTTTCACCACCTGTGTCTTTTTTCGTTATGTCCATTATTCTTTTATTATAATATGACTCTGCTTTTGCAAGCCAGTAGTCAAGAGAATGAGCTTGCTCCTTGCAGAGTGCTTTGCCCTCCTCATGGCATTTCTGAGTTACCAAGTGTCTTGCTACTATTGTATGCACACCACCAAAACTTTTTCTCCAGTGGAGGCCGTTGACCTTCTGAAATCCTAGGGTCTCTGGATTCTTTTGCCCAAGCCGATCTTAGCTTAGTCTGTGTCATAGTCCTAGACTGCATACCGCTGTAAATTCCCTTCTGCCAGAGGTTCGACTCCCTTCTTTAAACTGCCTCAAGTATGTGCACCATTAATTATCAAGATCATCATTTTAAATGAAATAAGCTAGGTACTGAAAAATAACTCCTTCTCCCTCTTATGGAGAACCTGAATTGTGTGTGCATGAATGTGTGTGTAGGCACACAAATGTGTACAAGATTCTTTAGGACCTCAGAGAAGAGCACCATCTACCTCATCACCGACAGTCAAAAACAGCTTTACAACTGATGGCACTTCTACTTCAAATCGAGGTCAGAGGAGACACTCGGGAATGAAAGACAAGGGAACAGCATGCAGAGCAAGAAGAGGAAGGCAAGGTTCAGCTACCCAGAGCACGGTGTGTGCTGGGACTTTCAGGAGACAAGACCGTTCTGAGGGTTTGTTTCTCTCTGACAGTGAAAGGATATTGCAGGAGGTGGAGTACTAGAATAATGCAGTCTGACTTAAATTTTGAAACCATCCTTCACAATAGCATGACAAAGGAGAGTATAATGAAACCATCAATTTGTGATCTTTATTTAAGATGCTGATAAGGAGATAGGGGATCTGATATCCTTTGGAAGGTACTTCGTCCGTAAACTCTTAGCAATGAAATCCTGATCTATCCTGTTCAGTGATGAACAGACATTACCACAGTAATACTTCTGTGCATGTGGCATTCTGTACAGAAATACGTAGAAGAGGAAGGTTTGCATTTCTATATTCTAGAAGCACAGACCTTTATAGAAAAGGTCCAGTGCACGCATATGAAGCAGAATGATGTGCTTGTAGTCTGTTGAAGGCATCCCGTACCCAGGTGGGTGAATACGCCGCATCCACAGGACTCTTCCATGCCCAGAACTGGAGGCAGGTGTGAGAGGTTTCACGATGACATTGAAACTGAAAGTCTACACAAGGGTTTTCCTAATCCAAAAGGCCATCTCATGCGGACTTGTGCTTCTGTCAGGCTTTAACTGCATGCTGCTGCTGTCTTCTTTCCTGGCCATGGGTCACAGATTCCCAGTACTCACCTTGATTCAGTACTTGGATAACTATTGGTCTGTGTACTGCATACACCTACCTGTAAACACCAGTTCAAAGAATAAGTAATTGGTAGTTAGATGAGAGGATGGGTAGAAAAGAAAGTAAGTGGGAAGAAGTTTGGGAATGCGTGACTAGATTGGTGCATAGGCAACCAACAAGGGAAAGCTTTGGAGTGAATAACACACACTACTGAGCCGTGTTTGATTTAGTTATTTAGATGAATAGTAGCAGATAGTAAAGAGAATCAAAACGGAAATCATTACTTTTTGACTGATTCTGGAATGCCCACACTATAGTGTTGAGGTTTGGTCTATTGCTGTGTAGTGTAATGCTAAATTTTATTCCCAAAGGTCTGGGCCAAGCAGTGACTTTTTATGTTTACAAGAGTTTGTTGTGCAAACCTTGTTCTTTGATTTAAAACTGTTGGTTAAATAAAAATTGGCTACAGCCAATTACTGGAGGGATTAGAGGTAGGTGGGCTTACGGGTGAGGTGGGGAGCGTGTCTTGAGACAGGGTCTCCCTCTGTTAGCCTTGGTAGGCCTTGAACTTGTAGAGATCTGCCTGCCTTTGCCTCCTCCTGTATGCTAAAACTCAAAGTGTGTACCATCATGCCTGCTCCCTAGGAGAGGTTTTTAAGACTGTTTTCAAAGGACTTCTCAATTTTAAACTCTGTAATTAAATGAAAACATCTGTTGACAAGCACTTTGAAAGCTAGATGGCCACCGCAGCAGCATTCAGAGCTTTTAATTTTACAAAGATTCTCCTTAAGTCATGGCTTTTTTAAAGCAGTAGTCCTTTAGCTGCTTATAATGGTTTAGTCTGATGCCTATTAGAAAGGGAATAAGCTGGGCATGGTGGCCCACACCCTTAAATCCAGCTCTCAGGAAGCTTAGGCAGGAGGGTGTCTGCAGATTCACAGCCAGCCTGCTCTACATGGTGAGCTCCAGAACAGCTAGGATTATTTAGACTGCCTCAGAAAGAAAGAGTGAAAAGGGGAGGGAGCCTGGGCTCGTTATTCTGTGGAGGGCCCCTTGCCCAGTATGCCCAAGGCTTACTTTAATCCCCAGCTCTATAAGCAAAACAGACAGACAAAAGCCAGAGTAGTTTGCTCTGTTCTGAGTTGTTTTTGTCTTTCTTTTAGAGTGCTATGGATGAGGCCCGTGAACATACATCTAGGCCAGTGTGTACAAATGTACTGCATCCATTCCTTGCCCTTGGTGTGGAGACAGGCTTGCCTTGAGTTCTCAATTCTCTTGTCTCATCACTGAGGGCTGGGATTGTAGGCCTAACAAGCATTCCTGGCCCTGCTTACTTTTAGAAACATTGCCTAAAACATTATATCTAGGCAGGGCTTGTAGCCCAGCACCTCTTACCCCTGTGCTGTAAACAAAAGCAGCACGCTCATTAAAGTCATCGAAGAGTCTCAGTTCTCATTTGCTTTTATTATTCTAAATTATGTTTTTCAAAAGAGTATGTGTATGAGCAAAGGTATTTTAGAAAAAAATTCTCAATGTTCTAAAGATTGAAAGATAAAATACGGGACTGAAGAGATGGTTAAGAGCACTGGTTGCTCTTCCAGAGGTTCTGAGTTCAATTCCCAGCAACCACATGGTGGCTCACAACCATCTGTAATGGGATCTGAATGCCCTCTTTGGTGTGTCTGAGGACAGCTACAGTGTACTCACATATAATAAGTCTTAAAAATAATAATAATAATAAAATATGGTGCTTATCCTTGAAAAACTCATTATTAAGCCAGAAAGATTGACAAATACCATGTGAGCTTTTGTAAGTGGACCAGTAAAAAAGATGCAATTGGTCTTCTTAAGCTTGACTGGCCTAGAACTAATAATTCTTTATTCCAATGGCTGAGGGATGATGATGATGATGTTGATGATGGTGATGATGTTCTGCGTGCATGTATGCCTGCACACCAGAAGAGAGTGCCCCAGATCTCATTATAGATGGTTATGGCGCCATGTGGTTGCTGGGAATTGAACTCAGGACCTCTGGAAAACAGCCAGTGGAAATGTTCTCAACTGCCGAGCCATCTCTCTAGCCTATTGGTTTTTTTCTATTCTTACCTCTGATGTGGCTCAGTGAGTCAGGATTTCAACAAAAGAAAATTTGAACAGTCCCTGTTGTGTTTCTGGATAGGAAGGCTACCTGTAGTAAGCTGTGTAGCCCGGCTGATGTGTGCAAAGCCCAGCTAGGAGTGCACATAATTAGGAGAGAATTGGATACAGAGTATCAGGATGCAACTGCCAAGTAGACGTAACTTCTGTAAATTAGTATGGGCACAGCTGTAAGCCTGAGGAAGATAACTAAGCTCGCTTACAGATGATTGATTGAGCTGTTGACTAGCTCAACTAGACAATATGGGCACAGATGTCATCAGTGCGTGGCAGTTCATTCTCCTCTGGTTTCGAGTGTTCCTTCCTCCAGCCCAAGTCTTTTAGTAAAACTGACATTTGCACTGCTGCTGCTTTACCTCAGCTTGGAGAGTCTAAAGGGAGACCTCAGTCCCTTCCTCGTCTCTCTGATCCCAGTGTTTTTGAAACGTACTTGAGTAAGGAAAGTATCCATACTTAACATAGTTCCAAGTAGGTCGGCCTTACGTGGTTTCCTTTTGCCCTTTTGCAGGGAGTAGGACCTTCATCCTGGACCTAAGTGGATTATCTTTCTGTTAGCCACATTGGATAATTCTACAGCGTAATGGAATTACTTTAAATAATCATGTCAATTACTGCCTTCTCACTGTTGATTTACTGAGCACTTCAGTTACTAAGGCATTTTAATGAAAACTATTAGTCCTATTTTCTGGTATGTTCTGTTACCCACTTCAAAACCACCTCTCTTGTGCAGGTACACTCCCTGCAGTTACCGAGGAATGGAGGAGAGACTACCTCACGGCAGCATGTCACGGCTGACGGATCATTCCAGGCACAGTAGTTCTCATCGGCTCAACGAGCAGTCCCGACACAGCAGCATCCGAGACCTCAGTAACAACCCCATGACTCACATTACACATGGCACCAGCATGAACCGTGTTATTGAGGAGGATGGAACCAGTGCTTAGTCTTGTCTAAGGTGAAATGTGTGCTGTTGAAAAGCAGGTTTTAGTTTTTGCCTTCGCATGGCTGGCTGCTGTAACTCACTGTCGCTCTGCTTTCTTGGGCAGAGTGTGCCCACTGGGAAAGTAGATCTTTGCTCTTTGTATCACATCAACCCTGGGGTGTGAACACATCCCAAACCCTAAGGATCATGTCATCACAAAAGTAATTCTTTCTAGGCTGTGAAGAGATGATTGTCTGGTGAGCATTTTTATAAACATGCTTATTTTATATCTAGAAAAATCCTCTATGTGTGGTGACTGCTTTGTAGTGAATTTTCATATAATATGAACTAGTTGTGAAATGACATTCTGGTAGCTCTGTTAATAAAACAAAGTTTCAGAATTAAAGAAAATTTCTATGCAAGGTTTATTTCTCAGATGAATACTAGGTCTTTGTAGGTTTATTTCCACAGAGTGAAAAAAGGAACCGTTTTTAAACTGTAGAAGACTTTGATAAGCCAGCAAGAGTATTTTAGCTAAGATAACAGTGCCATGGAAGATCTGGTTGGCCTGTGGGAGGTTGTCTCAAAGTCTGTCAGTCTTCCCCCAAGATATGCAGGCTGTGGATGAGCACTGGAGTAGAGGCAGAGATGAGCATTCCCCTGTAATTGGATTGGGTTTTGTTTTGTAAATATTACTTTTATGGGCTATGCTTTTATAATATCCATATGCATGATAGAAACATTTTAATTTGTGGCCATTTTTCCCAGGAAATAGTAGACAACTTCATGTTCATATATGTTCTGTGGAGGCATGCAGTAAAATAAGCATCACACATTATAAGGGGTTTTAGTGGTAAAAAAAAAAGTTACAAATGGCAAAATATTTTCTGTGTATTCATTGTCGTATTTTTCTACAGTGAGATGTGATCTTGCCAAAGCCATTAGACCTTGGTACCCAGGCCCTCCTATAATGAGCTGATTGTCTGCCCCAGATTCCCCAGTAGCCAGTTGGCTACAGCTTTTGCCCACATCCCTATTTTCTGAATTACTCTGGTTTACAGCTGAAATATATACTCTTAAGTCCAAAATGGTGATCGACCTGGGTTCTTGAAAATCATTTTAACTAAGTGGAGCATGGTTACTCTTTCTGTGAATATCGTTTAATCTTAAAAATATCAAGTAAAAACCTCTTGACATTTTATTTTGTAAAGCTTAAATGATTTAGGTTATGAACTGTGAACTTTATTTGTATGAAATTGATCAGAAAGAAAAATTCTTGAAAATGCTAATATGTGATTCAGAAAATATAAGTGATCCTCAGCCCTGATTGCGGGTACAGATCACTCTGGAACTCTCAGTAGCCAACATCTTTCTGTCAGGTCTGAGTTGATGCTTTAAAAACAACCAGCTTTTCAGGTGATTGTTAGTGTAGCCCGGCTTGAAGCTGTTCTTTTAAGCTCACTTTCCCCTAAAGATAGGTTGATGGCATCAGATTTGACCACAGGAAGATGGAGCCAGACTCAGTAGTACACTTACATTGTTTCCTGATATGCAGTTGCTTCTTACTCTGCTCTAATCCACTATAAAATGCAGAATTCTCGGCTCTCCTCTCTAGAGAGTCTTACTCAATAAATCAAAGGCAGTAGGATTTCACAAATGTGTATTTCTAAAAATACCACAGAAGAGTCTTAGCAGGTTATCCAAGAATCACACCCAGAAAAAAAATATATATATATATACCCTAGACTCTGGAGAGGTCTGGCTTTGCCATATGCTAGTTTTCAACTTTGAACAAGTCAGCCTCCGTGAGCCTAGCTCCTCTTGTTTAAAGATGAAGATTGAAGATGAATATCTCCTCTACCTACCTCACAAAGTTGTCAAATTGAGATCAAATGAAAACAACAGTCTGGAAGCTCTTTGAAACTGAAGTGTTGTGAAATGTGCAGGATTAAGATTCTTGAGGACTAAAGAGCTTTATTGGAGGTCTACTGTAGTACATTTCTAGACACATGTTTAATTCGTGTGTCTGCTTCTCTCGCCCTTTAAAACTAGGAGTGCCCACATGACAGAAGAGCCAGTTTCCTGGTAGCCATGACTTACTTCTGTCATGTTGCTTCTCCGAAGTATGCATCAGTAGAGATTACCCATTCTTCATAAGACACATGTGAGCATTTGGCCCCACATGCTTTCTCTTTCCTCTGTCTTGCCAGCTTTCTCCTTGGAACTGGGGTTACCACTTGGAGAGGCCCAAAGTCCCTTATAACTGATAACTTGTCTATAAACAGATCAATAACTCATGAAGCTTCTGTCAGAGAAGCTCCGGGAACAGCATGAGCAAACCAAAACAAACATCCACAAACCAAACAGCAGTGAAGAGAGGAGACCAGTGTGAGCTCAAAGATGTCATCTGCCACCATCTGCATCACTGCCTATTGCCAAGTGCTAGTTGGTTGTCTTTTAAAGTGGGCCAAGTGTAGACAGTGAAGAGAGCATTGCCATGAAAGTCTCACCTTTGTGCTTCCAGAGTTTGTGTGTGTTGTTGCATTTCCTCTTGCTTTGGTAGTGGTGATGCGTATATGGATAATGTTAACCTTACAGTCACCTTCACCAAGTACCATCCTTCACTTGTTCTGTGCACTCAGCACAGTACTGTTTGGTTTAAGTAGCTGTTCAATTTGGGCCATGCTCTTTATCATGTTACTGCGCCAGGTTTTAAGAATCTTTTTTTTTTTTTTTTTTTTTGAAGAAACCATTGAAGAATGACAGCAGAACAGTTAATTCCAAATCTTAACCTGTTTAACTTGTCTTGAACAAGTCTGGACAGTTTTCTTACCATATAGGTTACTTTAATTTCTGTTGTGATTGGCATATGTTAATACTTAGTGTTTTCTTTGTTCAATT
This sequence comes from Mus musculus, assembly GCF_000001635.26. Classification (NCBI taxonomy): domain Eukaryota; kingdom Metazoa; phylum Chordata; class Mammalia; order Rodentia; family Muridae; genus Mus; species Mus musculus. The sequence goes on along the minus strand of NC_000080.6, from coordinate 65,199,839 downwards.
GACAACCAAGAAAATGATAGTGCCCTCTAAAATGTTAATATTATTAAAAGGGTTTTGAAAAGAACTTTGATTTTAGCAATATGGTTTTATTCAATAATTAGGCAAAAAGATCCAAGGCAGTATTAAGCTCAAAACAGTAATTTGTTTCAGAGAGCAGTTGATGAATAACAATTAGCACAGGGCTTAGTACAGAGTAAGCTTTCCAGTAAATGTTTAGCGACTAGCTAACTACATGGCACTCAGACCATGAGAATTGTTTTTATACACACACACCCCCATTGTGAATTTGTTAAAAATCTGTGTAAAGTAAGAATCTTTTCAGTTTCACACAAAAAAGATGCAAGAGATAGGAGGTTTATAGAACCTAGGTTCATAAGTAAACTCAGGATTCGTTTAAGCTTCTTTTATGCCTTTTTGTGACAGCTAGGATGAGAAAAGCTTGGGATTGCAGAAACAGGTCAGTGGGTAAGTGGACCTGCTGCTCTTCCAAAGGACCCAAGTTCAGTTCCTCCCTCCCTTGTGCTCACAGTGCCTACTGTAGCTCCAGCTCTGGGGATCTAACATTCCCTTCTGGCCTCCTGACACCAACACACTTGTAACACACACACATAAATACAAAATATGAAAAATGTTCATTTAATTCAACTATGTATAATGTATATACATTTACATAAATTTGATTACTGTATATGGAAATGCATTGGCATTTGTACATCTCTTCTGGCTTTCCTTCCTTTTCATTTTTTGTTGTTACAGCCACATGAGTACTGGGACAGGCATAGGAAGAGTAGGCATGCCTCCCCATGCGCTAGACTACAATTGCTTTCTCTAATCTAATTCTAATCCTATTTATCTTTAGTAATTATACTGATACAGAATAATGCTTATCTTTCAAGATCCAAATCTGAGAGAGAAAAAACAATATTAAAAGTCTGTTCAGACCGCCATTTTAGTAGACATAGGAGTTTAGTTAACTTATAGTCAGCACATAGTAGTAAGTATGTTTATCCCTGTGTTCTCTAACTAGGAAGTCTGGCTTTAAAGGTTTTTTAAAGTTTCCTCTAATATTTTGATCAAAGGTCGAGGGAGTACAAAATGCATTAAGTTCAATATATTTAACTATGTTGAATGATAAGTTATATTTACCTTTTTACCTAAATAGTCACCAGAAACCTATCTTGCCCTTTTCGGGGATTTTTGGGGGGATGGTAGAATTGTTTATAATTGACTCTAGTTTTATTAGCACCACTTCCCATAGTTAAAAATGTTTTCTACTGTCTAATAATTCAAAAGTTTAAAATTTGCCAGGGGTAGTGACACACATCTTAGCACTCCGGAGGCCGAGGCAGGAGAATCTCTTGTGAGGTCATCCTGATCTTCATAGTGAGTTCCAGGGCAGTTAGGACTATATAGAAGACCTTGTCTCAAAAAAGAAATAAAGATTAAGAAATCTTAAGGTAAAGATAATTAAAAATTAGTAATTTTTATTTATAAATATTCAGTGTTCTATTATTCTACTCATTACCACTATCGAATTAGTACTTTTGACTTTTTCGAGCTTGTTATATTTCTTAAAGCAGATAAGTGTATTATTTTATTAGTAGTATTATGGCCTTAAGCTTTTTGGTATATAATCGGGCTTGCTCAAATTTGCAGACTTTTAGATGATTCTTTGTTTTTGCTACCTGGCTTTTTAAAATTTAGAACTCAATGGCTTTGTTTTGGCAAGGTTTTAGTTAATAACTAGTAAGAATGCATTGTGTTATTTTAAAAAATATCCAAGGATTTTTGAGTCAGGAAAGCTGATATCTAGTTTTGCCTCTCCTTTCAGTGAGCTCTGTTAACCCGATAGAGCATTTTTGTTTGCAGTTGAAAGGAATTCAGGAATTAGATTAGGAGTCTCAGATTCCACCAGACTCTAATTTGTTTCTCCCTTGACCATTTTATAGTCATTGTTGAGAGCTCACTTGTATTGTCTTCCCATAAACTCTGTTTGCTCGATCAGCTTACTCAGCTAAGGCAGCTGCACTCTAGGACCCCAGTGTTAGAAAAGTATCCTGACAGTGGGCTCCATTTCCAGCCCCCTCACAGACTGGCTCAGGCTGATCTCAGAGGCTTAGGTGTATATCCCAGGCTGGCTTTGAGCTCATGGAACTCTCACCCTTGCCAGGCAAGTGCTGGGATTTCAGACATGCCACCATGTTCTAACTTAAGCGATTTTTAAAAGAGGAAAATTATAGATAATAAAAGTAAAAGAAGTTATAAATACCAGGCATGGCTTTTAATGGGAAAAATTTAGATGTCAACATAAGTTGATAAACAAAAGAAATGACATGATATTTTTGATATTTGTTCTCTTAATTATGAATATAGATTTTCTAGTCCAGCCCTCATACCAAATGCATTCTGTAGAGCTGTAGTGTAGCTCATTGGGAGAGTACCTCCCTAGCATGTGTTCAAAATAAAATCAGTGATGAACAGATCGCTGACAGCACCGGTCCCTTTGCTAATTAAAAGGCTGTCAGGTTTTTCCAGCTTTCATTAGTGTTGTTTTTGCTGCTGCTGCTGCTGCTACTGCTACTACTACTATTACTATTATTTTGGTTTTTCAAGACAATGTTTCTCTGTGTAGTCCTGGCTGTCCTGGAACTTGCTCTGTAGATCAGGCTGACCTTGAACTCAGAGATCTGGTTGCCTCTGCCTCCCACGTGAGAGGCTTAAAGTTATGTGCCACCACTGCCCAGATTGATTATAAAGTCTAAAGAACTTAGAGAAATGGAATAGAACTCTTTAACTGCCTCCTCAACTTCATTGAATATGTGTAGTTGCAGATTGCCACAGAAAAGCGATGACCGATTTTAAAATATTAGCAGGATTAGGATTTAGCTCAGCAATAGACAGGGCCATGGGTTCAGTCCCAGCATTGAAAATAAAACTCATAAAATATTGTTAGAGATAAATGTGACTTGTTATTGTTCATTTGTCCTGGCTTTGCAGAGAATATTACCATAAAGTTCCCTTAATTCTCCTGGGGCCAGTGAGATGACGTGGCAGGTACTGGCACTTGCTGCCGTGCCTGACAGTGTTGGTTTCTAGCCTAGACACTCATATGATGGGGGAGAGAACAGACTCCCACAAGTTGTCCTTTGACCTCCACATGCGGGTTGTAGTGCACATGCACACACATAAACAAAATAAATTAATAAAAAATTGTAAGTAGTCTTTAATAAAACAGATTCCAATAGCTTCATCCTTTCAATAGAATTCTCTTGTAAATTAATGACGCTTTACATGAATTGGATCAAGGAAATCTCACTTGCTATCTTCTAATCTTATGTGTTTGGATGTTCTGCCTGGATCTGTGTCTGTGTACCATTTGAATGCCTGGCACTGAGGGATCCCCTGAAATAAGGCTATAGAGGGTTGTGTGCCACTATGTGGGTGCTGGGAATCTAACCCCAGTCCTGAAAGATCTTCTAACCACTGAGCCATTCCTCCAGCCCACCCAGTTGGAAGGTGGGTTTCTTAGCTCTGACTGTCTGCATCCCTTCAGACATCTTGAATGCCTTGGACTGTAGACATACAGTGTACAGTTGAGACTGAAGTCTGATGAGTTCATAGCATTAGGAAGTAGGTATAGGTTGATGTACTGGTTTCTAGTGGGATTTTTTTTCTAACTATGTCAGCTTTGTTGCCCCTCCCATCCCCTTTGGTTCTGGTGAACAAGCATGTGCTAGGCAGCCATTCTACCAGTGAGCTATATACACAGCCTCAGCGCCTATTAGATTTCCTTAGCTACATTTAATCCCTTGTCTTAGGTCTGTCACTGGTTCTCAGAAATTAGATGCTCAGTCTCTCAGAGAGTCCTATGGCCATATGCTGCATAATGATGCTTTAGTCATTTTTAGTTAGGAAACACATGGCAGCCTAAGGCAAGAGGATCCCAAGGTTAAGTCCTGTTTCAGACACCCTGTCCATACAGCAGTGGTCCCATAGGGTCATATCACTTAGTAACATCATAGGCATGTGATTCGGTGAGTGCATGCTCTGACGTTGCAAAGTGACCCAGTTGCTTAGCAACATATTCCTCGGATGTATTCTGCCATTAACCATAACCGTTAACATTTTTTTAAATTGTCTCTAAAAACAGCACATTTATTTTCAGTTTTCTGGCTCTTACAAGTCCTTGTTGTTGCATACATTGACTATGAAGTCCAGTTTCAATGAATATTGGGGATTGATAATGAGAAGTTCTATAAGAAAAAAAAGTAACCCTAGAGGGGTGGTTTATAGTTATCCTTCTTTTCTTTTTCTGTTTGTCTAGCCACCCTTCCACCCTCAGTTTTGAAAAGCTGGCACATCTCTTCCCTCAGCCCTGTCTCAGGTCATTTTCCCAGAACTAATCGTGTCAGCAGAAGCACTTACTATGAAATCATTTTTTTAAAGAAATCTGCACAGTAGATTTTTACATTGAGCTGAGATGAATATGCCTTGAAAATAATATAAGTGTGAAATTGTTTAAATCATAAAATGGATTCTCTAGCATGAAAATGTTTGTTTAAGCTAAGTGTGGGGACTCACACTGGAATCCCAGTCTCTTGAGAGGCTAAGACAGAAGAATTATACATTTAAGGCCATCTTGTGCTGCATGGTATATAATTATAGGCCAACCTGAGCTACATAGTAAGACCGTGTCAAAAACCAAGTAGAGGGAGAAGGGGAAAGGCATTCAGACTCTGGAAGCTGAATAAATGTGGATTTTGTTATCATTTCTCTTTTTATAGTGCTCCAACTTCCCCAGAACCATCCAGCTTCTCGTGTTTTATGTTTGCTTTATTATTTCCCCTGGGACTAGGGCCTTGCCTGCTACCAGAGCCTTGCATATATTCGGCAAGTGTTCCAGCTCACCAGACCTTGGTCTTTTCTATCAGGTATCAAGGCCTTGAACTTGCTGTGTTGTGTAGACTAGCCTTGAAGCTTACATTCTTCCCGCATGGCCTCCTGAGTGCCAAGGTTGCAGTCGTGAGCTTCTCATGTACTTAACATCAGCTTATATTTTTCCTTCCTTCCTTTCCTTCCTAATTGTGTGTGTGTGTGTGTGTGTGTGTGTGTGTGTGTGTGTGTGTGTGTGTCTGTCTGTGACGAATGTGGAACCAGGCCTTTCTTTTATTATCCACACCTTCTGCCACTGAACCATATCTCCAGCCCTTTAATACCAACTGCAAACAGCTTTTCTGCTTTTATTTTCAGTTTCTAGATTTTGATTTTGAGTCTTACTTTCTCACTGAAGTTTAAAGCTTTGTTTCCTCGTGGTAAAGTACACATTGTCACCTCCCCCTCTCCCCCCGCCAGCTTCCAGAGTACAGTTTATAGAGCCTGGAGCATCGTGCTGGCTTATTTCCTTTGTAGGAACTATTATAAAAATTAATTCTCAAAATTAAAATTTTAAATTAGGAAGTGTTGTTTTCAAGTCCAACGTGATAGATATATGTCTATAATCCCAGCATTTAGGAGGCAAGGCTAAATGAGGCCAGAGGATTGCCAGGAACTGACGGCCAGGCTGAGCTACATAACAAGACCCTGTTTTCAAAAATGAGAAAAAAAAATACTCTCTAATATTTTAATCTGATAGGTTGGAGGAGTATTTATAGAAACACGTATCTATGATAATAGTTATTCATTGTCTGTAATACAGAATATCTAAATCCCATATTAATGAGCTGTCTCTTACTTTCTTGTCTCAGTGAACAACTCTGTTGTTGAGTGATTTCTCTGACACTTGAGCTCAAGGTTCTCTCAGTCTGAATAGTTGGAAATACTCTTCTAAGCATGTGAAATTGCTGTCTTGGGAGGAAGTAAGCACATGTTAGGGACTTAGGCTGTTTTAGAAGAGATGTTAGCTTTTCACCTCCACTCTTCTCAGGCTATCAGAAGAGACAACTCTTAGGTCATCTCAAAAACTGCTCAGTCTTGTTGCTGAATTCCTGCTTTTAAAGACACTTTATCAACCTGAAGTAAATACCTTTGAGAACACTTAAGATACATAAGCTCTTCACTAAGTCTGTGTTTGATTTTCAAGCTTTTATAAGCTGACATACTGTCACAATGTCAAGGGAATAGTCGACAAATACCATTTAGAGGTAGACTAATCCCCTGGTGTAATAGGTACTCAATTTTTGCCAACTACAGAGTTTTATCCTCCAAAATAAATGAATGCCATGCTATACAGCCAACACATGTTCTGTAAGCTTTCATCTAAAGATTTTCTTTATACTTAGCTTTCTGGTCAGGGGAACAAAGGTATAGAAATATAAACACACAGATAAGAATATGAAACTCCTATCCAGGAAATTCTCAGTTTTATGGTCCAAAAAGGTATAAACTAGGTTGTTTCAAACTCAGACTAAATTGCCCCATATTGTTGTGAGTAATTCAAATAGTTGCTTGGAGTCATTACTCAGTACCCGTTGCACTCTTGGAGTTATTCTGGGCGTCTCAGTTCTCGATGCATTCTTGTGTTAGACAAAGGTACTTTGATTTCAGTAGAGACTTGGTACACCTCTTCCTCAGTGATGCCCCTCAGTGAGCCCTAATTTAGCTGATCTGATCCCCAAATGCTCAGCCTGAAACCTTTCTAGTTCCTACTCGTTCCAGTGGCTCTGATCAGTCTGTCCAAAGTATGACCTACTTCAAGTGTTAGGAAGAAGCAAATTCAGACAATTCATATTAAATTGTCAGTGACTATAATCTTATTATCTTGCTGAAAGAGAACCAAACACATAAACATTGACAGCTCTGCTCAATGACAGGAAATTTACAGGTGAATACTGTCCATGCTTGCTCAAAAAACACTTTCCCTGTTTTCTGTTGACAAGTTTTCAAGGAATATGGAGGTGGGAAAACTACTCCTTTTTCATTATTCTGAAACTTATTTTTAAATAACTGGTACTTAGCAATTTAGTTTTTAAAACACTATTCCGAATTAAATTGCTGAGGTAACTAAATTCTAGACCTAACCTTGTTTTATCATACAGCCATCTAGTTAGAAAGTGTTTGTGGTGAAGACTTGTATCTTGTGGCACTAGTTCTTCATGTTTCTTCTCCATGTGTCGGCTAAAACAGATCATTTCCAGAAGAGTGGAAAGTTACTGTTGTTGGGGGTCTGTGTAGGGCGGGCACACCCAGTTAGAGCATGGGCTGTACTGTCACGGTAGCTGGGTGTGCTCTGCACTCTGCTGTTGTAGATTTATTTTGTTTACAGTAGACTGATGTCAGTTTTGTAAATGTTTTTCTTAGCACTTTAACTGTGAGTGTAAAAACTGATTTTAAATGTAGTGGTTGTATATTTTGGTTATAAATTGGAAATTTTTAATAAAACTAAATAACTTGTTCTCTTGTCTGTCATTAGCATATTATTGAGTATAATTTCCTATGTCATCATCCAGACTTAGTGTAACACATTACATTACTTCTTTACAGGTTCAGTTTCAGGGGTCTGGGGAGATGACTCGGTGGATAAGAGCACTGGCTGCTCTTCCAGAAGACCCAGGTTCAGTTCTCAGCAACCACACGGCAGCTCACAATCATCTATAACTTCAGTTTCAGAGGCTCCAACATTCTCTTCTGGCCTCAGCAAACACCAAGTGTTCATGTGGTACACAGGCTTACGTGAAGGCAGAACACCCGTACACATAAAATTATATTTAATTTAACTTTAAAGAATATGTTTCTTTTTTCAGTATTTTTATTTATAATTACATAAGAAACATTAACTTGGCTGGGCAGTGGAGGTGCATGCCTTTAATCCCAGCACTTGGGAGGCAGAGGCAGGTGGATTTCTGAGTTTGAGGCCAGCCTGGTCTACAGAGTGAGTTCCAGGACAGCCAGGGCTACACAGAGAAACCCTGTCTCAAAAAACAAAACAAACAGAAAGAAAAAAAGAAAGGAAGGGAGGGAGGGAGGGAGGGAGGGAGGGAGGGAGGGAGGGAGGGAGGGAGGAAAGAAAGAAAGAAAGAAAGAAAGAAAGAAAGAAAGAAAGAAAGAAAGAAAGAAAGAAAGAAAGAAAGAAAGAAAGAAAGGAAAAGAAAATAAATATTAACTTGGGATTTAGAAATATATAATACACATTGCCTGTTGGGAGAATGATCTCTGATAACCATTTAGTTTTTAATAAGTGATTTTAAGTATTTAGCTAACAAAAGTAAGAGAACAAATAGTAAGCAGAGAGACATGAGTGTAGAAGCTTGTAGCATCCATCAGGCATGATGGTGGAGATCCGGCTTCATCACACACGGGTCTCCCAGTTGAGAGATTTCTAGGCAGGGCTGTCTGTCACAGCAGCACAAAATAGTTTACCAATGCAATTCACACTATTCTCTATTACTTTCTTTTCTCTCTCATTTTTATCAATATATACTACATATATATGTATATATGTTAATTATATTACATCTTATTGCAATATAAAAGAGGCTCAGTAAATGCTGATTGAAAAACAGCCCATCACACATGCTCCACTATGTTCATAGCAGCCTTATTTATAATAGCCAGAAGCTTGAAAGAACCCAGATGGATGGATACAGAAAATGTGGTACATTTACACAATGGAGTACTACTCAGCTATTAAAAAGAATGAATTTATGAAATTCCTAGGCAAATGGATGGAGCTGGAGGGCACCATCCTGAGTGAGGTAACCAAATCACAAAAGAACTTACATGATATGTACTCACTGATAAGTGGATATTAGCCCAGAAACTTAGAATACCCAAGATATAAGATACAATCTGCAAAACACATGAAACTCAAGAAGAACGAAGACCAAAATGTGGACACTTTGCCCCTTCTTAGAATTGGGAACAAAACACCCATGGAAGGAGTTACAGAGACAAAGTTTGGAGCTGAGACGAAAGGGTGGACCATCTAGAGACTGCCATACCCGGGGATCCATCCCATAATCAGCCTCCAAACGCTGATACCATTGCATACACTAGCAAGATTTTGCTGAAAGGACCCAGATATAGCTGTCTCTTGTGAGGCTATGCCGGGGCCTAGCAAACACAGATGTGAAGGCTCACAGTCAGCTATCAGCTATTGGATGGATCACAGGGCCCCCAATGGAGGAGCTAGAGAAAGTACCCAAGGAGCTAAAGGGATCTGCAACCCTATAGGTGGAACAACAATATGAACTAACCAGTACCCCCGGAGCTCATGTCTCTAGCTGCTTATGTATCAGAAGATGGCCTAGTCGGCCATCAGTGGAAAGAGAGGCCCATCTGTCTTGCAAACTTTATATGCCTCAGTACAGGGGAACGCCAGGGCCAAGAAGTGGGAGGGAGTGGGTAGGGGAGTGGGGGGAGGGTATGGGGGGACTTTTGGGATAGCATTGGAAATGTAAATGAAGAAAATACCTAATAAGAAAATAAAAAAGAAAAAGAAAAGCAGCCCATCAATTTTCTCATAAGCAGATAGTTTCTTAGGTGAATTTGTTCTCAAACACAGATCAGGACTTACGTAGTCAGAAGACACCTAGAAGTCATAAAATCCAGTCCCAGCATTGGGAGGCAGAGATGGGTAAATCTCTGTAAATTTTTTGCCATCCTGGTCTACATAATTCTAGGCCACCTAAGGCTACACCGTACCCATCTTGACAAGAAATCATAAGGTCTGTACACACTTCAGGAGTGCATAGTAAAATTGAAATAATAGATTAGCATAGCTCCTGCCCAATAGGAACTAGTAAGTTCTGTTTCAAAATGGAAATCCCAAAGTTTCTCAAAACCTTTTACTGGCCATGAGTTCAATGATGCCAGGAGCCAGCTGCCCACTGTTCTCTGCAAGGCCCTCGGTTGTGTTTTGTGAATAAAAGGCTTCCTGTAAGTTGAGTGTGGAAGGTCCCTTTACCCTTGGTTCTGTTTGACAGAAACAGTAATTCTTCCCTAGGAAGGCTTCCTGAATACTCCCCCCAGTCTGTGCAAGCGTGACACACAACGTTCTCCGGGCAGCATCACTGTGAGGCTGTGGTTGTCCTTTCCAAAAGGCCTCAGTTAACCATCCACAGAAGAGCCACCCATCTCCAGATGCCCTGAAGCCCTAAGAGGTTGTACACCATGTTCTTCCCACTGCCCTTTAATTCTACGTTTACCTTGCAGCTTCCCAGTGATGGAGGGATCTAGCCATCCACACAATGAAATATGTAAGTGAACGTATTCTTCAGTTGTTGAGATTCTTTATTTCCAACAGGCACCACTTGACTCCTGCTATGTGCCAGGCTTGTAAACCAGGCAGTCATTAATAGCCCATCAGTTCACTTCTAAACAGATGTCTTAGTCAGGGTTTCTATTCCTGCACAAACATCATGACCAAGAAGCAAGTTGGGGAGGAAAGGGTTTATTCGGCTTACACTTCCATACTGCTGTTCATCACCAAAGGAAGTCAAGACTGGAACTCAAACAGGTCAGGAAGCAGGAGCTGATGCAGAGGCCATGGAGGGATGTTACTTACTGGCTTGCTTCCCCTGGCTTGCTCAGCCTGCTCTCTTATAGAACCCAAGACTACCAGCCCAGAGATGGTCCCACCCACGAGGGGCCTTTCCCCCTTGATCACTAATTGAGGAAATGCCTTACAGTTGGATCTCATGGAGGCATTTCCTCAACTGAAGCTCCTTTCTCTGTGATAACTCCAGCTGTGTCAAGTTGACACAAAACTAGCCAGTACAACAGAATATCTAAGATTTCCATAGAAATAGACTAAGTCATCATGTTTGCTAAGCTTTAAAGTATTCACATTTAAGGGGATGTGGGAAGGTTTGGGTTTGGAATGTGTTTTGTGGTGTTGGCTGGTTAACTTAACTAATACTGGTCACTAGCGGGTTGAGAGTTCTCATAATGCCTGTGCTGGAGCATGCAGAGGCATGCACCCAAGTGTCTTCTTTCCAAAATGAAAGTATTGGGCTAAGCCAATGGCTTTTTAGCTGTGGAGATCTTTTCATCAAATAATTAGTAATATTTTTTAAAATTACTAAATTCAGGGGCTGGAGAAATGGTTCAAGGGTTAAGAACATGTACTGTTTTCCCAGAAGGCCTGAGTTTACTTCCCAGGGCCCACACCAGGCAGCTGACAACCACTCGTAACTCAAGCTTTCAGCGCCCAACACTCTCCTGGCCTCTGCTCTGAGAGTGGCACATAATATATTCTCTCTCTCTCTCTCTCTCTCTCTCTCTCTCTCTCTCTCTCTCTCTCTCTTTCTCTCTCTCTCTCTCTCTCTCTCTTTCTCTCTCTCTCACACACACACACACACACACACACAATTTTTTTTACAATTAATACACCCAGCCAGTTATGGTTATACACACCTGCTGGAGGCCAGCCTGGGTGGCATACATAGCACAGCCCTATCCAAAAAGAACTCAATTGTCTGTGCCTTGGCTGGGATGGTGCTCACTCCGAGCTATATATGACAATGTGTATGGATAGGCTTACACACATGAGTGAGTGTTTCTATAAGGAAGAGTGTTTCTATAAGGAAATCTGAGTAAGATAGATTGTAGCTATCAAACCAACTTCCTGGATTTGATACTGTATTGTGTTTACAAAAGAAACATTGCCATTGGGAAAAACTGGGTATAGGTATTTTTCAAGTTGCATTTACTACAATCTCAAAATGAATATACTTCAGTGACTTTTTTTTAAAGAGGGTCTTGATATGTACCCTATACTGGCCTCAAATTCTAGATTCTCCCGATTCTCCCACATATTGAGATTACAGATCTGAATCATCATATCTGACTCTCTACAATGTTTAAGTAGTAAGTGAAGGTGATCTCTAGTTTCCTACAATCCTCTCACTTAGGCTTCATTCATTTGCTCTTTTCCTTCCATTGCCTTAAAGACTGTATCAGCAGTTGTTATATAGAAGTTTGACTCATGCTTGTTTGGCCCTCTTCATGCCCTCTTAATTTAATAGTCTTAAGAGAGAATTAGACTCTGCTAAAAATACTTAGGTGAAGACAGTAGTCCGCAGCAGCTCGTGCTGATCTGCTAGTTTCAAGTCTCCTGATCAGAAGCAGCAACTCAGAATCAGACTGCAGAGCAGCGCCAACTCTGGCCAACACACGTACACACACATGTACACACACACACACACACTCAAAGGTGCCCGGTCCATAGTCCCAGGTCCTGTAAACAGTCCACCTCATCTGGCAGACACACTATTCTGATTTGCTTGTCTGCTGCCGTGGTGAATGCCATAACCAAATGGCTTGAGGAAGAAAGAGTGTATCTCTGCTTGCAGGTTGCAGTGTCACTGAGGGAAGTCAGGGCAGGAATTTGACACACAAACCATGGACGAGTGCTGCTTACTATCTAGCTTGCTCCCAGGCTCACATTCAGCAACCTTTTTTTAAGCAGCCTAGGCCCTGCCTCAGGATAAAACCACCCAAAGGGCTGGGTCCTCATACGTCACTTAGCAATAAAAACAAATGCCCTACAGACACGTCCATAGCAATTCCTCCGTTGAGGTGTCTCCTTCCCAGGTCTGTCACATTGGAAATCAAGATTAACCTGCACGGGGTCTTTGTAAATATGACTGGAGAGACTGTCCTGGGTTATCAGTGGGATCCCAGTCTAGTTAACATGAATTGGAAACAAATCGCAGAATGTTCTTGGTCTGTGTTGTAAAGGGTGAGGAAGATGCCATATGGTAAGGGCTTACTCTACTGTCTCTGACTTTAAAGATGGATACCCTGCATAAACTAGGAACAGATTTCAGTGACAGTCACCAAGAAGGAGGAATGAAGTAACCCAACCTAGTCTCCAGAACGGAACTGCTAGCCCCTCACTTAGGCCCCCTAAGACCTTCAGCTTCAGAGCTACAGAACTGTACGACTGCTAATGTGTAATGTCGAACCCCTAAGGTGGGGATGATATGTCAGGACAACAATAGAAAATATACCTGACTTCTGCAAACTGTAGAGAAGCAGCCCAAGGAATCCATTAAGAACGGAAGAGTTCATAAAACTGGCCAGTTGCAGAAATGCTAGCAGTTGACAGGATAGAGATTCAGTAAGAACAACGGATCCCCTGTGCCTCTCATCAGGGACTCCACCATTTCTAGATCAGTTTTCTTTCCATTAAGTTCATATCCCAAATCTGCCATCCTTCATACTCTCCTCCTCCAGAGCTGCTTCATCTCCTCGCTGTTCATCTTGTCGAGTGTGTGTCTTCCATCAGCCCTGCACTACCACGGGCAAATCCAGCCATGTGGGAAAGATGGCGGCCCTTAGGAAAATACTGAGACTTTCAGAAGGGAGCACAGCTCTGATACCTGGTCTCTGTGTGCTCCCTGGAAGGGGTCACAAAAGAGAATTATGTGTGAAGACATTTATTTAAAAAAAAAAAAAACCAAAGTCAGACACTTAAAAGTGTTTTGAAATGTTTGGACACAGGAAGCTCTTGGCTAAGGTCCATAATGAGTCCCCGTCATCTGTTCCTCACCGGAGACTTAATGCTGAGTCCCTTCCATGTCTTTGTAGATTGCTCAAGTCTAACATCAGATGGGTCTCCCAGGCACTCTTCAGCCCCCAAATACTATTAGATGAACTGCTGTGTAGTAAATACACTAGAAATATCCAAACACTGTACACGAGATGGATCAACGAATCATATGTATTTTAGGAATTTTTTGATAGCAGACTTGTTAGAAATTTGTTTGCTAAATATGGGAAATAAATGCATGTGCTAAGTCTGGAGGCAGCTTCTGCTTTCCCATATGTCCAGAAGGAGAAAACGTGTTCTCTGACAACAGATTGGACACGGTTGAGCCGGTTTAAAGGAACTGTTGGTGATGCGCGTGCCCGTCAGCCATCGGTTGAGGGCAGGCCGAAAGAGCCTTTGTCATAATGACAACAGCCATCGGTTGAGGGCAGGCCGAATGAGCCTTTGTCATAATGACAAGGCCAGGTCCCGGGGGAAGATGAACATTTCTGAAAATCCCCAAGGCCACAGTGGCTATAGGAAATTACTTCCTTCCAGGAGCCATCACTATAGTGTTAAAGTTAATTAACAAATCCAGAGATACTCCAGAGAGCACGCTAAATCCTTTCATCTAAAAGCCTCCCTCCTCCTCCTCCTCCTCCTCCTCCTCCTGTTTATTGATAGTTGTTTCACAGAAACAAAATGTAATCAAGTAGGAGTCTGCCTTAGCTGACATCATTCTGGGTTTCTTTAGAGTGAAGGATCATATTTATATTGTTTTTCTTGTCCATAGGTGAGTTATTTTGGGAAATGTTTCAAGTCTCTATGACCATTCAGTAACATATGCATTCGTTCATTCATTCACCTACTCCATGCTCCTGGTATTAAAACTGGTTAGAAAAGGTAAATGATAGTTTCTACTCTTGCAAAGCTGCATTGTAAATGAGTAAGTTTAATACTTACTATACACCACTTTCCCCAAAGTATGGTGGGAGCACAAATGTGGAAGAAGATAATTCTGCCATAAGGAATGATTGTACAAAGAACTTTATAGAATACAAGTGATGAGAGATTAAGTCAGCAATTATTCATTAAGTATTAGTTGCTGGAGTTATGGGGTCTTAGTTGGTTACTGTTGCTATAACAGAGCACTTGAGGCTGGATAATTTATAAAGAGGCTTACATGGGATACAGTCCTAGAAGCTGAAAGTCCAAAACTGGGTGGCTGCATGTGCCTGGCACTTGGGTGATGACCCAGTGTTGCTCCATCTGTGGAAAGAAGCAGAAGAGCGAGTGGGCACACGCAAAGAAGTCTCGAAAAAACAAAAAAAAAAAAAGAAATCTCTTTAACATTAATTGTATGTGCATCAGTGTCTTACCTACATGCATGTTAAGTATACCATGCATGTGCCTGGTGCCCACAGAAGTAGAACGCCTCTGAGGACCTTAAAAGTAGAGTTACAGCTGCTATGTGGGTGCTAGGAATCCAATCAGAGGCCCATGGAAGAGTAGTCAGTGCTTACTCAATGAGCCGCCTCTCCAGGTCCCAACGAAGAAATCGTGTCTATGTGCATGTCCATGTGTGTACATGTGTGTGCATGCGTGTACATGTGTGTGTGCATGCGTGTGCATGTACATGTGTGCTTGTGTGTGTGTGTGTGTGGCTAAGGATCAAACCCAGAAATTTTAGCATGCTAAGTATACACTCTACCAACTGATCTACATCTCCAGTTCACATGATGTGTTGTATACTCTGTGTGTGTGTGTGTGTGTGTGTTCCATGTGCCTTCCACCTTGTTGAAGACTGCAAGGCCGCTCTTGTTTCTGTCATTCTTTGGAATATATCACCCATCTCACCCTGGGGGGTACTGGAATTGCAGATTTGCTACACTGCATCCAGCTTTTCATGTGGGCTTTGTGGGCATCAAACTCGGGTCATCAGGCTCACCCAGCAAAGGCCTGCCCACTGACCCGTCTCTCCAGCACCCACATAGTCCTCTCACATTGCACTCAGGCCTTATAGGGAAAGTGCAGAACGCTAGAGACGGGGGGGGGGGGGAGCCATAGCAGAGCTTATCACAAAGGAACAGCAACTCCACTGCAGGCTTACTTCTCCACAGCAACAGAAGACAGGAATACATCTTCTTCATTTACTGGGCAGAAAAATATACTGTAAATAAGATTTGTAAACAGCTAACGTGTCTCTGGATGAGTGATAAAATCTGGGTCTGAATATTCAAGGACGGTGGCCACCTACCCCAGATCCTCTCTCGCCTCTTCTTTTTATTCAAGTAGAAGAATATAGCTGTACAGATCCCACTGTTAGCATAACAAGAAGACAGACAGGTTGAGGAAAGAGACCAGTATTTTATAGAAGATATATCTGTTGAAGTCTTGCTGCCAAGCTCTGCAAAGCCAGAGGGTGCAAAGGTGTCAAGGATGGTGGACCTTGAAAACCTAGGAGAATGAGATCGTCCACAGCAGATGGAGAAGGCTCCAGGCAGAGACTGGAGCTGAGTGTTCAAATATGCCACATTAGATGCCTGTCTGACCTCTAAGTGGCAGGTAGATCTGGTCTGAGTGTTCAAGGAGGGAGGTCAGAGCTACACCAGTGCCGGTCACATGCACGCACAGATGTTGTTGGGGTTTTTTGTTTTGGTTTTGGTTTTTGGTTTTTGGTTTTGGTTTTTTGAGACAGGGTTTTTCTGTGTATCCCTGGCTGTCCTGGAGCTCACTTTATGTTGGGAGCCGCCCCCACATTCGCCGTCACAAGATGGCGCTGACATCCTGTGTTCTAAGTGGTAAACAAATAATCTGCGCATGTGCCAAGGGTATTTTACCACTACTTGTACTCTGCCTTTCCCGTGACGTCAGCTCGGCCATGGGCTGCAGCCAATCAGGGAGTGATGCGTCCTAAGCGAAGGATAACTCCTCCTTAAAGGGGACGGGGTTTCCGCCATTCTCTCTCTGGCTCTGGCGCCTGCTCGCTTGCTCCTAAAGATGTAAACAATAGAGCTCTTGCTCTGGCGCTCTGGCGCGCTCTGGCTCCTAAAGATGTTAGAAGGGGGCTTTCGTTTTTGGGGCTTGGGTTTTTGCGCTCCTGCTCCTGAAGATGTAAGCAATAAAGTTTTGCCGCAGAAGATTCTGGTTTGTTGTGTTCTTTCCTGGCCGGTCGTGAGAACGCGAATAAGAATTGGTGCCGAATTCCGGGACGAGAAATTCCGGGACGAGAAAATCCGGGAAGAGGAAACCCGGGAAGAAAAACTCGGGACGAGAGTTTACCATCACCGGCGCAAGGAAGATCCCTCATTCCGGAACCAGAACTGCGGGTCACGGTAATGAAGTGTTCTCGTAAAACAGACTGTTGAGAAGGATTCAACTGCGTGAATTCAGAACTTTTCAGCTGGGGAACGGCGGTAACCCGTAAGTATAGCTTTACAAGGTAAGTCTGGCCTTGAACTTTCTAACGAGATTCAAGACAGTCTATCAGAAGTAAAGTGGAAAATAGCTTTACAAGGTAAGTCTGGCCTTGAACTTTCTAACGAAATTCAAGACAGTCTATCAGAAGTAAAGTGGAAAATAGCTTTACAAGGTAAGTCTGGTCTTGAACTTTCTAAGGAAAGTCAAGACAGTCTATCAGAAGTAAAGTGGGAAATGGCTTTACAAGGTATGTTTGGCCTTAAATTTTTTCTAGTGTTAGGAGCCCTTTTGTTCCTTTTCACATGTTATCAAGTGGTTAAGGCAGGGCGGATTCTAGATGAAATTCAGGACAATCTATCAGAAGTAAAGCGGGGAGAGAGAGTAGGAGCAAAGAGAAAATATGGTACACAAAATAAGTATACAGGCCTTTCCACGGGTCTTGAACCTGAGGAAAAGTTTAGGTCAGGTAAGAATACCTGGGGAGAGATTGGAAGGAAGGAGAAGGAAAAAGAAAAGAAAAAAGATCAATCAGCAGAGGTTTCTAGGAGAAGGAGCCTATACTCATCACTAGGTGAGCTCAAGGAGCCAGTTTTTAATAGTTCTGAATCAGATGAAAAGGCTATTAGGGCCTGGAAGGCGCTCTCCCGAGCAGGTGAAGCCACTGGACAATAATGACAGAGGCAGGCTCTTGCAGCCTACAAGGTCTTATTGTCTACCCTGGAGTTGTAGATCAAGATTATAAAGGGGAACTTCAGGTTCTCTGTTCTTGTCCTCAAGTTGTCTTTTCTATATCACAAAGAGACAGAATAGCTCAACTAATAATTTTGCCAAGCCTACATGGCTGTTTTTTCTTCCTCTGGTATTCCTAGAGCTGCAAGAGGGATTGGTTCTACTGAAAATGATTCTGATTACTTAATAATGCCTTTAGATTGTTGTCAAATTTTATCTACTCACGTAGGGGTAAACCCTCGTGGCGTCAGGCCATTACAGGTCTGACAAATGGATGTCACACATATTTCCTCCTTTGAGAGAAATCAATATTTACATGTTTAGATAAAAAGAGATCACCTCCATACCTTAAATGATTTTCAAAAGCTGTTGGGAGATATTAATTGGCTCAGACCTTTTTTAAAGATTCCTTCCGCTGAGTTAAGGCCTTTGTTTGGTATTTTAGAAGGAGATCCTCATATCTCCTCCCCTAGGGCTCTTACTCTAGCTGCTAACCAGGCCTTACAAAAGGTGGAAAAAGCCTTACAGAATGCACAATTACAACGTATTGAGGATTCGCAGCCTTTCAGTTTGTGTGTCTTTAAGACAGCACAATTGCCAACCGCAGTTTTGTGGCAGAATGGGCCATTGTTGTGGATCCATCCAAACGTATCCCCAGCTAAAATAATAGATTGGTATCCTGATGCAATTGCACAGCTTGCCCTTAAAGGCCTAAAAGCAGCAATCACCCACTTTGGGCGAAGTCCATATCTTTTAATTGTACCTTATACCGCTGCACAGGTTCAAACCTTGGCAACCACATCTAATGATTGGGCAGTTTTAGTTACCTCCTTTTCAGGACAAATAGATAACCATTATCCAAAACATCCAATTTTACAGTTTGCCCAAAATCAATCTGTTGTGTTTCCACAAATAACAGTAAGAAACCCACTTAAAAATGGGATTGTGGTATATACTGATGGATCAAAAACTGGCATAGGTGCCTATGTGGCTAATGGTAAAGTGGTATCCAAACAATATAATGAAAATTCACCTCAAGTGGTAGAATGTTTAGTGGTTTTAGAAGTTTTAAAAACCTTTTTAGAACCCCTTAATATTGTGTCAGATTCCTGTTATGTGGTTAATGCAGTAAATCTTTTAGAAGTGGCTGGAGTGATTAAGCCTTCCAGTAGAGTTGCCAATATTTTTCAGCAGATACAATTAGTTTTGTTATCTAGAAGATTTCCTGTTTATATTACTCATGTTAGAGCCCATTCAGGCCTACCTGGCCCCATGGCTCTGAAAAATGATTTGGCAGATAAGGCCACTAAAGTGGTGGCTGCTGCCCTATCATCCCCGGTAGAGACTGCAAAAAATTTTCATAACAATTTTCATGTGACGGCTGAAACATTACGCAGTCGTTTCTCCTTGACAAGAAAAGAAGCCCGTGACATTGTTACTCAATGTCAAAGCTGCTGTGAGTTCTTGCCAGTTCCTCATGTGGGAATTAACCCACGCGGTATTCGACCTCTACAGGTCTGGCAAATGGATGTTACACATGTTTCTTCCTTTGGAAAACTTCAATATCTCCATGTGTCCATTGACACATGTTCTGGCATCATGTTTGCTTCTCCGTTAACCGGAGAAAAAGCCTCACATGTGATTCAACATTGTCTTGAGGCATGGAGTGCTTGGGGGAAACCCAAACTCCTTAAGACTGATAATGGACCAGCTTATACGTCTCAAAAATTCCAGCAGTTCTGCCGTCAGATGGACGTAACCCACCTGACTGGACTTCCATACAACCCTCAAGGACAGGGTATTGTTGAGCGTGCGCATCGCACCCTCAAAGCCTATCTTATAAAGCAGAAGAGGGGAATCGAGACTCTACTCCGAGCACCAAGAGTGTCTGTGTCTATGGCACTCTTTACACTCAATTTTTTAAATATTGATGCTCATGGCCATACTGCAGCTGAACGTCATTGTTCAGAGCCAGATAGGCCCAATGAGATGGTTAAATGGAAAAATGTCCTTGATAATAAATGGTATGGCCCGGATCCTATTTTGATAAGATCCAGGGGAGCGGTTTGTGTTTTCCCACAGAATGAAGACAACCCATTTTGGATACCAGAAAGACTCACCCGAAAAATCCAGACTGACCAAGGGAATACTGATGTCCCTCGTCTTGGTGATGTCCAGGGCGTCAATAATAAAGAGAGAGCAGCGTTGGGGGATAATGTCGACATTTCCACTCCTAATGACGGTGATGTATAATGCTCAAGTATTCCCCTGCTTTTTTACCACTAACTAGGAACTGGGTTTAGCCTTGATTCAGACAGTCTTGGCTCTGTCTGGACAGGTCCAGACGACTGACACCATTAACACTTTGTCAGCCTCAGTGACTACAGTCATAGATAAACAGGCCTCAGCTAATGTCATGATACAGGGAGGTCTCATGCTGGTTAATCAACTCATAGATCTTGTCCAGAAACAACTAGATGTATTATGGCAAATAGCTCAGCTGGGGTGTAAACAAAAGTTTCCGGGATTGTGTGTTACTTCCATTCAGTATGTTAAATTTACTAGGGCAGCTAATTTGTCAAAAAGTCTTTTTCAGTATATGTTACAGAATTGGACGGCTGAATTTGAACAGATCCTTCGGGAATTGAGACTTCAGGTCAACTCCACGCGCTTGGACCTGTCCCTGACCAAAGGATTACCCAATTGGATCTCCTCAGCATTTTCCTTCTTTAAAGAATGGGTGGGATTGATATTATTTGGAGATACACTTTGCTGTGGATTAGTGTTGCTTCTTTGATTGGTCTGTAAGCTTAAGGCCCAAACTAGGAGAGACAAGGTGGTTATTGCCCAGGCGCTTGCAGGACTAGAACATGGAGCTTCCCCTGATATATCTATGCTTAGGCAATAGGTCGCTGGCCACTCAGCTCTTATATCCCATGAGGCTAGTCTCATTGCACGGGATAGAGTGAGTGTGCTTCAGCAGCCCGAGAGAGTTGCACGGCTAAGCACTGCAATAGAAGGGCTCTGCGGCATAAAATGAGCCTATTCTAGGGAGACATGTCATCTTTCAAGAAGGTTGAGTGTTCAAGTGTCCTTCCCCCAGGAAAAACAACACGGGACCAGACCAGGACCCCTCTGGGTGATGAGCCTGGGAGGAGGTTATGTGTACGGCTCCTTTACCTACACACTGGGGATTTGACCTCTATCTCCACTCTCATTAATATGGGTGGCCTATTGCTCTTATTAAAAGAAAAGGGGGAGATGTTGGGAGCCGCCCCCACATTCGCCGTCACAAGATGGCGCTGACATCCTGTGTTCTAAGTGGTAAACAAATAATCTGCGCATGTGCCAAGGGTATTTTACCACTACTTGTACTCTGCCTTTCCCGTGACGTCAGCTCGGCCATGGGCTGCAGCCAATCAGGGAGTGATGCGTCCTAAGCGAAGGATAACTCCTCCTTAAAGGGGACGGGGTTTCCGCCATTCTCTCTCTGGCTCTGGCGCCTGCTCGCTTGCTCCTAAAGATGTAAACAATAGAGCTCTTGCTCTGGCGCTCTGGCGCGCTCTGGCTCCTAAAGATGTTAGAAGGGGGCTTTCGTTTTTGGGGCTTGGGTTTTTGCGCTCCTGCTCCTGAAGATGTAAGCAATAAAGTTTTGCCGCAGAAGATTCTGGTTTGTTGTGTTCTTTCCTGGCCGGTCGTGAGAACGCGAATAAGAACTTTATAAACCAGACTGGCCTCGAACTCAGAAATCCGCCTGCCTCTGCCTCCCGAGTGCTGGGATTAAAGGTGTGCGCCATCACGCCCAGCAGCACGCACAGATGATACTTGATACCCTGTGACATCTTATAAAGAGGAAGAAGAGTTCAGAACTCATTCCTGGACACTCCAACACCGGGGAGTTGGGAGGATGTGGAGAGTGGGAGAAGGGTCGTCCATGTGTGCAGGAAAGTGAGTCATGAGCTTGTCGAACAGGATGATGACTCCATGACTCCGTGACTCCCACTGCTGGCCGGACAGTGAGCTGATGGCTTTGTGTCCACCCAACTCTTAACGGAGTTGGCAGGGAAGGAAACATGCCCAGGGTGGGACTAAGAGACCCTGAGATGTGGTAAAGGGAAAACAAGAAGTAGATGAAGAGAAGTTATTGCTGGGCAGTGGTGGCACTCGCCTTTAATCCCAGCACTTGGGAGGCAGAGGCAGGTGGATTTCTCAGTTCGAGACCAGCCTGGTCTACAGAGTGAGTTCCAGAACAGCCAGGGCTACACAGAGAAACCCTGTTATAAAAAACAAACAAACAACAAAAAATTATTATTACATCTATTTATTTGTTTGTTTGTTTGTTTGTTTGTTTAGTGGGTTAAAAGTGGGTATGCGCAGTGTGCCTGTGGAGGTCAAAGTATAGCTTGTAGGTCCCTGGGTTCAAACTCAGGTCATCAGGATTGGCAGCAAGCAGCATGACATTTATACATTCATTCATTCATTCATTCATTTGAAACAAGGTTTCTCTATATAGCCCTGGCTGTCCTGAAACTCACTGTGTAGACTAGGCTGGCCTCAAACTCAGAGACTCACCTACCTCTACCTTCTAAGTGCTGAGATTAAAGACATGTGCCAGCACACCCAGCTTGTCATTTTTTTTTCAATATGGGGAAATAGTGTGTTTGTATTCTGATGATAATGAGCTGATAGAAGGAAGAATGCTGTCACGGTGTCCTGAGCAGGTCCTAGTACACCAGCAAATGGATTGCTCCTCCACCATGACAGGGCATTGGGACACTACACAGGAGGGGTGGGAGCTGAGGGGAAGTTTCTGGCAGTTATCAAAGAGAACAGGAACTTGGGTCATTGAGAATGGGTCTGCAGAGAGGAGGCTGGCGTCTAAGGAGACAGGAGAAAGTGTGAAGTCATCACCATCACCCGAGAGGATGGGAGAAAAGAACCTACCGGAACAGGCAGTTTGCTTGCCAGACATTAAGCCCCAGCAGAAACAAGGGTGGGGCTTCTCTGCCTGCTGGAGACAGGCGCCCAGGCTTCTGAGCTGCTTTGGCGTTTAGCCAGTTTGGGAGAGCTGGTGATTAGAGTCATTATTGTCTTTCTGTGGGAGGGTTGTTTGTTCGTTTGTTTGTTTTTAAGGCAAGGTCTCATGCAGGTCAGTCCAGCTTCAAACTTACACCATGTAGCCAAGGGTGGCCTTGAACTCCTGGTCCTCCCGCCTCCACTTTCCACGGGCTGGGAATCTTTTAGCCAATTTTAAGATGTGATTTGATAAAATTATGGGGTTTTTTTGTTTTTGTTTTTTACAAATTGATTAACTCATTTGCCTTCAAAATACCATTCAAACTTAAATGTACAAATAATTTTTTTGCTAGTGATACTCATTTAGTACCCAATCACCCACACACACACCTCCCACCTCCCACCCCCCGGCATCATCATCAGCTCTTCAGTGGCCTCCTGTAGTCCGCGGTTTAGAATCCATGCACCTCTAGACATGTCTGTGACAGTGTCTTCAGGAGGTTTCACTGAGGGGGGAAGACTCACCATGAAGTGGGCTGTGATCCAAGGCTGGATAAAAAGGAGAGGTTGGGTTGAGCACAAGCATCCATCTCTCTTTGCTTCCTGACTGTGGACACCATGGGGCCACCGTGAACTGTGACCTGAACTGGTGAGGCAAAATAAACTCACATGTGGTGGTCAGTCTCCACTGTGAACTTGGCCTGAAAAGATAGAACCTGAGTTGAAGAATTTCCTCCATCAGATTGGCCCTTTGGGCAAGTCTGTGGGCATGATTGACCACTGATATAAGAGGGCCCAGCCCACTGTGGTTGGTACCACCCCTGAGCAGGTGGGCCTGCAATCTATATGAAAGCTGACTGAGCAGGATCAGGGGAGCAAGCCAGTAAGCAGCATTCTTCCAAGGTCTCTGCGTCAGTTCCTATCTCAAGACCATGTCCTGGCTTCCCTGGATGATGGGCTATAAAGAGTATGGTGAAATAAAACCTTTGTTCCCTTAAGTGGCGTTTGATCACTTGTTACAACGGGGCAGCAAACTGGAGCACCTTCCTTCCTGACACCCCAAGAGTTCCCATGCTGCTGACTCTGCCCTTAGTCTTTTGATGATGCTGGGACTATCTTAGCTTATGTCATGACCACAGTCTTTAGGCTCTGGTTTCCCTGGGCTGGTAACTGTATCAAGCTGATGTCCTTGGGAGAGTTTGCAATGGTTTTGTAAAGTGTGCGGTGTGGATCGGGGACAGAGGTCAGTAAGGGAACACTCTTGGGTTTTATTTTAATTTGGATTCTTTCTAGAGATGGTGGGTCCCTCCCGGATCCATATGAGACAGAGAGTTCAAAGCAGAGCGGAGGAGACTGACATTGAAGATAAGGCTGTCAGTGTACACCCTGAAGAACGGAGGACCAGGTGCTACAGTCTCCAGGGAACAAAGGCTGGTGACCAAGTAGTAAGGAGTGTGGATGCAACAAGATGGGGTTAAATGAGCAAGATCGGTGTGGAAAACAGGGTGCGTGCGTGGCCTGTGCTCTTGGCGGCTTAGAAGTTTGGGAATTTATTTCATTAAAATTCTCAGTATTCGAGAGACCAATGCATTAAAGTCCTTCTATAATGTAAGAGGTGCGGGTAAAGTGCCTCTTTCTACTTAAGAAGGGCCCTTTTCTCCCCTTCTCCATTAGCGCATCATCAGGGACTAATTCAGAGATCAGCATCTGCTCTGCATTTCTTAGTGAGTTCACGGGGCATTTTGTAAAGCAGACGAATACATTTTATAGCCTGGGAGCTTGAAACGGGGCAATGTCTCGATAAGGTGCTTAGTCTACCTGAGTTTGAGACTAGAGAACTCTCAACTAAGTACAGACTCTGAGCCTGGAATTCTGCCCTCTCTCCCATCCCGCTTCGGTTTGGTTTCCTGAGGTTTACCTCTAGTCACTTAGTTCTCAGTCCATAAACCCCAACACTTGGACTGCTCCGATCCCTCACCCTAGCCATCTCCTCAGCAAAAGAAACGACAGACGCAGCTGCAGCATCCATGTAAAAGTCTAAGAGACCCAAGACTAACAAAGTCCTTATGCCGGGAGTCCAGGTACAGGAGCTATGTCCAGTGACCCAACAACAGAGGTGCGGACCTTCTGCTCCTGAACTAACTTCAGGAACAGAAGAGAGTTGAGGCGGTTCAGATAGCGCATAGGAATCCTGAGGGATAGAGATGGGCTAAGAAAGGGGAGGGACTTCCGGGTCTTCCCTGGGACTGGCAGTAGTAACCAGGAACTAGGTTGCTACCACTTTTCGCGGCCTTCTCGCTCTAGTCACGGCTGCAGGTAGGTATCTTTAGCATTGGAATAAGGAGTAGAGAAGCTAGGTCAAGTTCACAGTATATGAAAAAATTCTTGATTGTCAACGTGTCTGCGTGTGGAATTGAGTAGATCCTGGCCTGGTGGTTAAGACAGACGCAGGCTGAAGACAGAGAAGCCACACATTTTCATCGCTGTCCCGTCACCCATTGGATATCTGCAAGTTCAATGAAGAGTTAGTGTTCTCAGCAAAGGCAGCCTTGAGGATTCGGGAAAGTAACACAGGCAAACATGATCATAACCCACACGTCAGATGTGGCCTCGCAGCCAAGCCAGGGGAGACCAAGGATTGCCGAAGCAGTGTAACAAAGTCAGCTGTGAGCCAGTAAACTAGAGGGTGTGTTCACACTCTTCATAGTGAGAGGCCAAATCAAACTCCATTTTAGAGAACCTGACCTAAGTTTAAACTCAGGTAAACTAACAGGCCGGTAGCTAGCATTAGTTTCCAAGTTGCCGCCAACAGAGCCAGAGCCTAGCTCCAGTCTCTAGGCTAACTCCCAGCAAGACCAACATCTCCAGGTTATCTCCCCCAACAGATCTGCACCTCCAAGTTGCAAGCCCACCCCCGCCTAACGACCACCAATTCGGAGAGAAACAGAAATTAAGTTTATGATATGATTTCCAGCATGGTGGCTCTCCAATTAGATACTTAAACACACACACACACACACACACACACCTTGCTTGTAGCTTTCTATAAAGCCTTGCCCCAGTAGATATTTGGGGCTCCCCCACCACGAAAACAGTCCTTTGTGACAGTGATTCGAGGAGGTAGAAGGGTAAGGGAGTGGTGGTGGGGGGGAGGTGGGGGGAGGGCTTAGAGCTAGCTCAAATAAAAAGGCCCTATTGTGATGTACATCAGATCAACCCCTGTCTATCCCCCCACCCCCACCCCACCCCCCCATCACTAACACTTCCCTGGCACTATAATAAAATACTTAGAAGTCATCTAACTTGGGGGACAGGCCAAGTTTGTGAGGGGCAAGACAGGAAATATTTTAAGCTACATAATAAAAGCAATGCTCACTGTTGGGATAATCTACACATACTGTTATCAACTGGCTAAGAAGGTGTGTCCCTGCCTGTATTCTTACTTGTTAATTGCTGAGTGTGTTTTTGGGGGTGGGGGGTGGGGTGGGGTGAGACCAGGCTAGCTGGATTTGTAAATGTCGCTTCCTCACCTGCTCAAAAAGAGAAGGCAGGCTGCCTGCCATAGGGGAGGCCCTTGGTGCCAAAAGCTAACACCAAGATATGGACTGGGCCTTGTCCTCTGCTGATTGGGTCAGACTGGTAGAGTAAGGAGCGTGGTGTGGCTCTTTTGCATAATAAAGTGCTGGTGGCTGGAGCAGACCTACCAAGCAGAAAGACAGGCAAAGGGGTGACAGAAGAAGAACAGGAGCAGGATAGGGAGGTCTCTCTCTCTCTCTCTCTCTCACACACACACACACACACACACACAGAGAGAGAGAGAGAGAGAGAGAGAGAGAGAGAGAGAGAGAGAGAGAGAGAGAGCTACGTGGAGAGATAGACACAATGGCGGGGAGTTGAGTTAGATGGGCTAGCTGAGGGACTGCCTGAGCAAACAGGCCAATGACCATATACTATACAGATGTCTGTGTCTTTATTATTAAACCACAAAGGGAACTTCCAAAAACCCTGCAGTATCTCACAGCTCAACTCTGCCCTTGTAGCCCACAAGCTACCCATTTCATTTATACTAATACATAACAAATGGCTGGGGCTGGAACCAATAAAACTTTATTTGAAAAACAAGCAGTAGGGAGCTGGAGAGATGGCTCAGCAGTTAAGAGCACTGGCTGCTCTTCCAGGGGTCCTGAGTTCAAATCCCAGCAACCACATGGTGGCTCACAACCATCTGTAATGAGATCTGATGCCTTCTTCTGGAGTGTCTGAAGACAGTGTACTTATATATAATGAATAAATAAATCTTTAAAAAATAAACAAGCAATGGGCCAGATTTAGCTCTAGGACTGAAGAGAGAGAGAGAGAGAGAGAGAGAGAGAGAGAGAGAGAGAGAGAGAGAGAGAGAGAGAGACCAGTCCACCAACAGATGATAGCACTGGGCCTTGTAGGTCAAAAGAAAATAGAACTAAAGAAACACCTGTCTTGAGTCTCAGAGAAACATTCCTTCATTCCTTTCACTAAAACAGGGTTTCCCATTTTACCTGCCTAAAATTCTCCTGGAGTGGAGGCGTTAGAGAAAAGCAGGTTGGAGACTCTCGGTTCAGGTACTCTGAAGTACTGGGTTAGAAACTGGGTTTCTAAATGTGCACGAGTCTGCTGCTGCCGGTGGCCCAAAGATCACCCTTCGACAAGCACCATATGGTCTTAAGTTTTCCAGGCAACAAATGAGCCCTGCTTTGCAGCAGGACAGATAAGCAGGTGCCGAGGAAACTTACCAGGTTCATTTTCTTGTCTTCTTTGTTCCAGAAACCCTCAGAGGGCATCAGCTTGCCTGTACATGGTGGGCGAGCAGAAAGTATGCAGGCACCTGCAGCCCGCTCGTGGGTGGAGCCTGCTAATGAGCAACTCTGCTGACTGACTGGAGGGGAGGTGCTCATTCCAGGCCTCTGGCCAGGAGCCTTCTCTTCTGGGCTTGTCAGAGAGCCAGTGCCACAGGCTTCAGGTTCACCTCAATGGAAAACAGCATCCGAGCCACAGCCCAGGCCGCCCATCTCTCTGAAAAGGCTCAGGTCAGTTGGAGGGAAGCTTGTCATTTGGCCCAGAACTTTCACACTTGAACTGTTCCTTTCTGCTTAGTCAGTCACCCCTGCCCAGCCCACCTTGATCTCCTGAATGTGGACATTGTCTGTTCTAAGTCATCCAAAGCGGGGCCTCTGTTCTCTGAGGAACCCTGTCCCCCACCTCTAGATTCTTAAGAAACATAACCCCTAAGAAAACAACATCGGTTTAAGAAACCTTAGGAGCCCTGATTCCTGTAAAGGGGCCAGCCTAATCCAGAAACTCCATTCCTTACATGAGCCTGGCTTCGGACCCAACCGCATCCTTTGCTTATAGCTCTTTATCTCACACAAAAACCCTCAGGTGAACCCCGGAGTCATGTTTATTCTGTTAAAGAGCTAAAGTCGGGAGACTTAGGCGGGAAATGTATTGAAGTTGAAAGAGTGCTGGCCTTGCATATAAAGAAGCCCCACCCACAGCTCCACACACAGCATGTGGGAGGTAGAAACAAGAGAATCCCAGCTCATTCTTGGCTGGCAATGAGTTCAAGTCCAGCCTAGGCTTCCTGAGACCTCTCTCATAACCAAACAAACACAGTGGAATTCAACATTGAGATGCTTTCCTGGGCAGCCAGCTCTCACTCCCAGGGAAGGGAGGAGACTGGCTGAGGTCCTGCTCTGGGTGAGAGCTACCCTCCCACAATGCAGAGATGTTCTTTCCATTTCTGCAGCATACAAGCTCTGTCCTGATGGCGGTCCCTCCTGTTGTCACTCTGTGAACGGGGTCTACTGCCTTCTGAACAACTCCTGAGACAACAGTATATTCATTTAAAATGTCCATTTTCAGCTGGGCAGTGGTGGCACACACCTTTAAATCCCAGCACTTGAGAGGCAGAGACAGGCGGATTTCTAAGTTCGAGACCAGCCTACAGAGTAAGTTCCAGAACAGCCAGGACTACACAGAGAAACCCTGTCTCCAAAAACAAAACAGCAACAATACAACAACAACAATAATAATAAATAAAAACGTCCATTTCCATCTATTGAGTCTCTTCGTTGTACAAAGAAAACCAAGGGCTTTGCTAGCCTAGGCCAGGGGAGTACGCCGGGTGGACTGCCAAGAGAGCAGGCATCTATCTATACATACAGTTCTAGCCAATAAGTATGTGTGATGAGAGAGGGGACAGGCTAGAGCAATGGAAAGGCACGGAGAGACTTTCCCTGTCTTCTGCCTGTCTTCTGTTTAGCTCAGGATTGCGCTTAGATGAACCTTGGTGGTGGGGGGCGGTTTGGAGACTGCTGTGCCCCTTCTCTGCTGCTTGCTGTCTGCCTTTGTGGTTCTTTCAGTTGTCTCTCCACCTCAAGCCTCATTGTCTCCTCCCACTTGCTTTGTTGTGCTGTTTGGATTGGTGGCGCAGAGCCCACCAATATAGAAACACATCTATTGTGTGGGTGAAGACCCACCGCTTCTCAGATCCCTGTGGGGGCTGTGATGTGGAATAGGTGGCGGGCCATTGCTCTTGACTTTGCCCGCCTTTGGTTGGGTTCTGAGCCTGCTACAGCGCTCTCCTTCTCTCCCTTTCTGTTCTTCCACACCTTTGCTTCTCAAAACTCCCGTCTTTGGCTTTCTGCCCCATGCTCTACCCACTCTTCTCTGTGGCCAATTAGTCACAATGTGAAACCGAATATTAATAACCGTTACATGTTGATGCGGATTCAGTAAATAACACTTCTAATTTTCAAGGCGGGTTAGTTGGATTCGTGATATGAGGAAATTTGCGCGCGCGCGCGCACACACACACACAAATACTCATAGCTAAACGATGAGACTGTTATTGCATTGTGTGCTATCCCTAAAGAATTCTCGTGATGGGGAGCCATACTTCTTGTCTCTGACAAATGTACTTGTTCCCTCTCCTGCCGTAAGTGGTAATGGCCCAAAGGCTGGTCTAGTTAAGCATCTGGAGCATCAGCGCCCCCTTGTGTCACATCTTTATATTGCATGCTGGTCGGATGCGGGAGAAAGGCAAGGATTGGGAGTCCAGGGAACAGATTCAGCAGGTTGCTGGGCCTTGTAGGTCAAAAGAAAATAGAACTAGAGAAACACCTGTCTTGAGTCTCAGAGAAACATTCCTTCATTCCTTTCACTAAAACAGGGTTTCCCATTTTACCTGCCTAAAATTCTCCTGGAGTGGAGGCGTTAGAGAAAAGCATGTTGGAGACTCTTGGTTCAGGTACTCTGAAGTGAGAACTGGGTTTCTAAATGTGCACGAGTCTGCTGCTGCCCGTGGCCCGAAGATCACCCTTCACCAGGCACCATGTGTTCTTAAGGTGGCTGCTTAGACAACAAGGAAGGACTCACGGGGGTCCTGTGAGCAATACGAAGCTCTTCATGATTCGCCCCAGCAACTGCACAAGCTGACCTTTGGTGCTCTGGAGCACGGATTTCAACCCCTACCTTCTCTGGTGTTTTGTGGTATTAATATTCCAGTGTGCTGAGTTACCTTTCGGTGTCAAGCCTCTTGGCATGTACTGGCATAATGCTACTATTGTGGTATTTAGAAAATCTGTTAAATTGTTCTTAGAGGGCTGGACACCACTTTAAATTTCAAATGGACAAAGGGTGCAGGGAGTCTCGTCTCACAATTCTGAGATGCTTGACAAGAGAGAGGATGAGTACTGATAAGGATGTCTTGGAGGAGGGTTGGCAGTGCTGCGACTGGCTGTGACTGTTGGACTCTCCACCATGACAACAGTGGAGAAGATGTCGGGGATGCAGCCCAGTGTAGACCACTTGCCTAGCACAGATGTCAGCAACGTCACTGTTGTGATAGAATTGCGGCTTTGTGTCCGGACAGACCACACCAGGGCAATGCAGTTCCATGTGAGAGAGGTTTATTGTGTGTGTGTGTGGGGGGGGGGGGTTGTTCACAGGTAAATGTGGGAGTTAAACCAGATGGACGCTGGGAATGTATGGTGATTGCCATGACAACAGATGTGTGGGTCCCTGTTGCCTATGGGTGACATCACCATCATTGCTGGATTCGGAAGCGACCTGCAATTCCTGATACTAACAACCACACTGCCTAGGCAAGGAAGCACAAAGAAGGTTCAAGCAAAGCCATCAGCTTTAAAGTGGATCCAGAAGATGTTCAGAGGGGATTTCCCATTTTCCCACCATCCCCACAGAATTAGAAAAGGCCTTCTCAGCACCTCGATGGTTTTAAGTGTTTATGATTTTTAATGTCAAGTGCATTAAACTTATATTTCACTGTTGAAGTTAATACATGCAGAAGTTTCCGGCGTTAATGTCGTCTTCTAAGTAGTATCTCAGATGCTCACGTGATCCTCATGAGGCTATGATTATTAGCTCTGGGATGGTCCATCTTGATAGGACTGAGAGGAACCTAGCAGATTAGCAAGCATACTTTGGAGGGTCTGTGAGGGTCTTCCCGGGAAGATTAACTTAGGAGGCGCTTGCTCTGAATGGGGGTCACACCATCAATAGGCTGAGGACCTACATGGAATAAAGGGTAACAGGGAGGAACTCCTGCAACCGTAAAGCCAATTCTCTCTCTCTCTCTCTCTCTCTCTCTCTCTCTCTCTCTCCCTCTCTCTTTCTCTCTCTCCCTCCCTCCCTCCCTCCCTCCCTCCCTCCCTCCCTCCCTCCCTCCCTCCCTCCCTCTCTCCCTCTCTCCCCTTCCTCTCCTCCCTCTCCCTCTCCCATCTCTCTCCTTCCTTAAGTACCCAATTTTTGCCGGGCACACGTTCCCTGCTGTGAAGCTCTGACCTCACAGCCGGCCCAAATACAACTGTCAAGTACATGCGGGCCAGGATAAATGCTTCCTATTGGTCCGTTGTTCTCCCGTGCGTGGGTCGCAGCAACGAAAAGTCTGACGAAGAAGGTCTCCATTTCACAGATGGGAAAATAGAGGAGAGTCGGTATGTTTTCCAAGGTTATATACTCTCACTTAGTTACTTTCTTATTAGTGTAATAAAGTACCCGCAAAGGCACCAGAAGGAAGGAAGGAAGGAAGTTAGGAAAGTAAGTTTATTTTGGCTTTCTGCTTGAGGGTATAGTTCGTCATGGCAGGAGAGTCAAGGCATTGGGAGTGTGAAGTGGCTGCTCACACCACATCCACAGTCAGGAAGCAGAGAGATGAATATGGGTGCTCAGCCCACTTTTCACTTTATATCCAGTCTAAGACTCCAATGCACAGGATGGCAGAGCCCACCTACGGGGTGCGGGTTTCTGCTTGATGAAGCCTTGCAAGCAATGACGTCATGGAAACACCTAGGAATATCATGTTCGCAGTGAAGACTAACCATCACACAGCCAGCATTATTTACTCTGTGCAATCTGGGTTCGGAATGTATTCTCTGAAACAGTGTGTGGCCCTGAACCTTCCCTAACTAAACTACCAACACTGCAGTATTACAAACAATAAAGTCTAAGGACTGTTCGTCAGCAACTCAAGGGACCTCTCAGGGAAGGAGGGGGGACGCTGTTTCCTGCATTATTTATACTTTTTCTTAAACATTCCTTTACTACCTTCCTTTTTAAAAATATTTGGCAGTTATAGGAATTTTCTTAAGTCAAATGAAACATACTTATGATCCAAATACAAAAACAAAATCCCTTCTCGGTTTCCCCAAACTTGCTCATGCTTTGTTCGCAGCAGCCCACCGCTCCCACCCAGTGACTGTGGCCGTCCTCAGACCTATTTGGATTTGTGTTTTCTGTGTCTGCTTTACTTTCCTGTGTAGCTTCTTTTAAAAGTCAGCCAAATTTACCCAAAGAGAAGCCGTGTGTGTGTGTGTGTGTGTGAGAGAGAGAGAGAGAGAGAGAGAGAGACAGACAGACAGACAGACAGACAGACAGACAGACAGAGACAGAGAGACAGAGCCTTGTTCAAGCTGGACCACCGAGCTACACTCCCAGTCCACCTTAAAAAAAACTAAACCAATGTTGCTTGTACTGTTTCCAGATCTGCCTCCAATGCTGAGCTAGGGTGTTGGCAGCTCTTCAAAAAGTTCAAATCCTTCCCTGAATTCACTCAGCAACCTCTCCTTAGTCCAATCACACGAGGTTATTAAAAGGGGAAAAGCCAGCCTCTCACTTCTATCACCCTGGGGAGATTTCACATATTGCTTCCTCTTCTCAACTGCGCTGCCAAGAACAAGGCTTTGTGGCATCAAAGGCCCCAGTGTCAATACAACTATAAAATGCAGACAGCTTGGGGATACACTCAGAGCGGCTTGAACTTAACGCTACACAACCTTTTCTCTCTAACATTTCCAGGGTGAATTGCTGAGCCTGGAAGAGTGCAGCCTCGCACGCTCTTCTGGGTTGGACAAAAGAGTTGCTGTCTTGGAGCAAAACAACTGCAATCACCCGCGAAAACCCTCAGGAGAAGGAGCCCATTAAGACTCTCATGGAGCATTGTGGTGGCTTGAATGAGAATGGGCCCCATAAGCTTATATATTTGAGGATTAGGAGGTGCGGTCTTAGAGGTGTTTTCCCCGGGGTGGGCTTTGGGATTTCAAAATCTCACACCGTTCTCTCTCTCTCTCTCTCTCTCTCTCTCTCTCTCTCTCTCTCTCTCTCTCTCTCTCTCTCTCTCTCTCCCTCTTGCTTGTTGGTCAGATGTGAGCTGGTCAGCTACTGCTCCAGCACCATGCCTGCCTGCCTGCCTACCACGCTGGTTGCCATGGTGGCCACCGACTCACCTCTGAAACCGTAAGCAAGTCCCCAGGTAACTGCTTCCTTTTATACGTTGCTTTGGTTACGGTGTCTCTTCACAGCCATAGAACAGTAACTAAGACAAGTGAGGAAAGGGGCAGAGAAGGCTCGTGAGACTCTTACAAGGCATCCATGTTTTCTGGACAACTGTGTCTCTTGTCCAGCATCACTTCTCTTGCATCTCCACATTCTCAGAAGTTTGCAGTTCTCTCTTGCAGACAGGAACCTGGCACCTGCCGGGTGGGTGAGCGGGGCTCCAGGGACTGTCCTCTAGGGAATCTTGTGATGTCTCTTTCTTCTTCTGGGTTTATAATTTCTTGTTCAGGGAGAATATTGCATGATGAATGGACATTAGCTTCTCTAGGCATGGGACTTGACAGGCAAGGTCTGGTATTGTAGAATCCATTTGTGTTCCTTTCATGGCTGGAGTGCTTTTAAACCTGAACTTAAAGTGTAAGACCATCAAAGCGATGGTCTTCATCTGTGGCTAGTATATAATTCATTCTATCTAGAACAGTATGGATAGAGATGTCTTTTAATACTAGGGAATGAGAATTAGGCATCAGTTTCTAGATCTGCTGTGACTTCTATCTCTGTCCAAGTCACAAATTCTGCAGCCAAGGTTTTCAAACCCAGTACTAGCTGAGCCCTGCCAGAAGATGCCACTTCCCCCATCCATGTTTCTTTCTTTCCTTCCTTTTTCCTTTCTTTCTTTTTCTGTCTGTCTATCTGTCTTTCTGTCTTTCTTTGAGACAGGTTCCTCAGTATAGCTCTAGCTATCTAGAACTAGCTCTGTACACCCGGCTGGCCTTGAACTCAGAGACCCACCTGCCTCTGCCTCCCAAGTTCTGGGACGAAAGGCGTGTGCTACCACCACCTAGCGCCATCTGTGCTTCTTAAGATAAAAACAACCGTGACATTTGGGGTGTATCCAAATGTTCCTGCATCAGAACAACTGCAAGTACTGTTACCAACCTACAAGATGCAGGGTTACAGAGACACCAGCTGAGAGAAGCCAGATGACCCTGCCCACACTGGGGATGAATGCCTTAGTTGCAGCCTGAGCTGTCTGGCAGAAGTTAAGTCTCCAACCCATCCTTGTGAGGGGCGTGAGGTGGATGCAGTGGGTGGCAATGGAAAGGAACTAACACCTACTGTACTCTTAATACATGTGTGGCCTTGCATCAAGGCAAGCCTGTGTGCTGGATAGGATGGGCCTCAGTTTGCAGCACCAGAAATGGAGAATTGAGTGAGTTTTATAAATTGCCCAGTGAGTTTTAAAATGTGGATTTTCTAAGTGGCCCAGCTATAGCTTGGAGCAAAGCAAAATCAAAAGGCTGACCTGGCCATGGTCAATCTCTCAGGAATGCTGCAACCTTGCTGGAAATATAATGAAGCAGAGGCCATTCCGTCCCAAGACTTCTCTTGCAAAGAGCAGGGTGAATGGCTGGGATCAGGGTCAGAAGTGGGAGCTAAAGCCCTGGCTCAGAGGTGACGGGGAAGGGCCAGACTAATGTGGGCTTTGGACTGATGGATGGAGAACCAGGTCCTTCTGGACCACTGGAAAGGCTAGGCGGTTCCTAAGCAACACAGGGTCCTCACCTCTTCTCCTTGCAGCCCTCCTTCCTCCACTCCAGGTAACGCCTGGCCTCCCTGCCAAACATTGAGCAGATAGTTAAACACCATTAGCTTGAGGGAGAGGGGACACATCAGCCTCTGAGGCTCCATCAGCATCTTCCAGAGACACATCTGCTCTCAGTGATATACCTGCCCCTAGCTGGCCAGGCCCCTTTCCCCATGCCTGTCCCTCAGGAGGTTCCCACCCTCTCTGCATGAGCTTCACACCTGCACTTCAGCCTTCCCACCCCCAAACAGTTTGCAAGTGACTGTGCCCAAATGGAAGTCGTTTCCAGATTTGATGTGACCTTGTCTTTGAGTAAATTGTTTCAGAGCTCAACATAACTGGTACTGTAAATTATTTTCCTGGGGAGAAAACAACAAACCAGCCATCCTGCAAAATCATCTGACGGTGGCTTTTTAAAAATCTTTACAGCGACAACTACATAGTTTAAAAGTTAATTTTCTGTATTATGCCATAGGATATGAGCCTATGTTGAGGTGTGTTGCAAAACAAAATGAAGCATTTCCCCAGTCTTTACCTTTTTTTAAAAAAGATTTATTTATTTTATGTATTTGAGTACAGTGAGCCTTTATGTGGTTGTTGGGCATTCAATTTTTAGAACCTCTGCTCACTCTGGTCCACCCCACTCACTCAGTTCCTGCTTGCTCCAGTTATTTATTATTATACATAAGTACACTGTAGCTGACTTCAGACACACCAGAAGAGGGCGTCAGATCTCATTTATGGGTGGTTGTGAGCCACCATGTGGTTGCTGGAATTTGAACTCAGGACCTTTGGAAGAGCAGTCAGTGCTCTTACCCACTGAGTCATCTCACCAGTCTTCCTCCCTACCCCCCAGTCTCTTTCTATAGTGAATCAGTGCAGAATGCCATAGAAAATAGTGACATCATCCTTCAGGGCAAACCTAGAGGAAGGGAGGGGTGGAAGACTGGGTTAGAGGGAGTCACAGAGAGTTAGAGAGACAGGGTGGGGAGATATAAGAGGGCAGAGTGGACATGGAGAGTAGCCTGAAGGAAATGGGATAAAACTCTCTTATGACAGGAAGGACAATGACAGGATGGGTGTCAGGTCACATGATTATGGAGACTTAAGGCCTTGAATCACCTACAGCACCAACCTGAGGTGAATGTGAGTGTTCAAACAGAGAGAAACTAGTGTTCTACCATTGACCCAAGGTGAGCTTTGTCTCCTGTGTTTATAGCCAAGGACACTGCAGAAGGCAGGGCAGATGCCTCCTCTCTCAAGGTGCAGGGTGACTCCGCCTGCCAGGCTGTCAGATTGTTCTGCACACTTCCAGCTGTCCTGAGTTCGTGGGACCACTAACGTGCAGTTTGGAGGATGCTGTGTCAGAAGCACAGATGGACGTGCCTATGTCTTTCCACAGTGTCAGAATTGTTTAATAACACTGAGTTCACAAACTACATGAGTCCATTTGGCTGCAGTTTGCCAAGTAGTCTCGATTTCCCTTGATAGCTGGCTATTGGCCTTTTTTTAATCCCAGTCTTAATTACTAATGTGAACTCTCAGATCACACACCACCCACCATATGGTAATTAATCTATAAATATGAATATATGTAGGTCAGGGTGGCAACAAGAATTAAAGAGGCTGCAGCAGGCTTTCAAGACTGCTGTAAGGAGTTTCAAGACTTTCAGTAAGGAGTTCAAGACGCCTTACTGAAGGTGGAAGGTGGCTGATGCAGAACGCAGAGCCACTGTAGTGTTATATAGTGTTATATGTGAGATATTACGAATGGGGCTGGAGAGATGGTTCAGCAGTTAAGAGTCCTGGATGCACTTCCGGGAGACTCTGGTTTAACTCCCAACTCCCACCACAGCCATGTATAACTCTAATCCCAGAGGATCTGATGCCCTCTTGTGCCTTCTGTGGGCATACATGTGGTGCACCATATACATACAATACAATAAATAAAATTTCAAAAAAAATTAATTAAGATATTAAGAAACTCAGCTAAAGGGCCTGTAGTCTCTCCAGAACAGAATTTCAGGGTCACAAGGTTGAGCCAGGCCTCTGGGTTGAGTTGAATTGCAGAGGCGAGGTTGGGGACCCGATGGACCTGCACAGATACACGGATGAATGGATGCATAGAAATCTGAGTAGCCACGTCAGCAGCAGGGACCAAATTAGACTGAAACCCTAGGGACGTCCTCTGACACTGGGTGCTCAGATGACAGTTTGCTGGGGACTGTGGCTAACCTTTCTCAATGTGTTCAGTAAATTCTTGGGACTATTTTTCTGATAAGTTTTAAAGTATAGCCATGTTGTAGCAATATCCTCTGAGCCAAATTGCCACCGTCTTCAGGAGTTTGGCTGGGCCTGTCCACCAAAGATCATCTCAGCAGGGCTTGTTGACTGTTGACATTCCCTTTTGGAAGGAGGGAGCAGGGAGGGTAATGGGACCCTCCCCTGAGTGCCCGCTCTCTCTACCAGCTGTGTGCAATTCTGCCCTAATTGCAGGCAGCCTGGGGAAGGGGGTCCCCTGGGAAGGGCTAAGGGATATAGATGAAGAAGGTGTGGGGGGGGAGGGCTCCAGTTACACACCATGCATGCTGGCTGCAGACCATCCAGTGTGGCTGCCTTAGGGCCATCCATGACCTTAGCTATAGTTCCATTCGCTACTCTGTAAGTAATTCTAATAAACTCACTCGTTGCCCAGAGTGAACTTGGTTTGTTACAGGAGCATGAGAGGTAGACATTTAATTCTCCCCAGAGGACAGGGTTCTACTGTCCCAATCATCTCCAGTCTTTTTGCTAATCTTGCAGAGGACCCAGGTTCAGTTCCTACTACCTACACTGAGGCTCACAACCATTTGTAACTCCAGTTCCAGGGAACTGGTAACCTCTTCTGATATCCATGGGCATATCCAAGCATATAGCACACATATATATGTATGCAGGCAAAACACCCATACACATAAAATAAAAATAAATAACCTTAAAAAAATTTTTTTTAATCTGATTGAAGTTGTCGTGAATGATCATACATGGTCTGTAGTGGACACAGGCCTTGGCCTGCTATTAAGGAGTGAGTTCAGTCTTAGTGGGTATTGACCCCCCCAAATGTCCTGGATAGTCTCAGTGGTTACTGCCAGAGGGTGTGGCACGGTGAGGCTCTTACAGGTTGTAAAGGCAAAAGCAGAGAGGCAGGAGGAAGAGGAAGAGGAGGAGGAGGAGGAAGAGGAGGAAGAGAAGGAGGAGGAGGAGGAGGAAGAGGAAGAGTTCGGCTCAGGGCTGGAGCACAGGAGTGAAGCAGATAGGGCTGGAGGTCCCAGCCAGCAGGCAGGAAAGGAGGCTGCACACAGACCATTTCCAGAGGCTCCTTCAGGACTGAATAGTCTTTGTACATCACAAAAGAGAAACCAAGGGGAGGTAATAAAGTTTTTATTAGAAATTAAAATCTTTCCTAATGCTGCTTTTTGCATGTAAAATTTAGGAAATTAATTTTCCCTGCGACAAAAATAAAAAGCAAATGCACCCCTGAAGTGCTCTCCCGTTGTCTCCGTGCAACGACAGTGGGGTCTTCATCACATACGGCAAAAAGTAACATTTCCAGACAGGCAAGGGCCATGCCATCCTAAACATGCGTTTTCATTGAAATAGTCTTAATTGGTCCTTTTAAGATGGCAGCTCGTAGGAAAGTTTTACTGAACCTAGTGGTGGTGCACACCTCAAATCCCAGCACCTGGGAACTGGGATCAAGAGGATAGAGAGTTCAAGTCTAACCTTGGATACATAATGAGTTTGAGGCTAGCCTGGGCTACATGAGGCCCCCAGCTCTAAAACAAAACAAACAGGCTGGGGAGATGGCTCAGTGGTCTTATACTTACTGTGCAAACATGAAGTTTTAGTCCCCAGAACCCACGTGGAAGCCAGGTGTGACAGTGCATGCCATTTGGGGATGTTTAGAAACTGTGGATGCACCCGGTGTGGTGGCCCACGCCTTTAATCCCAGCACCCGGGAGGCAGAGGCAGGCAGATTTCTGAGTTCGAGGCCAGCCTGGTCTACAAAGTGAGTTCCAGGACAGCCAGGGCTATACAGAGAAACCCTGTCTCGGAAAAAAACAAAAACAAAAACAAAAAAGCTGTGGATGCAGAGACCTGCTGTCTAGTCCATCTAGTCAATTAATGAGTTCCAAGTTCAGTGAGAGACCTTGTCTCAAAAAAATGAGGTGTAGAGAGAAACAGAGGAAGGCACCTGTGATGGTTTGGATATGCTTGGCCCAAGGAGTGGCACTATTAGGAGGTATGGCCCTGTTGGAGTAGGTGTGTCACTGTGGGAGTGGGCTTTAAGACCCTCATACTAGCTTCCTGGAAGTCAGTATTCTGCTAGCAGCCTTCAGATGAAGATGTAGAACTCTCAGCTCCTCCTGCACCATGCCTGCCTGGATGCTGCCATGTTCCCGCCTTGATGATAATGGACTGAACCTCTGAACCTGTAAGGCAGCCCCAGTTAAATGTTGTCCTTATAAGAGTTGCCTTGGTCATGGTGTCTGTTCGCAGCAGTAAAACCTTAACTAAGACAGTACCCCAGGTCTATATCTGTCCCCCACACGTGCATAAATGCCTACAACACACATGTGCACAGATAATTACAAAACATACTCATGTGCACAGATGCACACAATGTACACACACACACACACACACAAAACAAAAAACAGAACAACCTTCCAAACAAATACTGTAGTAAGTTGGACACTGTCTCTGTCAACTATAAATGTTCATATCTTACCTCACCCATGCATGTTTATATGTACACGTGTGTATCACTGAACCGTGCAGCCTAGTCCCAAAGGTATCTTTTAAAATCTCTCTTTGACCTTCCTGCTTACTGGACTTTGTCTACCATGTGTCACTTGCATGTCTATGTGTACACCACGGTTGGAAGTTGTCAGATCCCCTGAACTGGATTGAATGGTGTGAGCTGCCATGTGCATGCTGGGGACCGACCTTCATCCTCAGGATGAGCAGTCAGTGCTCCTAACCACTGAGCCATCTCTCCAGCCTCATAGTGCATAGTTTTTGTAAGTCATGAAACCAAAGAAAGAAATCTGGGGAAATGCCTGGATGTTTAGCTTAAGCAAGTGAGCAGAGTGTCCCTTCTAAGCTGAGGATGCAGTGGGGGTGGGGTGGAGTAGAGTTTCCTTTGAGCAGTTCCTGTGAGATGCCTGTGAACCACCCAGTTGTTATGCTGGAGTTCCTGGGCAGAAATCAGGGCTGAACACAGGCCTATATGGTTCCCTTGGACAACAGGGACTCTCTCTGCTGAGACATCAGCAAGTCCAGCTTTGTGGCTTCCCAGCCATGGCAGATTACAGATTCATTGCATCCTTCCCAGTAATTGCGTCATCTACAGCTTGACCTCATCCCTGCACCCAGAAAGCCTGACATCAGGTCTGTCTACAGACTGAGAGGGAAGAGGGGTGAACTGGGGTCCCAAAGCCAGAATAGCAGCCGTCCAGCTCCTTCCTGTGGCCTCTCCCTGTACCAGCACATGCCAGGCCAAGTATCTTCATTCTCACACTCAGTCTGGGTGACGATGCTCACCAGCTCCATCATGCAGATGAAGGAGGCTCCTGTTGTGGAAATGCCTTTTTTAAGTTTATAGATCTGCTTGACACCATTCAGGCATTTCCTGTCCTTGCTGCATGACCCTGGGACAGTCTGCTCGTCTCTGAACTCAAGCTTGATCCTTCCTTCTTTCCTTAATCTTTTCCTTCCTTCCTCTCACCTTCTTTCCCTCCCTCCCTCCTCCTCTCCCTCCTCCCTCCTTCCTCCCCTCCCTTCCTTTTTTCTATCCTTCTTCTCTCCATTCCTTTACTTAGACAGAGTAGTTCAAGCTGCCTTGAACTTATTGTACAATGACCTTGAACTTCTGATTTTTGTACCTCCACTCCTAGATATTGGGATTACCTGGTTGTACTAGCACATCCAGTAAACAGGACCAAACCCAGGGCTAAAATGCATCCTAGGGAAGTAGCAACTGAGTTATACCTCCAAGCCATGAACATAAGCATTTGAACTGGCAAAATGTCACGAAAGGACATCATGCATGGTGGCACATACCTATGATCTCAGCCCTTGAGAAGTAGATGCAGGAGGTTCAGGAGTTCATGACCAGCCTGAGCTACACAATGAGTGCAAGACCAGCCTGGGCTATATAAGACACTGGAAAGAACTGATCTATGTGATGTAGAAATCTAGTCCTATATTCTGGATTCTGGATGCAAATGTTTGACTGTCTATGCATTATTTATTTATTTATTTGTTTATTTAAAATTTTTTCAAAGATTTATTTATTTTATATATGTGAGTACACTGTCACTGTCTTCAGACACACCAGAAGAGGGCATCAGATCCCCTTACAGATGGTTGTGAGCCACCATGTGGTTGCTGGGAATTGAACTCTGGACCTCTTAACAGCTGAGCCATCAGCTCTCTAGCCCTTATGTATTCCTTTTTAAGAGGGTTTCATGTAGCTCACTTGGCCTATGTGGCTGAGGACTACCTTTAAGCTCCAATCCTCCTGCCCCTACCTCCCAGGTGCTAGGATTATAGATGTACACAGCACAGTTGGTTTAGGCAGTGCTGGGAATCAAACCCTGGGCTTTGTGCATGTCAGGCGGTGAGGACTCTACCAACTGAGCCACGTTTCCAGTTCTTTTCTTTTTCTTTTCTTTCTTCCTCCTCTGACTCCTCCTCCTCTTCTTTTTGTTTTGTTTTCTAAATGAGAGTTTAGAATTCTACTGTAATAGAATGCTTTTCACCTCCGTGGGAAGACAGGAGAATGACCTTGCAGATGGAGCTTCCTGCCTTAAGGGACTTATCCTGACTCTGACCTCAAGACGAAAGAAAGGGCATGGCTGTGGCTT
Organism: Mus musculus; assembly: GCF_000001635.26. Classification (NCBI taxonomy): domain Eukaryota; kingdom Metazoa; phylum Chordata; class Mammalia; order Rodentia; family Muridae; genus Mus; species Mus musculus. The sequence goes on along the minus strand of NC_000080.6, from coordinate 65,157,874 downwards.
CTTTGTCCACAGCTCTTTCCTTTCTGGAAAATACTTCTCATTCTTAAAAATCCTTCTGCTTTGATTGGGGTGCAGGGGAAGGACAAAGGGTTAACTACTTGGGGTTAACTACAGAGCCCAGCCTGTTAACTGCCAGCCCAGCCCCAGCAGTCATTGCAGAGCTTCTCTGGCTCTGCAATAGAAGCGGAGGCTCTGTGTCCCTTTGCTTTTGGCTTTGCTGAGAGCACAGGGCCAGAGGCTCTTCACTGATGGATGCTGGCTCAACCTAGATCCTCAAGTGCACCTTGATAGTGGAGAGAAACACAGCCCCAGATTCCTGATAGCAGTGGGGCTGTCTCAGTCAAAACCCACCTGGTGCAAATGATCTGGGGACGCTTATTGCACACCACACTTCTTTGTTGCGGGTGTGGACATTTGTGTATGTGTGTGTGCGCACATGCATGCGGAGATCAATCTCACCTTTTGAAATAGGGTCTCTCCATGTCATTCTGGTCACTGTGGAAGCCAAGGTTAGCTTTGGATTTGAGGTAGTCCTCTGCTTCCCAAGTGAAGGAAGATTGTACAGACACAGCTCACCTCCAGGCTTCTCTTGGTATTCTTGACTAATTATCAATATAGATAAAATTCATTATCTTATTCATCTTGTTAATTTTATGACAGATCCATCCTACATTTTAGGAAATGGATTTATTTTAAGCTGACGTATAGTTAGCTGCCTTGCACACAGGGTTGGCTTGTTAGTCCATGTACACAGTGCATAAGGACCTGATTAGCATAGGCATCAAGCTGTTTTCAGTGCTGGGGCAGGAATTCAGAACTTCATCCAGGCTAGAGATGTACTTTACCGCTGAATGAGCTATCACTTCTTTGTCAACATGGACTGTTAGGGAAAAAATCATGAACTGGGCAATGGAGCAGTGACTCAGAGGTTAAGTGCATATACTGCTCTTACAGAGGACCCAGGTTCAGTTCCCAGCACCCAGGTTGAGCGGTTCACAACTATCTGTAATACCGGCTCCAAGGGAAACCCCAGACCTCTGGTCTCCGTGGGTGCATGAGCCCACACATGCATGTAATTTTTAAATTCCTGAATGGATGTTGGATTTAGGTAAGTATTAGATAAGTATTCTTGGGCTGGAGAGGTGGCCCAGTAGTTAAGAGTTTTGGTCGCTCAAGCTGGCAGTGGTGTTGCACACCTTAATCCCAGCAGAAGCTGGTGGATCTCTGAATTTGAGATCAGCCTGGTCTACAGAGTTCCGGGATACCCAGGAACTACACAAAGCAACGCTGTCTTGAAAAACGAAAAACAAAAATAAAAAGACTGCCAGAAGCCCAGGTTAGATTTCCACCATCAACACATCAACACAAAGGCTCACAACCATTTGTAACTCCATCTCCCAGGGATTAAATGGCCTTTTTTTTGGGGGGGGGGTGGCTGGAATTCCACAAACTAAAGGCATATACGTGGTTCACAGTCATGACCTGTTAGATGATGGCTACATGAGTTGGTGGGATGGGATTAGTTTTCTTGTTTGTTTGGTTTTTGTTTTAGTTTTGAGACAGGGTCTTGATATTTAACCCAGACTAGCCTCGAACTTACTATGTAGCTCAGGCTGGCTTGGAATTTGGGGTCCTCCCAGTTCTGCCTCCCAATTTTGGGGATTGCAGGGATATGCTACTACATCTGGCTTTGGACTTTTAATTTTTTCATAAAATATATTCTGGTAAAATTGTTACTTTGGGGGCTGGAGAGATCATGAAGCCAAGAACCAGGGTTCAATTCCCAGCACCCCTGCGGTAGTTCACAACCATCCATAGTCCAGTTTCAGGGGATCCAACGCCTTCGTCTGGCCTCTAGGGCACTGAATGCATGTGGTGCACAGTCAGCCATGCAGGTAAAACATCCACCCACAAAATAATAGACTAAAGTGAAATTTAAAAAATTGTTAGTTTGGAAATGAAGTTACTCTTGCAAAAAGCAGCATGGGGGCTGGAGAGATGGCTCTGTGGCTAAGAGCACTGGCTGCTCCTCCAGAGGACCCAGTTTGGCGCCTAGCACAAACATGGTGGCTCACAACCATCTATCACTCCAGTTCCAGGGGATCCAATATTTTCTTCTGACTTCCTATGAGCACCAGGCATGCATGTGGTACACATGTGTACATGCAGGCAAAACATGTAATGTAAAATAAAAAAAAAACAATTTAATAAGCTATTTCCAGTCATTTATGCTTGAATGCCAACTAGTATGGATGACTCTTTCAGGACACAGGTAAGGGAGGGCTGTGAGATTGGGAGTCAGGAGGTGAAGCTGAGTGACAGCAGCCACACAACAGAAAGGAGCAGGAGACAGATGGAAAAGCCGAAATGTCTGCAGTGCAGATATTGTCCGAGCGCTCGAGAGCTTCCTCCCACATCCCCACCGGATCCTCATTAACATCGAATCTTCCTGCATAACCAGGCTGGCCTCACACTTGTGGTCCTCCTACGTCAGCATCCCACATGCTGGGATTACAGATGTGTAACACCGTGGTCAGCAGACAACTTTCCTTTCTAGGTCAATTCAGTTAGCACTTGGGCACTGAGTGTGAATGTGGATACTGGAGGGTGACCCAGGGATGCTTAGGGGCACTGTCTGAAAGACAATCTTGTGTACCTAGCTTTTGCTCAAACTTACTCTAGCTGAAGATCATTTTGAACATCTGATCCTCCTGCCTCCATCTCCTCAGTGCTGGATTACAAGTATATACCACCATGTCTAGTTTATGAGGTGCTGGGGAATCGAACCCAGAGCTTTGTGCATATTGAGCAAGCACTGCATTATATCTTGGGCTATATACTTAGCCCCCAGAAACTAACTTTCGAACTCTGCTTGGGAATGTTCTATGATTAGGGTCATAGGGGAACTTGTGAGCCTACAAATTGAATGTCACCACCCAGACAAAGTGACAAAATCCAGTTCAGGGCCTTGGGGCTTTGGCACAGGGAAAGGAAATCAAAGAAGGCTTTCAAGTGACTGTTCTTCGGGGCAGACTCACAGCGACAAGCTGGTTCTGACCAAATTCAGGTTAGGTCATGGCATTTCTCTGCGCTCAATGGGGTCCTTGTTGGTATTCTATAGTCTATTTATGTTCATGTGAAGCATGAAATGGAATCGCATGCTGGCATCTCAGTGTTTCATCTTCTGTGGATGTGTGTAGGGGTGCTCACACGGGGTGGGGGTGCGCCTGTGTGTGTGCGTGTGGCGGCTAGGGGATGACGTCAGCTGTCTTCCTCAATTGCCCTCTGCCTTGTGCATCTGTAGATCATTTCTGGCTGAACCCAAAGCTTGCCAGTTTGGCTAGACTGCCTGGCCATCGAGCCCCCAGGATGCCCTGCTCTGCCCGAGTGTGTGTGTGTGTGTGTGTGTGTGTGTGTGTGTGTTACTGAGGATTTGAGCTCAGGTCATCTTGCTTTCGTGTCACACTCAGTGAGGCATCTCCTCAGGTCTCATTTCATCTCTTTCTTTCTTCCTTTCTTTCTTTCTTTCTTTCTTTCTTTCTTTCTTTCTTTCTTTCAGATTTATTTATTTATTTAATGTATATGAGTACACTGCAGCTGTCTTCATACACACCAGAAGAGGGCAGTGGATCCCATTACAGATGGTTGTGAGCCACCATGTGGTTGCTGGGAATTGAACTCAAGACCTCTAGAAAGAGCAGCCAATGCTCTTAACAGCTGAGCCATCTCTCCAGCCCCCTCATTTCATCATTCTTGAAGCACATTTATGATTATTACTTAACGCAGTGATTTAATGGCTTTGGCAAAGTTCTGCCGAGTGCTCAGTTGGTGACTGGCAAGCAAGCAAGCTCTGGTTGGTCACTCATTCTAATCTCTCATCTACCCACCTATCTGTCTTTGTGCCTTTCCAACTCTTTCCTATCAGTGGGTCCATGTGTGATGCCACACGGCCAGCTGTAGTGTTACCTCCTGAGAATGGCCCCACGGGCACATATATTTGTGTATCAAGTATATATCGAGTTTTACTACCCTTGTGCTGAACGTATATATCTAATTTTACTATCTTTGTGCTGAACGCAACTTTCTGTCACTTCCCAGTTCCTGGGGCCTCCAAATCGGTGGCTTCAGGCTCTGTTACCATCGGTCTTCCTGCTGTGGTAAGACAGCCATAATGCCTGCAGAACAGGGAGCAGTATGACAATACCCATGGGCTCAGTTGGGAGGTGTAGACTGGGGCTCGTATTTTACCACATTTTGTATATTAATTATGAGGATTTCTTTTTCTTGAGACAGAGTAACATTGCTACTAACATAGTATCACTAACTAGTCTGGAGCTGACTATATAGACCAGGATGGCCTCAAATTCACAAATATCTGCCTGCCTCTACCTCCTGAGTGCTGGGATTAAAAAGCATGTTTGTAACACCATACACCATACCTGGCTATTTATGAAGTTTTTTTTTCTTTTCCAAAATTCTCTTTCCTTACTTTGTCCTTTCTCTATTCTTCTCTTCCCTCTTTCTTCCTCCCCATCTTTCCTTTTGACAGGATCTCATGTAACTCAGACAAGTCTTGAACCCCTGATCTTCCTACTTCTGCCTCCCAAGTGCCAGGATTTCAGGTGTGCACCATACTGAGCTTTACAAAGGGTTCTGAAGGACACATAGAAGTTATCCAGGCCGCAGTGCTGAATCTCAAGATTCCTGGTATTGGTATCCAAATGGGGAAGCGAGGAAAATATTATTCGAATTTCCAAGTGTGGGGTGGGGTGGGGTGGGGTGGTGTGGGGTGGGGTGGTGTGGTGTGGGGTGGGGTGGGGTGGTGTGAGGTGGGATGGGGTGGGGTGGGGGAAGGTCAGCACAGCAGACACAGCTGGAGAACCCAGTGGGCATCAGATCACCCAGGGAAGGTTCCAAGCAGGAAGAAACATCTCAGGATCTCATCTGTGGGGGAAGTCACTCGGGCATGTGTCAGATGCGCACATGCACTTGAGACAAGTCTCCCAGGACTGTTCAAGGACTGGGCTGGACGAGGGGGCCTTAGTTCTAGGGTCCATGGGGCCTCTTTAGGAGCCATGAAAGTAAAAGGAGATCCACCCAATTCTAGGTCTTGTGACCTGCGTAGTACAAATGCCGTCTGCTGTAAAGGAGCCCATGTGAGTGATCTTGGGTCCAGGTGGAGAAACAGGAGAAAGCCCTGAGGTGGCCACGAGCGCAGTGATGACAGTCACCTGTGTGAGCACTGGGCATGCTGCCCTGGCCACCTGTGTTCCCAGCACTTTCTCCTCAGGGATTGGAAGCTGAAGGAAAGCGTTGCCCTCAATCTGGGAAAAAGCTGAATTACCTCACTATTGATTCCACTTGGCCAGAGTACAAGTCCCGAGTGAGCGCTGGAGGCAAGCACCATCTCCTGGTAGCTGCTCTCAGGCTCCTTTCAGACGCCCTGCTGTCTTGCTGTCCTGTGTCTCACTGAGACCTGCTTCTCACTGGCTGCCCGCCGTTCACAGCTCCCTGCCAGCACCGCTGCCCAATTGAACTCTGTGCCTAAGTCACAAGAGCAGTGGCTTCTGCTTTTGACTTCAGGGCTCCCGAATGTGGCTGGTGCTTAGAGGATCACTGGTAAGTCAGTCACTCTCTCGATGGCGTGTTAAAGTTCCTGATACTGCGCTCTGTGTCCTCTTGTGGGTAGGCTGAAATCGACCAGGAATGTTTATGGCATAGACTTCCATGCACACTGCAAACTAGAGCTTCTGTGTGCTGGGTTTTGGGTTCTCCCAGATTCTGGTAAGAAAACACAGCTCTGGCATGCTATGCAAGACTTTGTTTCTCCCAGACAGTCCAAAGCTTCTCACAGTGGTATGGTTTGTATAGTTGGGCTACCTGAGAGACATGGCTCAGCTGTGGAAGAGATTTTGTACCTGTGAGACATCCTCTCCTACCTGGGGACTTTGGTCAAACCGCCACCCCTGAACTTGGAATTCGTCAGTAGGAGGCCTTGCCATATTCTCTCTGCCCAAGACTCTGAGGTTCAAATACAAGAAATGGGCCCTTCCCCCAGACCAGGCATTTGGACAGTGTCCGGGCACATCAAATACACACTGTGCAGGTTTCCCAAGTCTCTAGGGCTAGCTTAGCTCAACCACAGTGCCAGGCTTATCTTGAAAGGCAAGGAAGGTGTTACAGGCAGGAAGAAGAGAGCAATTAGTTTGGTCTTACTGTGCTTAAATTATATTAATATTATTTGCTTATATACATACATAATATTACATATATATATGCATATACATATATGTGTATATGTATGTATTATAATATTACAGCCTTTCTGCCATCCATTTGTTTTTATAGGAATTTCCTAAGATTATGCTGTGAGTTTCCAGTGTTTACTCCCAGTTTTGGGTTGCGTCGTCATTCTCTCTCCCTTTATGTGTTGAAGTTTTACACCCCCGATACCACAGAGGAAATCTGATTTAAGTTGGGTCATTGTAGACTCAGTTTGTTTAGGATGAGAGTATGTTGGAACAGAGCAAACCCCTTACCAAAGATGACTGGTCCTATAAGCAGGGATGCAGGCATGTCAGTGGGAACCACTGTAACCAGGAAGATGTTGTCTGTAAGCCCAGGAAGAGGGGTGGGCACAGATTCCTCCCTCTCAGCTTTCAGCACTGGAGCCCACTTTGCTGGGGTGAGTCTCTACTCATAGACTGCTGGCCTCTGGAGTGTGCTCCTGTCTGAGCTCTTTGAGAAGTCTACCAAGCTAACACACTCCCAAAGAAATAGTTTCCTTCTGATACTCTGCCATGATTTGCAGACAAGCTAATTGTTACGGTTCTCTAAGACCTCAGAGACTTTTTTGTGTATTGGTATCTTAAATCACTGAGATGACCTGGGCCTGGTGGTACATGCCTTTGATCCCAGCCCTTAGAGGCAGAGGCAGGCAGGCTATGGAGAGAGAGAGAGAGAGAGAGAGAGAGAGAGAGAGAGAGAGAGAGAGAGAGAGAGAGAGAGAGAGAGAGACTGAGAGACCGAGACCTTGTTTCAAAACAAAACAAACAACAAAACCCCACTGTGTGGGGAAACTGAAATCCTGCTGTGCCGTAGGAAATTAGAACTAGTTCCAACATTCTAGAAACATTTAGAAATTATTTAATAATACATTAAAGGATGGGTGGATATAGCGCTATGCTCCTGGAATCCCAGGACTTTGAGAGACTGAGGCAGAGGGTAGTTCAAGACTGGCTTAGGGTACATAAAGACCCTTTTCAAAAAGCCAGGAAAAAGGAAGGAAGGAAGGAAGGAAGGAAGGAAGGAAGGAAAAGAAAGAGAAATGTAAGGCATATTAAATGGCTATCCTGGGCGCTTTTAATTTTTTGTGCCCCATTGCAATAGCATTTCATAAGTGTCTAGGACTCGGCTGATCTGTGCTTTCACTGGGTAGATACTACACGCTTCTTTGTCATCTTGACATCACTTCTCGTTTTCAACTGTTTTTCTCTGGTTTCAGTAGATTTTCTATTGCCGTCGGTGTTTTAGTTTTCGTTTGTGTTTCTCGGAGGGAAGGGGCTCCAGTTGATTTACAGGTTTCCATTTTATTTAGATATTTTAATGAACAACTGGCAACCAGCCCAGGTCCCCAGGGTCCGAGCCCGCAGCTGCACTCCGGCTGCCGTTACAGAAGCGCCCGCCAGGGGTCAGCACAGGCCCGACATTGGCCTGAGTGTCCCACAATGCACCGGGCTTCAAGCAAGGTAGGCGGGCCAGTCAGAGTTGCTGCTGCGCCTGTGCGGCAGAACCTCAAACTGCGGAGCGGGGCATCCCCATCAAGGGTGCGACCTGAACGTTTGGGCGGGGCCTATATTATGGGGCGTGGTCTATTGAGAGGGTTTGGGCGAGTTTGCGGGGTGGGACTTGGCTGTGGGGGCGGGACCTGGACTTCGGGGCGGGGCCTAGCTGATAAAGGCATGGAGGGGCGTGGTCTACTGTCGGGGGCGGGGCCGGACCAAGAGTTCTGCGAATGTGGAGGTCCATGGGTGTTGCAGACCTCGGCTCCCGGTGTTGTGGCGAGGTAGGGGCTCTGGAGGTTCATATCTTGAGGGCGGGATGTCCTGGAGCGGTGCGGGCGTGACTGCGGGATCTGTAGTTTTCTTTGCATTTCCAAGGTCTCGGGACACCAACTCGGGGCGTCTGGGATCCATTGTGGTGTTTTGTTCAGCTCCAAGCTGTCCCTCTCGTGGGAATGGACGTGACTCTCGGGCGCAGGTGGCTGGTGGGAAATTAGAACCGTGGATTCGAGGGCGCGCACTGCGGGCAGGGATGAGTGGCAGCTGCCACTCCTCAGAAGGTGCTGTCCCTTGAGCTGAGCCGCTGAGGCCCTGATGTCCCAGAAGCCCTGAATGCCACTCAGGATGGCCCCTGGGGGGCCCAGCCCCTCATTGATCCGGAGTGTCTTAGTTTTCGAGTTCATAGTTAGAACTTTGCAAAAAGTACGGTTCGGTAGCTAGGAAGCACTGAAATGCCTGGCGGTTTGGACTTGAGCGTGTCTGCCCCCTCAGCCTGTTCCTACTCCTCTTGGACTTAGTCCTGTAAGTCTCCTTTCTTATTTTCTGTTTCCTTGGGAATGTCACAACTTGGAGGCTTCAGGTCGAAATGCCCATTAAGGTTCTTCCTCAGACCCCTGTTTCCAATCATGTTTTAGTTTTTTTCCTTGTGTATGAGCCTGCGTGTATGTATGTACATTCACTGTGTGTGTGCCTGAAGGCCAGCAGAGGAAATCGGATCCCTACAGTTAGGGATGGTAGTGAGTCGCTGTGGGTATGCTAGGGACTTCTAGAACTCCCATCCTCTCTTAGAATAAAATGTGCTCTTAACCCCCGACCCATCCCTCCAGCTCCATAAATTGTAATTGAAAGGCTTGTTTTATCCTGTTACACATCCATTTTCATAAGCCAGTTGATTTGCTTTTACTTAAACTCTAAGAAATTTCTTATTGCTTAGTAATGTTTATAATTAGAAAAACTATATCGAAAAGGTGATAATCCAGGTGAACACAATCCTAACCAGCAAATGAGTCTCTTGGTGGGAGGCTGTGGGCGGTAAATCAGGCAAACTTGGTTCTCAGACATTTCTGCCACCAAGAAGGCTGAAATATGAAAACCATCTTCACTGTGTCTTCCAAACCTAAAATGTAAATAACTAACACACATTCCTTTTCTTGGTTGCTAGAATTCTTGACTTGATGATCAAAACAACAACAACAAAAAAGTCTTTTTTTTTTTTTTAAGTATTCATTTCTTCTTTTGAGAGAGTGTCTCTCTATGTAGTCCTGGCTTTCCAGAAACTCACTAGATAGCCTGGCCTCAAACTCACAGAGATCCACCTGCCTCTGCCTCCCAAGTGCTGGGGTTAAAAGTGTGGGTGTCACCATGCCCAGCCTCCCCCGCCCCCAATGCTTCTAAATGGTTACTGAATTACCTCTACTCAAGGAGAGGAGTTGACTAACAGTTTGGGTTCTAAATCTTTGTAAAGCAGGAACCTACCTTAATGGTTATTCTGAGTGACTTCATTACTCGGGGATTGTTCCAGTCTGTTTTGTAATGACAGAACACCACCCTAGTTATTCATACACAGATCCTGTTCAGTAGACATCCTATGGTGCTAGGGCTGGAAATGCAGAGATAATTTAAACGTCAGCATCTGGAGCTAACCTAGGAAGGTATATCAACCCAGACAGTGTGGTACTGCAGCATATATTTGCCATGGGGATGGGCGGTGTGGTGATGGGCCAGGCCACAGTGACAGGGCTTTATGTCTCATCTGTTAGTTGCAGGGGTGGGAGAAGACATCTGGAAAAGCTGACACCAGACATAAGTATTAAGGGTGTCTGGCAATCAGGGTCAAGCTATAACAAAATCACAGTGGGCAAGGAAGGAAATTCGAGAACCCAGACAGATGAAGAGTAAGATAGATACCATGCTGCGTGATGTGAGCCAATTCCAAAGGATAAATAATGTATGTCTCTACTTGAACAAGGTCCTTAGAGTAAATAGGTTGATGGAACTAGAAGACAGAATGCTGGTTGCCAGGAGCTGTGGCAGAAGAAATACAGAGTTAGTGTCGAATGGATAAGGATTTGAGGAGATGAAGTTCTAGAAAAACGTGATGGTTATACAGCACAGTGAACATACCAGTATGGTAGAGCTGCATCCTTAAATTGGTTAATCTCAGGGCTGGGGAGATGGCTCACCGGTAAGCGTGACGATCTGAGTTCAAAACCCCAGCATCCACCAAGAAAGCTGTGCGTGACTGTAACCCAGTGCTTGAGAGGCGGGGCTCAGAGAGAGGATTGCTGGAGCTTGCTGGTTACCAACCTAGTTCTAGGTTCTAGTGAGAGAGGCTATGTCTTGAGGAATAGTGACAGAACAGGACACCCAGCATTTTCCTCTGGCCTCATTCTTAAAGCATACTCCTCCGAACGTATGTTTACCACATACATGTATGTGGTTAATCTCTTTTTCTCTGTTTCCTATCAACATGAAGAATCTCCTCCTGCCAACCTCCGGCCATGAAGAAGCCCAGAAAAATGAACTAAGTATCCATGCTTTGATGATTTTAATATGCTTGGCCCATAGGAAGTGATACTATTAGGAGGTGTGGCCTTGTTAGAGTAGGCGTGGCCTTACTGGAGGAAGTGTGTCACTGTGGGGATGGGCTTTGAGACTTCCTATGCTCAGCCTCCACCCAGTGTGGGTGGAGACCCTCCTCCTGGCTGCCTATAGAAGATAATCTCTTCCTGGTTGCCTTCCAATCAAGATGTAGAACTCTTGTCTCCTCAAGCACTAAGTGTGCCTTCGAGCTGCCATGCTTCCCACCATGATGATAGGGACTGAACCTCTGACACTGTAAACCAGCCTGTCTTAATTAAGGTTTTACTGCTGTGAACAGACACCATAACCAAGGCAAGTCTTATAAAGGATAACATTTAATTGGGGCTGGCTTACAGGTTCAGAGATTCAGTCCATTATCATCAAGGTGGGAACATGGCAGCATCCAGGCAGGCATGGTGCAGGAGGAGCTGAGAGTTCTATATCTTCATCTGAAGACTGCTAGCAGAATACTGGCTTCCAAGCAGCTAGGATGAGGGTCTTAAAGCCCACTCTCACAGTGACACACCTACTCCAACAGGGCCATACCTTCTAATAGTACCACTCCCTGGGCTGAGCATACACAAACTGTCACACAGCCCCAGTAAAATGGTTTCCTTTATAAGAGTTGCCGTGGTCATGTCTCTTCACAGCAATGGAAACCCTAAGACACATGCATACCTTGAATCTGAGCACTGGGAAAACAAATAGGTGGATGTCTGTGAATTCAAGACTAGCCTGGACTGCACAGAGTTACAGGCCAGCCAAAGGCAACTTAGTGAAACCTTATCTCAAAAAAAAATTAATGGCTAATATAGTACATTGTATGTCTTTATATATTTTATCATATACAGAAAAAGTCTCATTAGCCATCATATTGTCTAGGTGCTTGTGTCAAATTTGAGATAAGGTAAGATCAAAAATGCAATTCCTCGGGGGAGAAAAATAGGTAAAAGGTATTTTATACAATCCAGCCCAAGAAAAGAATACTGGCTAGATTCTTTGATGACAGATCACCAGAGCCCAAGACTGTAAGACAGCCAGAGATATAGCTAGTGCTCTTTAGCCTGCTCTACTTATAGATGAGAAGAGGCTAGCTCAGGGTTACTAAGTCATTGACCCAGGGTCACTGCACAGGCCCAGGCACAGTAAGTATGTGAAACCAAAATCTATCCTCGCTGGCCAGACTAGTGCTTGGTACCAACAAAGACTCTGAGCTGATGAAGCTGCTCCACCCGTCCAAGCAGGAAGCTAACCAGGTCTTTTATCTTGTTAGCCTTGTGGCAGCAAGTTATAAACATACCACTGATAACAGAGACTGTGTGGTTAGAAATGTATGCGTTTGGCTGCTGGTTCTGGGTATCAAGGTGGTAAAATGCAGCCAGGCATAGTGGCGCCTGCGTGTAATCCCAGCACTTGGGTGGTAGATGTAGAGGACCAGAAGTTCCAGGCCAGCCTCAGCTATAAAATAAACTCAAGGTCAACCTGAGGTTCACGAGAGACCCCGTCCTAAAACAACAGCGTAAACAGATAAAAACCAGAAAGGGGGGGAGGTAAGAACATCATGGAAGATGTGACGCTGGAGAGATGGCTTAGAGCACATTCAGAGGTGGGGCTTGGAATCCATGCTTTTAATTCCTGCACCTAGGAGGCAGAAGCAGGAGCAGCTCACAGTGTGAGGCCAGCCTGGTCTACATAGCGAGCTCCAGGTCACCAGAACTATGTTAGAGAAACCCTGTCTGAAAAAAAGAAAAAAAAAAAGGTTTGCTGCTTATGCTGTTCCACGTCTGCCTCCCACTTGCTGTGGTTCGGAAGTGGTTGGAGTGTGTGGTCCCCAAGGGTTCAGAGAATGGGCTGTGAGGGTGATGATGGAGGTGAGCAGAGGGAGAGAGCCTCTATGACGACGGATCCCTGGGCTACATACAGACAGACAAAAACCAGACAGTATTTGAATCAAGTCTTCTGGCGATTCAGGTATTCTTGTGGCTATTTCGTGATGGGTGGAGCAACATAGTCCAAAAACAAAGACAGCATTTGAAAAGTGCAGGCCGTCACGGTTGGTAGCTGTCTCCACTGTAGCGTCTCACATGAGCTGTCATCTCCTCAGCTGAATCTCTGGGTCCTCAAACAGAAGGGCCTTATCTAGCATCGCCTGCTGTCTGCTCTGGCCAAGTGTTCAGTCTGCCAGTCTGCTCTTAAGAGAGTTGTGACCTTATAGGGAGAAGGAGGGAGGGAGGGAGGGAGAGAAAGAGAGAGAGAGAGACAGAGAGACAGACAGACAGAGAGACAGAGAGAGGAACAGAGAGACAGATACAGAGAGAGGAACAGAAAGACAGAGACAGAGGAGAGACAGACAGGGTTTCTCAGCCTGGGGGGGGGTTTCTCCTCTTTCTACTAGAGCGCCCCAAGAATCCCCTTTGGTTCCACCTTCCTAATGTGTGGAAGGACATGCACTTGCCACAACCCTTGGCTTTTTTATACAGGTTCTGGGGATTGAACTCGGGTCCTTGCAAGGCAAGCACCTTCCTGCCTGAGCCATCTTCCCAGCACCTAACATATATAGATGCATCGTTTCCCTTTCTCCTGCTGCCTTTGCTTTCTTTCCCTCTTTGCCAGGCTGGTCTGGAACTTGCTAAGCAGCTCAGTGCAGCAGTGTTCCTGCATCAGCTTTGTGATCTGAGCCACCATAGCCAGGCGGTCCAGTGGCTCTCACCAGCTACCCTGCCATGTGATTTTTGTAAGGCCTTCCAGTGGCTCATCTCCATCAGCTTGGCAGTTTATAGCAGATGAAGAATTAAGTGAACAAAATCCCCCTCTTTCAGGTCATTAAAGGACCCATGCTCCCTTTACTACATCAAGGCTGTCAAACCCATTGATTAACTTCACGAGTGCCCTCCTCCTTCCCCCCCCTTTTTTTCTTTATTATGTATTATGTATACAACATTCTGTCTGCGTGTATGCCTGCAGGCCAGAAGAGGATAGCAGATCTCATTACAGCCACCATGTGGTTGCTGGGAATTGAACTCAGGACCTCTGGAAGAACAGCCAGTGCTCTTAACCTCTGAGCTATCTCTCTAACCCCCATGTACCCTGTTCTTTTCCTGTTCCTTTCTAGCTTGGGGTGCCTAGCCCTTGAATTGGAACAATGGTTTTGTTTTTGTTTCTGTTCTCCTCTGAAAGTAGGATCTTTAGACTAAGTCCTCTTGCCTCCATTTCCTGAGGGAGGGGCTTACAGATGTGTGTTACCAGGTCACTTGTGTTCTAGCCTTGTCCTCTAACCTCCACATCTGTCTCATTAGCCTTTGTCCGCACTCCCATCTTACCATCCAAACTACCTTTCCCAGCCACCCTCCTCTCCACACAACAGCTTTGGCTTTAGACTTGCCTGTGCTCACTGGCTCCCTCCCACCCCTCATCACTCCTCTTCTTGCTTTGTTCCCACCTCACCACTGAAGTCCTCCTCACAGAGGTCACCAGTGCTGCCCTTGCAGCTCAGCCCACGGTTGAGCATCTCTCAGGGGCCAGAGGCTGTTGGCTCAGGCTTCCCTGCAGTTGCTGTGTTCTGCTTCACTCCTCAGCCTCATGCAGTTCTTACCCTTAGGCCCCTCTTTCTGTGGTTTCTTCCCTGGGCTCCCCACTCTAGTTGACCCCCTCTTCCTGGAACTCTCTAGTTCCAAGTGACAGATTGGAGGACTAAACAACCAGCCACTCAAATGGCCTCAGCCAAGGACATGAGCTGACTCCAGTGCTGGAAGTCTTGAGGTTGCTCTAGAGGCCTTTGTCTCTCAGCTGCGTCCTCACCTTGCCTGGGCCAGCTCCTCCATCTCCAGCCTGTTTACCCACTCAGTCCCTGGGCTTTCATTCGATTCCTGCTGCTGATTCCTAGTGGTTTCTCACTCTGTCTGGACACCTATCCTGTCTATGCCTCACATTGTGGTCAGGAACATTTTTGAAAAATGCTCATCAAATCCCACTGTTCTCATAAGCAAACTCCCATTATAGGAAGATGGCGGCCTGCCCCCAACCCATGCTACTGACAAACTGCTACTGGTCCTTTGAGCTCTTGCATCAGAGGCAGCTTCCCCTAGGAGAGCCTCTGCGCCCTGTTACATATACATGCCTCCTCTTCAGAGACTCTACCTCTGGCCAGGCCTGGTGCTCCAGAGGTTAAGGCAGGAGAATTGCACCTTGTCTTCAAATGTGAGAAGAAGCCAGGCAGTGGTGGCACGGGCCTTTAATCCCAGCACTCAGAAGGCAGAGGCAGGCTGATATCTGTGAGTTTGAGGCCAGCCTGGTCTACAGAGAATGAAAAGGGAAAAGAGAGCTGGGGCATGGATCTCAGTGCTTGTCTAACACATATGAGGACTTGGATGCAATATGAAATCAATCTCTCTCTCTCTCTCTCTCTCTCTCTCTCTCTCTCTCTCTCTTTCTCAGACACACACACAGAGTATTTATTACTTTTCTGTTGTGACAAAGCACCATGATCAAAGCGATTTATAGGAGAGTTTATTTGGGGCTTAAAGTTCCAGAGGGATACGACAGGGAACCGTGACATCAAGTGACAGGCATGGTAGTAGGGGCAGGGAGCCAAGGGCTTAAATCTTCAAATGTAAGCACAAAGCAGAGAGAACGAAGTAGAAATGGCTTGAGGCTTTTTACCTCAAAGGCCACCTCAAGCGACATTACTACATGTTAGAGCCTCCTAAACCTCCCCAAGCAATGTCAGCAGCTGGGGACCAAGTGTACAAAGGCTAGAGAGTATGGGAGACAGTGTTCATTCAAGCCAACCAACCAACCACACACACACACTCACACACACACACACACACACACACACACACACACACTCACAGCACGAGCGTGGAGACAGGTACACCTGCACTCACGCATCCTCCCTTGTACACACACTCAAGAGGTCAAGAGGGAGAAGTGGGGAAGAGAAAGGGAGAGAGGCAAAGAGATGGAGAGAGATGGAGGAGTAGAGAGGAAAAGGGATAGAAACAGGGCTGGGGAGAGGGGACTCTTTCCAACTTAGTACCACAATTAAATCATGCCTCAGTTGACTTTAAAGGGCTAGGAAGGTTTAGGCCTAAGCACTCTGCCTCCTCCCCACTCCCTTCCCTTGGTGAACCTTGCTTTGGAGCTCCCCTTTGCCCCATCCCCTGTAAAGTTGTCACTGTCATTTCTGGCTCCTTGACATTCTTGCCGTGTAGTAGGTGCAGTGGAGGAAAGACGTTGGAGAGCTCTTCATTGGATACAGAAAATCCTTCATTATCTCTGCGGGAGCGGAGGGGAGGAGGGATCCGCTACAGCTCTGCTTGGAGTGAGTCTTTGTACCCAGGAGGCATTGCAGCTGCCTCCTCAGTCAGTAGAAAAGAGGTCTCCTAGTGGGAAGAGGAGAAGCCATTCTATAGCTAGAGAGCTCACAGTGTGGGCATGGGGAGATGGTCAGGAGCGTTCCTTGATGGAAACAATTGATGCCTCCTGTATTCCAGCGTCTCGATATTTATTTTATTATGTGCGTAGGTGTTTTGTCTGCATGTGCGTCACATGCATGCCTGGTGCCTCAGGAGGACAGGAGTGTGCACCCGATACTCCAGAACTAGAGTGACAGATGGTTGTAGGCCACCATGTGCATGCTGGGACTCAAACCTGGGTCCTTTGGCAGAGCAATAAGTGCTTTTCACTGCTGAGCCATTTCTTCAGTTGAGAAGGAGCCTTGCTGGCATAGAACTCCCTATGTGGCCTTTGCTGGCCTTGAACTCGTGATCCTTCTCAAACCTCTCTTAACTTCAGTGGTGGGGGTTAAAGTTGTGAGTTGCAGGGTAGTGTTGGCACATGACTTTAGTCCCAGCACTCAGGAGGCAGAGGCGGGCGAATCTCTTGAGTTTGATACCAGCCTGCTCTACAGAACAAGTGCCCAGACAGCCAGGTCTACACAGAGAAACCCTGTCTCCAAAACCAAAACCAAAACCACCACCACCACCAGCACCACCAGCACCACCAGTGAGTTGCCATGTCTAGCTTCATGCTCATTGTTTCATTTTATATATTTTTTAAAAGATTTATTTATTTATTATAAGTACACTATAGCTGTCTTTAGACACATCAGATCTCACAGATGGTTGTGAGCCACCATGTGGTTGCTGGGAATTGAGCTCAAGACCTCTGGAAGAGCAGTCAATGCTCTTAACTGCTGAGCCATCTCTCCAGCCCCTTCATTTTATAATTTACTTGTTAAAATATTTTATTATTTGACAATTCATATAGTATACAGTGTATTTTAATCATGTTCAGTTTATAGTTAATTTGGATGAATAGATGAGTTCAAGTTTGATGATGTCAACTATTTCATAATCACGTCTTTACAATGTTTCCTCCATGACCAACCAATGTATATTATCCTGTGCTACAGTTTCTTTCTAATTAAAATGTAAAGTTTTTATTTTTCACATGCTCAATGTGAACAATCCAGTACACACATACACATACACACACACACTCACACACTCACACACTCACCCACACACACTGTGTAGAACTTAGAAGTATTCGCTATGTTGGTCTAGTTCTCCAGCATTGCCTCTGTGGTGATGTTCCATGCCTGTAGGCATTAGTCACTCTTCACAGCGAGCACGATGCTGTTGTACACAGCATCCATTCATCTCACGGTTGGGTCCCTTGCATCCTCTAGCTACTGTGACTGAGCCGCTCTGCTTGGTCATATCTGTTCACGTGCCATTCTTTTGGCTCTTTCCTCAGGAACGGAACTGCTGGGTCATGTGGTGTCCCATGCTAACTTCTCCGGGGGTGGGGGAGGGGGCTGCCAAGCTGTTTTCTGTAGTGGCCAAACCACTTTATATCCCATTGGCAGTGTCCAAAGGGTTGAGGCTTCCAGTTTCTCCTCGGTCTTTCTTTTAATCCAGCCGCAGTTGTGGGTGTGATGTGTCACTCGTCGTCATGACTACGGCTTGCATTTCCCTGCTGATTAATGACACTAAGCATCTTTTGTGAGCTTATGGGTCACTTAGGCATCTTCTTGGAGAAATGTTTATTCAGATCCCTTTCTCTACTTTATTTAATTCTTTTAGAGCCCTTCAAGGTTCCCAGTAAAACTAAGCAGAACATAAAGAGAATTCGCATTGTTTCCAAAAAATGCTTTAAAAAACGTGTTTGGGTATTTTTTTTTTTTTTTTTTACTTTTATGTTTGTCTGTGTACCACACACATGCAGTGCTGGTGGAAGCCAGAAGAGGGCGTTGGATCCCTGGGAACTGGAGTTACAGGTGGCAGTGAGCTGAGAGATAAACCCTGGTCCTCTGTAAGAGCAACAAGTTAGCTGGGTGTGGAGGAGCATGCCTATAATCCCAGCACTCAGGAGGCAGAGGTCAGCAGATCTCTGAGTTCAAGGCCAGCCTGGTCTACATAGTTAGTCATAGTGAGTTCAGGCCAACCAGGTCTACACAGTGGAGACCTTGTCTTTAAAAAAATTAATATAAAATAATTCTCGGTGAGTGAGATGCTACTGAGGGCTTGCTGCTTGTTTGAGTGTGTATATGAGGCTAGCCGACTTGCTGCCGCAGCCTCCTGTGTGTGAGGGTTACAGATGTGTGCCTGTGTCATCGGTGCCATCACATCTCTTTAGTTCCATGCTCATGCATCTGCATATTTGGAACCATTTCAGGACCATCAGATACTGATACAGTTTAAAATTCTCCATCGCTTGGAGCCCTGTGTCCTTTCTCATATTACAATTCAGTAGTTTTCGTGGTTTTGATCTGGAATATCCTCTCCCCCCACCCCTGCCCCTGCTCCCCCAACCATGCTCATGTGTTGAAGGCTTGATTCCTAAGTAGCCATATTTACAGGTGCACTCTGGGGTAGTGATTGGCTCTGTGGGAACGGTGACTTCATTGAAGGGCTCAGCTCTTGATAGTGTCATAATTTGATGGGCTATATTGGGAAGTGATAGAAATGTAGTAAGTGTCGGCTGTATCCACTCTCAAGAGAGAATGACTCTCAGCCTTCTGTGTCAGGTAGTGAAGTGGCGCTGGTTAGCAGGAGGAGCAGAGACCCAGTGTGTGCACTAACATTTTAGGCTTACAGAAAAAATAATGGCAAATCTTTGGGAGAGAAAGAAAATTATGCTGCAGAGGGTTTTCCAACCTTCTCTGTCATCTCGAATTTATTTGACTTTTGGAAGGTTAGCACAGGACCTCTGATATCAACAGCACGATCAAGTCGAGCACTCCCAATCCAAAGGTAGATGCCAAAATCGAAAACTGGAGCATTGACGCCAACGGTCATAAAGTTTTGGGTTTCAGAGCATTTTCACATTTAGGAATGTTTCACCACTCATAAACCTGAAAAACTCCTGATATGAAGCACTCCTATCTACACATTTGGGTATGAGATACTATGTCAAAAGTTATCTCCATAAGACTATAAAATACTATACTATGTCTTGGGCTGGAGAGGTGGCTCAGAGGTTTAGAGCACTGGCTGTTCTTCCAAAGGACCTGGGTTCAACTCCCAGCACCCACATGGTGGCTCACAACCATCTGTAGCTCACGTTTCAGGGGACCCAACAACCCTCACACAGACATATATACAGACCAAACACAAATGTACATTAAAATAAAAATAGATAAAAAATTTAGAAATATTATGCCTTTTGTTTAAAAATAAAACACCTCAGATGGATTGATGGGTTTTCCGTGATCACCCAGAGATGAGTTGTGGAGTATGTTTTACTACTTTTGAAATACCATGGGTTTTTTTTGAGTGTGTGTGTGTGTGTGGGGGGGTGGTACTCATATGTGTATACATAGTCACATGTGTGGAAATATGCATACAGGTATACATGTATGCATGTATTTGTGCTGATGGAGGCTCAAAGTTGATGCTAGGATTTTGCTGGTCTAGCTAGCTAGTTGTAGACCCCTGTCTGCACTCCAGTGTGCCACCATCCCCACATGATTATGCTGTGGATTCAAACTTTGGTCCCCACACTCGCACAACAAACACTTTACCCACTGAGCCTTCTCTCCAGCCTCTGTGTCTTTTTGTGTGGTACTAGATATTGAACCCAGGGTCCTTACACTTGCAGGCAAGCATTGGATCATCGAGCTCCATCCCCAGGTCTCAATCATTCCTTTTAAATATTTCCTTGCTTAACAAGGGCTAGGGTATCTATCTCCCCACTCCGATGTCTATAGAATGATCCAGCGTGGTTCTGAGGGGGCCTCAGCCAGGATAGCAGTGGATGGAGCTCAGGGCTGATGGGAAGGTTGCTTGCTGTTGATGACGCAGAAGCAATAGGATTAGCTGCTGGTCATGTGGATGGGAAAGAGCAGGTGGCGTCAGGATGAGTCAGGACACGGAAACCCTTCTCCTTTTATCCAATAACTCTATTCACGTTAGAGGCACACCTGCCATTAAAGACGCTTCTTTCTGAGGCCTCTAATACCGCTGCCATTTATAATTTACCATCTGTGAGCCATTGGGTGGCTGGTGACACATAACAGTTGGGGTTTTGCTAAGGTGGGGGGACTTCAGTTCTGATTGGAGGGTGAGGCTCCACCATGAGGGACGTGCCAGCTCCCAGGAGACTCCTACCCCCCAACACCCCTGCCCCCCATGTCTCTTCAGCTTTGCTGCATAAAATGTGCCTTCCAAAGAAGTCTGAAATGTCACATTATTGCATTCCTTTTTATTGGAGTGTAATAATGTATGCCCTAGTCTGCATTCCGCTGTTCTAATGTGATACCGCAGAGTAGATAGCTGGTAGAGGCTTATTATGGTTCATACTTGGGCTCGGACATCAAGACTGGATATGTAACAATGTACGGTGAAAGCTTTGAATTCTTCAACTCATGGCAGAAAGCGGAAGGGTGAGTGTCCTGTGTGAAGACAGGCAGTGTGTGGTGGACATGTTGCTACCTAATGGCCACTAAGCCAGCGCTAGCTCATGGGCTCCTCCAGAAAGCATCAACCATTCCCAAGGGCTTCTTTCCCAGGCCCCAAACACTTCCCACTAGGCCCTCCCTCTCAACACTGATACACCCTGAGGAGTTAGGCCTCCACATAAGAGCTTCAGGGGGAGAAATGGTGGTTCAGTTCACAGCAGTTTCTACTTGCTTTTGTGGTACTGGTTGGTCCCTCTCTCTGGCCATTTGATTCTGGCAGCAGCTGCTACAATGTTTTGTACAGCCCACTGAACTGACCCAAGCTGACTGAAGATTCCTCTTAGGATTTTTGAACATAGAACTAATAAAAGCTCGAGGGCTGAAATGGTAACTCTTGACCTCTTGGGTGTCCATGTTTCCTGTCCTGTGAAAGTGTCTTACTGTGAGAAGCAGAAGCAAAGGACAAAGTCCTGCTCAGGTTTGGGTTGGGTTACCCGGCTTGGCTTAGCTCTTATTTGCATTGTGTCCTTTCCATCACCGGGGTTCCTATCACTTACAATCCAGAGTTCTGACTATAGCAGGGCAGGGGGTTAGCCACCATGCCGCTTCCGAGTGTGGGATTCGGGAAGGCTTTATTTAGGATGGAGACTTTGGAGATGCCTAGGTCGGCTGGATTGTTCAAGCACTGAGGGGTTTGAGTTTTGCACCTAATTTTATTAATTAGTACAAAGCTTTGCATTAAATGGGCGAGAGACTTGATATGTTTACATGCCAAAACCAGCCCACTAATTTAAATACTTGTTGATTTTACATAATCGTGAAGGGCTGAAGCTGGAAAATGTTGATGGTTTGAACATAGAGTGGTTAAGCTGAGATGAGTATGACATCAGCATCACTTGGGTTTACAGAGTGGGGTGAGGAAGATGGCTTGAAGGGCTATTGAGTTTCAAGCCAGTGAGGAGGGGGGAGCAGAGAAGTGAACTGCTGGTCTTAGAGGTACATGTTGTACCTCCTCACCTCCAGCAGGCCTCCTCTGCCCTTCAGGTCAGCTGGGAGCTGAGCCCAGGGCTTCATACATGCTAGGGCGGGGGTTCACTACTGGGCTACAACCCTTATGCTGCCTGTCTGTTGTTTTGGGGGGGGGGGAGTGTGGAGGAAGGTTCAAGACAGGGTTTCTCTGTATAGCCCTGGCTGTTCTGGAACTCACTCTGTAGACCAGGCTGGCCTCCAGCTCACAGAGAACTGTTTGCCTCTGCCTCCCTAGTGCTGGGATTTAAAGGCGTGCAGCACCACACCCAGCCACCTTCTTCTTTAAAGGCTTCAGACTACATGAGAATCTTGATGTGGCTTTGTCTTTAATGCATCCATCTCTGTTGTTTTCTTGTCTTACACTGTACGTTTTTGGTTTATAAGAACGATCTATACTCATAAAAGCAACTGGAAGGCATATCAAAGAAATCCCAGAAAAGCAACCACCCATTATTCTCCAACCCAAATCCAGCAGCTTTGGCATGGGGCACATGTCTCTTTGGTATCTGTGAGGAGTGTTCCAAGTTTGGTCTGGCTGGCAGCCATCATCCATCCCGGTCTCTTTGACCTCCCAGGCTTGGGTCCTCTGTTAATAGCACTTACTTAATCGACCCTCCCTGCTCCCTTTCTATCCTACTTAATAAGGATTCAAGCTGAGGAGGCTGGGGGATGGATTCTGGTAACTGGGGAGGAGAGCCAATCACCAGCATCAGGAGTGGGGGTAGCGATCATTTGAGGCTGCTCCGTAGCCTGGCTGAGGCAGATGGCACCTGCAGGGGAGCCTAGCAGCTGGGCAGGGCTGTGGCACAGAGGCTTGGTATGGAAGCAACCCACTTGTCATTGTCATATTCCTGACTGTTCACAGAGCGCATGCTTCATATGGCAGCTCCTGTAGCAGCCAGCTTCCTCCGAGGGACACCAGACCACAGTAGGGGTGGCTTCTTCAGTCTCTTGCATTACCTACTTTGAATGAGAAGTCTTCTGGGCTTCGTACAGGGTCTTTTGCCTGTCTACCCTATTTTCACTCTCTGAGCTGGTTTTCTGTGCTAACCATCTGTATTAGTCAGGGTTCTCTAGAGTCACAGAACTTATGGATAATCTCTAAATAGTAAAGGAATTTATTGATGACTTACAGTCGGCAGCCGAATTCCCAACAATTGTTCAGTCGCAGCTGTGAATGGAAGTCCAAGGATCTAGCAGTTACTCAGTCTCACGCAGCAAGCAGGCAAAGGAGCAAGAGCAAGAGCTAGACTCCCTTCTTCCAATGTCCTTATATTGTCTCCAGCAGAAGGTGTAGCCCAGATTAAAGGTGTGTTCCACCACACCTTTAATCCCAGATGAAAGGAGTAGCCCAGATTAAAGGTGTGTTCCTTAAACTCGGAGATTCAATCTTCTGGAATCCATAGCCACTATGGCTCAAGATCTTCAAACCAAGATCCAGATAAGGATCTCCAAGCCTCCAGATAAGGGTCACTGGTGAGCCTTCCAATTCCGAATTGTAGTTCATTCCAAATATTGTCAAGTTGACAACCAGGAATAGCCACTACAATCCACCCCTTGTCAACTTGACACAAATAATATCTCATGTTCACATGAAACAATAACAAGGTTGTAAATACGCCTAACATGATATAACTATCCCTCGTACAATCGCAAATGCATTAGTAAATTTACAATGGGCATTCATATTACTTTATAATCCTCGTTTCTGCAACTGGTTACGTGGCCTTAATTGGTATTTATAACTACCTTCCTCTACTACCCATTCTGTATTTCCTTCACCTTCAGCCAGCACCTCAGCAGGTCTTGGCTCTTTTCCTGGAGGATTGACCCATACCTTCATTCCTGATGGGTCTGCGTCCTTTGTCATCCTGCTTGGATTAGGCTGTTGTAGTTTCCCATTGACTTTAATCACAGGACATGGTAGTACTAAGAGACGCCCTAAGGGATCTCCTGCACTCCAGACATAATCTTGCTTACCACCATTGTGAAGAGGTAATCCAATTTCCCCATGGTAATCTGGATCTATCACCCCTCCTAACACTGTTATTCCTTTTTTAGCCTGTTGGTTTAAGGGCATTAGAAGCCCAAAATGACCAGGGGGAAGTCTGAGCTTCCAGTTCAATGAAATGTTTGTTGTAGCTCCTGGTAGGAGCACTCCCCTCTCTGGAGCCAAAACTTCTAAGCCAGCAGAACCTAGAGTTATGGGGACAGGAAGCAAAAATTTTCCTAGAGGGTCACTAGGAGTGATAGTAAGTGGAACTATTCCGTTTTCCACCCCTTGATTCCTGGACCCATGAATCCTGGCTATGGGTGAAACTGTACCATATATCGAGCGCTGATTCAAAGCATATACTGCCTTCTGAAGAACTCTGCCCCAGCCTTCCAAGCTGTTACCACCTAATTGGCGCTGTAACTGCGTCTTCAAAAGGCCATTCCATCTTTCTATCAGCCCAGCTGCTTCAGGATGATGGGGAATGTGGTAAGACCAGTGAATTCCATGATCGTGAGCCCACTGTCGTACTTCTCTGGCTGTGAAATGAGTTCCTTGGTCAGAAGCAATACTGTGTGGAATACCATGACGATAGATGAGGCATTCTGTCAGTCCGTGAATGGTGGTTTTAGCAGAGGCATTACGTGCAGGAAAGGCAAATCCATAACCAGAATAAGTATCTACTCCAGTAAGAACAAAACGCTGTCCTTTCCACGAAGGAAGTGGTCCAATGTAGTCAACCTGCCACCAGGTTGCTGGCTGGTCACCTCGAGGAATGGTGCCATATCTGGGGCTCAGTGTTGGTTTCTGCTGTTGGCAGATCTGGCAATCAGCAGCAGCTGTAGCCAGGTCAGCCTTGGTGAGTGGAAGCCCATGTTGCTGAGCCCAAGCATAACCTCCATCTCGACCACCATGGCCACTTTGTTCATGTGCCCATTGAGCAATGACAGGGATGGCTGGGGAGAGAGGCTGATTGTCCACAGAACGGGTCATCTTATCCACTTGATTATTGAACTCCTCCTCAGCTGAAGTCACCTTTTGGTGAGCATTTACATGGGACACAAATATCTTCACATCCTTTGCCCATTTGGAGAGATCTATCCACATACTTCTTCCCCAGATGTCTTTCTCACCAATTTTCCAATTGTGATCTTTCCAAGTCCCTGACCATCCAGCCAATCCATTGGCTACAGCCCATGAGTCAGTGTATAATCGTACATCTGGCCATTTCTTCTTGCAAACAAACTGTAATACCATGTGTACTGCCCGAAGTTCTGCCCACTGTGAAGATTTCCCTTCACCTGTGTCTTTCAAGGTTGTCCCAGAAAGGGGTTGTAATGCTGCAGCTGTCCACTTCTGGGTGGTGCCTGCATAACGTGCAGAGCCATCAGTAAACCAGGCTCTAGTCTTCTCCTCTTCGGTCAGTTGATCATAGGGAACACCCCATGAGGCTATAGGTGCATGCTTGGCAGCAGATGGCATTGTAACAGGAGTAGAAACCATAGGCATTTGAGCAACTTCTTCATGTAACTTGCTTGTGCCTTCAGGACCTGCTCTGGCCCGATCACGTATATACCACTTCCATTTGATAATAGACTGCTGCTGTGCACGTCCCACTTTATGACTTGCAGGGTCTGATAGTACCCAGCTCATGATGGGTAGTTCAGGTCGCATAGTGACTTGGTGTCCTATTGTCAGACGTTCAGTTTCCACTAAGGCCCAATAGCAGGCCAAGAGCTGTTTTTCAAAGGGAGAATAGTTGTCTGCAGATGATGGTAGAGCTTTGCTCCAAAATCCCAAAGGCCTTTTCTGTGATTCACCTACAGGGGCCTGCCAGAGGCTCCAAACAGCATCTCTATCAGCCACAGACACCTCAAGTACCATCGGATCTGCTAGGTCATATGGTCCAAGTGGTAGAGCAGCCTGCACAGCAGCCTGGACCTGTTGAAGGGCCTTCTCCTGTTCCAGGCCCCACACAAAGCTAGCAGCTTTCCGAGTCACTTGGTAAATAGGCCTAAGTAACACACCCAAGTGAGGGATGTGTTGTCTCCAGAATCCAAATAGACCCACTAAACGTTGTGCTTCTTTCTTGGTTGTAGGAGGGGCCAGGTGCAATAACTTATCTTTCACCTTAGAAGGAATATCTCTGCATGCCCCACACCACTGGACTCCTAAGAATTTCACTGAGGTAGATGGTCCTTGAATTTTGGTTGGATTTATTTCCCATCCTCTGATACGCATATGTGTTACCAATGAGTCCAAAGTGGTTGCTACTTCCTGCTCACTTGGTCCAATCAGCATAATGTCATCAATATAGTGCACCAATGTGATATTTTGTGGAAGATCCAAACGATCAAGATCCCTTCTAACTAAATTATGACACAGGGCAGGAGAGTTAATATATCCTTGAGGCAAAACTGTGAAGGTATACTGTTGGCCTTGCCAACTGAAAGCAAATTGCTTCTGGTGGTCCTTATGGACAGGTACTGAGAAGAAGGCATTTGCCAGATCAATAGCCGCATACCAGGTGCCAGGAGATGTGTTAATTTGCTCAAGTAAGGAAACTACATCTGGTACAGCAGCTACAATTGGAGTTACTACCTGATTTAGTTTTCGGTAATCAACTGTCATTCTCCATGATCCATCTGTTTTCTGCACTGGCCAGATAGGAGAGTTAAATGGAGATGTGGTGGGAACCACCACCCCTGCATCTTTCAAGTCCTTGATAGTGGCAGTAATTTCTGCAATTCCTCCAGGAATACGATACTGTTTTTGATTCACTATTTTCTTTGGCAGAGGCAACTCTAAAGGCTTCCATTTGGCCTTTCCAACCATAATAGCCCTCACTCTACAGTTCAGGGAACCAATATGAGAATTCTGCCAATTTCTGAGTATATCTATCCCAATTATACATTCTGGAACTGGGGAAATCACCACAGGATGTGTCCGGGGACCTACTGGACCTACTGTGAGTCGGACATCAGTCAAAACTCCATTAATCACCTGCCCTCCATAAGCCCCTACTTTAACTGGAGGGCCACAATGTTTCTTGGGATCCCCTGGGATCAGTGTCAACTCAGAACCAGTATCCAGCAGACCCCGAAAAGTCTGATTATTTCCTTTTCCCCAGTGTACAGTTACCCTTGTAAAAGGCCGTAGGTCCCTCTGGAGAAGAACTGGAGAAAGGGTAACAGCAAAACCTTTGAGTGTCTTATCAAGATCCTTCCTCAGCGGAACCTGGCCACCCCTTCATTCAAGGGGTTCCGGATCTGCAAACTGGCTCAAGTCTGGAAATTGATTCACTGGCCGAGATTGCTGTTTACCACGATCTAATGTAGCCTTTCTTTCATTTGTTTGAGAATTTTTCTGCTTATACAGATCAAACAAATATGCAGTAGGCTTCCTATGTATTTCATTCCTGGAAACACCATGATTGATTAGCCAGTACCAAAGGTCCAAGCGAGTCATGCCATTATAAATTTCACCTCTCCTGTGCTGACCATTACTGGGTATGTTATTATAAACATTCTTTTGTCTACGCTGTCCATTATAATAACTAGGATCACCTTGTCTCCGGCGATTCAATGCTGCCACCTGGCCCTTGTTACCTCGGGATCCAACTAAACCCAGTGAATTTAATTCATCTAATTGAGCAGAAGCATCTCCAATGCTAAGATCTGGCACAAGGAAAAGGGAAAGAACAAAACCCTTCAAATGTGCTGGTGCCCCTCTCACCAATTTGCGTCTTATAGAGCTGGTGAAAGGCATATCTTCTGGACCTTCCCATTGTGGACAATTATGCTTTACACAATATATCCACTCTAGCATTGCAATTTCCCTAAGTCTTAAAATCCCTTCATCAACACTAAGCCACGGAATATCAGGCATCTCCAAGTCATTTCCAGTAGGCCATCTTTTGATAAACACCTCAGCCAACCATTCAAACAAACTTTTGACACCTTTTTTAACTATGCGAGCTTCCGTATTAAACCTAGAATCTCTACTCAGAGGACCCATGTCAATAAACTCAGCCTGCTCTAGTTTTATGTTCCTTCCACCCTTATCCCACACCCTTAAAATCCATTCCCACACATATTCACCAGGTTTCTGCTTGAATGAATTAGCAAACTCATTAAGCTCCTTAGTAGTGTAGCGAATTTCCTCATGGACTATACTTTCTACCTCCCCTCTAGGAGCCTGTTTTGCTTTGAGTCTGGTTACAGGTCTAGAAGAAACTATTGGTGGGCCGTGAGCAGACTCTGCAAAATTAATTTCCTCATGTGGGGAAGGCATTATTTCAAGAGGTGGGGCTGAGGGTACTACTTCCTCAGGTGGGGCAAACCCTTGAGAATCTGAGGATTCAAAATTCTCAGCTTCAACATGGTCTTCCCACACATCCCCGTCCCATGTTGTAGGATCCCATTCTTTGCCAATTAGAGCCCTTACTTTAACTGTCGACACACTCTGAGGCTGAGACTTGAATTTTCTCTGTAGTTCAGCCAACCTTACAATGAGAGTTTCTGTTTGATTTTCTGCAACTTGAGCTCTATTGCTACAAGAGAGAAGATTCTCCTCAAGGACACACTTAGCAACTTTTAGATCGTTTACTTGTGTCTGGAGCCTTTCGATTTTATCACACAACTCCTTCCTTTCATTCATCATTTTTTCCACAGATACTAAGAGCAGCCAGCCAGTAAAATCATTTTTCGATTTTTTCCCCATCTTGTAGAAAGCTTTGTGCACTGAATCACCTAATTCATTAAGAAAATCAAGGGCATTAGCTTCTTTAAGTTCGGAATATAGTTTCAACCATGGGTCTTCAAAATTCTCTGAGCTCCCAGGAGGGAGAGAATCTGGAGAGGTTTCAATATTTGAAAGTGCTGGTGGATCAACAAGCCAATTCCAGTATTTTAAAAGATTCATCCTTGTACTTCTGTTACTCTAGAACCACTCCTGGTACCAACTTCTGTATTAGTCAGGGTTCTCTAGAGTCACAGAACTTATGGATAA
Organism: Mus musculus; assembly: GCF_000001635.26. Lineage (NCBI taxonomy): Eukaryota > Metazoa > Chordata > Mammalia > Rodentia > Muridae > Mus > Mus musculus. The sequence continues at coordinate 65,129,292 of NC_000080.6, read as the reverse complement.
TCTCTAAATAGTAAAGGAATTTATTGATGACTTACAGTCGGCAGCCGAATTCCCAACAATTGTTCAGTCGCAGCTGTGAATGGAAGTCCAAGGATCTAGCAGTTACTCAGTCTCACGCAGCAAGCAGGCAAAGGAGCAAGAGCAAGAGCTAGACTCCCTTCTTCCAATGTCCTTATATTGTCTCCAGCAGAAGGTGTAGCCCAGATTAAAGGTGTGTTCCACCACACCTTTAATCCCAGATGAAAGGAGTAGCCCAGATTAAAGGTGTGTTCCTTAAACTCGGAGATTCAATCTTCTGGAATCCATAGCCACTATGGCTCAAGATCTTCAAACCAAGATCCAGATAAGGATCTCCAAGCCTCCAGATAAGGGTCACTGGTGAGCCTTCCAATTCCGAATTGTAGTTCATTCCAAATATTGTCAAGTTGACAACCAGGAATAGCCACTACACCATCCTATCACAGAGTGGGTAAATTATAAAGGCAGGAGATCTGTTTTGGCGACAGGTCTCATCCCAGGTCAAGGGGCCACATCTGTCGTACTGGATCCTCCTCACCTGGCACAGTGTAGCTCACACGCTAGAGATGGAGACATGGCAGAGACCAAGACACGTTGATCTTTGTTGATTCTCTTTCCCGCAGTGCTTGTCTTTATCCCAGCACTCAGGAGGCAGAGGCAGGTAGATCTCTGAGTTCCAGGCCAGCCTAGTCTACAGAGCAAAGTTTCAGGACAGTGCTATAAAGAGAAACACTGTGTTGGAAAAACAAAAAACAAAGAGACCCTCTTTCTTTCTTTAAAAAAAAATGTTTTTTTCTTTTTGATTTTTAAAAAAGATTTATTTAATGCATATGCGTACACTGTAGCTGTCTTCAGACACACCAGAAGAGGGTTTCAGATCCCATTACAGATGGTTGTGAGCCACCATGTGGTTGCTGGGATTTGAACTCAGGACCTCTGGAAGATCACTCAGTGTTCTTAACCGTTGAGCCATCTCTCCAGCCCTAAAAAAAAGGTTTTTTTGTTTTTGTTTTTTATTATTCTAAATGATGTCTATGCTCATGGTGTGTGCATGTGAATTCAGGTGCCCCGGAGGCTAGAAGCATTGGGTCCTCACTGGTCTGGAGTTATAGGCTGCTGTGCACTGTCAGATGCTGGATTCTGGAACTAACAAACTCACATGCTTTTCAAGAGCAGTAATTGCTCTTAAGCACCGAGCTGTCCATCCAGTTCCGCAGACCCATTTTCAAGATAGCCTATTAGCTCATTAATAAGGAGGATTTATTAATCTATTCATGAAGGCAGAGCCCTAATCATCTGGTCCTACCTCTTATAACTCATAATGGATATTGACTTTCAGCTTCAGTTTTAGAGAGAATAAACTATATTCAAACCACAGCACCCCCATCAACCCTCTCCAGTAACCAGTGTGCCTGTGGCTATGTGTATTCATATAGCTTATGAATATTAAACACATACAAATAGCTCATGTTCTTCGTTTTCCCTTCTTGAAAATAAACGAAAGCATCCTATATTTCTGCACCTTGCTGAGGCTTTTTGGTCACATACTATATTTGGAGACTTTTAAAATACCTGCACATTGAATGCTTCTTCAAGTATTTTTATGCCTTCTAAGTCTTATGTTGTATGTGCGCAGTACAGTGTAGTTAATCAGTGCCCTAGTCAGAGGGATTTGAATTCTACCTAACTCTCATTATTCAGAGCAATGCCACAATTTAAATATGTGGTATTCCTTAAATATTACAGCTTAAGGGTAGATTCCCAGGTGACAAGATAGGCGTCAAAGGTGATTCTCAGTTGGAATGTTGATCCTTAAGACCAGGTTTCTTCCACAGAGGGCTATCCCAGTCTACACTTCTGTTACGATGAGTGTTTGTCTCGTGGCCCAAGGATTTGTCACTTTTTTCCCAGGCAGCTATTGTCCTCCCAACTGGGGGCAGATGTGTGGAAAATAAGGACAAGATATAGATCTTCCTGCTTGAATTTTCTCCATTCATAAATTATGCCACACCCCAGGAGCACAATAAATATTTTTGTTTCCAGTGTGTAATTTGGGAGAGCAGCCAGTCATGCCCGGAGGAGAGGAGTCTCACATGTGGAGAGAGTTAAGCAGAATCTTCCTCCCCCTCCCTCTTCTCTTCCCCCTCCCCCTCTCCAAAGATATTTTGAATTCCTTCTCCAAGCGCCATAGAATGGCCACTGAGATGAGACCCTAGACTTGGGCTATCAGCAGGTTTGTTTATTTGCTCGTCAGCTTCTGTCCTGGAGCCTCAGCCTGTCCCATGGCTCATTTTCCTCAGCATGTGCCAGCACCTGCCCCAGCGTCAGCCTCAGAACAAAGAGGCTTTTAAGCACGTCTCATATGTGCTATGTAGGCAAACATTACATCACTCCAGGTTACTTTGCTTGCATCCCAGTAGCAAAATGAGCTCATTGTTGCTTTGCTGTCTTGGTTTCCATGACGCTGCATGACCGCATAGGTCCGCTCCTACATAGCCATCCTGCAGGCTTTGCCCCAGGTCATAAAATGGAGTGCTCCTTGCACATCAACCATCAACACAGAAAGTGTGAGTTGAAGAAGTTTATCTCACAAGTGCTATAAATGTTGGCTCTACAGACAAGTATTGGCAAATACTTCTATGAAGGTACACACAATATGTGTATTTCCCCAGTTAAAATGTAGATTTTTTTATACTAGTAAAACATGCATAAGCATGGCATTTTACCTTTTTAAGTGTGTGGCCAGGGCTGGAGATGTAGCGCGGTTACATTGCCTGCCTAGCACACACCATCCCCAGCGTTACATAAACTAGGGGTGGTTGTACATACCTATGACCTCAGCACTTTTGGGGTGGAGACAGAAGAATCAGGGGTTCAAGGTCATCCTTGACTAACAGGGAGTTTGAAGCTGCCCTAACAGCAGGCATGGATACTCGTTCTCTGAAATGGAGCCCGTGGTTTTGAGCAATCAGTTTTTATGGCTTTATGTTAAAATACATGTTTCAGAAAGTTTATCATCTATGGCTGAGCATGAAGAAAACACCTGCAATCCCAGTATTTGAGAGGCAGATTCAGGAAGATAACAATGTGTTCAAGGCTAGCCTGGGCTACATAGTAAATCTGAGACCAGCCTTTCGTTTGAGACCAACTTTACAGGTTACCTGTATAATTCGCTGATGAGAAACACTTATCATGTGAGGATATCACTCCATCATCCCCTGGACCTCTCCCTGCTGTGCTCTGAAGATGGGTTCAGTGCGTTCCCGAGCTTGTGTGTTGGAAGCTTGCTTCCAGTGTGGCAGTGCGAGAGGTGGCATGAGGCCCTGAAGAGGGGTCCAGTGGAGGGCCACTGGGGCACCACACTCAGAGGGGGAGTGAGGTTCTCTCAGAACTCCGATCAGTTCCCCAACAGCAACTGTTACATAGAGCTAGCCTGATCTAAGAATTTCTCCAGCGTCTCGTCATGGGATCACTCTTTCTTACAAGGCAACCTCCACTGTGCTGTCTGCCATTCTGTGATGTAGCCAGAGAGCCCTGTACCAGAGGCTGGCCTGAGGAGTCAGTTGATCTCGGACTTCAGACTGGATCTTTCAAAACAGTGAACTTACATGAACAACTTTCCTCTGTGCTACACCTGCCTCAGGTATTATAATACAGCAACAGAAAATAGGCCAAGATGCGAGTGGAGCCCAGGCTTTCTTGGGTGGTTGCCATGGCCTAGGCTGTGGAGGGTGGTCAACTCATTATTTTTGTTAGCATATCATTCTCATAAATTTTAATGGGTCCTTGACTTAGAAAGGAGAGAGGGGTTTTGTACTTAGTTAACAGATTTTGTTTCCCAACTATATGTTGGTGTGTGTGTGTGTGTGTGTGTGTGTGTGTGTGTGTGTGTGTAGGCTGTAGGGTATGTACTTGTGGATGGAAGTTTTTGTGGAGGCCAGAAGAAGGTGTTGGACCCCCAGGAGCTGGAGTTGTAGATAGTTGTGAGCTACCTGCTATAGGTGCTGGGAACTGAACTCGGATCTTCTATAGGAATGGTATATAAACTTGAACCATCTCTCCATCCTACCCATCACTCATTGATTTAACATGGCAGGGCCTTGAGGATGAAATGGTGTGGTTGTACCATAGGGCTCTTTGGGACTTTCCTGAGCCTTTCAGATAAACGTGAGGAGGCAGTGAACACTCTTCAGAATGGCTGCAGTTGTGTTAGGACAGCTGTGAGTAGGGTGGGGAGGGCTGGGCTTTTCTATCTCATGGGCCAAATGGTGGGGGTAGTGGATAGGTAATAAATACATGGAACTTGGTTATGTACCAAGGGTGGGAGGATTCTGGTTGAACTGGTTGCAGCAGGACAAGGATGGCAGGTCAAAAAGTAGGCTTAGTAGACAGGCATTCTCAGAGGAGCTGACTTAAGTTCAGCTTAGGAAGGGGGTCCTCACCAGCTCTTGCCTCATTCTATACACAACTTAGTGTGATTATTCTGTTCAGCACTGGGACTCCTGGCCACGTGGCCATCTTCCTTGTTGGACTGTTAGTCTGGGTCTTGGATGTGTCTCTACTTTCATAGTCTTTATCGCAAATGGTTTCCTAGAGATCACCCATTCCTAGCATCTTGGGAGACAGGGTTGCGTGGCAGTCAGGAACACAAGCTTTGCACTCAGAAAGCATGGGGTGTCAGATCTCATCTCTGACACCTTTCACTTTGGGCCAAGCACTTAATAATGCCTTCTTCCTGGAGTAGTTAACAATGAAGTAGTAGAGTTATTCTAACATACGCCTCTTTGATTTCCTGAAGCTAAACCAATGTAGCCCTGTAATAATACACACACACACACACACACACACACACACACACACACATGCTTATTAGGCTTGGTGGATCAGTGAATGTTTAATAGCTCCCAGTAGCCAAGAGCATAGTCCTACTCTTTTCCATAGAAGCGGGATCTCTGAGCCCCTCTGAGGTACCTCTTTTTCTTAGAAAAGAATACTAGTGCCTTTCTAGTAGACACTGTATTCTAAGAAATGTACCCTAAATTTATTGCAATAGTGATAGCTTCAAGCCTATTGGAACCCCGTGTGTGTGTGTGTGTGTGTGTGTGTGTGTGTGTGTGTGTGTTTACATGAACTTTTTATAGTCACAAAAGAAAAGAAAATGATCAATCAAGGAATCTTAGGGTTTCTATTGCTTTGAAGAGACACTATGACCATGGCAACTCTTAACAAAAGAAAGCATTTAATTGGGGCTTGGCTTACAGTCTCAGAGATTTAGTTCATTATCATCATGGCAGGAAGCATGGTGGCATGCAGGCAGACATGGTGCTGGAGAAGGAGCTGAGAGTTCTACATCCAGATCCACAGTCAGCAGGGAGAGAACTGGTTTGAGCTACTGAGACCTCAGTACTCATCCCCCACAGTGACAAACTTCTTCCAACAAGGCCACACCTACTCCAACAAGACCATACCTCCTAATAGTGCCACTCCTTTTGGACCAAGATTCAAACACATGAATCGATAGGGGCCGTTCCTATTCAGACCACCACACAAGTCCCTTTCAAACCATATTAGTGGAGCCAGCAGAGAGAGGGGTTCCATCAAAGCGAGAGATCTCTGCTATAGGTCTCGGATGCTATCTGGTAATGTCTTAGCTTTTGGGAACATTTAAAAAATATTTATTTATTTATTTATTTATTTATTTATTTTAGTTTTTAATTATGCATATGCATGTGTATTTATGTATGTGCATGTAAATGTTGGTACCTTCTAAGGCCAGAAGAGAGGGTATTGGATCTCCTGGAACTGTAGTTAAAGGTGTTTGTGAACTGCCATGTGGCTGATGGGATCTGAACTTGGGTCCTTTGGAAGAGCAGGTCGCTCTCCTAATTGCTGAGCCATCTCTCTGGCCCTGGGAACACTCTTAGATGATGTGTCTGCAGGAATACGCATGTTGAGATCCGAGGACCACTTTTAGGAGTTGGTTTTCTCCTTCAAGTATGGGCTCTGGGGATTGAACTCTGGTTCTTAGGCTTAGGTGGGAAATGCCTTTACTTTCTGAGCTGTCTCACTGGCCCTGGGACACTTTTTTTTTTTTTTGCCTTATTAATTTATTTATTCACTTTACATCCCAATCGCATCTCCTTCTCTCCTCCCAGTCCCCCCCCCCAAAAGCCCCTCCCGGAAAACTCTTTTTTAATGGCATAATTACTGTAGCAGCTCCCTCCCTATTTGAGTGCTTAACATAAAGTGTTAGCTACACAGCTTATCTGGTCTTTCATGCCAATCAAATGATTTTTTTAAAAAGCTATCATCTGCATTAACACTGTCAATCTTATTAATGGATGGGTCCCCCATAGCCTTTTCAGTGTCTGAAGTGTGTCTAAGAGCTCTCAGCAGTTTTCCGAAGGAGTGTGTGTGTGTGTGTGTGTGTGTGTGTGTGTGTGTGTGTGTGTTAGGGGAAGATGGAGAGGAGAAAGTGCTGTTACTTTTATAGTTACTCATACAGAGCAGTCAACACCAAGGTCAGAGCAGCTAGAGAGATGGCTCAGCAGTTCAGAACACTAGTTGTTCTTCAGAGGACCCAACATCAATTCCCAGCCACCCACATGGTAGTTCCAGGAGCTTTGGCCTCCATGGGTTTCTGCATGCACATGGTACATAGACATACACGCAACAAAACTTTCATACGGATAAATCTTAAAGTAAGAAGACGGGATGTTTAGCAGTTTATGGGTAGTACACATTGTCTCTCAACTTCTCGACTTTCAGAAAGAGGCAGAGGACATTGTTACCTAGGTGATGCCAGGTGTCTCAGTGAGCACACACACTCCTAGCACATCTCAACCCTAACTTCACTTCCAGGGCTAATCACACAAGAGAGCTGATGTCAACATTGAGTCATGGAATCAGGATCTCTTTGTTTGAGATACCAAGTTACAGACAAGATGTCCTCCAAAGGGTCTTGGGAGGAGGTCCCTAGCAGTGGCGCCAATTCTTAGTAATGTGGTCGTTATGGCAGAATTCAGAGCATTTAGAGGAGAATGTTTGCTCATTGTTAGGCTTCTTCAGAGAAACAGAAGACATACACATACACATTGAACACATATGCACATGCTATACAGTGAGACAGACAATAAGCAAAGAGATTCTAAGGGACTGGCTCACGTGATAAGGGGGAGCTGAGAGGCCCAGAGGCCTGCAGTTGTCCTGCTGGAGGCCTAGGAGAGCAGTATTTATTCCAGTCAGAAAGCTGGCAGGCTCAAGACTCAGAACAGCCAAGATTTCCATCTGAGCCTCAAGGCAACAAAGAGCCAGTGTCCCAGTGAGGCTAAAAGTAGTTCTTCTCGGCCCTTCCATTCACTCTTGAGTTGATTTAATGAATGAATGTACGTCTAGAGAAAATATCCAGTCAACATCTGACCTTCATGTGCAAGAAATATCTCATCTACATATATGTGCATACATCTCACACACACACACACACACACACACACACACACACACACACAGAGCAAAGGAACCAAGTATCTATATTCACAACTTTCAAACATTTTTACTTACTAAAATAATCATGATTGTCTGTTGGTCCTGATGTTGGAAAAACATGGGCTCAGGGATTCACTTCCCAGTTCAAGCACTTACAAGACCTAGGACTTTCCATGTGCACCTTGAAGAGGAAGTATCCTTTGTTGCCTCAGATGACAACGAATATAGAACCCTACAACTGGCCAGATTACCCTGTAAATTGCCTTGCTGTCTGTTATTAAAGTGACAACAGTTATTGGGACAGAATGAGATCTGGAAGTTGAGGTGGACATAGAACCTATATTCTGATGCTTTCTTTACCGTGGAAGAAGTCGGTTTTTCACCCTCAGTGGATTTGACCCCTTTGCTCAGGCGGAAATGGCCTCTCTACTCTCACTGCAGGGTTTTACATCTTGGAGATTAACCTTGTGTTGCCCAAAGAAATTGTCATGGTCTCCACTGAAGCAGTCACTGGCAATGCAGATTCTCTCCAGGTGCCACCACACAAACCCTCTTTGCTGCTAACCACTGGACTCAGATCTCAGCAGGCCCTGAAAATGAGATACAAGGTGTGTCTTAGTTAGGGTTTTATTGCTGTGAATAGACACCATGACCAAGGTATCTCTTATAAGGACAGCATTTAATTGGGGCTGGCTTACAGGTTCAGAGGATCAGTCCATTATTGTCAAGGTGGGAGCATGGCAGCATCCAGGCAGGCATGGTGCAGGAGGAACTGAGAGTTCTACATCTTCATCAGAAGGCTGTTAAGAGAAAACTGACTTCCAGGCAGCTAGGACTAGGGTATTAAAGCCCACACTCACAGTGACACACCCACTCCAACAACGCTACCCTTCCTAAGAGTGCCTCCCCCTGGGCTAAGCAGATACAAGCCATCAGAAGGTGTTTCTAAAATCCCTTCCCTTGGTGTGATGTAAAAAATGCCTACCCACTCTCTTTGGATCCTGATGATAAACCAGTGTGAAATTCCACCAAAGTTTGCTCTGGGGGACGAGTGAGTTTATTAAGCTTACTTACAGGGCTGTGGGTGAGGGGACAGACAGGAGCATGAGAAGACCCTACAGCAGCCGCAATGGAAGGTCTGTACTCAGCATGCATGATGGCTCTCCCATAGCCGTGTGGCTAGAGTCCTGTCACCTCATCCTTCCTCATCTATATCCTCTAGAGACCCGGAGATCATGTACAATTGGGGAAGAATTGCATATCGCTGGTTGGGGGTGGGGTTTACTATCCATGACCCACCCTGTACCTGTCTCAGCAAGCCTAACTGATGACCGCTGGTGAGCAAGCTGAGCCACACTCCTAAGGATGGCAGCAGTTTGGCTCAGAGGATAGTCTCATACCACACATGGTTTCACCTGTGACTATAGACCATCCACAGTGTTTCAAGAGCGATGGATTCTGTAATTTACGCAGGCAGAAGAAACTCTGAGACCTTGTCTGAGAGCAGAATCCCAGGGTGTGGAGTGATGGGGTGATGGAGAGAGGAAGATAAAGTTGGATCGGCTTGGGCTTGATGGCGTGGGTTTAGAAAGCGAAAGGCCCTCGTTTCACATTATGACTGAGAGAGCCGAAAGAAGGGCTTTGGCTTGTTTGGCTGAAGGGTTCACCCCAGCAGATGGGAAGTGACAGATGTGTGTTGATTTAGTGTGGAGGAAGGGAATCCGAAGCTTAGGGAGACCTGGGTATAAGAGCAGGCTTGGACTGGCTCACCCACACTGGGACTGTCTAAAAAGATTGATCTTTTACAAAGACTGTGAGAAACAAGTTTGTGAGGGAGTCCCACATCCCTAAAGAGACCAGGGATGGCTCTCATCTGAGAATCGGGCTTCAGACCAGGAGTTTCAGGCTGTGGCTTTCAAAACTCCTAAGTGGTAGGGGTTATTGGCTCCTGAGATGGCAGGGACTAGGTGGCTGCCAGAACCACATCATGTAGCCCAGACTGTCACTGTCATCACAGATGCAGAGTGGGTTAGAAGGTGTTGAGTTCATTTCAGACAAGTGGAGTTTAGAAAGCCATGTGATATTTTGATAGAAAGATCCAGAAAGCAACCGGATATCCCAGGGGCTCAGAACAAAGGCCAGACTTGGAGACCCACACTTGAGAGTATCTGGTGTAGACTCATGTATATGAAAACAAACACTAGCTTGGCGTTAGAGAAAGAAACACGGGGAAGGAAGCCTGAGACCCAGGACGGAGCCCTAGAGGATGAATTACTGAACTGAAGAGGAAGATAAGCCATTGGAGAGAGGGACAACTGGAGGCAACAGTGGTTCCCAGTCGCTAGGGAGCTCACAAATCACCCAGGTGTCTGCTAGAACACAAAGTGGGAGTGGGGGAGCTTGGGTAGGCTGCTGGAGCCCTCGCATGTGCATAGAAAGGCCAGAGGTTGATGGTGTCTTCCTCTATTGCCCTCTACCTTGATTTGTTGAGTTTGTCTCTCACTGAACCTGGAGCTTACTTGTTTCAGCTGGACAGGCTGACCCTGTGAGCCCCTAGAATGTTCTCTCTCTTTCTGTATTTTAGCACTGGTTTCAGGCTTCCCCTCCCCCCATATTTCGTTGTCATGTTGGGGCTGGGGTTTGGAACTCAGGTCCTAATCCTTGGCCAGTAAGCACTTCAACTGCTGGGCCATGGGTCCCCCACTCACCGTTTGCCTCCAACCCGCCACCCCTCACTCTTCTGAGACAAGGTCTTTCCACATAGCCCTGGTGACTTCAGACTCAGGGGTGGTCCTTCTGACTCTGCCTCGTAAGTGACAGGATTCCAGGGCCACCACATCCGGTTCTAGAATGCAGATCCAGTCCTAACCACCGAAATTTGGATTTCTAAATTCAAGATGGCATTGGAACTGCTGGCCTTCAGTCCATGCTCAGGCAGCATGGAAAAAGGCCTCCAAGAAACAGGGCATCCTAGGGCGTGTTTCCGGTGATGGAGAAGATGAAGGAAGCAGTGGAGGCAGGAGATGTAGAGCATCCCACGGGGAGGATGGATAATTAATGGAGGAAATTCATGCCAGAGGATAAGAGAAGTGGACCAAAGAGCATGGAAAAGTCAGAGATAGCAGGGTAAAAAATGTTTAGAAATTGTAGGGGCCATCTTCAAAACCCAAGGGCCGTTTGGAGATGTTTTCGTGGCTCTTTGTCCTTTATTGGTTTTTAAAGAGCTGCTCGGGCTTTGGAGTGACTGTTTATCTTCCTGGCCCTCCCTCTGAGCCTCTGAGCTTTTTGTCTCCAGCGATGTCCTCAGAGCCCCGTGACTTCTGTGTACAGATCTGCAGAGATGACTCGAGTCAGATGAATAAGCGGCAATGAATAGATCCGAGGCAACACGAGGCATTTCAAGGATAAAGGGGGAAATTCAAAGAATGTTTGATCATTATTGCTAAAAACCATGTTGCTGCCCGCTTCCTGTTAGCAACGCTGTCTGCTGTTAGACAGTTCCCCCGGGATGTCACTCTCTGGCAGAGCAATCACAGGAAAGCACAAAGGCACAGCTCTCTCTCCTCTGCTCACCAAAAGCCTGCTCCCTCGTAGCTGCAGAACCCTCTGACAAACACGAGGAGCTTCAAAAACCACTTTGTGTCCTTACAGAGCAAAAACAACCCTGAGACTAGATGAGCGGCTGAATGTCAATGTTCCATACACTCTTGAGTTCAAGATAATAGAAACCTCTGGAGGGCTTGTAAGAGCAAGCATTGTGAGTTCCATAAACACTGCCGAGGGTCTAGGGGGTGGGATCCTTCAGGACTCCTGCAACTGAAGCAGATCCTATGGCTGGGAAGTATCTCGTTGCTGCTTAAGCTATCTATCCTGGAGAGAGGGGGGCTTGTTTCTTTCACCAGGAACTGAGTTTCCCTTGGACAGGTATCTGGAGACTGCTTGACCTGACCCTGCACAAAGAGAGGTGTGCATGTGACCTCTGGGGCAGGTACCTTCCCAAGAGGAAGTCAGAGGGGCCTGGGCCCCAAGTGTGATGTGACCATGTACCAAGTATTGTCACTTACAGAGATGATAGTGTGCTCCTGTGAGGAACAGGAGTCCCTTGGCCAGTGTGGCCCTGGACTTTCTGTTACTGTGCTGAAATGCCCGAGATAAGTAACTTAGAAAGAGGACATTTTTATTTTGGTTCATGGTTTTACAGTTCTAGCCCATGACCAGGTAGCCAGAGAAGGAGAGGGAGGAAGGGACTGGGACTGTACAGTTTGCTCCATGGGCATTCCCCCAGTGACTTAAGGGCCTCCCACAAGCACACTCTTGTCTTTCAAGGTTTATTTTTATTTTTATTATGCATATGCGTCTGTATGCCACATGTGAATGGGTGGGTGCCCTTGGAAGCCAGAAGAGGGTTTTGGATATACTCAAAATGGAGTTACAGGTGATTGTGAGCGGCCCTATATGGGCGCTGGGAACGAAACTTGAGTCTTTTGGAGGAGCAGTAAGCAGTCTTAACTACTGCCATTTCTCCAGTCCCAAGATCTCTTTTTTTTTTTTTTTTTTTTTTTTTTGGTTTTTTGAGACAAGGTTTCTCTGTATAACCCTGGCTGTCCTGGACCTCACTTTGTAGACCAGGCTGGCCTCGAACTCAGAAATCCGCCTGCCTCTGCCTCCCGAGTGCTGGGATTAAAGGCATGCGCCACCACGCCCGGCCCCCAAGATCTCTTAATAAAGGTTCCTAGTACCAACCAGGTAATGGTGGCTTGTGCCTTTAATCCCATAAGTTGAGGCAGGCAGATTTCTGTGAGTTCAAGGCCAGCTTGGTCTTACCGAGAAAGTTTCAGGGCTACACACAGGGAAACCCTGTCTTGAAAAATGAAAAAAAAAAAAAAGTGTTTTTTCATAGTACCTCTGAGTAGTTCCACTCCAAAATGCAACATAGCATGGGCAGAGTGAAGGGCAGATGTTACAGAGAAAAGGAAGTTTATAGATTTCCCGATGGCAGCAAGCAAGGGAAGGGGGAAGAACACAGATAACATCTCTGTATTCTTCAGAGGGTCGACCCCAGGGCTTTAAAAATATTTCTTCTTTAAATTTTATGTTGTCTGGGTGCTTTGGCTGCATGTATGCCTGCACACCCATTGAGGCCAGAATGCGGCACTGGGTCCCCTGGGACTGGGGTTACCGAAGGAAATTGTGAACCACCATGTGGGTGCTGGGACTTGAACCCAGGGTCTCTGGAGGGATTTTATCTTGGGATCATCACCTGCAGTGGTACTAGAAGATGCAAATACCAGAGGCTCAGATAGAGGCAGGAACTTTCACACACACACCCTGTCTCACTGCCTATCTGCATATCTACCTGGAACCAGCTGTGGCCATTCCAACATTGCTCACCCGAGGTTCCAGGAGAGACAGAGGCCCACAATGATTACATTGACAGCGCCATGCTAAGTTCAACCAAAAGTTCATTTTCTGCACCAGTTCTCATCTCAAGAATATCCAGCTGTGTTTCATGGGAACCCAGATTGTAGCATGAATTTCACTAGTAACATCATAGCAGCAATTAAAACTGTCCTGGGTTACACTCTATGCCTGCTGTTCCATCCCAGAAGACAACTTAGATTCTTGCCTCTGGAATCCTTAGGTCTAAAGAGATAAGAGAAAAATCAATTCTAACAACCCAATCTGGAGCATTTTATAATAAGATTAAAAACATTTACAGTAGTGAAGAGACCACAGCGCTAATTCTCTTTTTATGTTTTGAAAAGCTAGCTATAGGCTTTACATTTTGGTGGTTGGAGTGATGGCTCAGTGCTTTGGCAGAGGACCAGGGTTCGATTCCCAGCACATACTTGGTGGCTTACAGCCACCTCTAACTCTAGTTCTAGTGTACCCAGTGCCCTCTTCTGGCCTCCCCAGGCACTGCATGCATATGAATCACATACATACATGAAGGAACTCATGCATGTACAGTTTTTTAAAGAGTGACTGGATTGGGGACATAGCTCAGTGGGAGAACTCTTGCCTAGCATGTGCTACGTTCTAGGTTTGATTTCCCCAGACCCTCCGTAAACAACAAACAAGCAAAATATGCCTGTGTGAGGGCATCAGATCCCCTGGAACTGGAGGTACAGACAGGCGTGTAAGTGCCATGTGGGTGCTGGGAATTGAACCGGCATCCTTTGGAAGAGCAACCAGTGCTTTTAACCACCGAGCCATCTCTCCAGTAGAGTACTGACATAAAAGCACAAAAGACCAATGGAACAAAACAGAGGTTGCAGAAATAAATCCACACATTTATGGACAACTAAACCAAAATAATGAGCTCACACAGTGAGGAAAGGGAGGACGTCTATTCATGGCTGGCAAAGACTGAAATCCACTTGCACGAGAATGAAACTGGACACATCACACCATACACAAAAAGCTCTTCAGCTGAGCAGTGGTGGCACACACCTTTAATCCCAGCATTCGGGAGGCCGAGGCAGGTAGATCTCTGTGAGTTCAAGGGCAACCTAGTCTACAGAGTGAGTCCCAGGACAGCCAGGGCAGTAACACAATGAAAGCCTGTCTCTAAAAAAACAAAAACCAAACAAACAAAAAGGTTATTCAAATGGAGTAAGACTTAAATATAATACTTGGATGTTTAAAACTAGTAGAAGAGAATACAGGATGAAATACAGAAGAAATACAGGATTCTTGACACTGGCTTGGGAATTTAAGTTTGGGATATGACCCAAATTACAAAAGACAGTACACACACACAACAACACACACGATTAGATTAGATTTAAAAAGTTTCTGCACAGCAAAAGACATGACCAGCAGAATGAATGAAGAGATAACTCATGGCAATAGAAGCAAACTCTATAAGGAACGTAACGACATGGAATAAAAATTTATAAAGAGACAAGCAAGCTAGGCCTGTGGCACAAACCTTTAGTCCTAGGTAGCATTGGGGAGGCAGAAGCAGGTGGATGTCTGAGGTTCAAGGTCAGCCACATCTGCATAGCAATTTCCAGGTCAGCCAGGACTACATACTGCGATCCTTTCTCACAAAAAATAAAATAACAACAACAACAATAATAATTAATAATAATAAATGAAATTTAAAAGAATGTTTAAGAGAAAAATTAAAAAGAAAACTAGCTGGAGGCATTGTGCTCCCAGTGTAGTTTAAATTCGGGTATGGGATGCCTCTGGCTATTTATTTTTGCCCCAGATTGTGTAATTTATTTAGGATCTTGTGGTTCCCTATGAACTTCAGGATTGCCTTTTTTTCCTGTGAAAACTATCATTGATTTTGATAGGAGTTGAATAGTATGGGCATTTTATTTGGTTTGGTTTGGTTTGGTTTGGTTTGGTTTGGTTTTGGTTTTTCAAGACAGGGTTTCTCTGTATAGCCCTGGCTGTCCTGGAACTCACTTTGTAGACCAGGCTGGCCGTGAACTCAGAAATCCGCCTGCCTCTGCCTCCCGATTGCTGGGATTAAAGGCGTGTGCCACCATGCCTGGCTTAGTATGGGCATTTTAACAGTAGTCATTGATCCCACCAGCACAGAAAATCTTTCTGAGTCATCTTCAGTGTTGGTCATCAACATTTATAGTCATTGCAAGACGGTGTGGTCTGTCTCAATGGATAGGGGAAGCTTTCACAGGAGACAGGAAGAGAGAGAGAGAGAGACAGACAGACAGACAGAGAGACAGACAGACAGACAGAAGAAAGAGAAGGGGGAGAGACTATTATACATTGAAATATAATCTTCTGCCCTTCAATGGTTCCCCATGAACTCCTGTCTCTGCCCTGTGCCCTTCCCTTCCTCCATCCTTCCCTTCTTTCCTTCCTCTTTTCACTCATGGTGGTGTGTGGGTGAGAATCCAGAGCCCTGAGCATCCCAGGTAATTGCTGTACCACTGAGCCACACCCCAGGCTGTAGCATGCATTTCTTAAGCACGATGACATTCTCGTACCTAACCACAGGAAATTCAAACTGCTGTAATGCTATTAAATAATGGAGTCTGCCCACAAATGTCATCATTGTGCCAGTCATACATGTCAGGACCTTTTTGTCAGTCTGATCCAGTTCACCCGTTACACTGTTTGACTTCACACCCCTGGCCTCCCTCCCCCTCCGCCTCCTCTCCTCCCTTCTCTTGCTTTCCCCTCCCTGTCCTCTCCAGAACACTGGCATTCTGGGAATGTAGGTCAGTTTGGGGAAATGTTCAACTTGTTATTGTTTCCTTATGGCTGGATTGCATAATGCTTTTTATTTTTAATCTTGTCTTTTGAAGTAATTTTAAACTTAGCAGAAGTTCTCAGAGTTATATAGCACTTTGTTATAATTTTGTAAGTTTGAGGTTACCCTTAGCCAGATTTACCAGTTTCTGACAACTTTGCCTATGTCCAAATTAATTTTCATTCATATTCTTTCTCTCTTTTGTCCCCCCTCTCCCTTCCCCCAACTCTTCTATCCATCTCCTCTTGTTCTCTCTCTCCCACTTCCCTATAATCCCCCCACCCCACCCCCCACTACTCATTTCAGTTTTTGTGTTTTGAACAGTAGAGTGAACGGGAGGTACCCTTAGGTCACAATTCTGGAGAAGATTCTGTGGCCAGGAGCTGACCACCAGAGGCTCAGCATGTGCAGACAGGAAGCCATTGTAGACAGGAAGTGCCCTGTGGGGCGCTCAGAGTTTGTGCTAACTGGACTCAGGATGGCTGGAAGGGCAGTTAGCTCACCACTTACGACGCTTAAGTATTGGGACTTAATTCCACAGGCAAAACCACAGCGGGCTGTGGTCCTTGCCTGTGACCCCAGCACTTGGGTGGAGGTTGGAGTTAGGAGGGCCCTCTGGTGAGAAGTGAGTTTGAGGCCAGCCTGCACTGTGCAGACCTGGGGGATGGGAGAATGAAAACTAGACAAAGTGCAGATGAGTCACACACAGGAGAAATCACAGTGCAGAAAGGTTTTATGAGACGGGATGTCGGGACCGAGTGTAGCTCAGAAGAGGAAGGGCAAGATGAGCCATGTGGTAGAAATCCTGGCCTGCCAACTTGTGAAGGCTGGAAAAGGGTGGTCCAGGGGAATGCTTTTGGTTTCCTATTGTGTGCTACCCATTTTATATATGATGACTTGTTTAATTATCATAACCCCCCCCCCCCCAAGCAATAGCGGTGAGTTATTACCGTGGCCAGGAGCTGTCATAGTAAGTTTATGACACCATTGACATGCAGACCCACTCTGAAGTCCAGCGGGTTAAGAAGCCTTCGTTTGTAGAAGCATCCTTGTCAGGCTGCGATAGCCAGTTGGATGTGGTGGATGAAGACCACGGGAACGTAACAGCCTGTGTTTCCACCTTGGGCTACAGCCTGGTTGGTGATGGTGTTACCTGAGGTTGTGGTACCTGAAGAAGGGAGAGACCTGGGCAGGTGGAGAGAAGGATTTCGCTTGAGAGCTGAATGAAGTTGATTTGAACAACTGATTTGTGCAAAACAGGATAAGATGCTTAGTGGGCAGTGTGGCTCCAGGGGAAGGGTCTAGAAAAGACAGGTTTGACTGCTGGCATCACAGTTATGTTCACCTCTCCAGGGCAAAATGCAGTGGTGGCTCAGCAGAAATGGGAGGCCAGGCATGGTGACACACACCTGTAGGCCCAGTCCATGGGACGAGGAGGCAGGAGGAATGACCCTGGGGACATCCTTGGCTACAGTATAGTGAACCCTTTTCTCAGGCCTGGGATTTGCCATGTAGACCAGGCTGGCCTTAACCTCAGAGATCCTTCTGCCTCTCTGCCCATGTGTGTGTCCCACTGTACCTCACTTATGGATGATTTTATTCCTTGGTTCCACACTGACATAGCTGTCAACTCCGCTTCCGTCCCCTTTCTCTTAAATTGTAAAAACTATTTATTTTATGTATGTGGGTGTTTTGCCTGCATGTATATCTGCATACCGCATGTGTCTCCGGTGCTCAGAGAGGCCAGGATGGTACACCAGATTCCCTGGAACTGGAGTTACAGATGGTTGTGAGTCACTTTGTGGGCCCTGGGAATGGAACTTGAGTCCTCTACAAGAGCAGTCAGTTGTGTTCTTAACCACTGAGCCATCTAGCCTCCATTCCCCTTCTCCCTTGATTTTCTCCCAAGTTCCTCACACACAGCATGTGTGTGCTTGTGACAGATATTAATGAAGATGTGGGCAATTTTATATCCTTAACAACGCAAATAACTTGAAGTCCAGAAATAGATGTTGCTATTTTAAACAGCCATTACTGGGACTCTTCCCCAAACTGCAACCTCGTCCTCGCTGTTATCTGAGCTCCATCTCACTTTACCTCCAGGATCCATCCGTGGAACCTTTCTAGTGTGCCCTTTTATCCATCTCCCTTTCATTTTTCCTTCTAAGCCATGGTATCCTCTCCATCCACACTCTGAGCACTATACCATAGTAGTTCCCTAAACAGACGTCTTTGCATCATCCCTCAGAGGAGTTCTGGCACTGGCTGCAATACTATTATTTTTATTCTAGTACTTATTCCTAACTGTAAAGGTGAATGGGCAGTATTTAAAAGAGATCGCGTCTGCTGCCTTCTGTTTTCTTCGTGAAGCGTACAGAGGTTTGTTTCTCTGCGGAGCTAAATATGGGCCTAATGATGATGTCACAGCTGGGGTCAGAGAGCCAGTCAACAGAAATGTACCGGATTTCTAACCCTTCCCAAGATGTCATGTTTACACTGTTGCCTCTTCTCAGAAAGCCTGCAGACTCGTGGAACTGATTTGCTGCCGGAGATGGAAGATTTCGTTTACTGAGCACAAAGGTCAACAGGAGAAATTGAAGAAGCAGCGGAAGACAAGGGAGTGGGATTAAGCAAGCTGGAGCCTGGGTAGCGGAAATGAGCATCTCCTCTTCTCTGACCCCCTCTTTTCTTCCAACACAGGCACAGGGCGCCAGGAGCTTCTGATGGTGATGCTGCTGGGAGAGAGGAGTTACAGTGATTTCTCACTGGTCCCTAACAGATTACCCCAAGATCAGGGATTTAAAATGCCAGTGTTTACTAGCTCACACTTTCAGAAGGCTAGGGACCCAGGAATGATGTGGCTTGGGTCTCTGATGAGGCTTATAGCACCTGCAGGCTGCACTTGGGCTGGGCCATCAGCTCCAGTTCCCCGGAGGAAGCCTTGATTCCTCTCTACAAGGGTCTCTCCGTAGATGCTTTTGGCCTCAAAGTAAGATCTTTTCGTTTTCTTAAAACATTTTATATTTGTGTATATGTTGAGTGTGTGTGCCACCGTGTGTGTGTAGATTGGAAGGCACTTGTGGGAGTTGGCTGTCTACTACTACTGTGTGGGTCCTGGGGATTGACCTCAAGTCATCGGACTTGGGCAAGGTGCCTTTACTTGCTGAGTTATCAGTCCAGCCTCTGATGGCGAGGTTTTATGGAATTGAGTGATTCAAGAAAGAACGGTCAAGGGGGGGAGGGGGACTGGAAAGACCTCCCTAAATCTTGGAGATGACATACCATCACCTTAAAAACAACAAAAACATAGCCGGGTGTGGTGGCGCACGCCTTTAATCCCAGCAGGCGGGAGGCAGAGGCAGGCGGATCTCTGAGTTTGAGGCCAGCCTAGTCTACAGAGTGAGTTCCAGGACACCCAGGGCTACACAGAGAAACCCTGTCTTGTAAAACCAAAAAAATAAAAAATAACAAACAAACAACAACAAAAAAAACACAGGGGTCTTGTGTAGCCCTGACTGTCCTGGAACTTACTCTATAGGCTGGCCTTGAATTCAGAGATCCATCTGCCTGTGCCTTCCTAGTGCAGGGTTAAAGGCTTGTATCACCACAACCTGATTAACATATTACCACTTCCGACTTTCTATTAGTCATATATCAAGAATCCTTGGTCACAGTGTAGAGGGGACTACACTAGAGTGTAAATGGCAGCGTATAGTGGTCCCTGAGGACTATAGAAGTCTAGCTACCAAAGGAGTGTTACTAGTAGTGTAGGCCGTGTGTGTGTGTGTGTGTGTGTGTGTGTGTGTGTGTGTACGCACATGCGAGTGTTAAGTGCCCCACATACCTTAAAATGCCAAGGAAGGATGTAATTGGACAGACTGGTAGTTACCATTCTCCTAGACTTTATGGATTAATGTGTTAAAAACTTGAGTGGTGCATACCAAAACAGGAATGTTTTAGCATTTTGTCCAGTAAGGAAGATATAGTTGCCATCAACCAGCAGTGTCACTTCATGAAAGCACAATTTGACGTTAAAGAAAAAGGACATAATCTCAGCATAATCTTAGGAGGAAAGACATCCTTGCAATCACTTTATTTAAAACCTACTAAATAAAGGGGCTGGAGAGATGGCTCAGTGGGTAGGAGCACTTGCTCTTACAGAGGACCCAGATTCAGTTCCCAGAACCCACAGCAGCTTGCATCCATCTGCAGCTTCTGTCCAGGGGATCTGATGCCCTCTACTGGCCTCCATGGACATTGCACACTTGTGGTGCACATATATGCATGAACACAAATAATCATACAGATAAAATAAATTTTTAAGAAAAGCAGTATTAACTTGTCCTTGCCTTTCTTGTGTATCTGTGAGTGATGAACACGTCATCCTATCTTGGTCCACAAACTGCCATGGGGAACTTCCCATGAGTGAGATGCCTGAGGATCATGGGATTAAAGAGTGACACAAGCAAACAAAACATTGAGGTGTTTGGTGTATAGACATGGCGAGAAACAGACACCCATGACCTGGAGGCACTACCTAAACATGAATAATGAAAGATATATCACTGTTTCAGCATATTAGCACCTTTCCTGTTACTGTGAGAAAACTCGCTGGTAAAAGCACCTTAATGGTGAGAGGACTTATTTAGCTCACAGTTCATGGTACAGAAAGGTCCAGACAGTGGAAGCATGAAGCAGCAGATATTGTAGTCACAGTCAGGAAACAGGAGCGATGGATGCTTGCATGCCTCTGCTCAGCCCTCTCTCTCCACCTACAGCAGTCCAGGATCCCTGCTTACATTAAAATGGGTCTTCCTAGCTGGGCAGTGGAGGCACATGCCTTTAATCCCAGCACTTGGGAGGCAGAGGCAGGTGGATTTCTGAGTTTGAGGCCAGCCTGGTCTACAGAGTGAGTTCCAGGACAGACAGGGCTATAGAGAAAAACCCTGTCTCAAAAAACAAAACAAAACAAAAAAAAGATGGGTCTTCCTGTACCAGTAAATTTAACCAAGATAACCAGTCACAGGCACGCTCAGATGTCCATTCTCCAGGTGATTCTAGATTCTGTCAAATTGACAACATGCATCATCACCATTTTATATATATAAAATACATGATATGTATAACACATAATATATATTACATATAATACATATGAACAATATGAACATGTGTGGCTTTCAACAGAGTTTCCATATGTACTGTACATATCACATGAAATTGATGTATTGCTGCCTTTATTACATCATTTCTGTCAAGGGTTTTGTTTCTGAGTGGTCACCGCATTACCTTAGCGATAAGCTGCTCTCAATAACATGCATGTCTATAACATGTAATTATGCATGTCTATAGCATGTATTTATGCACGTCTGAGAACATTCTCAGTTAGCGAGCATAATCTGTTAGAGATGAACTTTGGATAATTATATTTTTGTTCCTCAAACTGAAGAATTTGTAAAACTGTGGTTACATATGGTCCAGATGTAGCCATGAAAGCCTGACCAGATTTCTGGCTGATGGTTTTGGTTGGGAGAGGGATGGAGATTATTTTGTTCTAATGGTTACTTGGCTCCTATATCATCGTGTTCCCACCACTGAGATTGAGAGTTAATATTAGTAATATTAAAGAACATAGAAATTTTCTCCAACAAAATGGTGCTGGAAGCCTCTATGAACTATTTAACATTTTTCTTTTAGAAATTCTGGGTGGTTGAAACTATTGATTTTTGCCCTTCCTCCCAGCCTCCATAGAAGCTCCAGATGTTAACACGTGACTCATCTTTGGATGTGGACAGTGTGATGACTCTTGGAAGCTGTGCATTAAGCTTCGATTTTATAGGCACATTGGTTGAGAAGAAAATCACTGACATGGCTGGAGAGGTGCTCAGTGGTTCAGAGTACTTGCTGCTCTTGCAGAGGGCCTGAGTTCAGTTCCCAGCACCCATAGCAGGTGGCTCACAACCACCTGTAACTCCAACTCCAGAGATCCTGTATTCTTCTTCTGGCACCCCTGGGCATCTGCACATAAATGTCATATGCTCACATACACATATACAAATAGAAATAGAAGTTAACTAAATTTATTAATATATGTATTTGCTTGTTAGAGACAAGGTTTCGTGTTGGCCTCAAATTTGCAAATGTAGCTGAGGCTGGCCTTGAATTTCTGATCCTCCTACTGCTACCTATAAGTGCTGGGGATTACAGGCATAGGCCTCGAGGTCCAACTTCATTGCCGTTCCTTAAGAATGTCTGTGTTGGCTGGTGAGATGGCTCAGTGGGTAAGAGCACCCGACTGCTCTTCCGAAGGTCCGGAGTTCAAATCCCAGCAACCACATGGTGGCTCACAACCACCTGTAATGAGATCTGACTCTCTCTTCTGGAGTGTCGGAAGACAGCTACAGTGTACTTACATATAATAAAAAAAAAAAAAAAAAAAAAAAAAAAAAAAAAAAAAAAAGAATGTCTGTGTTGGAGCATTCAGTCCTAAATGGGATGTCCTCATTAAACCTTCCCCTCACTGCTCATGGAGCTATGAAGAAGAAGAGGCAGAAAGATTGTTAGAGCTAGAGGGGATGGAGGGCACCAAGGAGATGGTCCTCCAAACAGCAGTACTGATGTCCGTAAGAACGCCAAGGACTGTGTAGTATAGTAGCATGCATAGGTCCTGCAGAGGCTCCAACAAGTTCCCACCCCCAACCAAGAACCTATCTGCAACTGATACTCGTGTGTAAAGGAAAACTTGTTTTCTTCAATGGAATCTCACCGAGTAAATTAACCACACTTCAGGGGAGACCGCATATCTGGCAGTAGATGACTAACCCAAAATGACTCAGTGGAGTTTTGTAGACCTTTTGACTCAGATTGCTTTGTTTGGACATGTTTTGTCTTATTGATCTTTTGTTGTATATTTTTGTTTTCTGTGTACGTGTGCACTTTCATGTGTGAGCACGTGTACCCACATGTGTGAATTTTGCTTCCTTTTTGTCATTGTATGTTAAAGAGAGAAGGTGGGCAGAATCTGGCAAGAATTGGGAGAAGGAAAAAAATGTGATTAGAATATATTATGTGAAAAAAATGTAATTAAGAAACAAAACCAAACCTCTGTGACCATTTGCTAACTGGAAGGCCTTTTCCCTCACAAGATGGTTTGTAGATGAAAGGTATCAAGCAGTTGACTTTTAAGTCTGTGGGTGACTTCCTGGTGTAAGGACAGGCTTGGAGCTGCATACAAATGTGACACTGGAGTGCAGCCACCACCCTGCCTAATTTTACTTTCCTCTGGTTATAGCTCTCATTACATTAAGTCCTTCAAACGGACAGTGCTGTGGTATGCTTTATCTGAACAGCTTTGCTACTTAATGACTTAATTTAGGATGGGTTTTTAGTGCCTTTGTGTTTGCTTCAGGAGGACAGCTATCATCAGGCAGAGCTCCCAGGGTCAAGCTTAGAAATGCCAGTGGCACTTTGATATCTATTAGCTGATGTGAGTTTTTTTTTTTTTCTTTTCTTTTTTGAGATGCTGGGAATAAAACTTAGAGTCTTGCCTGTGTTAGGCAAACTGTCTACCACTGAGCTATAGTTCCAGCCCCACTACCATGACTGCAATTTATTTAATTCAGGTTAGATGTCTTAATGTAGTTAACAGGCTTGAATTACGCTAAGGCTTCTGGAAGGAAGCTAGTGCAAAACTTACTTTTTCCTGTCATAGGCAATACTATGTCATGGTGTTAATGATTTAACAGAATAGTGCTTTTGTTTTAGTGTGTGTGTGTGTGTGTATAAAGTGCTGAGACAAACCCCAGGGCCTCCTACTTCCCTTGGCCACTGTGTTTGACTAGCCACACCCCACCCTAATCTACAAATAGGTTTGTTTTTGTCTTTAAACAATAAAATGTGCTTTTGGCTTGAAGCTGATGTTAACTTGATGTTCTTGCCATAAATTATCTGCTCACCACTCCAAATGTTTTTCACCAATTTTGGCAGACAAAAGCCAGCCACTTAGAAAAGGTAACATCAAAGCTTGGGCTTTGAGAAGGAGCCATTTAGCAGTGTGGTGAGGTGCTGCCCGGTGGAGCTGGGAGACCAGCCTTCTCACTCTTTGGCGCTGACAGAGAAGAGAAGGGTCACCTTGGAGCCCTAATCTAGAAATTGTCATGCATTGTTCTAATTATAAGCCACAAAACTGCCCAGTCACTTATGTATAGAAAAAGATCTGCAAGGGTGGCTTTCAGCATCTTTTTTTTTTTTTTTTTTTAATCTGAGTATAAAAGAGAACTAGCACTTATCTGACTTAACCTCACTGACAACTCCTGAATCTTACTTTTTGAAGGTTGGCAGGGTCACTGATGGCATCTTTGTTGAGTGGCTTGTGTGTCTGGCAGCTGTCCGTGGGGGAAGTGACTACAGACACCTCCTTCCCTAAAACTTGAGACCTCTGGTATCAATTTCTCATCTATGGGACTGACATTCAGGATTCTCTTGGGTAGTCACCATTTGGGGAAGAATAAGTCACCAGCAGGGACTCCACCCTAAGAGAACATTTTTGATGCTCTGTGAATACTTTTCCTGGTAAAAGAACACAGCTTTTGTGGCTTAAAAATATTTTTTATTTTTAGGTTTATTTGAGTGTTTTGTCTCTCTGTGTGTATATGCATCATGTACTTGTCTGCTGCCCAGAGAGGCCAGAAGAGGGCATTGGATCTTCTGTAACTGGAACTATGGATGGCTGTGAGCGACATGTGGGTCCTGGAAAGTGAACCCAGGTCTTTTGCAAGAAGCATCCCTTCACCATCCAGTTTTTGGGTTGTTTGTTTGTTTGTTTCAAGACAGGGTTTCTCTGTGTAGTCTTGGGCATCTTGGAACTTGCTCTGTAGTCCAGGCTGGCCTCGAACTCATAGATACCCACCTGCCTCTGCCTCCAGAGTGCTAGGATTAAAGACGTGTGCCACCAGCCAGTCCCCTGGCATCCAGTTTTTGTTTCATAACCTTCTGCTGTATGTTGTGCTTTCACATTTCTCTAACTCAAACTGTTAGTCCCTTGTGACAGAAAGAGATGCTCACTGACTTCTCAGTCAGCCTTTCTTAAACTTTCTGCACTTGAACAACTTGCCCAATCCGCAGCTGCAGCCATGGTTCACCTGTGCACTAGCTGCTGCCTTCATCACTAAGATGGCAGGCATCTTAGAGGGTTCAGTACCTGGCACAACCACTTACCGGGTAGGAGATGTGAACACGGAATTTAACCTTTCTGGGCTTCTGTTTCCTTATCTGGGAAGTAGGAATAATCATCATGCTGGCTGTGTTGTGTTGAGTGTGAAAAATCAGATGACACACGACAAGCGCTCAGAGGCATGTCAGCATGCAACTACCGTTCAGTCATTTTCAGGAAAGTGTGTTAATGACTTTAGTCGAGGTGTGCTTGGTTGCTAGGAACACAAGACTGTTAATGTAAATGACTTAAAGGTTTTCTTAGTAATAACTAAAGCCGTTGCATCCCACTGCCGCGACAGCTGGGACAGATGGTGGGAGATGGTGGGTCCCGGAACTGAAGGAACTGAACGTTGACAGCCCCTCTTCCCTCCTCTCATGGGGCTGTCCACTTCTCTCCAAGTGCTGGCTCTATTCTGCTTTCTGCAGACCAGCTTTCTTGGTTAACCACTGTACATGGGTCTAGAAATACCCCAAGTCTACTTAAATGCTACTAAATGCTGAGCAGTCCCTGTCATGTGACTACATCCCAGCCTGCTGCTCCCCCAGTTCCAAACCAGAGCTGGTGAGGCTGAGCAAGCAGTATGCTGGCCTTTTCCCTGGACTGCTGGACTAGGCTGACAACAACTGGAAGCTGTGGGGTAACCATATGGCAGCACCTCAGCTATGTAATAAAAATCTTTTCATTCAACAGTGATCTATGTTGGTAAAAGGGTCCATGTGGGAAGTGAGCAGCTGGATGCATTTTGACAAATTGAACACACGCATGCCCAGAGGACAGCCTGAAAACCTAAACCATGGCTGTCTGCCCTCTCCCTCTCCACTCTGGGTTAGCTTCTGCATGATTTTTTACTTCCGTACAGAAATCGTATATTTTATACTTTTTTTGTCCCTGGGTCCTCTTTCTTTTTTTTTTTTTTTTTTTTTTTTTTTTTTTTTTTTAA
This sequence comes from Mus musculus, assembly GCF_000001635.26. Taxonomy (NCBI): domain Eukaryota; kingdom Metazoa; phylum Chordata; class Mammalia; order Rodentia; family Muridae; genus Mus; species Mus musculus. The sequence goes on along the minus strand of NC_000080.6, from coordinate 65,103,402 downwards.
ATTTTATTTATTTTATTATTATATGTAAGTACACTGTAGCTGTATTCAGACACACCAGAAGAGGGAGTCAGATCTTGTTAAGGATGGTTGTGAGCCACCATGTGGTTGCTGGGATTCGAACTCTGGACCTTCAGAAGAGCAGTCGGGTGCTCCTACCCACTGAGCCATCTCACCAGCCCCCTCTTTCTTTTCTTCTTTTAAAAGATCAACTTTTACTTTATGTGTCAGAGTGTTTCACCTGCATATATACATATATTTGAACCATGTTTGTGCCTAGTATCTGTGGGGGTCAGAAGCGTGAGGAATCCCACTCTTTGGAAAAATCCTTTGGAAGTGTAGCTATATGGGGATGGTTGTCACTCCCCATATAGGTGCTGGGAGCAGAACCCAGGTCCTCTGCAAGTGCAGCCTGTGCTCTTGCCTGCTGAGTCATCTCTCCAGCCCCATTTCCTTTTCCTTAGCGTTGTGTTGATCAGAGACTTTATACCAGTGTCTGCTGCAGATCTGCAGTGCGCTCACTCCTGGTGCCGTATGAGTGTCGTGTTTTATGCGGTCTGTGCTGCTGGCCATTTGGGTAGTTTTCCACTTTTGTTAAATCTTTTTTTTTTTTTTTTTTAAACCAAGGTCTCTCATATCTAGGGTTAGAGCTGAGTAAGCCCTTTAACTTTAGATTCTCCTACCTGCACTTGTCCATTGTGAGATTACAGGCCTGCACCACCACAGGCCTGTATGTGCTAGATAAGAGCGCTACCAACCGAGCTACTTCCCCAGCTCTGTAAGCTCCTTTGTGCCCGTTCTTTGCGGTGATACTGTGAACTTCTGTTTAACTTACTGTTGCCCTAGCGGATATTGACTGTTTACCACTAGAGGCTTTCAGAATGTGTCAAATTAACTTCATTCTGTGTAGCTGAATTGATCTCCTACGAGTGCTGTTAGACTTTATCTGGGAGTGTCTTTTCTTCAGGTGACTGTCATGGTGTGAGGGCACGGCATGTTGGCAGCACTGGGTACCTTTGGTAGGCGCTCACCTTGCCAGATGTATAAACAGATGAGAGAATGGCGTGTGTCTCTGTGCTTTGGACATAAGCTCTATTTACAGGTGGGTTTGGGGTGATTTGTTGCTTAGGCTGCATTAATCGAGGTACATGTGATCCAAATTAAAACAGTCACATATGTCATTCTGAAACTTAAAATTAGGAACTGTTGGAGGCAAAGCACCGCTGGCAGACACTGTGTCACTAGGGGCTAGTGGCACAACAGAGCCTCTGCTTCCTAATTTCCTATCCTAATTCCTTAGGACAGAGGGATCTCTTTATGTGGTTGTTAAATCACAATGCAAGCCTATTTCTTTTCCCTTCTTTCTTTCCTTCCTTCCTTTCTCCCTTCCTTCCTTTCTTCCTTCCTTTTCTTTTTCTGAGACAGGTTTTCTCTGTGCAGTCTTAGTGGTCCTGGAATACCAGTCAGACTGTCTTTGAACTCACAGAGGTCCCCCTGCCTCTGGGTCACCACTGCTGACCACCTATTTCTGATTAAGTTCTGAAATGTAAGGTAGAGATGATAAGCACTGTAAAAGTTCCACCTAGGGTGAGGCCAGCGGGAGCTGGCTTTGTTGTATTCTGACTTCAGCTCCTTTCTGAAAGAAACACTGTGAATATGATAAAGCTTTTTGAGCCATAAATTTTGGTGAAGAGCTAAGTCCATAGGAAGAATAAAAAGGACTTGATCCAGGGTAGATATTAGAATTTTGAAAGATGGGTGGTGGAGACCCTGAGGTCAAGGCTTTAGGTCTTGGTGACTGAATGTAAGTGTAAAGAGAAACAGTGAAGTGAAGGTTGTGCTAGGTTTGGAGTTCCTGTCTTGGGAAAGATGAAGGTAAAGTCATTATAAACCAGGACATTCTGGGAGAGCCAGGAGGAAGGGATAGAAATGAATTCACTGTGAGAAATAGTAAATTTAACATCCTGGTGGATTACCTAGATTGTTTTGGTCAAGAATGTGGGGTTCCAGGTCAGGATGGTTTTGAGTCGTGGACTCTGCTGTGCCCTCTGTGGTCCCAGGCCTCTGCTTCCTGGAGTTTCATTTTCCCCTCTGTAGGGTGGTAATTCCTAGCCAGACTAAAATGAGGCAGCAGGCATGTAAAGGGTGTAACCTACTGCCTGGCAAGTAAGTATTCATAAAATATGAATTTGGGGGATGTTGTGGCTGTGATGGTATCTAGGGCGCCACTGCAAAACAAGGAGTGGAGTCCTGCAGCGGGGGAACTGCTGTCGATGGAACTGATGATAATCAGCAACCGCTTACAGTGGCAAGAGGTGTTAAGGAAAGCCAGAGTCACACTGCCAGTTTGGCATACCTTTTAGAAGGAGCTGGGGCAGGAGACTGACGAGGTTGAGAGATCCTGGGTGACAACCAGAGAGCAGCAGCCAGATATAATGTCCAGTAAGTTTCACAGGGATCTCCTTTTTCTCCCTAAAGCTTAGGTACAGGTGACATCAAGTCAGTCAGAGGTAGAAGCAGCAATGTGTTGTTACTGAGGTCCAACGGATGACTAAGTCCACCAGGCAGCTGTTATCTGCAAGTCTGCTCTTGCCAGAATGGAGATGAACCAACCCCTGGAAATTCTTACCTTGCCTCCTATCCTGTCCCATTGCCGGGCTCTTCCTGCTGCTGCTGCTGCCACTGCCGCCGCTACACATCTCTGGAAGAAAGCCAAGTAGACAAACTGCTGAAGGGAAGTTTCAAGTCGAACAGACAAAGCTTTCTCCATTTTTCAGTTCTCCAGTTCATAAAGTTTGTTCCTACTTCCCTGACATGTCTCAAAAAAAAAAAAAAAAAAAAAAAAAGGGAAGTCATTATATTTTGATATGTCAGTGGTGCAAGTAGAGATTTGGGTTTGTGTGTTTGTTTCTCCTTAAAGAGAGAGAGGAAGAGGCTGGCGTGAATGGCAAAGAAAATAGCGATACAGGGATATCCTGGCATCTTTGATGGCAGCAGAACCTTTCTCGGCTCTTCCGTGCTTAGCTTGAGAGGGGAGGATCCTGGAAACTCAACCGCCATCAAAACCAAGCTAGATGCTTTCGGGTTCTCATTTCCCAAATTCAAAGAATGAAATTCATGTACCACAGTGGGGGTGAGATTTAGGTGGAAAAACCCAAAAACCTACTGTTGGGAGAGAAAGACAGAGACGCTCCTGTCCAGCGGGAAGGGTCCTCTCCCCCCCAACCCCCGGGGGCTGGAACCCCACTGAGCAGCGTCACTGCCTGCAAGTTAATTGGGCTTTAGCGGATGGAGGCAGGAAAGAGGATGAGTTACCCAGTTCAGCTTTCATGCCAGGTGTCGAGGTCCTTGCAGTTTGGGTCACAGCCTCAGTATGGCGTCCAGGAAAGGGGTAGGAGACGACGACCTCCTTCCTGGCCTCTCCAGCCTGGTGGCACTTGGCTTAGGCACTTGTGGCATCTTTGACCTATTTCCAGCCTTTAGCCAAGAAAAGGCCGATCACTCCCTGCGCCCCAGCCTTGTCTAGTCAATTTCTACCTCCTGCGCTCATCAGTGGGAGAGAGGAGCGTTACATGTCCCCAGAAAGGGAAGGAGGAAGGATGGTTCGATGGTTAGTTGTTGTCAACTTGACACAAGCTAGGATCTTCTGAGAAGAGGGAACCTCAGGTATGGGTGGGTAGCACGTGCCTTTAATCCCAGCAGAGGCAGGCAGATCTTTGTGAGTTTCAGGCCAGCCGGGTCTACATAGTGAGTTCCAAAATAGCCATGTAGAGGGAGACCTCAAAATGTTCTCCCCCAAGTGGAGAGAGGGAGGAGGGAAGGGGGGAAGGGAGAAACTCGTCTATCAGATTGGCCTGTGGGCAAGTCTGGGGCAGACCCAGCCTATTATGCACAGAGCCACCCTTGGGCAGGTGGTCTCTAGTGTAAAAAAGAAAAAAAAAAAAAAAAGAAAAAAAGAAAACTGAGCCAGCCATGGGAAACGAGCCAGTGAACAGCCTAACTTCAAGGCCTCTGTTTCAATTTCTGCCTCCAAGGGCCCTGCCCTGCTTTAAAGTTTATGCTTCAGCTTCTTTCAATAATAAACTGTGACTGGGATGTGTACGCCTAATAAACCCTTTCCTCCCCAAGTTGCTTTTGGTCGTGGTGTTTTATCATAGTTACAAGAGAGTAAAATAGGATAGATGAGGGAAAGAGCGGAGCCTGACTTGGAGATGGGTGGAGAGATCAGGAGATGAGGAGACTGCTCCAGAAAATCAACTGTCAGGGTTTTAAAAATGTTTTGTTTTGCAAAGGGAATGGTTAACTCAGTCTGCCGTGGGAGTGGAATCCTGTTTTCTCAGCCTCCCTGTCCTGAGCACTGGGTCTGGGTGCTCCCAAGAAGGGCAGGTGGAAGGGTCAGCAGCTGTGAAACCATCTCTGGGGTGCAGTTCTCCTTAAAGTAACAGACCACCCAAGCACAGGGATGGAAATGAGCTAACCTAGCTGGGTGTGTCTGGACTCTGTGGAGGAAGCCCTGGGGCAATAGCCTTGTTTTGGGGGACTCAAATAAATACGGAGAAGCAATCTGACTTTAAACTATACTACAATTGTTAATTTTAATAGATGAGTTTGAACTGTTTTCTAAATTAACTCGTGCTACTTTTAAAATTGATCCTATCTCCTCCCTCTTTCCTTCCCTTCTCCTCCTCCCCCCCCCCCCCCCCCCGGTCTCTCTCTGCCTCCTCTGAGCCCTCCCTGCCCCTGCCCCCCCTTCTCTCTATATTCTCTCTGTAGTAGAAGGGTCTTCCCAATTCCCAAACCACAGAGCCTGGCTTTAAAGTATTTAAAAGATACTCCTTTTAGTCCATAACTTGCAAGGTTGATTAATCTGTTTTGCAAAGCCGGGGATTTTTTTTCCCCCTAAGCATCTACTCAGCCCCGCCCTTTATTTGCAGCTAAATATTTAAAAGTGTTTCAGAACTGTGGGTCATTGCTAGCACGGGGTACCACATTTGGGCATGGGCTTATTTTTAGGTTGAGGGTTACCCAGATTAATGGGGCCTCTTCTCCAGGCTCCTGGCCCTTCTCACAATCACTGGCACCCAGCCTGCGCCTGGGATCCAGGAGGGCAGAGCCCACCGCCCCCCTCCGCCTGTGCCTTCGGACGCGTCCGGAAAGTCACGAATGTCTCTGCGCTTTCCTCTCGCTCGGCAGACGCAGGTTCGGCCGTTTCCGGCCCATCTTCGGCAAGTTCCGCCGGCGCGGGTCGGAAATGGCCGCCGGCCGGCAGGGGGAGTGGAGGATCCGGCCGGCAGGGGGAGTGGAGGATCCGGCGCGGCCTGGGAGGCGCGCAGCCGGCGGCCAGAGCGGCTTGTGGGAAGCGGACTTTCACGCAGGCAACGGCGGTGGCTCGTTACTGACTGGAAGCCGGTAGGAGTCCGGGCGGCATGGAAGCCCGAGGACCCGGGCAGGGCTGGAAAGGCTGGTGGGAAGCACCGGGCAGCCTTGAGCTTGCGGCTGTGGCGGGCGGGGGCACGAGCGGCGGTGCCTGGGAGCTGCGGCGGCGGCGCAGCCGGGTAGGCCTGCCCCGCGCGGGGGCCTCGCTCCGCTGGGGCCGGGCACTAGCGGCCCACGGGAACATCTCCCGTGGAAGCGCAGCCTTCAGCTCCCCGCGATCACTCCCACATCTGGCCGCTTCTCCTCGGCACAGCTGCGCGCCGCTGCCCGTCGGGCTCTTCTCTCCAGGTGGCCACTTCCTGCCAGGGGTCCAGGTGTTGCTGTGCTCTGTGTCCTCCCGGGGCCTGGGTGTGCCACAGCTGAGGGATTGGGGGTCCCCGTGACGCCCCACATGGAGTGACTGTTCTGTTGGCGACAGCCCCATGTCAGAGCCCGAGAAGCTGGGCAGCACCGAGTGTTTGCCCTAGTCCATAGTGAGCAGCTGCTTAGCCTCTGTTGAGATATCCACGGCCCTGAGCCCACTGAAAGTCGATGGGTGTCAGCCTCCAGCCTGGATCGCTGCTCTTTAAATTCTCAAGGCCTTTAATAGATCCTCTTCTTTTGGGGAAGAGGAAAGTCAATATGTGATTTAAGAGGTGGCAGTAAGCGGTTCTTCACTTTTGTCTTGTTCTTGTTCCACTTGGAGAGTCTGGCATTTCAAGGCTGGACTTCTTGACCCTCTCTCTTCTACCCTCCCTCCCTTCCCATCCATCCATCCATCCATCCATCCAAGCAGGCTTGGAGGTTCCTGTCTATTGCTCAACAGTTAGCTTTCCCCTCTGACTCAATGACTATAACTCTCTGTAGAGTCTGGGATGGTGGTTCTTCCCTGGGGCATTGATAATCTTGAGTGAAACTAGACTTTCTCAACAGCTTATTCCAGCAGAGGACTTTTATATAAATCGTAATGAAAGAAAAACCACTTTCTTAAACTCTTACTTGGTGTGTTAAACATATCTATTTCCTGTGAGGATTTCCAGATCTTTGCCCGTGGAGAGCCTGAAGAGCCTGAAGAGTTGACGTTAGTCTGAATGCTTTCTGGAGGAGACCTAGAATTGTGGCTATTAAGAATTGTGTGTGGGTGTTTTGTTTTGTTTGGTTGTTGGAGATAGGGTCACGCTGTAGCCCAGGCTGACCTGGAGTTCTTGGTGAGCCTGTTGCTTCAGCCTCTGCAGTGTTGGGATTATAAAGCTGGAGCCACCAAATCCAGACCTAGCATCTTCAGAATCCTTGAGACACCAGTTTGGACACCAAAGGTGAAGGTAGAACTAACAAAAAGCTTTGTGTGTGTGTGTGTGTGTGTGTGTGTGTGTGTGTGTGTTTATTCTCATCCTCACTTTCTAGAAGAAAAAACCATTATTAAGTACCTGGTGTCTGTTGGAATCTCTTAGTGATTAGGTCTGAGAGCTTTGTTTTTTGCCTGTGAGAGTAAAAGACCTCAGTAACCAGGTGGGAGAGAAAAATGGACTCTAGAAGAGAGGGGGAGGTCTAAAATAGGCTAGTAGCTTTCAGAAGGAAGTGTGCAGGTTGGAAAACGCTGTGCTGTGTGAAGGCGCTAGACCAGGGTGTGGGGTGTGTAGGCAGGCAAGAGGCTCACCAGGAGTTCCAGGCCAGCCTGCTATAAGCCATGATCTCTAGCCTAGTGGGAAAGGTCAGTGAGAGGTGGGGAAGGAGTGAAGCAGGGCCTGTCAGTTGAGTGACTGAGTTGGTTTGCTTCTTTACCTGTGGAACCCAGGGCTTCCCACATGCTGTACGGCACGCCCTCTACCATTGAGCTACAGCCTTTGCTTTGGTGGTAGCTGGAGAGGGGTTAAAGGTATTGTTTAAAGTAAAATAAGGTATTAGAAATAAGAGTGTCTCACCAGATGGAGTCCCGGTGAGGCTCTAATTGTCTCTGTACATAGTTCAGTGTGAAGCAAGGACTAAGAACCAAGGCTGCCGGGCACCTTTAATCCCAGCACTTGGGAGGCAGAGGCAGGCGAACTTCTGAGTTCAAGGCCAGCCTGGTCTACAAAGTGAGTTCCAGGACAGCCAGGACTACACAGAGAAACCCTGTCTTGAAAACACACACACACACACACACACACACACACACACACACACACACACACAAACCAAGGCTCTTCCATCAAAAGTTCTAAAACTACTCAATAATATTTGCTGGAGAACTAAGTTGAGTTGAGAAAGTTCTTGGTGAGTTGTTTCTTTGCAGGCAGGTTCTAGTAGCACATGCCTGAAACCAGCTTGCTAGGTGTACCAGGAGTCCAAGGTCATCGTTAGCTACATAGGAGAGTTTGTAGCCAACCTAGGTTACACGAGGCCTATGTCAAAAAATAAGCCAACCAACAAACATTTTATTTACATTCATTTCCTTTTACTTTTGGTATCTGCTCCCTTTGAGAATCTGTGATAATGGGACAGCTGAGCAAACGGGAAAGACTTTTCACGTGTTATAGGTTCCATGAAATAGCAGATTGTGTGCAGATGAAGTTGAGAACTCAAGGACAGAGGTAGACTAACGTGTGAGCATTGTCTTCTCCTGCCTGAACCTCTTAGACGCACCTTTTGTGATTGAAGTCTTTCAGGTGTCTTGGGTGATATAAGTAGGTGTAAAAGAAGCTGGAGCTCTTAAAAAAGAAATCTCTATTAAAATTTATTTTTATTTATACGAGTATACTGTAGCTGTCTTCAGACACACACCAGAAGAAGGCACCAGATCCCATTACGGATGGTTGTGAGCCACCATGTGGTTGCTGGGAATTGAACTCAGGACCTCTGGAAGAACAGTCAGTTCTCTTACCCGCTTGAGCTATCTTCTTTAAAAAAAAAAACAAAAAACAAAAAACAAAAAAACAAACCAAATCTGTAGCCTTGAGGTGCAGAGGGACAGAGAGACTCATTTAATAGTGTGGCTCCTCTATATAGTCTATAATGTGTGTTGTAGGGTATTGCTCAGAGGCATCCAAATGAACCATTAAAATCCCAAGGATGGGGGCTGGTGAGATGGCTCAGCGGGTAAGAGCACTGACTGCTCTTCCAAAGTTCTTGAGTTCAAATCCCAGCAACCACATGGTGGCTCACAACCACCCGTAACAGGATCTGATGCCCTCTTCTGCTGCAGTCTGAAGACAGCTACCATGTAGTTACGTATAATAATAAATACATCTAAAAAAATAAATGAATAACATCCCAAGGATGGAGCCATACAAAGGAGAGCAGCACATACATAATATAGTGTAGAATCTAATCTGTTTAGTAGTTAATACCTGCACGTATCCCAGAGATCAAGTCTGGGTGCAGTAAAGTGTGGAAAAGCATGTGGTCTAGGAAGCCCAGTGTCTGCCCTAAAGAGTCAGCACAGTTTGCATATTCTTCCATTCGGCTGAGCCCCATAACTTGGAGACTGACTGGCCATGTTAATGATTGACAGCTGCTTTGTGTGGACACTTTTACCCTGTAATCTTGTCCTCTCACGTGTTGTCATCTGAAGTGTTCCCAACTTCTTTTAAATATTTTTCTCAACAGAAATATTTCATAGCCCAAGGGAGGAATATAAAACAGAAATAGGTTGGGAATATGCCCTCAGTCTATGTAACAAGACCGCTAAACTGTGTAAGCACATGGGCCTGGAGAAATGGCTCAGTGGATAAGAGCACACATTGTTCTTGTAGAGGATTCAGGTTTAGTTCCTCAGCACCCACATCAGGTTGTTCACAACAGCCTAGATCTCCTGGCTCAACACCCTTCTGACCTCCTTGTTACGTACACAGACACACAAATAATAAATGTTTAAAAATAAATTTAAGGGGCTAGAGACCTGGCTTGGCAGTTATGAGCACTGCCTGCTCTTCCAGAGGTCCTGAGTTCAATTCCCAGCAACCACATGGTGGCTCACAACCATCTGTAATGGGATCTGATGCCTTCTTCCATGTGACTGAGGACAGTGATAGGGTCTTCATGAAATAAATAAATCTTTAAAAATAAATAAATAAAAATAATAAATCTTGAAAAAATAAATATAAATTAAAATATAAACACTGTGATGGATTAAAATAGTGTTTTTATTTGTTGTAGAAGTTCTTTGCCATTTTTGTGTTCTTTTCTTTTGGGGGGGGTTTTGTTTGTATGTTTGTTTGTTTGTTTGTTTTGAGACAGGGTTTCTCTGTGTAGCCCTGGCTCTCCTGGAACTCATTTTGTAGACCAGGCTGTCTTTGAACTCAGAAATCTGCCTGCCTCTGCCTCCCAAGTGCAGGGATACAAGGCGTGCGCCACCACGCCCGGCTTTTTTTGTGTTCTTTTCTTCTATAGAATTTATTCTTTAGGGGATGGAGAGATGGCTCAGCTGTTAAAAGAGCAATGGCTGCTCATTCTGAGGATCTGGGTTCAATTTCCAGCACCTACACGGTAGCTCGCAACTGTTTGTAACTCCAGCTTCAGGGAATCTGAGACCCTCACACAGATACATATGCAGGCAAAACCTCAGTGCATATAAAATAAAAATAAGCAAACATCATTTTAAAAAATTAAAGAATTTATTCTTCAGAGTCACTGAGGGGCTGCAGAGTGAGAAGAGTGACTTGTTACTCTTTCAGTTTTGGTTCCTAGCACTCACATGGTGGCTCATAACCATCAGTAACTCCAGTTTCAGAGGATGGTGCACTCCTCTGACCTCTGCAAGCACCAGGGCGGTATGTGGTGCATAGGCATACTTTCAGGCAAAATACTCATAGAATAAAAAAGTGAAATAAATTAAAAAACCCAGACACTGAGAGATAGGAGGCTAGACACTAACAGGCTGATGTGTGTGTTTGTGTGTGTGTGTGTGTGTGTGCGCGCGCGTGCGCGCGCGCGCGCTGAGGATTGGCAGGTAGTGGAAGACTGAATGCCCAGGAGACCTGACAACTGAAGCTACACAGAGGAGGTGGTAAGGCTCTTAAACTGGTTGGAAGTATTTACTGACCTGTCTGCATCTAAACTTTTTTTTTTCCTTAAGGATTTATTTATTGATTATACATAAGTGCACTGTAGCTGTTTCAGACACACCAGAAGAGGGCATCAGATCTCATTACAGATGGTTGTGAGCCACTATGCTCACAACCATCTGTAATGGGATTTCAACTCAGTCCATGCTCTTAACCGCTAAGCCATCTCTCCAGCCCTGCATCTAAACTCTTACAGCGATGCCACCATCCCAGCTTGTGACTCAGGCCAGAAGGTATTTTCTTAGATCCAGCTGTTTATTTTGTCTCACAAGTGTCATCATTTCGGACTGCATAGAAAAATTGCAGCTGTGAGAAGACAGTCGCCGTGTCTGCTTCGTCGCTTTGACATAGGCTGCATGCTGGTGGTTGTTTGAATCAAGTACACCTTATGCAGAAGCCAGCATTTAGAAACAGGAAGGTTTCGTGTTAAAAATCACTGGTTTTGTCTTGTTCTGAGGAAATGGTTGTAGGGTTGGTTTGTGCTTAACTTCCATGTGATGACAGCAAATGGCATAGGTGTCGACAGACTGCATTTTTGCTCTCTTTCCTGGCCAACTTCAGTTGTCTGTCTGTATGTATGTCTGACTCGTAAGGCCTCTGCTGTACACAAAGCATTCCATTTCCACCAGCTGTTTCTTATTTGAAGGTTTTAAATCCCCTTGCCAGCTTTTGAGGCCCCTGCCCTCCAGTTTCTGTGTTCGTGGCCTTCCTTCGGCGTGGCTCTCAGCACAGATCACAGAATTCGGCACCAGTGCTGAGGACACTTTTGCCTTTCACCCCCCCCCTTTGTTTTTGTTCTTTTTAAAAAAGAAAAAAACAAATTCAAGGCGGACAGGCTTGTCCTAAGTGGTTGGATTATCCTTGCTGCGCTGATGGCAGTAGCTGGAGTCCGACCCGACCTGCCAGTGCCTCAGCCCCTGCTCAGTTAAATGCAGTCATTCCCATGCAGTTGGAGATCAAAGTGCGTGCTTTGTCTTTATCTATATTGGATTTCCTCTGCAGAAATCCAGCTGATAGCTCTTTGTATCTTGGATTTTCTCCCAGGCGTGACTGACCCTTCTCAGCATGACTTCCTTTATTTCTTAGTTGTAAAATACCCAAAGCACTGTGTCTTGGGAGGAAGAAAACAGTAGATAAGGCCCCAAACTTGTTATTAATGGACTCCATGGAAAGTAGGGGTGGGGTGGGGAAGGGGTGCTAAAAGGAAAGTGAGGTGGGACGGAGGTCTGGAGCCTTTTTGCGTCTTCACTTGACACAATGGCATCTGTTCTTCCAATAAAAAACCAAACCAAACCAAACCAAACCATGTGACCATCTGGGCATTTCATGGGCAAGGTGCTTGTCAGTCAAGTCCTAGTGTCTGGAGGACACTGAGACCAGCTACTCAGAGCTGATCCCTTTAGGAGTTAGGAAGGTTGAAGAAGGGCGTGGTGACTGTCATCCCCGGGTCATCAGGAGTTTGAGATTAGCCTGGGTTACATAGATTCTGCCCCCAAACCCAAAAGGTGTCAAGAGCTTAGGAGTCAGGAGGAGGCCTTGAAGGGCTGGTGAGTCAGAAGATGCCGGTGATAAAGCAAGGGCAGAATTATGCTCTCAAGAGTCACAAGCTGGTTTACAAACGGGTAAGCCAGCTTTTGCTTCAGCTCTGTGTCTCCCCGCGAGTCAGTGCCAGGGTACTAATGGTAGCCGTTATGTGGGCCACAGAAGAAAGGAAAAGTCCCGTGTTCTTGAGAAATGGAAGCCTTAGAAGGATCAATTAAGTCTGTGTCATACCACAGAGGAGACCTGGAGACCTTATTAAACTGCTTCCTTCCCACATGTCTCTCTCACTTTCAGAAATATGCTTGGGGAAAAAAGACATAAGAGGTCTGTGATTCCACCACTGGGGAGATAAAGGCAGAGGCAGGAGGATTGTCACAAGCTTGGGGCTAGCCTGCTTCACATGGAATTAAAAAAAGAAAAACAAAACAAAACTTAGTTATTTATATATTTTTTTTTGTGGGGGTTGGGGCAAGGTCTTACGGTATAACTTTAGTTGCCCTGGAATACACTATGTAGACCAGGCTGGCCTCAGACTCACAGAGATGTACCTGCTCTGCCTCTCAAGTGCTAGGATTTTGGGGGTGGGGGGAAAGAGGGAGGGAAATAGGAAGAAAGCAAAAATTCTTCATAGCTTTGTAATATAAAAGAGCCACAGTTGGTGTTTTGCGTCTGTGTATTTTTCCATTTGAATACATGGTTCTGAATGTTATTTTACCACTAATATAGCATTGTAACTGTGTCCCATCTTAAAATTATTGAGAAGTTTGCAGTCCAGTGTCCATAGAAGTGACATCATGCTTACACTTAGCTGTACTGACCTTTTTGGGTGTTTTGTTGTGTATATTGTAGAAAGACTGCTGAGGTGGTTACAGCTCGTGTGTAGGTCTTTGTCACCTAGAACCTAGCCCTAGAACGTGGAACTGTTGAGTTAAAGATAGGAAAAGTTAGGCGTTTCATCCCCACTCACTCACAGGTAACTAATACCTACCATACCTGCTGCCTGTGTGGCCCCCAGTGCTCTGAACTTCACCTTAGTGTTTGAGCATTCTTGCAGGTCATTTTTTTTTCCTAGTCATGACTCTTAAGGCTTTCTGGAAGTGGAGTTAGGGGTCAGGACAGTCTCAGTTTGCCAAGCTGTGTTCCAAAAAGGCATGGGACCAGATTCTGAGAAGACTGGTAGACCGTTCGTGTGGCTGGAACATGCTTGCTTGACTTCCCCTCGGCCCTTTCAATTAGCAACTTCTTGTCTTTATTCTTTGACCACTTTTAATGTTTTTCCCTTTTAAACTCTGGTCAGATGAGACCAGAGTCTTTTGATCATCACCCCCAGCCCCCAACACACAGTCCCTTGATTCACAGGTAGTCAGGTGTGTTTAACTCCTGTGGTGTGCTAACTGCTGTGTGTTTAACTTCTGTGGGTGCGCTGCTGTGCGTTTGCTTGGATTCCTAGAAAAGTAGCCATGTTCAACTTGAGCTAAGGTGACAGGCATGTTTTCCTTTTCTTATGGTTCATTTGTGACAGTTTTTCTTTTTAAATTCATCTGGGAGTTTTTTATTCTGGTTAGTTATAGAAATCTGTCCCCTCCCCCACCCCACCCCCCATAGATAATCATTACATTATTTACTGGACTGTCAACCATGGTACACTTTAAAAGCTTGCAACAAAATACTTCCCTGTCTCTCCGCCTCCCTTCCCTCTTGTTTGTTGTCCTGCTCAGGCTGTCCTACAACTCGCTGTCCTTTGCTTGAGCCTCCTGAGTGCTAGGACTACAGGAGTGCACTGCCAGGCCTAGTTTTTTGTTTGTTTTTAATCACAAAAATGATACATACTTACCAAGTAAAAGAAATAGCAACAGAGTATTTCTTGCCAGGAGACAGATCGTAGGCGAGTGAGAAGCTGTGCGCTGGGTGCAGGTCCCACAGATCCTGGCTTGTGTCTGGCTCCACAGTTTTTTGCTATAGTGTCTTAAACAACTTTCCTAACCTCCACGATTTACCACAACATTGTCTGTAAAGCAGAAATAACGGGAGCCCCCAAGTGGCTTCTGAAACGATTGATAGTGCGAGCTGTGTTGTCTGGAGCATGCTGTGCCTGGCGCCGCAGAGGTGAAGGAACTGTGGGTGCAGTGTTGTTGCTGGCTTTCTGCCTCTATCTAGGTGCAGAGTTGTCTTCCTTAGTTGGCTTTAATTACATTGATTCACTTGCCACAGCCTTCAAAAAAAAAAAAAAGTCAGGTCTCATGGCCATGGTCACAATGTGTGGGTTTTGATAGAATTCTCCTGCTCAATGAGGCAATTTTGGCTGAAATGGGAAAAAGAAAATAGTACTGTATGTGTGGATACATAGGTAGGTCTTGGGTGCACAGGTAAAGATACTGATCTATCATTTTCTCTTTTAGTAAAGAAACACTGTAAAGCTGAAGAGAGCCGTGGCTCTAATCAGTGTGGTTATAGTGCATGAGCACAGTCACGGAGGGTGTAACCATCATCTTATTGTGTATGCCTATGGGACATGCGATTCTCCGCCTTAGATGAGTGTCACAGGCAGTTTAGCACAATGGTTGCAACCTGAATCAGACAGGCTGCCTTGGTAAGTACACTGTAGTTGACACCATGCTTTGGCTTCCTACAATGTGTACACGGTGTAGTGGCATCGACCTGTGTGATTATTGGATGATTAAGGTGGTGTATTGAGGAATGTATAGACTTAACCTGGCACACACGGAGCACTTAGGAAGTGTTGGCTCACAATTATTGAGAGCCGAATTAAGCACATGCAAGGTTTCACTTGGCAACACCTGGAAGGGCAACCAACCCAAGTGAACAGGCACATCTGGTGAGTGTCTTGAAATCATTTCCTCCACGTCCTCTTTGTTCTCTCCTCACCCTCCCCAGCTTGTTAGGATATAGCTGTTGAAAGACACTAAACAGATCTAAGTAAACAGATGTCCCAAAGTATCCTAGTAAACAAGAGCTTTATTCTCTTTTTGTTTTCCCAGTCAGGGTTTCTCTGTGTAGCTGTGGTCCTGGCTGTCCTGGAACTCGCTCTGTGGACCAGGCTGCCCTTGGATTCACAAAGATTCACCTACTTCTGCCTCTCCAGGGCTGGGACTAAAGGCATGAGCCCCATGCCCAGCTTCGACGCAGAGCTTTAGTCTTAAAAGAAGAAAAGTCAAGTAGAATGGTTAGGATGTGAATATATCTTTTTTAAATAAACTCTTAAAAGCAAGGTCCTGATAGAACAGAATAATATTCCTGCCAATTGAGGAGCTAGCTGAATGCTAAGGAATGCTAGAGGAGAAGGTAGCTACAGAGGAGGTGACAGGGTTGTGTGTGTGTGTGTGTGTGTGTGTGTGTGTGTGTGAGAGAGAGAGAGAGAGAGAGAGAGTGGGAGAGAGACAGAGACAGAGAGGAGAAGAGGTGGTAGAGGAAAGAAGGAGGCAACAGAGGAGGAGGTGATGGGGGTGACAGAAAACAGACAAAGAGAAGATGAAGACAAAAGGAGGTGATGTGATGGGGAGGCGACAGAGGAGGAAGTAGGAGGTGATAAGGGTGTAGGAATAGATGACAGGGAAAGAGGTGACAGGGCTGTAAATGTCAAATTTGCCTAGAGATGACAGTGTCAGCTGAGAGTTTGATGAGTATTTTAGTGATAGCTGCCATCTCTCTGAGGGAGATTTAAAAACTAGAGAGGAAAAAAATTCAGTTTCTCTAAACAGTTTCTGATCGGGTTGAACAATCTGTTGAAGTAATGACCTTAGTTTTGAACCAAATAATTCTAACTTGAGTCTAATGGGAGTCTAGGGATTTGGCAGTTGTCCTTTGTAGTTGGGAAATTCTATGGACTCTGTAAGATTTATAGTGGCTTGTATATGGAGTCTTTTTCTTCTTTATACCTGCTTGGTGTGGCTCTTCTAATGGTAGAGTATGTTTCCCTATCATTCTCTGGGAGAAGAGAGAGAGAGAATTCTTCCATACTCTTAACTTCCACTTAGTACGGAGGACAGATGGCTCTGGGTCCCTTCCTCTGTGCCCGGTCCTGGTCTTCTAGCTTTGACCAGACAGCTTATAGGAGATGTGGTGAGCTAAGAGGTAACTGAGTTCTACCCACCTGTCACCATTACTAGTGAATGTTGATAAGTAGAAGCCTGGATTCTGTTCCTTGGAAATGTATGATCCTCTTCCTAGTAAACAATGATTTAGTAAATAGCAAGACATTCTTTCTAACTGAGCAGCTGCACATGGAAACACGCCCTGGCTCTATGCAGAAATGCTCAGGAAGGCCTTGATCGTTATGGAAACTAGAAGCATCTGCCTGGTGCTTACCTAGCACACAGAAGGGCTGCACTAGTGCAAGGCCTTTTCCTGTGGGTGGGTATTCAACTACTAATGCCTGTGTGGGGGTAATGTTTTAACTGCTAGTGCTTTTGTGGTAGGATATCTCAGGGTAGGAGAACAGGGGTTTTGTTTTCTTTTTTTAAACTCTGGCGGACCTTAAATTGGCTGTGTAGCTAAGGGTGACCTTGAATTTTTTTTTTAAAGATTATTTATTTTATGTATGAGTACACTCTTGCTTTCTTCAGACACACCAGAAGAGTGCATCGGAACTCATTACAGATGGTTGTGAGCCACCATGTGGTTGCTGGGAATTGAACTCAGGACCTTTGGAAGAGCAGTCAGTGCTCTTAACCAATGAGCCATCTCTCTAGCCAACCTTGAACTATTTTTAAAATTTATATTTTATTACTTTTTAGAATTGTGTGTATATGTGTGTGTCTCTGTGTGCCTGTGAATACAGCGCCTTCAGAATCCAAGAAGAGGACATTTGGATCCTCTGGTCCTAGTCCATTGTGGGCCGCTGACTTGGGAACCAAACTCGAGTCCTTCGCTAAGCTGTGACTTCAGCCCTGACCTCGAAGTCTTGATTCTACTGCTTCCGAATCACAGGCGTGTGCCACCGTGTCTGACTTAACAGCTCTTAATAGAAGTGAAAAGAAAAATCAGGTTGCAAAAGAGAACATACGGTGTCCTAGTTTTGTAAGCATGTCTGCGTGGGTAAGGGAAGCCTCTGCCTTTGGCAAACAACATATGTGTTTCCCCTTCAGAATCTATATTATGTGGTGCAGTCCAGAGAGAGGTAACTTCTCTTTAAAGCAGTCAATTGGGGGGGGGGGTAGGAAGCAGGGGCTAAGAGTCTAAGGATCTGGTCAGTAGGCTGGGGTGGCCTCACCCGAGGGGGTGGTCAGTGTTAGTGACTTGGGCTTGTTTGTACTTTCTCAAAGATGAGGAGAAGCCCCGGAGTTTGTGAGCGGTAGGATTGGGACACCCTGTTGAGAGTATAGATCTTCAGGGAAGCAGTACGGGACAGAGAGCCTCTACCACAGGCACACAGATATCTCTCTTACCCTGGCCTGTGGGTTGTCAGGAGGAGGAAAGGGCCACCAAGAAAGCACGGCTGTGGTTTTCCTGTCTGTGGATTCTGTGTTCACATTTATCACTGCTGTGTGGTGTCGAGAATCTCTAGGTTGAGAAATTGACATGAAACAGAAGGCCGGTAATAAAGCCGGGCTATCTGTCCAACAGACCGTTCTAGATGGGTGCCCATAGGTTTCTCAGGAATAAGCAACCCCAAAGAGTGACTGATACAGGATTACAAAGGAGGCCATCTGCCATCTGATAAGCAAGGATCAGCGGCTACAATAAGGTGAGCCATGGAAGACAAGGAGTAGGTACTTGTCTGGACCTTCTGGGGCTCCTGGAGACTCAGAATAGTTGACAGAATTAAAGCCCAGTGCTGGGTGAGTAGTGATAGTCAGAGGAGAGAACTGACGATCATGCCTGTAGGCTGCATCTGGCTTCTAGGTTACACACATGAAGGAAAGAGTGAGAGAGAGAGGAAGGGGTGATGGGGGAGGGGGGGAGGGGAAGAGAGAAGAGAGAGAATATGAATATGAATGTATGTGTGTGTGAGTGAGTATGTGTGGGTCTAACTGTGTAGACCAGGCTGGCCTTTAACTCACAGAGGTCCACCTGCCCCTGTCTCCCAGGTGCTGCTGGGATTAAAGGTATATGTCGCTGTGCCCAGTGAGTGTCTTGCTTTTTATAGTTTTCAGTCTAAGAATAAACATTTTAAAAGTGTTGTTTTAAATTTTTTAAAGATTCATTTTACTTTATGTATATTAATATTTTGCATATGTGTGTTTATGTGTGTACCACATGCATGCCTGGAGTCATAGAGGTTAAAAGAGGGCATCAGATCCCTTGGAACTGGGTTCCAAGCCACCATGTGGGTGCTAGGAACTGAACCTGGGTCCACTGCAAGTGGACTGCAAATGTTCTTAGCTACTGAGCCATTTCTCCAGATCTTTCCTCCTTTTAAAAGACTGAAATATGCTGCAGATATTTTTTTTTGTGACCTCCACACATACTAAACTATTAGCTGTCATTGCTGAAAGTTTCCCAACTCTTAAATTAGACAGATATGAAGAAATTGCCAGAAGGCAGCACAAAGGGCAAAGTGAAAATTGTAAAGGAGATGAGAAGGTTTGGAGGCTGGAATGGGCTCTGACAGGCACCAAGTATAGACCCAAGGGGAGACAGAGGCGGACTATATCCAGCCAGAGAGTGCAATTAATAAACTTCTAGGTTAGCGACATGAGCCCTAAGATTCAGAAAGTTCAGCGCTCCTCTCCAAATACAAACCCTACAAGTAAACTGATTTTTCAAACAGCAGAGCATGGGCCTGGGGAGCTTGTTCAGTGGGTAAAGTGCTTTCTGCACAAACAGGAGGACCTGCGCCTGCTTCCCAGCACTCCTAAACTCCACATGCAGTGGCATGCATCTGTGCTGGGCAGGCAGAGGTGCAAGCATCCTTGGGGCCAGTCAGTAAGTACAGCTTAATGGTATGCTACAGGGTTGCTAAGAGATCTTCTCTTAAAAAGTAAGATTGGAGCCCTGTGCGGTAGCACAGGCCTTTAATCCCAGCCCTCAGAAGCAGAGGCAGGTGGATCTCTGAGTTGGAGGCCAGCCTGGTGTATAGAGAATGTTCCAGGATATCTGTATGTGTAAGGCAATTTGATCCCACTGTCTGATTGAGTGTGGAGAAGGAAAATTGTGTGTGAGGGGAAAAACCGACCCGAAGGAATGAAGGCAGCACAGAGAGGAGCAGAATATTGTAAGCAAAGAAATGGGCAAGGACATGAGCAAACCTAAACCAGCCAGAGCCTGGTAAGGACTGTGAGCTAAGGCTACCGTGGATCACCATGTGCCTGGTGCAGGTTACCACGCCGTGCTCTGAGCGGAGGGAGCCAACGGTATGCTTTGTATTTTACGGGTAACCATTAGAGAAGACAGATAAAATATAGTTCTCCTTAGTATGAGAGAGGGACTGTGTTAGGTTCTGTTGATTATAAAACCTGCAGATACTCAAGTTCCTTATGTAAAATGGTATAGTGTTTGTACTTCCTGTTATGAAGAACTTTAATACATGCTGTGGTGACCCCCAACCATACAAATGAAACCATAATTTTCATTTACTACTTCATAACTGTAGTTTTACAACTGTTACAAATTGTAATTTAAATATCCATGTTTTCCGTTGATCTTAGGTGACCCCGTGAAAGGGTTGTTTAACCCCTCAAAGGTTTAGCGACCCACACACAGAGAAGAATCCCTATGCTATGTGCTTAAGGCATCTCTAGATTACTTGTAATACACTACTTGTCTGTCTGTCTTCTATTGTCACAAAACACTTGAGGTTATGTAATGTAGAAAATAAGGAGGCTTATCTGGCTCAGTTTTTTATTCATTGGTAATTTCATACATAGGTATAGTTTTTGATCTTATCAGCCCCCCACTACCCACCCAACTCCTTGCCTCCTTCCAGCTTCATGCCCTCTTTTTCTCCTCCTCGTCCTCCTCCTCCTCCTCTTCTTCTTCTTCTTCTTTTTTGGTTTTTCGAGACAGTGTTTCTCTGTGTAGCCCTGGCTGTCCTGGAACTCACTTTGTAGACCAGGCTGGCCTCGAACTCAGAAATCTCCTGCCTCTGCCTCCTGAGTGCTGGGATTAAAGGCGTGCGCCACCACGCCCGGCTTTCATGCCCTCTTTATAACCCAGAGTCCAGTGCTGTCCTGTGCATGGGTAGAGGGCCATCCACCAGAGCATGCGCAACTTAGCATGGCCATTTTCCTGATCTCTATGCTAGCTGCTTTCAGTTGCGCAAGCCCTTCAGCGAGAGGTGGACTCGATGAGGTCCGTCCTCATCCTCCTGAGATTTTGCATGGCTTGAGCTTGCTCATAGTCTTTGAGGTTGAAAATTCAGAAAGCATAGTGCTGGCTTTGGCAAATGCCCCTTGGCTGTGTTACATTTGTAGTGGATGATAGCCTGGTGGAAATGAGACCACAGGTGGTTTACTTATTGGTATCATCATATTAAAGTTTTAATTATTTTTTTTTTAAATAAGAGTCTCCATACATTGTCCATGTTGGTCTTGAACTCCTAACTCAAGTGGCCCTCATGCCTCTGCATCTCTAGCAGGCATTTGTCATTATTCCAGGGTAACAGATGAATTCTTTCTAAATAAGACAGAAGGGTAGGGAGAAAGTGAGGTGGGCTGCAGTCATCAGTAGACTGTGTGTAGTAGAAGAGTGGCTTGCAGACCTGAAGGATGGGCCAGCGAGAGATTCACACTGGAGCCCATACTGATTTCAGTAATACACAGGGTGAGTTGGTAGAGAATCTGGGATTAAGTAGTATGATTGTTGTGGGCTAGGACTAGGGTGAAGGCAGAATATTAATTAAAAAGGGGTAAGTGTTAAAATTCGAAACCATTATTACAAGTATATTATTGTGATTATGATCGCAATAAATATGGCATGATCTGGCACGAGACCACACACAGATGTAGGAGCCGGAGACTAAAAAATAACTGGGGCTTGTAGCCAGTCTGTAACTTTTTATACCGACATACTCAAAAGTGTATGCTTCCATGCAGTCTCTGGGTTTTATGCTTCCAAGCAAAGACATTTGTTGCCTTTCTGATGATAAAATGAGCACCTGAGAGTGGGGCTACATCCAGGCCTGGCTGCTCAGAGGTCTCTTTCCTGAGTATAGCACATTGTTTCTCACTGGAGGAATGTGGAATCATGGGTAGAACTACGAGTTATTTGGAAAACGAATTCCTTGAAGTAACTAGTGCGCCTCAGGAGAGGCAGGTCCGTCCGGAGCCAGGAGGACCTCGCTGTGGTGTGGAGCAGCCAGGTGAGTGTTGAGGGTAGCTTCTAGAAGAGCTGAGCATAGGTGATGCTTGACATCATGGAAGCAGATGGATTCATTAGCATGATGCGGAGAGCTGTTCAGAGTCCTTTTTAAGTAGGAGGTAGGAGGAAGACTGGATGTCCCCAAGACAAAAAAAGGAACATGAGTCAAAGGTGTGGGTGGGTACTAAAAATGTCCTACCATAAAAACCAAGGGAAGAGACTGTGATGGCCATCAGTCACACAACTCACTCATTAACTCGTAGCAGACACAATGACGACAGAGCAAGACTGGAGCGAAAGGGTCCTGCTCTCAGGGAGTAGGGGTTAGTGTGGAAAGTGGGTGAGAAAGAAAAGTGAAGGCAAGGGAGGGGGAGGGGGAGGAAAGGAGGAAGGAAAAAAGGAAGAAGAAACAGAAAAAAGTCAGTAGGTTAATACCAGAAAGTTAGACAGTGTCAGGGACTACAGAAGACAACTTGAAAGTGAGAGCATTAAGAAAGAGCCTGAGCTGGGGGGACGGGGGTGGTAGCAGGGGGATCTTTGAGTTTGAGGCCAGCCTGGTCTACAGTGAGTTCCAG
The DNA here is from genome assembly GCF_000001635.26 of Mus musculus. Taxonomy (NCBI): domain Eukaryota; kingdom Metazoa; phylum Chordata; class Mammalia; order Rodentia; family Muridae; genus Mus; species Mus musculus. The sequence continues at coordinate 65,081,573 of NC_000080.6, read as the reverse complement.
GACAGCCAGGGCTACACCAAGAAACCCTGTCTCAGAAAAAAAAAAAAGTAAAACAAAACAAAACAAAAAGAAACTGGACCTGAAGCCCGAGAGTCAAGCAGGCAAAGTGGACTATTTCAGACAGAGCAGCAAGTATGTGGTAGCATAGAACTTATGTGGGTGAACTGAAGGGCAGCCATGCCGCTCAGTTTGTATGAGCGGTGGGGGGCAGTGCATGGAGAAAGCACACTGGGGCCTAAGGGGGGGAGGAGCTGCCTCAGGTTTGCAGTGTGAAGGATGCGCTGTAGGCAGGGACAGGGCAGGTCGGTGGGCACTAATGCTGTGGCTGGTGAGGATGACAGGGTGCACAGTGCCCTTGCCCTGAAAACCGCACGAGATCACTTTGTGTAAGCATCGCGGGGCCATTTATTTCTAGATGGGAGAATTACAGAAGAGCGTTTGAGGGTCTCTCTTCCTTTCTATGCTTGCAAACTGTAAGAAGCTTTTTAGGAGGCACGAGCTGCACTGTTGGCCATTGGTTGCTCTCTGGCTTGTGTTGGTGAATGAGATAGAAGTTAGTCGAATGAAATCCTTTAGAATCAGTGCTGGTTTCCATTAGAACATTTATTTCTGTTGTCGACTCTGCTTGTACGTTGGGTGCACTGGGAGTACTGTTGCCCAAGTGCATTGGCCCCATGCCCCTCCTGCCTCTGCTTCCTCCGTGTGGGATTGATTACAGGTGTGCCCACACACCTGCTCACACGGATGCTGGTTCATTTATGCCTCCAGATGTTCCACACCTGCCTCCTGTTTATCCTCGCCTACGAAGAGCTCCTGTGTGCTTCTCAAGCCCGCGTACTCTGCCTGCATCTTACGGCATCCTGTTTTACACTCTCAAGCCCATCGGCAAGCAACAACTGCCAAGTAGTTTGCCTGTGAAAAAAACCTCCCATCGTCCTTGTGCTTGTCTGTAGTACCTGCTGACTCCAGACTGTTCTGCTGTCTGTGACTGCTGAGTCTGCAAGGGAAGCCTTCTCAGAAAGACTAGTTAAGTCCTTAGCAGCACCTTCCATAGTGAGCACTTACCAAACCGTCACTTTCTGTTTTCTCTTTATTTAGATCAGGAGAACAAGCTCTGGTGTCCATTAGTTCAAGAAATCCTGTGTTGAAGCATAATGTTGCTACATAAGCCAGAGAAAGGAAGAGCGCTGCCAGGTAGGGTGAGCGTTAAGGCCCCGGCTTCTCGGCCTGGAGTCTGTCTTCTTCCCTCTGTTCTGTTCTTTATCTACTCATTGGGTTGGTAGAAGCACACACATTCGAATAAAAGGATAATATGGATGCTTTAGAAATGTGGGTCGGGAACCAGGCAGTGGCGCACGCCTTAAATCCCAGCACCCAGGAGACAGAGGCAGGTGGATCTCTGAGTTTTAGCCCAGCCTGGTCTACATAGTGAGTCCAGACAGCCAGGGCTATGTAGTGAGACCCTGTCTCGACAAAACAATCCAACAAAGGATGAAATGCAGGTCTTGGTGTAAAGTGTTTGAGTAGAAATTTTATATCTAAGTTTGAAGATTTATTCTTATATAACTCTAACTGGCCTAAAACTCACTATGTAGACCATGGTGGTTTCAAACTCATAGAGATCTGCTTCTCTTTGCCTCATGAATTCTGGGATCAAAGTTACTGCTACGCCCGGCCCTAACTTATTTTTATTTTAAGTGTGTGTGTGTGTGTGTGTGTGTGTGTGTGTGTGTGAGAGAGAGAGAGAGAGAGAGAGAGAGAGTGAGTGTGTGTTTGTGCACACAAGTATGTGGAGGCCAGAGAGAGAGTGAGAGAGCGAGAGAGAGAGAGAGAGAGAGTGAGAGAGTGAGTGAGAGAGTGTGTTTGTACACACAAGTATGTGGAGGCCAGAGGCTTTGTAATAGGTTTGTGTCAGGTTGCTGCAGGAGCCACCCCATGAGTGCAAGGAACGAAACTTGGGCCCTCTGCAAGAGCTGTAAGCACTCTGAACTGCCTAGCCTCTATTTAACCCTCTATTTAACAAGTATAGATTATCCACATTTAGTATTTTAAGGACAAATTTGTTTTGCTTTCTGTCTCCCTGATCATTGCTCTCCGTCACCCTTGGTAAAATTGCCTTCAGCTTTTGGTTTTACTCTAGGACAGAAGAGCTCTTATGAGACTTTAACAGTTGCACATCTGGAGCAAAGATGGAGGCTGGGAGTGGCTGAGCCTTTGTGAGACAGTTGTTGTTGTAGGAGTGCTCCTGCAGTTGGTCTCCATCTTCCCCTCCCCCTTCTCCCTGCTGGTGTGGAATTTGAAGATTTGTGCAAGATGGACAAGCTCTCCTCCCGGTTTTATATCTTGTCTCTTAGACTCAGTAAAGTTTGATGAGGTCAGGGTTATTGCCATTCTAGAATTTTTTTTTTTGACATATGCTAGACTGTCAAAAATACATGTAGATTCTCTCTCTCTCTCTCTCTCTCTCTCACACACACACACACACACACACACACACACATACACACACTTTTGTTTCATTTTTTGAGGTGGGTCTTGTTGTGTAGTACTGGCTGGCCTTGAACTCAAGACTTTCTTGCCTGTGCCTCATGAGTGCCAGTTAGAATGGCTGTGTCTGTCACCCTACCTTGCTGTGAATGTATTTTGTGTGTGTGAAGATGTGAAAGAATGAAATTGGAATATCTTGTGGGCATAGATTAGTATGTACTCTATGTATGTATGTATGTACTCTATACAAGTTTGACTTGTAGCTCTGTCTGGTTTGAGGGGAATATAGGTGGGACTCTTCTGTATGTTGGGATTGTAAAGTTTGGTGAGGGAGCAGGACTGGGAAGCTGTGTTGGACCTGTGCCTTGGTACCTCACGTCCTCTGCTTATTTTCATAGCACAATAAATAATAATACCTTGTTGTCTGCACGCACTTATGTCCACTTTACAAGATTAGGTCACTGAGGATAAGGGCCGGCCACAGTTCTGTCTCTGAAGGATACAGGACGATGCCTTTCATTTCTAAGTATAGTCTTCTCTCTGAAAGACCAAGTTACTGTTTCTATTTTAAGAAGGAGTGCCTGATGTCTGCTAATGGAAGATAAATAGAGGCAAGCTGGAAAATACCTTTTATCTACTCCTGGGTGAAGTTCAAAAGAGTTCTCTTAACTCTTTTCAACTCTAAATTTAACAAATTGGGCTTCTTGGAGTTGTTTTTGCTTAGTAGTTCAAAAGGAGACTTTCATGTTCGGGAGGATGGAGGGTTGGTGCGTGTTGCCTCTCTTCACCTCATGTGGTGCCCAGCTCTCAGGTAGAACCAGCTGTGCTGGGTTGGGGAGGCGGTGGAGCTTTGAACGGAAGTTTCTTGAAACTGACAAGACTCTCCTTCTCTTGCAGGCCTGATCGTTGGTAGTGGCATGGAGGACGGGGCTGGCATTTCAGACTGCCAGCTGTTTTTACCAGCCGCTGCATCACTTGAATAGAAGCTATGCATATTGGCTGGCCGACAAAGCCAAGGGACAAAAGCTATGGCCGTTAAAATGGTCCCTCTGAGTCCAGGGCTCTTTCCCTGGCTTTTAGCACCATGGATCTCTTCCTTTTCATCCCATCAGCAATGTGGTACCTTCTTCTACTTGATGATGACAGCTGATACTTCAGATTTGCCTGACTAAGGTTAGAAACCTGAATTGCCGTGAGGAAGATGAAATTTCCATTTTACTTGGTGCCTTGTGCAGGGAGCACACTGATCCTTCCAGAAACTTGTGTGTGAAAAGAGGTTGCGTTTTGTCAGACAGACTCATGGTTATGGCGAGCGATCCGACGTGATCAGAGTGGGCAAGAGGCACAGCGAACTCATGACAGGCTATACCATGTTGCGGAATGGGGGAGTGGGGAACGGTGGTCAGACCTGTATGCTGCGCTGGTCCAATCGCATCCGGCTGACATGGCTGAGTTTCACGCTGTTCATCATCCTCGTCTTCTTCCCCCTCATTGCTCACTATTACCTCACCACTCTGGACGAGGCAGACGAGGCTGGCAAGCGCATCTTCGGCCCTCGGGCTGGCAGTGAGCTCTGTGAGGTAAAGCACGTCCTCGATCTCTGTCGGATTCGTGAGTCTGTGAGCGAAGAGCTTCTACAGCTCGAAGCCAAGCGGCAGGAGCTGAACAGCGAGATTGCCAAGCTGAACCTCAAGATTGAAGCCTGTAAGAAGAGCATAGAGAATGCCAAGCAGGACCTGCTGCAGCTCAAGAATGTCATTAGCCAGACAGAGCACTCCTACAAGGAGCTGATGGCCCAGAACCAGCCCAAACTGTCCCTGCCCATCCGACTGCTCCCCGAGAAGGACGATGCCGGCCTTCCACCCCCCAAGGTCACTCGGGGTTGCCGCCTTCACAACTGCTTTGATTACTCTCGTTGTCCTCTGACGTCTGGCTTTCCCGTCTACGTCTATGACAGTGACCAGTTTGCCTTTGGGAGCTACCTGGACCCTTTGGTCAAGCAGGCTTTTCAGGCTACAGTGAGAGCCAACGTTTATGTTACAGAAAATGCGGCCATCGCCTGCCTGTATGTGGTGTTAGTGGGAGAAATGCAAGAGCCCACTGTGCTGCGGCCTGCCGACCTTGAAAAGCAGCTGTTTTCTCTGCCACACTGGAGGACAGATGGGCACAACCACGTCATTATCAACCTGTCCCGGAAGTCAGACACACAGAATCTACTGTACAACGTCAGTACAGGCCGGGCCATGGTGGCCCAGTCCACCTTCTATGCTGCCCAGTACAGAGCTGGCTTTGACCTGGTCGTGTCACCCCTTGTCCATGCTATGTCTGAACCCAACTTCATGGAAATCCCACCGCAGGTGCCAGTTAAGCGGAAATATCTCTTCACTTTCCAGGGCGAGAAGATCGAGTCTCTGAGATCTAGCCTTCAGGAGGCCCGTTCCTTCGAGGAAGAGATGGAGGGCGACCCTCCGGCCGACTATGACGATCGCATCATTGCCACCCTAAAGGCCGTACAGGACAGCAAGCTGGATCAGGTGCTGGTAGAATTCACTTGCAAAAACCAGCCGAAGCCCAGCCTGCCGACTGAGTGGGCACTGTGTGGGGAGCGGGAAGACCGCCTGGAGTTACTGAAGCTCTCCACCTTCGCCCTCATCATCACTCCCGGGGACCCGCACCTGCTCATTTCATCTGGGTGTGCCACGCGGCTCTTCGAGGCCCTGGAGGTGGGGGCCGTGCCGGTGGTGCTCGGGGAGCAGGTGCAGCTCCCGTACCACGACATGCTGCAGTGGAACGAGGCCGCCCTGGTGGTGCCCAAGCCTCGCGTCACAGAGGTCCACTTCCTGTTACGAAGTCTTTCAGACAGTGATCTGTTGGCCATGAGGCGGCAAGGCCGCTTTCTCTGGGAGACCTACTTCTCCACCGCAGACAGTATTTTTAATACCGTGCTGGCCATGATTAGGACTCGAATTCAGATCCCAGCTGCTCCCATCCGGGAAGAGGTAGCGGCTGAGATCCCCCATCGTTCAGGCAAAGCAGCTGGAACTGACCCCAACATGGCTGACAATGGGGACCTGGACCTGGGGCCGGTAGAGACAGAACCACCCTATGCCTCACCTAAATACCTCCGCAATTTCACTCTGACTGTCACAGACTGTTACCGTGGCTGGAACTCTGCCCCGGGACCCTTCCATCTTTTTCCCCACACACCCTTTGATCCTGTGTTGCCCTCTGAGGCCAAATTCCTGGGCTCAGGGACTGGATTTCGGCCCATCGGTGGCGGGGCTGGGGGCTCTGGCAAGGAGTTCCAGGCAGCGCTCGGAGGCAATGTCCAGCGGGAGCAGTTCACAGTTGTGATGCTGACCTACGAGCGGGAGGAAGTGCTCATGAACTCCCTGGAGAGACTCAACGGCCTCCCCTACCTGAACAAGGTAGTGGTGGTGTGGAACTCTCCCAAGCTGCCCTCGGAGGACCTTTTGTGGCCAGACATTGGTGTCCCCATCATGGTAATAAAATGGGCAGTGTGTTTTACTATGCGGAATAAGTACCCCACACTTAATGCCGCCTCTAGTTTTTATCATTTTTGTTCCCTTGTAGTAGAGGTGAATGTATGTGTACCTCTGTGTGTGTGTGCGCGCGCACGTGTACATGTGTGTGCATGTATGCACTCCTGGTGCTGGGGATTGAGCCCAGGGCCTTTTACATGCTGGTATAGCACATTTATCTAGTTATTTATAAACCCATATAGGCTGTGCCTTCCCATGTGTGCCAATTGTTTGGAGAGGATTAGGAGTGAAGCCTTAGTGGAGGAGATGTATCACTGGGGTTGGGCTTTGAGGTTTCAAACACCTATACCAGGTCCATCTATGCTCTCTGCATAGCTCTCAGCTACTTATCCAGGACCGTGCCTGCCTGCCTGCCTGTGCTCCCCACCATGATGATAGTGGACTAACCCTTTGAAACTGTAAACAAGATCCCAGCTAAATGCTTTTCCTTAAAACAGTTGCTTTGGTCATGATATCTTTTCACAGCAGTAGAATGGTGACTAAGGCATAGGTGTTGTTGAGTTGTTTTTAAGTATGCTATTTTGTGAGAGATACACTTGCTCTTACAGTGGACGGTGGAGCAGCATTGGCTTTCTGCTTCCAGTAAGCGATGACTGAAGTCCACCAGCAAACTTGCCAGAACTAATCCTTTCTGTAATCTGTTGGGAAATGAGTAGTTCCTGTGGTTTCTGGGCAGCCCATTGCAGTAATATGATACTTAGCTGGAAATGCCAGAAATTCTGCAAACAGGCTCTTCTAACATACTTTTTGTTTGTTTGTTTGTTTTTTGGTTTTTCGAGACAGGGTTTCTCTGTGTAGCCCTGGCTGTCCTGCAACTCACTCCGTAGACCAGGCTGGCCTCGAACTCAGAAATCCGCCTGCCTCTGTCTTCCAAGTTCTGGGATTAAAGGTGTGAGCCACCACTGCCCAGCCTAACATACTTTCTGTAGTAGCATGCAGTCTTTTATAGTTATTTTTAAAAGGAAAGAGTTCAAGTTAGAAAATTTCAGTCTAGTCACTATTTTGACTGTGTTTTCTGTTTATGGGAAGCAGGTATTTAGAGCAGCAGTTAAAATTGCTGGCCCTCTTGGTGAAGGCAGGTGTCAGCGCCAACAAGGGTTTGTCTGTAATCCTTCTCTAAGGAAGGTTTTCCTCCTTAATGCCAGCACAGCCTATTTGTGCTACAGTTCACAGGTCCTTTGTGAAATTAGCTTCCTAGGCAGTCTAGTAGACGATACCTCCAGGGAAGATGATTTAAGTCAGCATCCTGGCTAATGGATCCACCCAGGAGCATCCATGCAGCTGTAGAGAATGCTGGGCACTCTGTGCTTCATTTGAGCCAGCGTCCAGGCAGGCATCAGGCATGCAGGCTGACGTCTATCAGCTGTGGACTCTGATGGGCCATAGATACTTAAGTGGAGAGGGATTATCTTAGTGGGGTGGACATGTGGAGGGTCTTACATTTTAAAATCTCCACTCTTTATTTATTACATCACGATGGAATAAGGTGACCTTCATGGCCACTGTCCGTGGAGCTGGTTTCACACTCTATAAAAAGGATCTCAGGTCCAGAGCTATTGAGCAGAGGAGCAGTGCTATCAGGCTACTGAGAGGCCCTCCATATGAGTGTAGGAAGACTGAGAGGTGGTGATGGAGAGATGCCTAATGCCAATCAAAGGAGGGCTGGAGAGAGAGCTCAGCAAGCAAGAGCACTTGTTGCTCTTGCAGAAGACCTGTGTTCTGTTCCAAGTGCCCACGTGGTGGCTCACGACCACCCATAACTCTAGTTCCCAGGCATCCCACACCCTCTTCTGACTGCTGCAGGCAGTGGGGACACACATGGTATACCAACATACATTCAGGCAAAGCACACATAGAATAAAACGAATAAATCTTTACAAAGAAAGAAGAGCATTCCCGTGCCAAGGGATTGGGTGTCCAGTCTCATGCAGGGCTCCTGATAGTTTGGGGACAACGCTGTACAGCTGGTCCACTGCACCTGGATGTGCCGCACCTGGGTGTGCAGCGTTGGCTTCTCAGACCGTTGCCCCATGTGTAAGTTATGGTTTCCTCCAGCTGCTTCCGAGCCTTCCCGGCATGTTTGGGTGTCTGTAGTTTATCTGAGGCCATGGCTTAGTTCTGGAATTTTTATTTGTTTTTGAAAGTACAGGTATTTTTGTGTGTGTCGGGGGGCGGGTGGGGGGGGGCTTATTGGCTGGGACACAAAGGGTTTTTGGCTGTTGATGGTTGCCCCAGTATTTGTTGAGTTTATGTTTGCCTGTTCTGTGAGAGCAGGGGTCAGAGCAGCCTGGAGTAGGAATGGGCTGGAGTCGGGTAGTTTATACTCGACACACTGAGCTCCCTTCCCTGTCTGTATTTCTTAATCTTTTCCTTTCAGGGACCCACAAAATCTCCTGGTACTCAAGGCAGAAAGTTTCCCCCCAGTGCTCCAGCTGCCCTTTAGAGCCAGGTCTGGCCTCACCTCAGGGCAAAGCATTCTCAGCCTCGACCCTGCCTGAGTCTTAGTCCCTTGCATCTGTCATTCATTTTCTTTTGAAGAGGTTTTGTTTTTAAAGTAATTTATTTGTATTTTATGTACATTGGTGGTCTGCCTGCATGCATGTGTGTGTGCGTGGGAGGGAGGGAAGGGGGGAGGGGGGAGAGAGAGAGAGAGGGAGAGGGAGAGATCCATCCATCCATCCATCCTTTGGAACTAGAATTGCAGATGGTTATGAGCTGCCATGTGGGTGGTGAGAATTGAACCTGGTTACTTTGGGAGAATAGCCAGTGCTCTTAGCCACTGAGCTATCTCTTCAGCATCTCTTTGAGGAGTCTTTAAAGTTTGTCTAGATTTTATAGTTGTCATCTGTAGGGATTGATTTTGACAGCAGCCCTCCCAGAAGCAGAGCCCTCTAGATCAGTGGTTCTCAGCCTATGGGTTCTGGCCCCTTTGGCAAGCTTCTGTCTCTAAAAATACCTACATTATGATTTTTTTCTAACAGTAGCAAAATTACAGTTATGAAGTAGCAATGAAAGTAATTTTATGGTGGGGGGTGGGCACCGCAGCATCGAAATTGTATTAAAGGGTCACAGCATTAGGAAGGCTGAGAATCACTGCTCTAGATAATTTTCCTTTTTGACACACCAAAAATTTAGTCAACTTTATTTTAGACTGTAGAAAATCGTAGAATGGCCTTTTAAGAACACTCACCAGTCTCTCGGCATGTCCTGTGGTGTTTCAAGGCTTGAGCTGCAGTGGAAGGGACACTTCTGTTTCTTGGCAAGTCCAAGAAAACATTAGTGATTCCAGGCTGGCTTCCAGTGTCCTCTGCTGTCCTGACTGGTGCTGGAATTGAACATGGAGACTTCTGTTTGGGGAATAGTGTGCCTTGCCAACAGCCTGCCTTTAACTTTGTTTCCTACATGGCCTCTTAGTACAGAGAAGAGAGAGATGGGCAGGAACTGCCTCTGGGTCCTTCTTCCCTTGTCACTCCCTGGCTTTCTCCATGGCACATCCTGGAAGCCAAGAGGGCATTGCAAAAGCTCACCCCTCAGAGATGCAATATGTGTATTTTCTCAACCTCTTTGCACTCTATTCTTTAAAATATTACATGTAAACCCGACGGTGGCGAGTCAGTGGGGACAACTTTCACCGCTTCTCCAGAGTGTGTCTGGGTGGCTTGCCCGTTTCCCTTCTTTACCATTCAGGAATGAGCTTCACAGGAAGAATGAAAGCTGCCAGGACTCACGAGTGTAATCAGCAAGAATTGTAGATGTTTAAAGGGCCTATGATCGCTTATGAGTAAATAATATAAATATGTCATGTATAAAACTAGGATTGTAAAGTAACTGTGCAAAGTGTGAGGAAAGCTGGAAGAGGCCGTGCCAGTTTAAAGATGCAGTGGCTTTAGGCAGTGGCGCTGTGTGGAAGGCAGAGGCTTGCTGTTAGGGCTGGAACTTGCCATTTGTAATCCAGCTGGTCCCGAGTTCGGCAGACTGGGACAGGGGTGCCTGCCAAGCCCCGTTTGTGAGCTGTCTCAGCGGTGTCTCAGCGGTTTCTCAGCGGTGCTGAGCGCGGCGGTCTCTGTGTGCATCTTCTCCCTGGAGGCTGCCCTCTGCTTTGTGCTGTCTGAGTAATGTTTTCACAGGCTTCATCAGCACTGCTTTTAAAACTTCAAATAGACGTGCCTCATAAGTTAAGACAGGCACTTTTTCTGTGCATGTTAGCCTCATAGTTATGAATGAAAATGAGTTCATGGTGTTACTCTCAACTCCCACCCCCTTGATTGTTCTTGGCCCCTCCCCCTTGTTCACAGAGTAGGCGACTCCCTTCCCGCACCACCCCCCAAGCTCTTTGATGTTGGTGCTCATGTGTTAGAAACTCATAGATAGATGCGGCTTCCTAGGCCTCAAGCTCTTCATTCCTGAGCTCTGTGGTCTGCTTTAAGTCAGAGGAAGTAGCCGCTGTTTCCGTCTGGTGCCTGTGTGATGACAAGGCTGGCTACGGAAGTGTGCTATGCTCGAGGCATTGTTAGAGGCTGGAGGATGTTAGGCTGGGCTGAGCCAGTGTGAACTTAATGGTGTGAAGTGCTAGGTCTGGATTGCTGTCCTGGCCACTGCCCTGTGCTACGAAGAAGGATGTGACAGGAGTCTGGGCTTCTCTGAAGGATGGTGACAGAAGGCCAGCTGACCTGGGAATGTGCTGTGTGAAGCAAGCCAGTGTTCCTGTGAGTTCCTCCAACATGACTGATGTAGGCCAAGAGATGCTCTCCGCATTAGAAAGCAAGGCTAGGGGTCAGATGTTGTGGTACATACACTATACACTTGTATCGTATCTCAGCATCCAGAGGTAGAGCCAGGAGAACTGCAAGCCTATGTAGCCAGCCTGGGCTACATAGGTGAAGCAGGAAGACTGCATGTTAAAGGCCAGCCTGGGCTACACACTGAGTTCAGGGCCTGCCTGAACAGCGCAGCAAGAGGAAAAAATAAATCGGAGCAAATACTAAGGGGCCTCCTGACTTAGCCCTGTCATTCCTAAGCACTCCCCATTGCGTTGAATGTTTGGGATAGCAGAGCCCACTGCTTCCTGGTTCTGCTTACCTACTTACTCATCCGCGTGGTTATTTGATGTGCGTTGGACATCTTGGAGGCAGGCAGTATATGTACCATTCCTTCTGGTCGATGCCAGCCTCCTAATTGAAGCAGTAATTTGAAAGCTAGTCTTCTGAGTTACCAAAGTGTAACACAAAGTACGTCCGTATACCTTCCTGGCACAATGTAAAGAAACAGCCACTCCTGGGGGCTGGGGTGGAGGACAGTACTGTTGTAATTTGAAACAAAACCCCAACAAAAATGGGCATGTTTTTTAAGTTCCTTTCGGTTGACTCGTGTCTTTGACATTTGCCATGCTTTTCGCAAACTCCTAGAGACCAGTGCAGAGCTGTGTACAGTGCGTTTAGGAATGACTAAGTCTCTGTCAGGATTTTGTTGCTGAAACCCCGCAATGGTTGGCTGCTGAGTTGAGCACCTAGATTCCTCCTGCTCCCACCTCCCCTGTGCTGGGCTGAAGGTTGAAGCCTCCGCATTTGGCTTCCGAATCAGAGCTCTTCCCCCATCTTCCCTCTTAGGCTTCTTGACAGTCATCTCAGGGATGGACTTCAGTGAACTTATGCACAAACTTGCTTGTGAATCCAGTCCAGAGCTTGTCTGCTATTTGATTCCTGGCTTTCTGGTCTAGCCTAGTCAGGTCTTTTAAAGAATAAGGAGGGAGCCAGCTGTGCTGGCATATACCTTTTAATCCCAGCAGCTGGAGGGTGAGGCAGGAGGATCTCTGTGAGTAGAGGCCAGCCTGGTCTACATAGTGAGCTCCAGAACAGCCAGGATAATGTAGAGAACTGTCTCAAGTGGTGGCGTGGGGGAGAACAAGGAGGCCCGTAATTTGGCGCCTGTGAAATGCAGTTTATTTAGCTTTCAGCCGAGGAACCACCAGGTTCACACTGTCAATGAAAATCGGGTGAAATTTGCACAGCTTTTCTGATAGGCTCCACAGCCATGCTGCTTTCTTTGTACTGGTACAGAGCCATCTGCTGGGGCTCTTGGGAAGTGCGGCTTTGGTTGGTGGCTTGGAGATCCAGGGAATGTCCTCGCAGTTTGCAGCTTGGCTGAGTCTCTCAGGCTCTGTTGATAATCTTGCTGGAAATGAATTCACAGAACTGGTAATCTTAAAGAGAAGCCTGGGAAATTGAATTTCTCTATATAACTGCTGGGGCGAGGAGGGGCTGTGTTTGCAGAACTGCCTGAATACAGTGCTATGGGTGAACACAAGGGATGCTGGGAGAATGAATGAAAGACGGGCCATTTGAGTGAGCCGTCACCCTGTCCCATCATGTCTCAGGTGGCCACACAATCTTACCTGATAACTTCTCTGAAACTGGGCGCATTTAAAGGGGTAGGATTTTTACCATCACTAAACTTGCCTTTGGGGCTTGCTACTTATGGCCATCTTCTCACTCACTGGGGAGCAAAAGCTGCTGAAAATAAGGGCTTGGTGGCTCCCTTCCTAGCTGTGTGTGTGTCCATCTGTCCGTCCATCCATCCCTGTTGATGTTGCTGAGGACACAATCCAGGACCTTACACTCTAAGTGAGCCTTCTACCACCTAGCAGTACCTTGTGTGCTCTGTTCTCTCCCTCTAGTACTCTCTCCTTTGCTTTCCTTTAACCTAGTTTGACATTCTCTGCCTGGTAAATGGCCAGTCTTTTTCCTGACCAGAACTTGGCCTCTGTTTTGTTACCACTGAATCTGGGCTTCGGAGACCTTGGCTACAAACCCAGGCTTTTTTGTTTTGTTTTGCTTCTTTCTTTCTTTGCGCTTGCGCCTGCCTGCTTTCCTTCTTTCCTTCTTTCTTTCCTTCCTTCCTTCCTTCCTTCCTTCCTTGGTTAAATATTCTTGGGACAAGGTAAGTTTTTGAATCTGTTGCTGGGCTCTGCCACCTGGAATAGCATAGATCCTTCTTGGTGTTGATGGGGCTGGAACAGCTGTGGATCTGAGGCATGTCTAAAGCAGCCCTCCAGCTAATCTGTTACTTCACATACATTTGTAATTGACATCATTTTCTGTGATGGAACAGGGATTAATAATACATTTTTCAATGGTGACTTTGGGTTGAAGACATTTGCAAAGTTGGCAGGAGTTTAGCAGACAGGGGCCTGGGAATGTGAAGAGCAGGACTTTAGCCAGTTCCAATTGAGACTGCCTCCAAAGTCATGCTGATGTGGGAGCAGGTATTCTCTTCATAGCCCTCCCCTCAAGGAAAATCATGAGTCTCAGTGGTGTCATAGGGAGTGTGATAGCTCCCTTTGTTCACAGCACGGTATTAGCAGCTTTTTGTTGTTGTTGTTGTTGCCAGACACTGAGGCAGCTTACAGAGTGAAAGGTTTGTTTGGGCTTATGGTTCCAGAGGGACAAGGCACTGTCATGCCTCCACAGGGAAGTGAGACAGCGGGCATGGCAGCTGGGGCTAACCGCTCACATACTGGCCCACAGCAGGAAGCAAAGAGTAAACTCAGAGTGACCCAAGCCAGAATTCTTAAAGCTCTCACCATTGGTACATATCCTCCGGTAGGCATGCCTCCTAAACTTCCCAGACAGCCACCAAGTGGGAGCCAGACCTATGGGGACATCTCCCTCAAACCACAGTGCCTCAGCTATTAGTCCAACTAATGAGGAAATATTATTTTTACTCTGAGAAAGCAAAGAAGATCTCACAGGGAATGGTCCCTCTCACTTCCACGACACCATCTCCCCTGCACAGAGGATGACCTCCTCCTGACACCAAGTATCTGGACGTCCACACGCCCATGATCTCAGCCAAGTTTCCTGGATGAAAACATCTTTCTTTCCATCCTTCTACTAAAATTACACTCCTGCCAAAGACCTAGCACAGGTGCCTCCCTGATCAAGATAAATCAGCCCTGTGCACCCACACTTTGTGAAGAAAGGGACAGTCTTTATATGCCTAGTGAGCACTGCAGGTGGTGATGGCCACCCTGCAGGTGGTGAAGTCCACCCTGCAGGTGTGATGTCCACCCTGCAGGTGGTGATGTCCACCCTGCAGGTGGTGATGTCCACCCTGCAGGTGGTGATGGCCACCCTGCAGGTGGTGATGGCCACCCTGCAGGTGGTGATGGCCACCCTGCAGGTGGTGATGGCCACCCTGCAGGTGGTGATGGCCACCCTGCAGGTGGTGATGGCCACCCTGCAGGTGGTGATGGCCACCCTGCAGGTGGTGATGGCCACCCTGCAGGTGGTGATGGCCACACTGCAGGTGGTGATGGCCACACTGCAGGTGGTGATGGCCACACTGCAGGTGGGCTCCACAAAGGGGGAATGAACACTTTTCTCAAAAGGTTTAACTCCCAGAGGCTTGGGATGGGGTGGTGCTGGCCAGAAAAGCGATAAACTCAGTAGTATTTCTAAGCATCGTTTTAAACTTTGTGAGCATGGCCTCAGCTGTATCTTGCCACATGTGCTTTCTTGAGAAACAGGTTTAACCTGATGGTTGGTGAGATCCATCCCCCTGTGTGTTCTGAATGGAGGCAGTGTCATTGAAAGGCACGTGCTAGATGTCAAAAGCAAGTGGCAAGCCACCAGGCCAGCTGTTGGTAAGATTGAAAGTCACTTTGAGACTTTTGATGTCGCATTGATTTCTTGTATGTTTCCCCCCTTCCTCTTAGGTCGTCCGTACTGAGAAGAACAGTTTGAACAATCGGTTCTTGCCCTGGAATGAGATTGAGACAGAGGCCATACTGTCCATCGACGATGATGCTCACCTCCGCCATGATGAAATCATGTTTGGGTTTCGGTAAGGGACTGCTTTTCAAACACTGAAGTGATAAACCAAACACACAAAAACAACAACAACAAAAAACCCCAAGCACTTGAACTTCCCAGCTGCCATCAGAGGGGAAACTCTGAGCTGTGAGGGCATCACCGGGTAGGGCTGGTCCCAGGTTTCAGTGCTTTGGGCTAATCCTTGCTTGCCCTTTCCAGAGCTGCCCTGATCCCTGTAGGCTCTTTCTTCTGGGGTCCAGGTAGATGAGAATCTCCAATGGGCTGAGCCAGGGTCACTGCCTCTCCTGAACCTGCAGGTCTAACATCCTTAAACCCAATCTCCTTGGCCAAGAATTGAGGTGAGGTGTTCCAGGAGTGAGAACTAACTCCTAGGTGGATGGAAGGAGAAGGACTGTTTGTGAGGAAAGGGACCCCGGGGTGGAGGTGAGGTGGAGAACCAGGGTCCAATGAGAAAAGGGGAGGAGGAGGAGGTGGTAGCAGAGGTGGTAGAAATGACGCCGACATCCACGTGTGCGCTGGGAATTACCGGGGAACCTTGGTTTCTCTCCCTAACGCCCCTTGAATTAGTTAACTCTCTCTGTGTCACATATCTGACAGAGTGACTTAGGGGAAAACTTACTTGACTCGGGTTTTGAAACATCCTGTCAGTGGGTGCTGTGGCCATAACAGCGTGGTGGTGAGAGGGTATAGAGAGGAGATTCTCTGTGCCATGGCAGACAGGAAGCAGAGAAATGGATGATCATGGGAAGGGACTGGGGCAGGGAGTCCACTCAGGGACATGTCCCCAGTAAGTTGCTCTTCTAACTAGGCTTCCACTGTCTCCTAGAAAAGCCATCATATTACAGATTCACCAAGGGGTGAGTCTCCTTATGAGGTCAGAGCAGTCCCAGACAACACAGAGCTGTGTCTAATGGAAATAATGAACAAGGTGGGCAGTGCTACCCTGGGGCCTGGTGTGGAAGTTGTAGCTGTATGAGTGATCTATAGGAGTGAGTTTAGACACCAGAGATAAAGCAGTAAGCAGTGGCAGACAGCTGGGGTGGACTTGCATGCCTGCTTAAGTCTCTCTCCCACTGCGCTGGGCTGCTCTCAGGTTCACAGTGCAGTGCTCTGGGGCCTAAGATGTCCTAGCGAGGCACACTGCGTGTAAGAGAATGAAGAGGGTTAGGGGTTCTGAGAGGGTCATCACTGGTGTGTGGGCTCAGGTCCACAGTGAGGTCACCAGAGGGTGGCATTCAGAACCTCTTTAAGAAGTTGGCATTTACTGTGGCTCCTAAGGGGCCACTATGCAAAATGTATTCTTAATTCCTGTTCCATCACAGAAAATAACGTCAGCTACAAACATGCATGAATTAACGGGTTATTTGGGTGCTGCTGTAGACTTGCCTCAGGGGAAATGCCCAGGGGGAACATCTTGCTTGAAATTAAGTTTTGGTGACACTTATTGAACATAATCTATATACAATCCCATTCATACATCCAGGTGTTAGAGTTGGCTAGATTTTTGTACAATCCATTTTAGAAAACATCATTGCCTGGCGGTGGTGGCACATACTTTTAATCCCAGCACTGAAAAAGTGAATCAGCAGTGACTTTTGTCACTTCCAGCTCCTAAGTTCTAGGTAACCATGAAACTTCATGTCTCTGGATTACCTTTTGTGGACATGAAAGGCCTCCTGTAAGTGGCTTTTGATAGGTTATGCTTCAGCTGCCAGTGAAATGAGCCAGTTCAAGCTAGATTAGATTATATTAAAGGCAGGTTTATTAGGAAGCTGTTCTTGGGCAGATGAGTTCACTGGCCCCAAGGACCAAGGCCAGAGAAGTCACCATAGGAAATGGGGGTGGAGGGTAGAAAGAAAGGGGCATGAGAAAGAGGAAGAGGAGAAAGAGGGAAGCGAGAGTAGGGGTGGGTGGGGGAGAGCGAGCGAGCACCAGTGAGTTCAAGCACTCAAAATGTCTTGATTATATAGGGAGGAGCCTCTGAGGCCCCTGGGCTGGAAAGTTCAAGGTTGGGAGCAGGGTATTTCAGGTAGGGACTCAGGGATGGTGGAAGAACCTGGAGGCAAGGTCGCTTTGGTATATAAAAAAATGCATCTTAGTCTCTTGCCCTGGGTCCAAAAACCCAACAGCCTTCTCCACTCAGCCTTGTGTTTCTAGAACCGTCTGTCTTGTAGCATGCAACAATTTGATTCCCTTTGTATGGATGTGCCATGTTTTCTGTCTTCATTTATTTATGAAAAGACAGAGTCTCACTATGTAGCTTTGGCTGTCCTGGAACCTGCAATGTAGATCACACTGGTCTTGTGTTCTCAGAGATCTGCCTGCCTCTGCCTTCTGAGTACGGGGATTAAGGGTGCATGGCAGCAGGCCTCTGTTGTCTTTCTTCTACTTGACTGTGATACACAGTGGTGTACTGTGCCCATCATATGCTTGTCTGGCTGGGACACTTCTCTTGGGTCCATACCTAGCCGTGGAGTGGATGTTCTGAGGACTTACTGGACTGCTTTTCATCGTGGCTGCACTGTTTCACAGTTCAGCAGGGAGTGAAGTGAGCGTGCCATGTAACCATAGCTTTTCAGCACATAATGCACTGATTTTTATTTTATGGCTATTCTGAGTGGGTGTGACGTGGTATAGTCCACGCTAGATTTGTGTATGTGTACATGCAGGTGTGTGTGTGTGTGTGCGTGTGTGGAGGCCAGAAGTCAGTTATGACTCTCTGGACTGAGCCATCTTTCCACTCCCCTTTACAGTTTTGATTTGTTTTCTGTGATGGCTGTGATGTTGAGCATCTTTTCATATGATTATGAATGAGTTGACCATTTGTTTGCCTTCACTGGAGAAATGTTGATTCAGATATTTTGCTTATTTTTGTTTGGATTGTATATTAGTCAGGGTTCTGTAGAGTAACAACTTATACAGAGGATGTCTCTTTCTGTGTAAAGGGGATTTGTTAGAATGGTTTACAGGCTGTGGATCAGCTAATGTAACAATGGATGACTATCAATCAAAGGTCTAAGCATTCAGTAGTTCAGTCCACAAGACTGGGTCTCCGCTGGTCTTCAACATATACTGGAATCCCAAAGAAGTAAGCTCTGATACCAGTGAAGGGATGGATGTACTAGCCAGGGAAGAGCAAGCAGGCAAAGAGCGAACGCTTCCTTCTTCCAGGTGTGGCCTAGATAAGAGGTGAGTCGTCCTAGCTCAGAAGATCCATTTTAAAGGTGTGCCTCCATGCCTCAAAGATCCAGATCAGAAGTGGATCTTCTCATTCAAATTAAGGAAAAATCCCTCACAAGTGTTCCCCTCCATGTTTTGGATTTTACTTAATTTCAGATATGGTCAAGTAGAGAAAGATGGACAGCACAAATCCCTTGCTCATTTGTTTGTTTGTTTGTTTGTTTGTTTGTTTACTATATATGTACACCTGCATTCCAGAAGAGGGCATCAGATCTTAGTATAAATGAATATGAGCCACCATGTGGTTGCTGGGAATTGGACTCAGGACCTCTGGAAAAGCAGACAGTGCTTCTAACAGCTGAGCCATCTCTCTAGACCCTTATTGCTGTATTTTCAGGTTGTTGGATTTTTTAAAGAGATTGATTGATTGATTGATTGATTGATTGATTGATTGATTGATTGATTGATTTAAGAGTGCTCTGTGTGTGAGAGAGGGCTGAGTACTCTGTACATTTACAGCTGCATGCCAGGAGAGGGCATTAGATCCCTTTGCAAATGGTTGTGAGCCACCATGTAGTTGCTGGGAATTGAACTCAGGACCTTGGAAAGAACAGCCAGTGTTCTCAACCGCCGAGCCATCTCGCCAGCCCCGGGGTTTTTTTGTTTTTGTTTTTTGTTTTTCTAGAGGTAAGTGCATCCGCTCCATGTCAGAGAGGCGAGCAGAACATCTTCCACGCAGTGGGTGATCTTTGCATCTCCTTGTGGCATTCTTTGAAGCACATAGTTTTAAAAATTTGATGAATTCTAATTTATCCGTGTCTACTTTGTGCTTTTAATAGCACACATGAAACCATTTTTATTGAATTTGGTCAGTTTTTGTCCCTATAAATTGGGGGAAAGTAGCTGTTCATCTTAGTCAAGTCACAGGAGTCGACTGTGATGGAGTTCCTCTGTCTTCCATTCTGTGCCGTCAGCTGCCTGGCTCGTGGGCTTCCTTTGCTTAGGTTTGTGAACACAGAGGCATAGGTGACAGAAATCATCTTTACTGCTGCACCCACTGAGAATAGCTGGGCACACTTCTGACAGAGCTGCCCAACCCCCACCAACCCCTCTCTCGTTCTGTTCTCTCTTCCCCAATCTCACGATCTCTCCCTCTCTCCTTAATAACCCCACCACGGCCTGTGTGTGGCAGATTACTGAAGCAAGTCTGTTGCTAGCTGAGATTGAAAAGCAAAGTCCTGCTAACCTGGGCTGTGTGGTCCATGGTGATAAACACCTGCTGCTGCCCTGCTATGAAAAGAGAGAAGCCATGAAGAGCTTCGGGAATGGTCTCTGCCACTGCAGGCATCGATGGTGGGAAGTGGGCTGTAGTGTGACGTGGCAAGACACACTTAAGGCCTGCTGAGGCACTGGGAGCTGTGGATGCAACCGTGGGGTATTAAGAGGAGACTTTCAGCCATTCCTAGATCCCCTCCCAGGAATGACTGAGAGACAGAGTCCATGCTCTGAGGAGGTTGAATTCACGGAGGTGCTGGCCTCCTTTGCCATCTGTGGGTTTTTGACCTTTCTCGAATGGTTGAGAAAGTAGGGGATCCCATTCTGTGTGTTTCCTAGAGGTCATTCAGAATGTGGGGCTTGGCTTTCAAGAACTGAACTGACGCACTGTCTCTAGGGCTGGACCCCAAGCACGTCCTGTAGGCCGGGCAGGGAGGCACTGAGTGAAGGCACAGCCTGCCTCGCTTGTACTTCAGTAGCTCGTGTCAGCTGTTCGAGCTCATTTCTGTGCCTCCACAGAGCGGAGGCTTCACCCCCTTCTCCGCCTTCACCCCTGTTGCTCTTCTTTGAATTTCATGTCCTTGCCCTCAGCTTCAGCATGTGATTGAAAATCTATCTGTCTTTAAGTCCAGCTTATTTCATGGCGCATGGATCTTCCGCTCCATCCAGGATTTCTCTCTTTGTACCAGAAGGAAAACCACACTGTGTCCTGTGTGGCACTCAGGCAGGGACACCCGGGCCACTGTAACACGCCACAGGAAACATGTCTCTGTAGGAAGCTGACTTGAGGTCGGGAAGTGGTATGGCCGGGGTTGCACTTGAACTCCCCAGGAGCATCTGTGCTGCTCTCCTAAGTGGCTGGGCTCATCTTCACTCCTGCTTGTGTGTCAGGGCCTGTGTGCCCGCACCTCCTTACTAGAACCTTCTGTTTTCCTGATGATGGCCATTCCGGCTGGGTAATGTGCAAATCCAAGGTCATTTTGATTGCATTTTCCCTTTTATTTATTGACCAGTTATTTTCTCTGCCCATTTTTTCTAAATAATAAGTAGATCTCTCTCTTCTAAAAAAGATTTATTTATTTTATGTATATGTGTACACTGTAGCTGTAAAGATGGTTGTGAGCCTTCATACGGTTGTTGAGTATTGAATTTAGGACCTCTGCTTGCTCCAGTCGGCCCTGCTTCCTCCAGTCAATCCCGTTTGCTCAGTCCCTGCTCACTCTGGCCCAAAGATTTATTTATTATTATAAATAAGTGCACTGTAGTTATCTTCAGACACAACCAGAAAAGGGTGTCAGATCTCATTATGGGTGGTTGTGAGCCACCATGTGGTTGCTGGAGTTTGAACTCAGGACCTTCAGAAGAGCAATCAGTGTTCCTACCCACTGAGCCATCTGGCCTGCGCTTCTCTGCTCATTTTTTGGTGTGTGTGTGTGTGTGTGTGTGTGTGTGTGTGTGTGTGTTTATTTATTTATTTACTAACTATATGTACATGAGTGCTCTTTCTTCATGCACACCAAAGAGTACATCAGATTCCATTACAGATGACTGTGAGCCACCATGTGGTTGCTAGGAATTGAACTCAGGACCTCTGAAAGAGCAGCCAGTGCTGTTAACTGCTGAGCTGTCATTCCAACCTCTGATGTATAATTTTTGAGCTCTTTACATTTACCCCATGTTGGGTGTGACCCAGGCAGGGCTCTGGTCCCATTCTGTCGCTTTACTCTGCTGCTTCCTTTATGCAGAAGCTTTTCTGTTGGAAGCAGAAACACCTGTCACAGTCAGAAGTGTAAGCAGAGAGGAGGGCCACTGTGTAGCACGTACACGTGAAGCACTGGCAGTCAGGGTCCTAGGGAGAGTGGGAATGGAGTGAGCCAGGCTGAAGTAGGAATTACTGTCTCGGCAGTAACTTAGATTTCCACTGTGGAAGGTTGGCAGATCCTGGAGGCAAATGCTGGTAATGCGGCACAACTGTGAATCTTTAATGCAACTGAATAGTATATCCAAAAACAAAAAACAAAACAAAACAAAAAAATTCCAGCATTTAAAGAAGTCTGATGAGACTCTATCTTGTGCTGGAAGCTGTGAGTTGTCATCTGTTAGATCAGTGTCTCTCACACACTGTGAAATGAGATCTGTTTCAGGGATTGCCGTGCCCTGACAGCTCCGGAGTTCCCAGGCAGCTTCGGTCTCTGCGGTCTTAGCCCCTGGCAGCTTTGCTCCAGTTTCAGTCGGTGAAACTGGGAAGTAGTTCTTTTTGTTTTGACTTAGTTATAAATTTGGAAATGATGTGAAAGTTTCTCCTGGGCCAGCAAGATGGCTTGGCAGGTAACAGCTATTTCCCCTCTGAGCCTAGTGATCTGAGTTTGATCCCAGAACCCACCCAGGTAAAGCTGGGAAGGGAAGACCAGTGCCACTGACCTCTGCAGGTACATCATGACCACGAACACATGCACACACTCTAATAATAAAATAATAATTTAAGGTTTCTTCTGATTTCTCAGAGCTGGGCTGAATTCTACCCCCTCTCCCCCTCTCCCTCCATCTCTCTTTTGCGTTTAACAGGTGTCCTCCTTTGATGGTCTGTGGACAGTTTGGCACATTGGGTTTCTCCCCGGGGCCCTGATCAGTTTAGGAAATGGGTGCACTCCACCACAGTGATTGCCTGTGGTTTCTGAGTGCTTCCCATGTGTGCCCTCTCAAGCAGAAAGAAGAGGGACTTGGGGTAGAGAAATCACATACATGTTCTATGGAACTAAACTGTCATGATCATTAAAACAAACCTTTAAAGAACCAAAACAGGAATTGGTATATTCCACTTCTTAGGAGATTGCTATGCATGCAACCTTCTGGGGTTTCTTACCATGTGACCTGCCTACTAGAAACTTGTGAAGTCATTATTGATGATTATATATATATATACATACACACATACATTATATATATACACACACACATATATATATATTTATCTATTTTGCTTGTATCTAATTTTCTTTTTAAAAAAGTGAGAGAGAAACTGAAATAAAAGACAAAATGCAAAAGTTCTTAAGGGTCAGTCAGGCAGGCCAGGTAAAAGCCCTCATTTTAAGTGTGTGTGTTTTCAAGGGTGTGGAGAGAAGCACGTGATCGCATTGTGGGTTTCCCTGGCCGGTACCATGCGTGGGACATACCACACCAGTCCTGGCTCTACAATTCCAACTACTCCTGTGAGCTGTCCATGGTGCTGACGGGCGCTGCCTTCTTTCACAAGGTAAGAAAACTAGGCTGTGCTCAGTGTTCTGAGCTTAGTAAAGGTTAATGTCTGTGGGGATGGACGCCGCCTTCACACCAGCCTCTCTGCTTCTGTGGCCTTTCTGTGTCAGAAACAAGCTAGCCCTACATTTTGAAGGAGAAAGCCAAGCATAGTGGCCCACAGCTGGAATCCCAGTGGTCTGTAGCTAAGAAAGGAGGATCGCAGGTTCGAGGATTGGTTAGGGTGTACAATGAAACCCCATCTCAAGACAAGAAAACAACAAAAAGCACACATACATTAACTGAAATAAAGTCAAGACTGGGTTTTCCTATATACCACGAGGACTGCCTGTGGACCAGGAGGACTGCCTGTGGACCTGGAGGACTGCCTGTAGACCATTGGCTCTCACTCTGGACAGCTGAGTGCACTAGATGAAAGACCTGTTGGATAGTGTCCACTTTGAGCACTGCCACCCAGACATGGTTGCCATTGTATGGGGCTACTGTGGGACTCTGTCCAGGAGCTCTGCCACCTTTGCCCAGAGATCTTTTCACGTTAGGTTTCACACTGGGTCCACATTTAGGTTTCACAGTGCAGGTACCTTCGGCCAGCACCCTTTTCCTGCAGTCACCTCTATCTATGCTGTCTTTTGCTCCTGGCTCCCCCCCCCCCCCATTTCTTCTGATCTGTAACATTACCATTGTCCTCTGTGGCATCTGAGCTCTTGGTGGCTCCTGGTCAGAGATGAATGTGCTGCGATGTATACAGAACAGCAAAGCATGAAAGCAGCGTGAGGGAAGCATGAGATACCTCAGGT
Organism: Mus musculus; assembly: GCF_000001635.26. Classification (NCBI taxonomy): domain Eukaryota; kingdom Metazoa; phylum Chordata; class Mammalia; order Rodentia; family Muridae; genus Mus; species Mus musculus. Next base: position 65,058,185 of record NC_000080.6, on the reverse strand, counting down.
TTTTATGTTCCTTACTTGTTGAAGTGCAGTTGTTCTGGATAAATGGGGTAAGTAAGGTATTAATTCTACACTCAGTTTTCCATTTATTTGTTTATATGTTTGTTTTCAGACAGGGTCTCTTTACATAGCTCTGGCTATCCTGGAATTCACTCATAGACCAGGGTGGCCCTGGCCTAAAGTCAGAGATCTGCCTGCCTCTGCCACCCAGGTGCTAGGACTAAAGGCGCACGCCACTCAGCCCTTTTCTTTTGTGGTGGTGCCTGGCATCAGCTAAGCTGGGGCATGCAGAGAGAGTGCTCTGGCTGCACATGGTGGCTCCAGCTCTTCTTGAGTTTGAAGAACATGATTATAGACACTTAAAATGCCACAAGGCTCGTATTATGGGTTTTTTTAAATGTAATTTTCCAGATGTGTACGGGCACATGCATGTATATGCATGCGTATGTACAGGCCCAGGGTTTAGGTCAGAAATCACCCCTGATCACTTTTCCACCTTATTCACTGAGGTAGGATCTCAGGGAACCCAGAGCTTGCAGCTACAGCTTGTCTTGGTAGCCAGCATGCTCTGGAGGTCCTCTGTCTCCTCCCCATTTCCAGGCTGCAATTACAGGTTAGCACACCCACGTGCCATTTCTGTGGGTTCTGGGAACCCAAACTCTAATTCTTAGCCTTGTAAAACAAGCACTTTTAACCATGGAGTCGTCGTCTCCACCCCTTGATTCAGATTTCTTGTGAGTGATGCTGGCCAGTGCTTTCCCTTTTGAAATGTTCAGATGGGCTCTGAAGAGTTCCCCGTTCTGAATGTGGAAGGCACGAACAGCTCCATGGTAGAGCATTGCTGTAATATGCGAGAGGCCTGGGTTCCATCCCCAGCACCACAGAATCCCTACTCTGAGATGAGCAAGTCACGCCACTGCCCCTCACAGAATGCCTTCACCAGCTTCCCAACCCACTGAGCTGGCCTTTGTGAATGCGTGGCCCCCTCCTGGCGCTTTCTTGTATACTGAAGACAGCAAGCTGACACGTGACACGTTTCACAGTGAAGATCTGCATCAGAGTTGCTCCTCATTCCTGTCCCAGTTCCTAAATGCCAGTACTGTGTTCCCACTGGGACCACCCCTGGGCACCTTCCCTCACATATCCCAACAGCTCCGAGAGCCATGCATATTTTTTTTGCTGAAAGTGAGAGAAGTTGTAACCATGTTCTAATCCTTTCTTCCCGACAGTATTATGCCTACCTGTATTCTTATGTGATGCCCCAGGCCATCCGGGACATGGTGGACGAGTACATCAACTGTGAGGATATCGCCATGAACTTCCTTGTCTCCCACATCACACGGAAACCCCCCATCAAGGTGCGTCCCATTACCTGTGGGAAGGTGTGTGCATACACACTTCCTTCTTCCATTTTTCCATTGTGACAGAGCCACAGCTGAGAGACTTTTCTGTAAGGTGCACAAGGACACCACAGCACACACATAGGAGTGATGTATGGCTGTAAGACAGGGCCTGAGCACCAAGGCACTGGAGAGAACTGAGGGCTCTGGGACTTGGGCATGGGGGAGTGGGGGGACAGCTTTACTCCCCGCCTCTCCTTCACACCGGAGGCAGGCAGCGCTTTCTAAGGTTAGATGCTCTAACTGATTTGTTAAAGAAATCTGCAGCTGCCTTCTTGTCACCTTATGGTAGCTGCAGCATATCAAAGTAGTGTTGCTGGTTTACTGCTGTGAAGCGGTGGCCTTCAGCCTTCCTCTGTGTCCCAGTTCAGTTCTCAGCAGGCATGCTGGGTGGCAGCTCACCACATCCTGTAACTCCAGTTCTAGGGGGTCTGATGCCTTCTTCTGGACTCTGCAAGCACTGGGCTCAGGTGCGCACATGCCCCCTGCCCCCGTACATTCACATAATTAACAATAGAAATGAGAGGAAACCCTGCTGAAGGACTGCTCCAGTGACAACAGTGGCTCTAGAGTCCAGGCTTTTGCTGTGGGTGCAGCTGTGGTGAGCCAGTGGGTGAGCAGCGGGGGTGGGGTGAGGAGGCCGAGACTTTGCACCTGAGTGTGCACCCTGAGCAGTGCCGAGGGCTTGTCAGGTATCCCTTTCTGTTAACATACTCTATTAAAACAGACTTAAGGGTTGTGAGGTTGTATAACGGCCACCTCACTCCATGATGGACATGTCAGGGCGAACCTGCACTGTACATCATACGCTGGGAGTCCTCCTCTGTCCTGACTTTCAGTCTGTCCCGTTTCTGTGCCAGGACCAGGGTTGCCTGCTTTGAACTTCCATGAGGCTTTATACCTTTCCCGTATCTCCGAATCATTTTGCTTTCATAGTCTGTCTTCTTGTCACCGTTTCCCATTCTGAGTTCTAATTTCAGAGCCTTACACTTGCTGGGTTTTCTCCTTGTTCTCATAGGTGGAATGTCTGTACAGTTTCTGAGTAACTCTGGAAAGTTCCTCCTGTATGTACACACTGGTCGCAGCCACCATCATCCTGCTGCTCCGAGCACTCCTGGCGCTGTCTTGTGTCTGCAGGCCCTTGCCCTGCCTCTCCTGGGTCTGACTTGTTGCAGTGCTGCAAAGGGCTTTGTCCTTTCTCTGGATGCTGGAATTACTGCCTGATTGAGACCAGCCTAGGCTCCATGAGCATCTTGTGCAGCCACACAAGCAATTTAAATTCCTACCTCAGTCTCACATATGATGTCCTCAGACACAACCAGAGGTGTGCAGTCCCCTCTGCTGAGAGCTGAGCTTGAGAAGAAAGCCTTTGTGCACTGTCTTTGTTTGTCTCCTCAGCCCAGGTCTCATCTTGCAGATTCCCGTGCTCAGGCCTCCAGCAGAACTTATAAAGGTTGCCTAACTTAATGGTTGGCCCCGTGTGACACCACCATTGTGTCTCTTACATTTTTCTAATCGTTGGAAATCTTAATAATAGACTGACCATTTTCTTATGTTTTAAAATGTAATTTTCTTAAAATTTTCTTTTTTTTTATGGATATATCATTTTAGAATTACTTTGTTTCCGTTTTGACTAGTTTTCCAGTATTTTGCTCTGAAAGACATGGCTGAATCAAACAACTGTGTATCAACATCGTACTGTGCCACCAAGAAAGGAAATACTAGAGGTAGACTTGGTTGGACTGGTAGCCCTGGGGGTGCTAAGACTTTGCTGTCTGTTCAGGGCAGTGACACAGCAGGGCACCCGTTAATGTTTTAGATGCACACACAAATGCTGGCTTTGTAGATGTGCCCCTCGGCGGCCCAGCAGCAGACATGGCACTGGCTTGGCCATGCTAGAAGATTCTGTCGGCAGACACCCTGTGTTCTCACCCTGCTCTCTCTCTCTCTCTCTCTCCATTTCCAGGTGACATCAAGGTGGACTTTTCGATGCCCAGGGTGCCCTCAGGCCCTGTCCCATGATGACTCTCATTTTCACGAGCGGCACAAGTGTATCAACTTTTTTGTCAAGGTGTACGGCTATATGCCTCTCTTGTACACACAGTTCAGGGTGGACTCCGTGCTCTTCAAGACCCGCCTGCCCCATGACAAGACCAAGTGCTTCAAGTTCATCTAGGGCCTTGCCAGTTCTGAGGAGACGATGAGCAGAGCGAGGGGAGTCACCCTCAAGGTTCCCAAGGTGTCGAAGGTCCTTGGGGACATCTGTCGGGCAGGGCCAAGACCCTTTGCTGGGAGAGGCAGCAGGAAGAGTGGAAAGGGATAGCTGTCTTTCATTTTGAAGTCAGCCACACTGGGCCTGGGATCCTGGTCAGCAGACTCAGGGCGTCTGCACAGGGCACTGACTGATAGCGAACACTGAGGACTGTTCATAAGCCCAGGACAGCTGCTTCGTGGTTTTTAAATTCAGTAACAGCTATTATTATTTAAAGAGAGAATTTCACATCTGCCATTCAAGGCTTATTTATATGTGTGCGTATATGTACACACATATGTGTATATACGTATATATGCACACACACATACACACACATTCATACATACATTCATACATACATACATACATACACATATATATATTTTGGTGGGTCGGGGTGCACCTGAAATTTCTGCCAATCTCTCCAAGGGAGGGTCCTACCCAGCTATGTATTTAGTGGAGAGGGCCCTGGCCCTGCGTTACCTGGACATTCATTTGCGGTCCCCCCCGTCCCAGGGACACTGGCTGCAGAAATAAGCAGGATGGGCCTGACCTAGGCAGGGTCTCCTGACCTCTCCTGGCCCCGTTCCAATGCCACAGTGCTGCTCCCACAGCTTGCCCCGCTGTAGGCTGCACAGTGGGGACGACACACCCCGGACGCTTTGAAGGGTTGGGCCAGGCCGCACTCAGGCATCACCTGGCTTTCCATTCTTTCTTGTGTTTGAGAGAGAAGGAGGCGGCAGACAGTGAGGCAGAGATGAGACCTGTACGTAGCTCCCCCCCTCCCCCCCCCCCCGGGGTGACACTGGTGCAGGGTGCTGGTGGCCAGTTCCGTGGTACTTGTTTCTCACAGAGGAGACAACAGGAACTTGGCAGGCTGGCTGGGAGCTCGGCGGGTGTAGAGCCAGCCTGGGTCCTTCCGGGATTCTGTAGTCTTACTGCAAGGCTTTGGAAGGAACACCGAAGTGAAATTCACCTTCCCTCTTGTGTCTAGAAGTCCATCCTGTAGCTGTGGGCTTTAGACCCCTGATGCCACGTTGGCTGTACGAGCCCCCCCTCCCCCCAACCTTCAAAGTCTAGGGTGGGCTAGAACCCGGAGGCTGTGATTTGCTAGGTAAGTCCTAGTCTTGTCGTAGACGTTAACAGGAATTCACCCCACGTTACCACTTTCCATGTCCTGTTGATGGTTTTCTTCCCAGGGCTGAAAATGAAATAAACTAACTTGGGGTATGGTGGCAGTGGGAAACTTAGGTCAGGGATTTGGCCTGTGACTTGTCTCCCCAGCCCCAGCAGCTGACGCAGAGCTCAGTCTGTCTTGGTCATGCACCTGCCTTAAGCCAGTTCCGTCTTCCTAGGCCCTGACACGTGTGCTGCTGCTTGCTGTCCTCTGCCTGCTGTCCTGACTTCTCTCTAGATCCCTCCTGCCGTAGGGCTGGCATGGCCCCCGGGAGACCCTCAGGCCAGCAGGACCAGGCTGCTGCAGAACTTCACTGGGTCTTCTGGAACCTGACACCAAGGGCTGCCTGGGACATCTGGTTCTTGGCAACTCAGTGAAGGGGTCAAGACTGTTTCCCAACCTTCTGTCCTCTCATCAGCCCTTGTAGCAGTAGCCCTCTTCCCCCGGGGGAGCCAAAGAGTGTGGTGTTTTGCGCTAAATATGTGGCTGCTATTTTATCTTTTTTTTTTCCTCTCCCAGTATTGGGGATGGACGCCAGAGCTGTGGGTGGACATCCCGACAATCGCTCTGCCCTGAGCCCTGTCCCTATTGTCTCGTTTCTTTTCATTGAGAGGTTGTAAATGGTGCTGTGGTACCTGATAAGAAAGTCAGTCTCTGTGGTAGGACCCCCTCTGTGGGTCACTCATGGGTATCATTGATCTGTGTTTGAGGGATAGTGATGTCAAGAGTGTCCTAGGGGATAGCCCTCTGGGCCTGGTGGGAACGCTCACTGAAGGACCCCAGCAGCAAACATTGGCAGTGACTGTACCTGAGGGACTCTTGTCAGAGGCAAGAGGCAGAGACAAAGCAGTTGGACCCTGCTTGTGATTTGGGTTTTGGGGTTAGGGACATGCTTGGAAATGATTGTGCCACTACACGTCCGTGGAGCCTGCCTGGTGTTTGACGTTGTTTACCATGGGTCACCTCCTAGAGCAGATTGCTAACACAGGTCACACTCAGCTACCTAGTCTCAGCTCCAGGGCCAGGACAGCTTTGTTTTCCAGTTGCTCTTCATCTTAAGGTCAAAGGCCACCCACAGAGTGACAGCCCCCCGGGATGCCTCAGGCCACCACCTAATGCTCCTGTCAGGGGTGGCCTTGTTAGTGAACATGGAGCTGGAGGGTGGGGCCGCCTGGGGTGGCTTTGATGACTTGTCCATCTGTCTGCCCCTTTCAAACCATGAGCACAAAGGTCTTACGTTGGATTTTTGTAAAAAACAAAAAACAAAAAACAAAATAAATGGAGACTTTAACTCATGCAGTTTGGAGGTGTTTTGTTATTGAGCTAGGAAGAAAGACTTAGCTATGTCAAGGTGCCTGCCTGATGTGGTAGCTTCTATATGGCCCAATGGGAGCACTCCAGCTCCGGTCAGAGGATAAGGGAGCTGGGCAAGCACAAGCCCAGGCTGTCAGCCAGTGTTCCATTTTGCACAGCAGCTGCCCTGTTACTGTGGGAATCTTTAAAAAAAAAAAAAAAAAAAAGTTTTATTTTTATTGTGTGCATGTGTGTGGCTATGTCTGTGTATAAGCACATGTGTGCAGCAACTTGCTAAGGCCAAAAGAGGATATCGGATCACCAGCATCTGGACTTAGGGACAGTTGTGAGCCACCTGATGTGTGTGCTAGTAACTGAAGTCCAACCTTTAAAGGCCGGCATTGTGCACAGACGTGGGACTCATTCTGTAGGTCTCGTTACTCCTTCCCAGGATACTGAGAGTGAAGGAGACTGCAATATAAAAATGTCACTGTATACCAAGAATGTGCCTTGGAGAATTTCTGGTTCTGCTTCAGACCCACCTGTGGAATCCAGAGTGTCGGCGGTGGCTGTCACAGGCACTGTCGCTCAACTGTTTGAGCTGGTTATGGATGTTGAGGTTTGGGTGTGGGCTCTGCAGTGGAGTGTGTGTGCTCACATATGGGCTGCCCAAGCCATTTGCCAGGTACAAGCATCCCACAAGTCCACCCTGGCACACACGAACAGATGTGATTGACTAAAATAAAGCAAACTGCCTGGCTCTCCATGTATTTCAAATGCTGCAGCTGCCTTGGGTTGTCTCCTGAGAAGTGGCTGCTGCCCTGTGTCTCCAGACAGAGCAACCCTGCTGGCTGACGGTGGCCTGTGTACGCTGCTGATCTACTTCACCCACCGAAGGAGGAACCTCTTGGGGTACAGCCCCAAGGAAGCGACTAGTGGGCCTCAGAACGAGTGTGACAAGCTGAGCCTATGGCCAGTTTCGGGGAGAGCACAGGCAGAGTGGGCTGGATTGCTCCCAGGGTACCCGCAAATTTAGTGACCTTGGGGACAGTTTTGGGTTGGGGCTCAGACCTGCAGGGTGGAGGCAGTAGGAAGGGTGGAAAGGGGGTAGCTATCTTGAAATCAGCCATTCCTGTGTTTCAATGATGAGTGAGCCAGCCGTGATGATGATGCAGACCTGTAGTTCAAGTACTCAAGCAGGAGGATTGCCTGAAGTTTAAGGACATCTTGGGCGCTTGCACGATTTTCCGAGTTCAGCTATTTCTAAATCAAGCTGCCGTGAACACTTGATGAGGAGGTACTTTTGTGGATCCACCTACCTCTCTGAAGTGAACACCCGTGAGCACAGTCGTTGGGTGATGCTTGGTTCAGTTCCACGTGCTCAGCAGCCTGGGGTTCAAAGTTCAGAGCACATTTCCTGGTGACTGGTGATGGTGGTAAGTAAGCATCTTCTAAACTTTCACACGCTGCCTTTCTGACACTTTCATACGCGTGTGTAACTCACCTTGTCGCTTACCTGGCCCCCTCTCACTTCCCTCTCCTGTCCATCCCTCTCCCCTGGGTATCCCCTTTCACACCCTGCCATGCACACTGGGAAATGCCATGCACTCAGCCTGTCAGGTCTGCTTGACAGGCTGAAAAGCCTGGGAGCCACTCGCGAGGAAGAGTTTCACGGAAACTCACCTCCTGGAGCTTTGGCGTTCTCATTTACCCATATACTCATACCCTATTCCCATGTTAGTCTGGTGTATGGAACTACGAGCTCTCTTTTAGTATTGTTTTATTTTAAGTGCCTTTTAAGATTAAATTCTGTTATAGTTAAGTCTCCCCAATGTTCCAAGGTCTCAGAAGCCGAGCTTAGAATCCTGTAAGACTTCAGTAAGGAAGTTAACCTATTCAGTAACTAATTAAGCGTTACAGTAGCTCAGAGCTGGTCTGCAAAGTATTTACTAAGGACAGTAGCAAATCTCAACCAAACGAGGGAATACCAAGAAAGAGCCAGAGAATCCCACTGAGATAGAAATCTGAGATAGAATCTTCAGTACAGGCTGCATTGCATATTAGTAGCAAGGTGGTAAATTCTTCTGACAAATGGAGATTCTCCAGTTACTTAAAAGTTACACTCATATAAGAATTTAGCAAGGCCTAGGAATTAGGGGGGTTGTGATATTGCATTATTCATGAGGCCTGCCAAGAGCAGAACCCCCTGGTACTAGCCTTCACAAGGTTCAAAGGTATAGCACTAGAGTGTGAAATCCTTACCTGTCACTAAGCTGACCATAGGCAGGACTGCTTTATCTTTACTGTAAACATCTACCTGGTTTCTGTAAATCCTTTTGAAGTCATTCCTTTGTTTTGTATCAGGTAATTTCAATGTACTTTGCCTGCTACCCTTTGTATTTTCTCTACTATATAAGATTGATGTTCACTTTGTGAGAATACATTCAGATTCTACATGTGTTGGTCTGTCTGTCACCCGCCGACACCTTGTCCACCTGCCCCAGAGACCTGTTCCACGCAGACAAAGGGACCCAGAGGGTCTGCAGCAACACCCCATGCCTTGTTTGGTTTTGTGACCCAGATGAGTTAACCAGGGCTGTCTGTGTGACCATGGATGGGTATGACACTACCCTCTGGAGCCCCATGGCTCATCAGCGAGTACACAATTGGATAGTGACTCCTCTTCTAGAATCTCCGAGTAGCCGGTAGTTTAACAGAGATGGGTAGGGTCCCATGAGCCCTTCTTCCCCCATCCATGGTTGATGTGGATGTGGCCAGTCTTGTGCAGGCCAGGCCAGGTCGTTAGCGGATGAGTTCATGGCTATGATGGCTGTCATTTTGTAGCCTTTCTCTCTGTCTTTCTGCCCTTCTGTCATGTGCACTGAGCCTTAAGAGTATGTACTATAAGTGTCACTCTCAACACCTTTATCAGCTATAGCTATGTTTTAGTGCTTGTCATTCATAGAGAGAGGCTCTGATTGAGGCTTTTGTCTTAATAGCATTTGTCTGTGGGTCCCTGTGTGGCTCTTTGGAAGGCAGTTTGATACCGCATCAACCTAACTATAGCAGCAATAGTAAGTTACGCCCTAGGGTCTAGGACTCTCCCAGCTATGTTTTTGACCAGGTTTACTGTACCAGCCATAGGTTTTTCTCCCATGGATCAAGAATCAGATCCAATCATAGAGCAGCTGGTTACCCCCATAGCAAGTCATTCCACTGCTGCATATATGGGCACGGCTCACGTGGCAGGTTGGTATTGGTTTACAGAGTTAACAGCTCTTAAGATCTTGATGCTTTCCTCCTGTAGCAGCCCACAAAGTGTTTTCCAGAACTATGAAAGCGAGCCAGCAGAGAGCAAGTTCCAGAGCAGGTTTGGCTTGAGTTTTCTTTTCTTTTCTTTTCTTTTCTTTTCTTTTCTTTTCTTTTCTTTTCTTTTCTTTTCTTTTCTTTTCTTTTCTTTTCTTTTCTTTTCTTTTCTATCTATCTATCTATCTATCTATCTATCTATCTATCTATCTATCTATCTATCTAGTATATGAGTACACTGTAGTTGTCTTCAGACACACCAGAAGAGGGCATCAGATCTCATTATGGGTGGTTGTGAGCTACCATGTAGTTGCTGGGATTTGAACTCAGGACCTCTGCAAGAGCAGTCAGTGTTCATAACCACTGAGCTATCTCTCCAGCCCTTGGCTTGATTTCTGTAGCTCTTATAACCAAAGTGTGTGGTGTCTTCAGCACTAGGGTCTTACCATGGGCAGCCATGAGGGGTGTCAAGAGCTTGTATTAGTTTAGGGGCCTCTGAGGTCTCCCTGACCATCAACTGGTAACTAGCTCTAGGAGCAGTCCTAGCTAGCTATGTAGCACATCTTCCTTCTAACAGTCTCTGCGTTAAAGACAGGGTTTTATTCTGTAGTCCTGGCTGGCTGCAACTCATGTTGACCAGGCTGGCCTCCAGTACATGGATCCGTCTACCCCTGCTTCTGCTGGGATTGAAGGCATGCGCCACTACACCCAGCAATAATTCTATCTTTATTTGATACAAGATAATAACTTTCCATGTGGCTTTTTCATAACCCTTTGCTTGAGTTACCACCATCCCCTTTATTGCCATGTACACCATTTAGGTGTAGTCCCTGTATGAAATCTGGTGTGGTGGTGTATACCCTTTTAATCCTAGACACTGGGAGGCAGAGGCAGGTGGATCTCTGTGAGTGCAGTGAGATCCTGCCTCCAAACAAACACTTTGGAAAAGGTTATCCTTTTTTCTCTTATATCTCAACAGAACTAAGGAAACACACACACACACACACACACACACACACACACACACACACACACACACACACACACACGTTGGTATGGAGGCTCAAAGTTGACCTTGATATTGTCCCCCATTGCTTTTTGTTTTGTCTTCTGAGTCGGGGTCTCTCACTGAAGCTCACTGATTGGCTAGACCCTGTTTGAAGCAGGGTTTGTTGTTTCAGCTACTCTGAAATTTTCCTGCCTTAGGAATGCTGGGATCACAGATATGAGCATGGTGTCTGGCTTGATAGAGGTTCTGGGAGTTGAATTTAGAATCATCAGGCATGTGAAGCAAGCACTTTTTTTTTTAATTAGGTATTTTCCTCGTTTACATTTTCAATGCTATCCCAAAGGTCCCCCATACCCACCCCCCCAGAAGCAAGCACTTTTACATATTGAGCCATCTTGCTGACTCTAAATTCAGTTTTTCTTTCTTTTCTTTTTTTAAAAAGATTTATTTATTTTATGTATATGAGTATACTGTAGTTGTGCAGATGGTTGTGAGCCATCATGTAGTTGCTGGGAAATAAGATTTATTTATTATTATATGTAAGAACACTTGTAGCTGTCTTCAGACACACCAGAAGAGGGCATCAGATCTCATTATGGGTGGTTGTGAGCTACCATGTGGTTGCTGGGATTTGAACTCAGGACCTTTGGAAGAGCAGTCAGTGCTTTTAACTGCTGAGCCATCTCTCCAGCCCCCAGTTTTCCTTCCTTCCTTCCTTCCTTCCTTCCTTCCTTCCTTCCTTCCTTCCTTCCTTCCTTCCTTCCTTCCTTCCTTCCTTCCGTTTTTTGTTTTTTCAAGACAAGGTTTCTCTGTGTAGCCCTGGCTGTCCTGGAACTCACTCTGTAGACTAGGCTGGCCTTGAACTCAGAAATCCGCCTGCCTCTGCCTCCCAAGTGCTGGGATTAAAGACATGCGCCACCACTGCCCGGCCAGTTTTTCTTAAAATGATTCAAGAGTGTGTGTGTTTCATGTCTCTATATATGTGCATATGTGTGCCTGGTGTCCTCAAAGGTCAGAAGAGGGCTTTGGACCCTTTGGGACTTGAGTTACAGATGGGTGAGCTACTAGATGGGTGCTGAGAATCGAGCCTGGGTCCTCTGCAAGAGCAACAAATGATCTTACCCACTGAGCAGACTCTCCGGCCTGGGATTCAATTTAAGATCAGGTTGTCTCTTACCGAATGAGTTCTGATCCATAGTCATTGCTCTGACATAAAGCACTTCCTAATATTTTCCCAGCGTTCCCCTTCCTTGTCTTCTGTCCCTTCAGCATCTGCAGTCCCTCCTTTTGTAGATGACTGATATTTTAAGGGCTGTGGGCTCTGTAGTGACACCTGCTCTTTCACTCCTGAGAGGGACAGGCTGTCCCCTTATCTGTCAGTCCAGTGAAAGGTGAGCCACCGCCTGCTGTCGCTGATCTGCCCTCACAGCCTCAGGCTGAGTTTCCTCTCAGTTTATTTCTCTTCTTGTTACTTTTGTTTTTCTTCTTAGGTTTTACTTTTGTTCTTTTTATAGTTTCTGGAGGTAAAACTTTGGGTTCATTTTAGGCCTCCGTTTTATATGATAATTTGTCTTCCTTAACCCTTTGAGATGGAGTCTCACTGCATTGTCCCAGCCTGTCCTAGCCTCTTGTCATTGTGAATACTTCTGTGCATGTATGTATATATGTGTGTGTGTGTGTGTGCATATACATAGAGAGGGCAGAGATCAAATTTGTGTTGTTCATTTGGAGCTATCAACTTGTTTTGTTTGTTTGTTTGCTTGTTTGTTTTTGAGTCAGTGTCTCTCACCGGGCCTTGGGGCTCAATTAGTAGGGCTGTCTGGCCATTTAGCCCCATGGATCTCCTGTTTCCACCTCCCTCATGCTGAGATTACCAATACAAGCTGTCATATCCCCATGGTCTCTGGGGACACAGTTATGTTCTCATGTTTGCATAGCAAGCACTTTACAGACTAAACTACCTCCCCAGCTCCAGTTCAGAATAAGTTTTTAGTTCACTGGGGAATGTCTTTTTAACCCACAAGTTATTTTTATTAGCATGCTTAATTTCTATGAATATTTGTAGGCTTTTAAAGTACAGGTTTATAAAATTTGAATTTAATTCCACCCCGGTGAATGTTGTGTGGATAATCTCAGATATAGTAAGATTGTGTGGCACACAGTCTTCAGATAAAAACACGACATGCTCTAGTTGAAGACTATGTCATCTGCAGCTAGAGAACTGTGTCTAAGAGTTGCGGCCTGGGTCACAGCTGTAGAGTTCTTTTTGGCTCATTTATAAATTCACTGCTTTGGTTGTTTTTGTAATTAGTCATCGAATCTCCAGCTCTATAGTTGCCCCTCAGCACTGTTGATACATGGCCGTGATTGTATCTCCCTGATGAACCATCATTTCCGGCAATATCACCCTGTGGTCTATTTAGCTGGTACACTGCTGTTCACATGGTCTGTCTTCTCACATCCAATCGCTTTCATCCTGTTTTAAATGCGCACTTCTTGTAGGCACTCTATAGTTGTGTTTAATGTTTAAATTGATCTGCAGAGTTGGGTTCTCTTAAGAATCTTTCTTCTGGGATCTTTTCTGAGTAGTAGCTAATGCTTGCCTTGCACTCTGTGTTTATTCACATAGGTAAGGGGCTTACCCCCGGAAGCCCTCGCTCCCTGCACAACAGTGTCTGCCCCCACCATGGGAACGTGGCCATCTCCTCCCTTTTAGTTCAGCATCTCTGGGTGGGCTGCCTTGTCCATGAGCTCCACTTCCCCTTGGTTTTGGTGTGTGTGGTGGTATTCATCTACCTACCCAACGTTCTATCTTCCTCCTCCACTCTAGCCCGTACAGAACGTTTGTCTGGAGTTTAAACATGGGGTTGTGCCTGGAGGGAGCTATTACACTGTCACTACTCTGGTCACCCGATCCTGGCATCAGGATTCACAGACCTTCCCACAGCACAGCACAGCACAGCACAGCACAGCACAGCACAGCACAGCACAGCACAGCACAGCACAGGAACTGGGTTGGTTGTTGTCGTTTTAAAATCTTTGTAGGTCATGTGATTTCCCCCTCTCTTTACGCTTTAAACTGTTCTCAGTGTGTGGCTAGCTTTGGCTTGCAGGCAGCTTACCAAGCTCATCGCGTATTGAGTCAGGAAGTCATTTTAGAGCACAGGTGAGTGACAGGGAGCTTAATAGTGATGAAATGTATGAAACCTAGAAACTGATCACCAGAAATGGTAAGCTGAGCTGCGATTCCTTAATTTTTAAAAAGTTGGCTGTGTTTACATGTTAGGAAGACACATGCCACAGTGCACAAATGGAGATCAGAGGGCAGCGTTCGGGAACTGGCTTTCTTCTTCCGCCGTGTGCTTCTCAGGGACTGAATGCAGTTGTTAGGGTTAGTCAGTCTTTAGCGTGGGCTTAGAATTCTTTTTTTTTTTTTTTTTTAAGATTTATTTATTTATTATATGTAAGTACACTGTAGCTGTCTTCTTTTTTTTCCCCCTCTCAGACCCTGCTCACTCACTGTAGCTGAGTTCAGACATCCCAGAAGAGGGCATCAAATCTCATTACAGATGGTTGTAAGTCACCATGTGGTTGCTGGGATTTGAACTCACGACCTTCAGAAGAGCAGTCGGCGCTCTTAACCGCTGAGCCATCTCTCCAGACTGGGGCTAGAATTCTTAAACATTTCTGAAAGTATCTTTATTTTCAAACCCCATGAGGTCTGCGGAATGAGCTCCTCTGCCCTTCAGGAGAACCCTTGGCTCCACTGAGATAAAAGTTACAGAGAAAGTGCAGGGCACAAAATATAGTTGCAAGGGCTTAATCTGTGCTTCCCGGTGGCTGGAAGGACAGGATTATAGGTTGGGAAGGTCTCTGTGTATAAAATGAAAGGTCGTCACTTTTAAAGTATAAAAGCACTGCAGTTAATCAGGAAATGTATTTTAAAATTTTGAGATATGGTCACATCTTAAACAGATGAGGCTGGAAACCTCTAGTTCTCCCAGGCTAGCCTTGAACTTAAGAGAAATACTTTTGCCTCAGCCTCCTAAGTGTTAGAATTGCAGCTGTGAGCTACCCCTGACTAGCAAGCATTTTAGATGGTAATATGTACACTATAAAGATTATTAAGTTGGACCCAAGCGCCTGCCCCAGCCATGCTGGGCCCAGCAGCCCAAAGAAAGACCCAAGCACCCATCTCGGCCACACTTGGCTGGGGAGGGAGGCCGAAAGACACCCAAGTACACACCAAGGGAGCCAGTATGAAGCATACATGTGTGACAGAGAGATGGGAAAGATGAAGTACTCAGTGGAGAGATGGAAGAGGAAGGAAGGAAGGCTGTAGAGAAAGGTGGAAATGGTGATCTGATCATGGTGAGGAGCAGGCGGCCTGAAGAAGCCATGGTGAGGTCCTGGCTCAGGCTGCTGCCAAGAGCCATCCTGGGTCTGTGGCCCAAGTTACTACCAAGGGACAACTGGATGTCTGAGGGCCACACTGCTAGGGGGAGTGGGGAACCCATGTGGAGCAAGTGGCCTGTGCTGCCACCACCTGAGGCCATGGGGACATCCCAGCCCAGGATGCTGGGTGGGTGGGGTGGATCTTTGGTCCTGTCACAATCGGGGTCTGTTTTGATGTCCCAGGCCCATGTTACCAATCAAAGGCCATGCAGATGACGCTGGTCTGGACTGTTGACTGAGGCACTGTGCTGACCTGGCCACCACACCCAGGAGAATTGGCTCTGCCCCTCACCCAGGCAGCACAATTCCCTTTGATGTTGGGGGTAGGGTAGGGTGGGAAGCTCAGGTGATCTGGCCCCAGGGTATGAGTACAGGAGAGCTGGCCTGGCCACCCACCTCATTGCCATGGGGTGGGGGTTGGGGTTGGGGTGGGGGAGAGATGTGTGCTCCCACCCCTCACTGGCTGCAGCACTTGGGAGAGGCCCTGCACCTTGCCTGGGCAGCACAGTAGAGCTGACCCTAGTGATGAAGGTGCTGGTGAGCCAGTCCCCAGGGCATGAGAGCAGAAGAGCTGACCCTCTCTCTTGGCATCTGCAGCACTGGGTGTGCTAGCTGGGGCGATGCTAGCTGGGGCGATGCTGGACAGTTCACCCTGGTGGTGCAGGGGCAGGAGAGTGGCCAGGCTGACCAACTCAGGGCTCCGAGTTGGCCAACCACAATATCTAGGTGGAGCTTGTGAAGGGGCCAGTCCTGTAGGCCCAACGCTACAGTATCTCCATGACACAGGGCAACAACGGGACGTACCAGAGTCCAGGTGAGGACCCAGCATTAATGGTGTAGCAGGACCCAGAGGCCTTGAAACAGACTCATGGCAGTGAACATTTGCACATGAAGAAGTGTGGACAAAAGGGCATGCTGTGACACACTAAAGCTTCCATGATTTTTTGTTTTATTTATTTTTTTAAAATCTATCTTATATTCTTTTGTGGGGAAGGTTGCAAGGGCACATGGTGACTATGCAGGGACAGGGAGATGAGTGGGAATGGGACGCATGATGTGAAATTCAAAGAATTAAAAATTAGAAAAATAGATTAGGTTGCTATTCACCTGTGGTTGACACACAGTCTGGGGTTACTGGAGTGTACAGGGGTGAAGTCCTGTGAACACAGTAACTTGAGTCCCTCCACTCCACCCCTGCCTCTAGTACCTGTGTGAGAGAGACAGGCAGAGTTACTGCTGCTCAATGACAAGACCTGGGTAAAGACACCGCTCAGACACTCACGGTCCTAAGGTGCAAATGCTGAAACACATGTAAAGCCGTTGCACAGGGCACAAGCCACCTGCGGCTCAGTTCTGTAAGGCCCATCCAGATTCAGCTGTTGCTTTGTCCAGAGCCAGAGTCGGTTGCTTTCACCCTTGGCTAAGGTTCAAAATAACACATCGATGTAGTACCCCACTGGGGAGAGCCTGAAAACGTACCACCTACCTTCCGTTAGGTGGCTGAAAGCACAAGCCAGCAGCCTGTCCTGCTGCCTGGTATCTGAGAAGGAGAGTCATCCGTTTTATTACCAGGTAGCTTCGCTCTTCAGTGCACCATCACAGTGAGGGAACCTGTTGGTCGTTCACTGTTATCTGGAAAAGTCAACTCCTGCCTTTTAAGGATAACCGTGAGGCTGTGGGCTGGAAGCTGTGGGGATGAGGGGGTTATGTGCCCTTGCCTGAGAGGAATAGACTAGGAGTCCCGTCTCCTTGGCCTGAGCCTCACACAGGATGCAGAGAGGGCAGGAGCCACAAACTGCCTATTTTTGGGACATTCACTCAAACTCTGTATTTCAGGCCCCACATCCAGCTGTGAGGAAAGACGACTCCAGTGTGGGAACTCTAGCAAAGCCCCAAAACCGCAAGGGAAGAAATGTCGGCTCTTTTGAAGATGCTAGGAGTGGGGTCATTTGTTATAGCAGTAGATACATGCTTTAACCCTTTGGGGAAAGACTTGTTAAAGGACAGGCATGGTGGTGATGTCAGCATGATGTACGTATGTCAGGACCCTCTCTCAAAACAGGCAAGCAACGAGCTACGGAAGGCTATGCAAGAGTAACAGCAGCCTTTACTCCAATAAGTTCACGAACAACCTGTCACCCAGGTTGTGCTCCCTGCCCTCCTGATCCCGTGTCCAGTGTGACAAGGCACAGAGAAGACTAGAAGAGCAGCCAGCACTCACTGGTTTACACTGGAAGGGCCTGGATCACAGGTAGGCAGTGACTGTCCGATTCTCTGTGAACTGCACCTGCTCAGTAGGTGTTGGGAAACCCTGCTATTAACGTCTACCATGACGAGACAGCTCCCTGAGCTCCAAGCAAAACGGAGGGGCTCCCTTTTTCAGTATGGCTTCCTCTTCTTCTCTGCCTGACCTTATCTGGAAGCCTGACCCCTTCATCCCCTACCCGAGGAATGTCACCCAGTTCTTGGTGAATTCACACGTTCAACTCCCTTTCGTCCAATAAGAACCCGCCCAGTGAGCACCTGGAATGTCTCTCCTTGTGATGTACCTTAGCGCTAAGAAAAACCCCTTCTCATTCTCCAAGGTGTAGCTAGCCGTTGTTTACCCCGAGTAAAACATGCACACGCTGTTTCATGGAATACTGACTGAAAGGGCTGTAAAGGACATCCTTGGAGCACCACCTCCAGGATCCTGCTGCCTGGGGTACAGCAGCACCTGGGCACCCTGAGGGAGGAAGCAGAACTCAGAACCACAAGTGGGCACCCTCTAAGACTACAAAAAATAGAATTGACGCTGGGCGTGGTGGCGCACGCCTTTCATCCCAGCACTTGGGAGGCAGAGGCAGGCGGATTTCTGAGTTTGAGGCCAGCCTGGTCTACAAAGTGAGTTCCAGGACAGCCAGGGCTACACAGAGAAACCCTGTCTCGAAAAAAACCAAAAAAAAAAAAAAAAAAAAAAAAAGAATTGACAAAAGGGGGCTTCCCAGTCTCCCTTTAGTCACCTCAACCTCTAGGCTCGAGTGGGGGTTCTTTTTGTACAAAGTACCTTTCCATAGAATTGAAATGTAGCTGACTTTACTGTTTCTGCTGCTTTTTTGAGACAGGGTTTCTCTGTGTAGCCCTGACAGTCGTAGAACTCACTCTGTAGACCAGGCTGGCCTCGAACTCCGAGATTTGCCTGCCTCTGCCTCCAAGTGCTGGGATTAAAAGGCCATGAACTGCCTGCCAGGTTGTTTCTGCTTCTTGAGACAGGGTCTTATGAGCCCAGGGGGGCCACGAGCCTGCTGTGTCAGAGGATGAGCCTCCAGCACTGGGTGCATCTGCATTTCTGCAGACAGGGTTAATGATTAGGGCAGAGGTGTGGCAGATGTGCTGTGGCGTTTTCACTGCTGAGTGTAGCTGCAGACTTTTCCCCCAGATACTAAGTCATTATTTAGACTGTAGTGCAATAGAACTGGGCACTTTTATAAAAATAATGTTTATTTTTAGCAAAACGGGCCACAGAACAGCGAGATAGGTTTGCCTTCTAATTTGGGGGCTGACCTTTATACGGTGTAGCACTGTAGGAGGGTAAGTCCGAGAGTCACCCCCTGTGAGCCCCAAAAACACAGGCCAGGCATTTTTTTTTTTTCATTTCCCTTAGGAAAGGATGTCTGTCATGTTGTCACCCATAGCTGCTCAGGAGCCCAGAACTGAAAAGAACAGGCCTCTAAACGTTCTTGGGGTCAGCAGTACGAGGAAGTCACACTGGCAGATCCTAGCTGGAGACACCTCTCCTCTCCGGAAGTCATAGGACACCACCAGACTGTCTCTGGGTGAAGGGCCTAGGATGTCACGGATGCCACTCAGAACTTCTGCAGGAACCTGAGGACAAGGTCCCGCAGTCGGACCCTCAGTGTCTCGTCATTGTCACAGATGATGTGAGTGGAGTCTTCTTCAATCTGGATGAGTGTCTCGGCTTCCTGCAGCAGGACAATATGTCCCTTGGCTGTGTCTTCCACCTTAATGTCACTGAAGCCATGCTGTTCCAAGAGAAAAGAGGAGGACAGTGCCTCTGAGAGCAAGGCCTGACTGAGCACTCACTATGGCGTTTACACTCAGCCCAGCTCTGACATCGGGGCCAGAGTCCAACCAAGAGGTTTTATTTATGAAAGGCCCCACGCACAAAACTCTCAGGAAAATAGCAGATTCCTCCACCCTTTCTGAGGCCCTGAGTCCATCAAGCCTCTCAGGTTCTCAGGGAAGAGCTTGGTTGCTGGTCCTGGCACCTGCCTACTTTTGGTCTCTGCAGTTCTGAGCCCCAGGAAAAGCACTGCTCCTCACAGTGAGGTACCACTCACCCGGGGGCTGGCAGCATCTCCCAGCCACCTTTACTGATAAATGAGAACTACAACTAAGTTAGAGTCACCAGGATGAGACACACAGCAAGTAGAGAGCCTGAGGCAGGGACTGCCTGTCCTTTGCTGCAGGACACCCACACGGCCTTGCGAAGGAGGTGAGACAGGGAGTTATAGGCAGGAGAAAAAGGTAAGATCACTGTGGAAAAGCAAGTTATTGTGAGAAATAACTTTCAAATAATTTTCAAAAGTGAAATTGCCAGGCGGTGGTGGCACACGCCTTTAATCCCAGCACTTGGGAGGCAGAGGCAGGCGGACTTCTGAGTTTAAGGCCAGCCTGGTCTACAAAGTGAGTTCCAGGACAGCCAGGGCTATACAGAGAAACCCTGTCTCGAAAAACCAAAAAATAAAATAAAATTAAAAAAATAAAATAAAATAAAATAAAAATGTGAAACTTGAAACCCCTGGCTCCTATCGGGAGCCCGTAAAGCCTCACGGGAGATGGGGTCCTTTATTCATCTACAGAACGGTGGGGAGATCTCAAGAGCAGTTGGAGAAATCAAAAACTAAAGAAAACTGAGCCTGGAACGGGAAGCCTTGTTTTTGAACCTTGAAAGAAGTCAGCAGCTGAGACAGTGTGGTTATCACGGCTTAGCTGGAGAATGTCCAACCCTGCCATCAGGTACTGGAGTTTTCTCAAAGCATACCCCATGCCATCTTCGGGGCCAGAATCCAACCAAAAGGTATTATTTATGAAAGGTTCCACGCACAAAAAACGTCACCCTATCCCCCTCTTCCTAGTAAGGGTGATTATGTGGAGACATTAACATTGACAGAGACAAAACTATAAAGATCTTTAAGGCAGTGCTCTCCGCAGCCTCCTGCACCGATGTAGTCAGGAGTCTCCCTTAGGCGTGGAGAGGCTGCTGCATGGTCAGGAGCACTGTCTGCTCTTCCAGAGAGAGGTCCACGGTTTCACTCCTAGCACCCAAGCGACAGCTACAACTGTAACTCGTTTCAGGGGATCTGGCCACCGTGGGCACCAGGCATACACAGGGTACACAGATAAATATGCAGGCAGAACAGCCCTACACAAAAGAATCTCTCCCTTGAAAGAAGCAGCCACTGGGGCCCACAGGATAGACAGCCACTGAGATGATAGCACAACATCTTCCTTCTTGCCTGTCTCTTCGACCCACCTCTAACGGAATCGCTGACCTTCCAGTCTCACATGCTAGCCCTCCCAGACAGTGGTGCTCTTCCCGTGGGCAGCCTGGCTCCAGGGAGGACAGGCAGCCTGTGCTGTGCTATTCCTGCTGCTCCAGAGCTGGAGACTGAAGACAGGGCTGGTGGTGAGCAGAGACTGGGGACAGCCCAGGAAGGAAGATGTTCTTTGGCTTAGTTCATTTTGAGCCTCTCCTCGTTCTATGACATCCTAGCACCCCCTTCGGGGCAGAGCAGGCCACCAGCTCACCTTCTCCAGGGTCTGCACAAACTGCTCTACGGGGATGGAGCCACTCAGCAGAGGCTTCAGTACTTTGCAGTCAGGAATGTCCTCGTTCACCCGCTTCCTCTTCTTACTGCTGGTGGGCTGGGTGGGCTTGGGAGGGGGCTAGGGCAGAAGGAAAGTGTGGCTCTTGGTGAGTGCCTCTTCACTGACTCCGTGGCCGTGACCTGCTGGCCTGACGTGAAAAGCAGGCTCAGCAGCTGGGTTCCTGCCACCTGAGTTCATGCAACCATATGCCTGGGATCATAGCTACCTTTCAGCAAGAAACAGTGTGCATTTCCAGGATTCATTTGCTGATGAAATCCCTTCTAATAGTCACTGGCAGCCACAGCCATACGTGCTGACTAAAACCAGACTGCAGTGTCTGGCAGTAAACCATGGCCTTGCCACCAGGCAGTGGCAGAAAAGCATTAGGTCAGAGAACTTGTAGACCTCAGGGCTCTGTGCAGATCAGCCCGGACAATGCACGGCAGCAAGCACACAGTGCCTAGTGCTCTAAGTGCTAGCTAGCTACAGGGGTGCACCAGCAACGTGGCACAGCTGTGGAGGGGCGCTCCTGAGGTGAGTGTTGCCCCGTGTGCCTGCTTTCCTGGCTCTGCGCTTTGCTTGTATTCCATCGTGAGAGATGGCCGCTGTCTGCAGCTTGCAGCCTTGCCCGGTGCTGCTCAGGTTTGGGGGCCAGCAAGGCACGTGCCCATGACAAGTTGGGGTAATGCTGCTACTTCAAGAGCTAGGGAACAGGAAACTACCCGGGAGAGCTTGTGTGGTCTCTTGGAGGTGTGTGGCTAAGACTTTGTACAAAGTGCTTTCTATGTTTCGAGTACACCCAAGTCTCCATCAGCCCAAGCTTCGGTGTCTGATTGGGATGAACTGGGAGCTGGCTGGGTGGGCAGAGCTTTCCTAAGGGAAGAGGTCTTCGGGGTCCACACCCTGCCCCCCCCACGCCCTGGGTACCTGAAGCACATGTTTGTTATCCTTCGTATGCAGCACAGCTGAGACAGTCGCCAAGGAGATGCCAGGCTTGATTTCCATGGGCACCAGGGAGTCTGCCAGCTGAAAGTAAAATGCAGGGTTTCCACACAGGCTCCCTCTCAGGGGAGGGAAGAGGCCCGGGGTGGAGAGTGGCCCGGGGCTTAGTGGAACACGGGGCTCTTAGCATTCTCTGCCCTGGTGGCAAAGGCCTCCAAGGACGGCCATCATACTGTTCTTGGGCTTTACTTACACTGTTGTAGTCTAAAATGCCCAACTAACTCAGTGTATCAATCAGTATACACTCTGCAACTCTCCTGCCCACCACAGCGATACAAGGAGAAAAGAGAAGAAAGGAGACTGTAGACCATTGGCTAGGACAGTGGAGGAGGCGGCAGACCATTGGCTAGGACAGTGAAGGAGACGGTAGACCACTGGCTAGGACAGTGAAGGGGGCAGTAGGCCACTGGCTAGGACAGTGGAGGAGGCAGTAGACCACTGGTTAGGACAGTGGAGGAGGCAGTAGACCACTGGTTAGGATAGTGAAGGAGGTGGTAGACCATTGGCTAGGACAGTGCCGCATCATCCAAGTGCTTTGCTGGTGGCTCCTGGGTACTGCAGCAGGGACCATCAGGGCAGCTGTAAGTCAATGTGTGCTGGACATTGGCCACTATGAAAATGGCAACATCTGCTGGGTGCATGCACCTGAATGCTCCCACTTCCGGGAAACACTCATGGGCTCCAGACAGTCTCTGAGGTTCTCTCAGAACCTACCGGATTCCTCAGCACACGCCAGGTGCAGATCCATTCACTCTTTCTTGCGTTAACCCTGTAGCTTCTCTAGGTGATCACTGCAAATGGACTACATATCTGGTGGTTTTGTTTTGTTGTTTTTTTTTTTTTTTTTTTTTTTTTTTTTTTGATCCCTAGCAATCTGGTGTCTGTCAATGGCAGGACAAGTGTCTCCTACTGTGACCTGAGCAGCCATTGTGCACACACTGCAGTGAGCTCGGAGCTCTGGGGTCCTGGTGCTCAGGCCTGCCTATGTGCCGTCCTCAGATGTACAGCTTTCCCCCAAGCCAGGCTGCCTTCATTTAAAAACAAACCTATGTGCAAGATGCCATTCTACAAGCACTGCTAGTCAATGCCAGTTGGGTAGGAGAAGCAGCTTATAGCCTTTACACATCAACAACACAAGTTATGAGGTCTGCTTCCTGAAGTTCAAGCGTGGGAGGAGGGAGGGTGAGGAGTTCCACACTGTGGCAGTTCCCCAACACCTGACTGTGCCAGGTCACATCCTTCACCTCGGCCCTGTTCACAGTCTGCCCCGTAAGTGACTGTTCTCTGCACACTTCAGGATGGCATCCTGGGGACCAACTTGGTGAGATTCCCTGGGCAGCAACACCTCTGGTTCCATGGGAGCCAGTTCAGAGCCCCACACCATGCAGCTTAGGTCAACACTCCCCCACGCCTCATGAAGTAGAGTCGGGAGGTCCATCTTCTATGAGAACAGGCCTAAGGACTAACAGCTCTGTAAATCCTCCATCCTGGAAGTCTAGATTAAAGAGGCTGCAGTCTGGGGAGAGGGCTTCCTCTAACTGCAGCAGATTTTAACCATTTCATCTTCCACGTGTACTTTCCAGGGCTGTGGTCAAGTGACACTGATTCTGCCCTACACTGTCTTCCATGACAGCCTTGGCCCCCACATGCAGCAGCACCTGGAGAAAGCACTCAGAAGCTGAAAGGACGGCGGTGGACAGAGAAGGGAGCAGAGCATCTGTAAGAGAAACCTAGAGAACCTGGCACAGCGGAGCCATCTGTTTTCTGGAGTTGAGAACTTTTCCACGGATAGCCATTTAGTCAAGTCAAAGGTGTTCGAAGCTCTGATAGACACTGAAGAACCCATATGCTGGAGGCCCCTGGGCTGCAGCCCCCCATTGCTCTACAGTCACCCCTCTTCCTCCTCCTCTTCCCTAGCAGAGTCACCTATGCACGGCACTACTTCACTGTGGCATCATTTGTACGATGTGCTTTGCGCTTTTTACATTTCCTTGTGATAGAACTCAAGCTAGCACTTAGAATGTAAGCCATTTGGACTTTTAGATAGAACCTTTACATGGCATCGATACAACTAAGTTTACACTTCTCCTTTTTCATACATAATTCCAGGAAGGATGACAAACCCTCAGAGGGCACTAGCATCCTCCATGGTGGAGACTCAGGATGTCACCTGCAGGGCCATACCAGTGAAGGCTACATAAGGAACGTAACATAACTTGCCTGGGGGTCTGTGCTCTTTCCTTCCTTCAGTTTTGAGAGACTGACAGTGTCCTGAGTGCACTCTGGTGGAAAGCAGGCTTTTAAGGGTGAAAGGGCAGCAGCTCACCTCTGGCATGATTTCAATTTTCTCATAGCGTCGTTTGAAGGGCAGGGCAAGGACCTCAGCCCGTCGATAGGACATGGCTGGTGGCTGGCAGTCGATCATGAGGTCCATCCTGTGGGCCTGGGCTGGCGGTGGCTGGGTGTACTGCTCAGGACAGACCACGTGCAGGGGCTGAGGAGCAATGTGACAAGGAGGTCACAGAAAAGGGCAGGGTGAGTTGGATGCAGAGCTGCAGCCCCAGGCTTCTTCCTGACCCCTCTTGTAGCATCCTGGAGGCTCAAACTCACAATCAGGCCGCTAGAGCACATTCTCTCTAAGCTGCTGACCCAAGACAGGATGAGTACGCTCATGGAACCTAGGTGGCTGAGGGAAGGGCCTGCTACCTCTCTGCATTTGTTGTGGTGACATCCACTGTGTCTACGCCCTAAGCTGAACTCAGCTCCCTGGGTGCAGTCTTCCTGTGATACCTGCCCTCTGAGCTATTACAAGCCCTTGACTAACTAGCAAGAATTTCGGCTTTGTGTTAGCCCTGTATTCTGGGTTTGGTGTATCTTAGGCTATTCTCAGATCAGTGGGAACTGGCAGGCCACATGCCTACTTGAGTATGACAGTGAATCGGAGATGAAACTCTTCGTGTGAGTATCACCCAGCTGAACACTAATGCTGGAAACCCACAGGTCAGTGAATTGTCCTGCCCTAAGAGTCTGGAGAAAGCCACAAATCCTTTGACTGAAGGCTTCCAGCGGTCGAGCCTGGGTGGATCTAATAAGCTTGTTCTTTTGAGCTAGTACTTTCAGGGCCTTGTGCTTTTCCTGACCTGGCTAGCATCTGACAGCTCTGTCCCCTGCCTCAGCCTGAGTGTTCTCCAGAGTGTCACTCACTGGAAGTGGGCACCAGATCACCTCTGATATCTGACATTAGCACGTGACAGAGGGGTGTGAAGCTGCTTAGTGATGAAAAGAACTCGGCCCCTGGCCACCCCTCTGCATGCTGGTGAGCACACAGGGCCCTCTGTCCACCTCAAGTGACAAGCTGGAGCTCCAGCATCAATCAGCTGCCTGTTCCGTGTCACCCTGCCCCATCCTTTTATATATGGATACCATCATGATGGCAGTCTGTGAGGAGGATGAGGGAGCTAAAGCTAGGAGGTGCAGGAAGCAAGCATACCCGGGTGCAAATGACCCGGGAAAGAGGGGGCCCTCGGCACACACTCAAGCTCTGGAGATGCTGGTCAGGGCACCAGACCTTTCCTCTCACAGGGTCTCAGCTGTTTTCCTTGCCAACTCGGTTTCCCCATCCCTACTTTCCACCCCAATGCCTTGTCTCATCTCTTGCACCTCGTGCAGAATCCCTCACTTTTCCTTTTCTTGCAGAAAATGCAAAACAGAGCAACCATGAACCTACCATGTAACTCAGCTCAGATTTAGGCGCAGTGAGTGACAGTGAGTGACTCTGAGGGGAAGGGCATCTACATGCTTTTCTGTGGCCACACTGGTCCTCATCAAAAGGACCCATTTGTGCCTGCCTTCCCTCCCTTTCCATTTCTTTAGAGGGGGAACTTTTCCAGTGAATAAAGATCATTTCCTGAAGCTTGAAGGGCAACAGGCAGCATCCTACAGAACTGAAGACAGGCTTCTGTGAAGACAGGCATCTTCAGAGCATGGCTGTGTAGACCTGGTCCACAAAGAGCCACATTCAGACCCTGGCCCCCAGAGGAAACAGCGAGTGTAGACACAGGCAGGTCCTTTGTTTACCTGTACTTCTTTAAGCAGCTTTGACACCTGGATGAAATTCAGTCGAGTGTCAATTGGGCAGTAGATGCACTTCATGGCCAGCGGCTGGTAAGGAGCCAAGGCCTCCAGGTAGGAGAAATCGGGTTCTAGGAAAATGTCAACAGGGAACTTCAATATTCAGGAAAAGACAACATTGAGGCAGCTGCAGCTGATGTCATCAGGGCCAAGCAGACAGTCCTTGTCAGGAAAGGATGCGCAAGGAAACAGTATGGCCCATGGGAAGAAGGGGGTCCCATGAGGAGGCGGGATGCTGCTGGAGGCATGGATGCAGGCTCAAAGCTTACGAAACAGAGAAGATGAGACAAATATGGGATATACAAGGAAATGGACGTTTCTCTAAACAAACCATCAGCTCAAAATGGAGAGGAAAAGGAAGCCTGTGTGGTTGTACACTCTGGAGGCTGAGACAGGGAACTGCTAGTTTAAGGCCACTCTGGGCTACACAGTGAAGACTCTGTCCCCAAAAGAAGGTAATTTATTCAGACTGGAATCACTAATCAGTGCTAAAATTCTAGATAGAAAGCTGGGGAAGGATGGGAATATACATTCTCTTTTGCCCCTGCAAGAGCTGAAGAGCAGGGCTGGGAAGATGGTGTATCGGTTAGGACCTCTTCCAGAGGTCCAGAGTTCAATTCCCAACAACCACATGGTGGCTCGCAGCCATCTACAATGGGATCCGATGCCCTCTTCTGGCGTGCAGGTGTACACATGTAGCACTCATACACAGAGACAAACAGTAGTTTATAGTGGCACAGCCACAGGAATACCACATCAGCTGCTCAAAATTAACATTCAGGTGGGAGACAGGGTACTGCAGGCACCTACCGAGTATCCCACACCTCACAGACTGCACAGAAACCTAGTCCACGTCAACAGGTTTTGGCTGAGACTGTCACTCTCCCACCAGGAGCCCAGGCCTCCAGAGGAGCAATCTGTCACATTGCCCAGTTTTTCTCTCAACAGCTACCAGTGCTTGCTTGGCAGGGATTATTCATACCAAATGTGCTGCCCACAGAGCCAAGAGAACAGTATATTGTGCTTACCCCATAATACCCAAGGGGACAGGTATAGGCTGTCTAAGACCCCGAGTCCCTCCCCTCGGCTTACGAACTGCTGAAGCGATGGACCTTAAAGAATTAAAGTCTCCCCATGAACCTCACACTGGGGGTAGAAAAAGACTGAAATGCTAAAAGCAGCCAGGAGAGCTCCACCCACACCCAGGAAGAGATTTCACAGTCCAGCAACTTACAAGACCACTTTGCAGACAGAGGCTGATGGGTCAGTGATGGGCAGAACCTCATCCTGACCAGGACTGCTAATTAGGCATACTGTAAGACCTTTATTTAAATGTAAATCTACGCTCAACCCTAAAGATGGATCCCTTATCTGTTCTTAGCATGGCCTCACTGAATCAATCTTCCTGTTTCTCACTGTTTTGCCCCATTACTTGGTGTCTTAAGGTGGGTGGCTGAGCCCAGTTTATAGCACTGCCAGGGCCATGCTTTCATTCTGAAACCTCTGGTAACAGGGCCACCAGGAAGGAGTACTATACAGCAGTCAACACGAGCAGCAAAGGCAGACGAGCTTCCCTTCACTTGAGTGGGGATTAGAAACCACAGCAGCCAGTGAAATGTCTGCATGGTGCCAATGCTATCACGAGTGGCTTCTCTCACTGTGCCCATGGGACTCTGTAACTACTGTCACATCAGCATAGCTTACCAGAGAGAGCAGGAACGACCAACCACTCCCTTACCACAGTGTTGACAACCTCAGCAAAATCCTAGTGGTGTCCAAGTTTTGGGCTTTGTGAATTAATGTACTATGGTCATTCACTGAGGGACAGGACTCCTGGTACAGCTGAGTCACTGTGTCTTCCTGTGGGATGCACATGTCACGGGGCACCAAGGTGAGACTATAACAAATCTACGAAAACCTCTCCAAAAATCCAGCTCAAACACGAAAGCTAACACTGTTCCCAGCCCACCATGAGTAATCATCCTATCCTGGCTAGCTTCTTGCTGCTTCTACACAGGCCACTGAGGTGACTAATTGTGGAATTCTTGTGGCAGCACCCAATGGGGAATGAGCCCAACATTTGTGAATCTGTCACCCCGTCCCCGCGAGAAGAGAAGAAGGTGATGATAGGGATGGTGTGATGGCTATTCTTGGTTGTCAACTTGACTATATCTGGAACAAATTACCATCCAGAAATAGAAGGCACCTGTGAGAGATTATGTTTGCTTGGTTTGAAGTGGTGAATCCACTTCTAGTTCAGACCTTTGAGGCGGGAAGACACCTTTAATCTGGGCTATACCTTCTCTGGCAGCCTACATAGGGACAAGAAGGAAACTTTTGCTCTTCGCCTGCTTGCCTTCCCCTTGCTGGCACAGCATCCCTTCCCTGGCCTATTTCTTCAGGATAACAGCATATACTAAAGACCAGCTGAGACATTCAGCCTCGTGAGACCGAGCAACTACTGGACTTTCCATTCACAGCTATACTAATACATCACACACACACACACACACACACACACACACACACACACACACACACACACACACACACAGAGAGAGAGAGAGAGAGAGAGAGATTCATTCTACACCCTAGAGAACCCTGAGTGATACTGACTGATGGAGATGGGCATGTTGGAGGCTATACCGAGGTTTCGAGATCCTGACTTCACAGCCTGTGTGATTGCTAAGCTTACACGCAGCGTGAAGACCTCACAGTGATAAAATAGGGGATCCCTAAGTCACCTCTGCCTGGCCTCATCTCACTGAAGGCTTTGTTCCTTCCTGAGGACTCTGTTTCCAGAAGAGTAGCTGGAAACCAGAGCAGACCAGAGTCAAAGATCCAAGGCCCAGCTAATTAAACAACCCTAACTGGGGAGAGCAGACCAAGGTTAGAATCATCGAGGTTCTCAACACCTTATAAAATCCTATCCAAAGCAGGATAGAGTTCAGTATTGAAAAAAACAAAACAAAAAACCCAAAAACCAAAAAGGAACAGAAATGAAAGTTATGCTTGATCAACAGTTGCCCAACATGGCTTCACCTTTATTCCTTTGCATCTATGCTGTTCCTGTTTAGTTTTGGAGACAGGGTGCTCTGGAATTCGATCCTCCTGCCTCAGCTTCTCCAGTGCTGAGGTTAGAGTGTGCAAGGCTGATGGGCTATATTTATGCTTTCCTCTCTGCGCTGTAGGCTCAGGCACCATCAGCCCGATGGAAGGACTCTAACCCTTACCTGTGAATATGATGGTGTTGAGGCTGGACTTCCCCCAGAGCTCCATGAAGTGGACGACGTCCCCAAAGCGGAGGGAAGGATGTCCGGTGAACAGCACACACGGCTGTCTGAAGTCATTGCTGAAGTCACCGTGGATGCTGCGGTAGTGCTTCAGCTTATTCGTCTGAATGAGCTAAAACACACAAAAACCCAAGTGCTGTTGGCCGCGGAACCCAGCTGTGCTGGAGAAATGACCAAAAAATACAATCGAAGACGGCAGGCCACAGACTAGGAGAAGACTAAAAAGCTACCCCTGCATGAGGCCTGCTGTCCAACCTGAACAACCTGGTTTATGCCAGAGGTCGGCAGAGATAACTCAGCGAGACAGCAAGTGAGTATCTGGAGACACTTAGAACCAGGCACCAGTGGGGAAATGCCAACCACAGCAGCAGACGCTGCTCCTTATCCAGTACAATGGCCGATGTTAGACCCACCACACCAAATGCTGGCCAGAGTGTAGTACAGAGGACTCTCTCCCTCCTTGCTGGTGGGATGAGAAATGGCACAGCCACTGTGGAAGACTTTGTTGTTGTATATATACACTTACCAGAGGACCCAGTAATCATGCTCCTTTGATATTTAACTCAAAGGAGCTGATAGCTTAAGATCCACATGTACAGCAGTTTGCTTACAACTGTCAACACTTGAAAACAACTAACATGTCCTGCAGTTGGTAAACGGATAAACTGGCACATCAAGATAAGACTATGGACTATGAATTCAGTGCTGAAGAAGCTATGAGAAGATGGAGATGAATGCATTACTAAGCAAAAGATGAGAATATGAAGAGGCTGCACACTACGTTGGTTGAACATTGGCATTCTGGGAAAGACAATGGAGTGGAGGCAGAGGTTGCACCACAAAGCCCACATAACTCTGGATGGGCCTTTGAGTACACAGTAGGGGCATCATCCAGAGTTCTTGTGCATTTTCGGCAATATTCTCGTGTATTATGGTATACAGAACAGAGGCACCAAGTGTGTTTATAGCTGTGTCGGACACTGCTGTTTCTGAAATGGAGATATCAGCCGAGAATTCTTTTAACAAAAATCAAGGAATAACCTGTCCAATAACAGGAGAACTATTAAGAGTGAATTAAGTCACTGTTGTGTATCTGTGATATAGGACTGATGACTGGCCGCAATAACACAGTAATAATACCACGAGTCACCCAGAGGAAAGCGAGTGAGATGCAAACCACTGATGGGGATCAAACAGAGGCACAGACACACCCAGCAGGTCTATAAGGACAGGACTTCCCATATGGTCCAGGGAATACACAGTTGGTAAAGTGCTTGCTGTAAGGACCTGAGTTTGGGCCCTCAGCACCCACATGAAAAGCTGGTGTGCCTATGTGTGCCCAGTCCTGGGGATGTGCAGTCAGGAGGATTTCTGAGGCCTGAAAGCCAGCCAGCCTGGCTGAATTAATAAGGTCCAGCTTCTGTAGGATAACTTATCTCAGCTTGGCGTGGTGGGGCGTGGTGGCGCACGCCTTTAATCCCAGCACTCGGGAGGCAGAGGCAGGCGGATTTCTGAGTTGGAGGCCAGCCTGGTCTACACAGTGAGTTCCAGGACAGCCAGGGCTACACAGAGAAACCCTGTCTCAAAAACCAAAACCAAAACCAAAACCAAAACAAACCAAAAACAAAAAAACTTATCTCAAAAAACCAAGGTGGGGGGGGGGGGGAGGATTAAGGTTGGTAACTGATGCACACATATATGGACATATATATATAAATAATTTGAAAATTAAATAAATTTTACATATATGATTGACATGTCTAGAAGGAACATTTTAAAGAGAATGTTTACTTTTATTTAATGTGTGTATTTTTGCCTGTATATATTGAGTCAGATCTCCCGGAACTGGAGTTTACAGATGCTTGTGAGCCACCACGTGGTGGTGGGAATTGAACCTGGGTCCTCTGGAAAAGTATCCAGTGCTTTTAATTTTAACTACTGAGCATTTCTCCAGCCCTTAGAGAGAACATTTGGTAATAGATTTGCTCCTATGGAAGGTGGGAGTAGATATCAGAATAAAATTCCCCGGAATAAGCTATAACAGGAGGGCTGTGAACTGCCCAGACTTATGGTAATACGATGTGTTTATTAGAGGGAGCAAATTAATTAAATGAATTGTGTGCTGGAGTACTTTTCAACCTTTCTATTTATTTATTTTTTTGAATTATAGTCTTGCTGTGTAAACCTGACTGGCCTGGAATTCACTTTGTAAACCAGGCTGGCCTGTCTCTGCCTCCCCAGTGCTGGGATTAAAGGTCTGTACCTTACTCAGCCCCTTTCACAGCGTGTGTGTGTGTGTGTGTGTGTGTGTGTGTGCGCGCACGCGCATGCGCATGTATAGTTTAAGACTTAGTGTTGCTGGATCCCAGGCTGGCCTGGAACTCACACCTGTCTGCTCCCGCAGTGCTGGGTTTACAGGCGTTTGCCACTCTACCTGGCTCTACCTAGGGCTGTTTTAGGCATGAAGACTGCCACTATCCTATGTCACACCACCACCCACATTTCGTTTGGGCCCTTTTGGTATTTTCTTACCTCTGCATGTGGGAAAGGTGGTTCTGGGAGGTAAACTTTACTCTGTTTGTTGTGACAAAGCCTTTAAAGAGGAAGACACAGGTGTTAGGCAGTGTACTGGGCGTCTACTGCCACCTAGTGGCAGCAGCACAAACACTAAACACTCCAGTTTTTTAAAGCTTTCACTCTGGCATTGACTCTGAATAAAAGCTGGGCCTGGCTCATGCAGGATGCTGTTTCAGGTAAGTACAGCTTTTATGAAAACAAAAACAAAAACAAAACAAAACAAACAAACAAAAAAAACCCCAAAACCAAAACCAAACCAAACCGAACCAAACCAAACTAACAACAAAAAACCCCTACTTGTTTAAAATAATCCAGTCCCAAGGGATGGTAGGCCCTCTTCAGCCTCTGCAGGCTGTGCACTGCGCATGTGTTACACAGACAGTCATGCAAGCTGAACACACACACATAAAATGAAAATAAGTAAATCTTCAGAAAAGAGAACAAGAACTAAGAAGTAATAAGAGAGCAGGGGTAGTGGTGTATGCTTGCAATCTCAGCAGTTAGAACCCTGGGGGAAGGAAAATCCAGAGTTCAGAGCTAGCCTCAGCTACATAGTGAGTTGAAGCCAGCCTCAGCAACACGAACCCTGCTTCAAAGAAGCGGTGTGTGAGCCCATGCAGCAGTGCCCGTGCAGAGACCGGGCAGCCGCGCAGGGGCTGTACACTAGACACTCAGGTTTTGGAGCTACCATTTTTATAACTGTTTTGAGTTTTGCTTTGTGCATGTTAGACAAGAACTCTGCCTTGGCACTGTGTCCCAGACTTGATTTGGATCTGGGCTGCTTTCCACTCTTGGTCCTTTTCCTGTTTCAGGATCCAGTCTGAGACACCATGTTATGTTTAGTGCCTTTCTGAGACATGGCTTCTTGCTGCCGCCCACGCCCTCTCCATTACAGTAGCACTACTCACACCAGTTGTAGGGAACTGAGATGGGAGGATTAGAGTTTGAGGCCAGACTGGGTTACATACCTAGAGAGACTTTGCTCAAAACAAAAGCTACAGAGGAGCCTCGGAAACTGCAATGTGACAAACAAGACCAGAAAGCTCAACAACTGGCCAGCCGATGGGCTCTGACTGTCTGTCTCTGTCTGTCTGTCTGTCTGTCTCTTTCTCTCTCTCCTTCACTGTCCTGGGACTCACTCTGTAGACCAGGCTGGCCTCAAACTCAGAGATCCACCTGCCTCTGCCTCCTGAGTGCTGGGATTAAAGTGTGCACCACCATGCCTAGCTTGGGAACTCTCTTTTAAGGACCCTGTCAAAGTACTGTAAAAACAATAGGTTCAGAGGTGAGAATTTAGACTAAGTCCCCAAAATGTATTTATTTTTTTTCTATCTATAGTTTTCTTTCACCTTTCATTATTATTTTTTTAAAGATTTATTTTTATTTTATGTATGTGAGTACACTGTAGCTGTCTTCAGTCACACCAGAAGAGGTCATCGGATCCCATTACAGATGGTTGTGAGCCATTACAGATGGTTGTGAGCCACCATGTGGTTGCTGGGAATTGAACTCAGAACCTTTGGAAGAGCAGTCGGTGTTCTTAACTGCTGAGCCATATTTCCAGCGCTTTCACCTTTCTGTAAAAATCTCTTTTTGGGAGAAGGTAAAAACATGGCAGACACCTTCAGAGAATCACCTGCACATCTAAATGGATACTAGCTCTTGGACACTAGCTGTGTCTGCATTTCAGGTTCAGGAGGGAGAAATCTGAGAGCTTAGTACTGTACCCTGAACAGTAGAGGGCAATGCAGAAGGGACCACAGGACCACTTGCAGATTAGTGACCCGCAAGTGACAGGAAAGTGCTTTCTGCTAAGAGATATGTCCTCCCCTCAGTTCTAGAATCTTCACGTAGGCACAACAGATAGGGACCTCCACCTTGCTGAGACTGCAGCTGCTGGAGTTCAGCTCTGTGAGTCTGTAATACCCGTCACCCCTCCCCCAAGATGCTGTGCCCCCCAAAGCTACAGCTACTGCAGTCCTGCACTCCTGAGGGCACTATGGCTCAGGAAGAGGCTCTGGGAATTTCCCTCTCCCCTAAAAAGAAAACAAACCCAACAAGCAAGCAAACAAAAGTGTCCTTATCTGGAGTTGGGGCTGATACTGGTAGAGCAGGGAGCAGGGGGCTTTTGCAGACTACAGCAGATGCCCCTGAGATCAGGAAGCACAGAGTAGTTTTGAGCAGACACAAGTAAGCAGCTGGGCCTGAGGGTGCTCCCCCCGGAACACTCTTCTAAGCAAGAAAGGGGGGAGGCAGGGAGCTGGAATGGAGTGATGTTGGTCCTGGCTTGGGGTTAGCAGGCCTAACTTGGCTCCACCACAATCCCTTGCTGAGTTACTCCACTCTAGAGCTAGCACTTGTTCAATTAAGCAACCGAATTCCTGTTAGGCAGCAAGTGCTTTGCAGGCCGCTGTACAAAGGGGGCTAGCAAAGCAAAGCAGGGAGTCTAAAGCCAGTGGGGACTCTGACCCTGACTGGGCTCCAGGTCACACTGGAATGGCCTTAATGACGCTTTCACACTTTCAGTCCCTTGCTGCTTTCAGACAGTGTCCAGCTGCCTAGAGGACTCCCGGTGTAGCTGAGGAGAATGGCAGTTGGCTAGGAGGAGGGCAGCGACTAACAGCGGGAGAGCTTAGAAAAGGAGGAAGACTTTTACTCTAGTTCTCTCCTTGGTAAACCATGATCGCTAAGTCTCTCTGAGGGAAGATCATACGTCCCCATCTTTCTCCTCTTTACACCCTTCCTTCTCCCTCTTCCCTAATGTTCCCCATGCCCTCTTGAGGAGCTGCCGCTGACACTGCTCCTCTCCTAGGCAGCCACACTCATTCTGTGGGTGCCAAGGACATTCCAAGCTGTGGTGCCTGCCTGGCTGCCCGGTCTCTGCATGGACACTGCAGCATGGGCTCACACACCACTTTCTTCTGCTTCTTTCTTCCTTCTTCCTTCCTTCCTTCCTTCCTTCCTTCCTTCCTTCCTTCCTTCCTTCCTTCCTTTCTTTCTTTCTTTCTTTCTTTCTTTCTTTCTTTCTTTCTTTCTTCCTCCTTCCTTCTTCTTTCTCCCTCCTCTCCTCCTCCTCCTTTTTTTTTTTTTTTTTTTTTTTCCAAGACAGGGTTTCTCTGTATATCCCTGGCTGTCCTGGAACTCATTCTGTAGACCAGGCTGGCCTAAAAATCAGAAATCCACCTGCCTCTGCCTCCCAAGTGCTGGGATTAAATGAGTGCGCCACCACTGCCCGGCTAACACCACTTCTTTGAAGCAGGGTTTCATGTTGCTGAGGCTGGCTTCAACTCACTATGTAGCTGAGGCTAGCTCTGAACTCTGGATTTTCCTTCCCTCAGGGTTCTAACTGCTGAGATTGCAAGCATACACTGCTACCCCTGCTCTCTTATTACTTCTTAGTTCTTGTTCTCTTTTCTGAAGATTTGCTTATTTTCATTTTATGTGTATGTGTGCTCAGCTTGCATGTCTGTCTGTGTAGCACATGTGCAGTGCACAGCCTGCAGAGGCTGAAGAGGGCCTACCATCCCTTGGGACTGGAGTTACAGACAACTGTGACCTGCCATGCAGGTCCTGGGAACTGAATCTGGGTCCTCTGGAGCAGTACTCAGAGCTCCTCCACTCCCTTTTTTAGTTTTGATAAATGTGTTTGCCCTGAGCGATGCTAACATTGGGGTAAAGTAGGTGAAAGGTGTCCGGGAACTCTATTGTCATTATGGTTTTCCGTAAATCTAAAATTATTCTAAGGTACAAAGTTTATTACTTAAACTGAAAGAAATCCAAGATAAAATTAAAAAAAAAGTATCAAACTGGGAAAAATGGCTAAAGTATGTTAACAAAAAGTTAATATCTTTAATATATACACAGAGTTCAAATATGTAATAGAGATATAAAACCTTTAAGAGGTAAATGGGCAAAAAAGGAATAATTTACATAAAAATATTTTGGCAAGTAGTATTAGATAATGAACATTAAAAATATTCCTACCCTTTATTCCAGTAATTCCACTTTTAGTAACTTACCTAAGGCAAATGCTATCATCATATATAGACAGAATAGTTTCAATTTAAGATTTATTCTTAAAAGGAAAAGCCCTGCCAGCCAATGAGAAGGTAATAAGCTAAGTATATAGATGTGAGTGATGTGAGGAGACAATACTGCAGCCACGTGCGCTGGCCGTGTGCTCATTGTATGCTGTGTGCTCCCTGTATGTTCACTGTGTGTTCACTGTGTGCTTACTGTATGCTCACTGTGTGCTCACTGTATGCTGTATGCTCACTGTATGCTCACTGTATGTTTACTGTGTGCTCACTGTGAGCTCAATGTGTGCTCACTGTGTGCTCAATGTGTGTTCACTGTATGCTCACTGTGTGCTCACTGTATGCTCACTGTGTGCTCACTGTGTGCTGTGTGCTCACTGTATGCTCACTGTGTGTTCACTGTGTGCTCACTGTATGTTTACTGTGTGCTCACTGTGAGCTCAATGTGTGCTCACTGTGTGCTCACTGTATGCTCACTGTGTGCTCACTGTATGCTCACTGTGTGTTCACTGTGTGCTCACTGTGAGCTTACTGTGTGCTCAGTACGTGCTGACTGTGTGCTCATTTTTTTCTTTCAAAGAAAGAAGAGACAAGGTATGGGCTGTAGCAGTCTGGCCTTGAACCTGTTCTCCTCCTGCCTCAGCTTCCCAAGTGCTGGGAAAACAAACATTTGCTGCTCTTCACAAGGTTTCATAATGGTTTAGTGTTATTGAATGTTTTCTGCTACATAAGCACTGCACTACTGAGCTGCAACCCCTTTAGGAAAACAAAATCAGAATTTAAAATTAAGAAGTGAAACTTGACAAGGTGATATCTAAAAAAATGTTAACTACTCAACATGATTTCTAGGTCAGATGGGGTTTATTTGGACAGTGGTGTTGTGGGCTCCAGGTCTCTATTATTTTCTATAACTTGTTTTTCTACATAACATGGCTTGCCCACTTATGAACTAACACACACCTGCAAAACAAACTCACAGAAAGACCCTGCAGGACTCCAATCCCTGTGCTGGGTGACGACCATTCTTGTAGGCACAGGCCTGATATGGTGGGGCACTGTCTACTCAGCCCACAGGGCGTGACCCAGGAGTGTGCTGCAGTATTTTTATTGGGGGTCTGAATGAAAACAAGTTTCTAACATGTTAACTTCATCTGCAAATGCTGCTTGGGGTCTCCTATGTGGGGAAGACACTTGTGTGTAAGGATAAAAACGAGTGAGAAGTAAAGACAAGGAGCAGTCCTATTGACCAAAGGGAGCAGAGTCAACTCAGGGAGACGCCCACAATTCAATGGGAAGGAAAAACCCACACACCAAAACCAGGAGAGGGGTGAGGGGCATAACACTGGGATATGTTATAACATGGTAATGTAAAAATTCCATTTTCAGGGAGGAACTTAGTAACTGCTGTGTGTCCATTTGGTCACCATACTACTAAAACTGATTGGACATATTCTATTCTGTGTCACATGGCTCTTAAGAATTTAGAAATTACATCTACCTCCACTTCCCTCTTTTGACCAGGGGAGTTAGACTCAAACTCTTCGAACATGGTCAAAGCTTAGTAACCTATGTCTAAGTGTCTGCTCTAGGAGTTGGTCAGCTTCTTGGTATAATAAAATGGATCTTTGATAAACTGGCTATGGAAATAAAGATCTAGCTTTTCTTATCAGATGTAGGTAATTACAACAGTATGAGCTTGGGGCTTTCTTATCCTTTCTTCGTACCTATGCTTCTAAATGCTAGCAATGTATGGGATTTGACTTTCAGTAGTTCACACACATGCACATGCATGAAGTCTTAAGTACTCTTAAGAAATCACAGTTATTTTCATTTTTACTGACTGAACATACTTAAGCAGAACTCAGAGAAAGGATACTACTGACTTACCACTCAGCAAAAATCTGGGAAAACTCGAGTGAACTGTTGGCAACGGGGGAGATGAAGTAGAAAGGGATGTTGGAGAGGCCAGCGGAGTCAATGTATTGATATAAGCACTCCAGGAGGTCATAGATCACGCCTGAAGGATAGCAAGGGACCAACACGTTTCCTCCATTCCGAACTGTCAGAGCTGGAAAAGTTGAGGAGAGAGAAGATGGTACCAAAAGAACAATGTTAGAAAGGACAAATACAACCTTTAAAATGACAATTACATTATTTCTCTTCTCCTGTGTATGATATGATTTATTTTTGAGACAGGGTCTTGCTATGTAGCTTTTGTAAGGTCAAGCTCAACCTGAGCTATGGGATGACTTCTGGCAGTTACATAAAGTTAGTATTTCTCAGAAACTTGTGAAACCACTCCCCATCAACCAAAAGGAGGCATTTCCCTGGCTCTGGCAGAAGGATTAAACAGCTACCCCTGGCTCCAGGTTGCTTCAGTATCCTAAGTATCCACTACACATTTCAAAATCCATGGGTGGTGCACTGCAGTGCTTCTCACTTCCTCCCCCTACTCTAAACATCCTCCAGTCAGACTTCCGTTTTGTGCCACCAGATTCATGTGTTTGAGTGCTTGGCCCATAAGAAGTGGTACTATTTAGGAGGCATGGCCTTGTTGGAAGAAGTTTGCTACTGTGGGGGTGAGCTTTTAAGGTCTTATATGCTCAGGCTTTGCCCAGTATGGAACAGTCTTTCCTTGCTGCCTGCAGATCAAAATGTAGAATTCTCAACTCTGTCTCTAGCACCATGTCTGCCTGCATGATGCCATGCTTCCCACCATGATAATGATAATGGACTGACTGAACCTCTGAAACTGTAAGCCAGTCCTAACTACTCAATCTCTTTATAACCCTACTATTCTGTGTTCTCTACCTCAACACTTCCACACACAAAACCTTTCTAACCTCAGCCTGTTCTTATGACCCCCACACTTTATAACTGTCTAATCTTTTGTAGAGAAGTGTACATTGGGCAATGCAAGATTGAAGGCTGATGTTCTCATCACTGTCTAACTGAATCCCCTGGTAGGTTTTAATGTCTCCAGTGAACCTGAGCTTTAGGCAACTCCTTCTCTCTAAATCCTATTTCAAATTTTCAGGATGTTTCTACTCAGTCTCTGACTGTGGCTGAGTGATTCAGAAGAAACAATCTGTTCCCTTTTAAGTCCTTTTCATCACACTTTCTGGCACTAGTATTTGTCTGTAAGAAACGATCTATTATCTGAAACACAGCCAGTTATGGAATGTGGAAATAATCACATTATGGGCTGTAATGTGTTAAAAGCATGAATGGCTGAAAAACTGTAAAGTCAAGTTGGCTTTTGCTTCATTTACAGAACAACGGAGGTAGGTAGTTGGGGAGGACCTGCAGTCTGTTGTCAACAGCCTTTCCTACTCCTGTGACAGACAGGTCGTCTTTAGAAGGCAGCAAGGAATGAAGGAGACACTTCTGAGAGCCTGGCTCCAGTCTGCTTCTGCTCAGAGATGCAAGGAAGGGTCACAAGTTTGCCACTCCAGCCTGGCTGGGCCTCAGTTTCCCCCTTATTATGTGGGGATGAGTAAGGCCAGGGCTTTTCAAGCTTTACTCTGTATAAAAATTGCCAAGGGAGCATGCTGACCATGCAGCTTTTCACCGAGTGCATTTTTATTGGATGATCTCGGATCTTGAGGAGAGTGACACAGTGACACAGTGCATGAGATGTTGGGTTTTCTCCAAATCTAAAGTTTCAGGAGTTAGTGATTCTAGATTATTAACAAATACACAAAACTCAGATTCTATCTGAGACCAGTCCAACAACTTTTCTACAGTAAGAATAAATTACCTCTGTCTTTAGAGCAGCAAACATACTTAGTAGCCAGGCTCAAGGGATTTCAAAGGACAGTGCCTTCCATGCAAAATGAAGCCGGACACATCTTCCTGGAGCCAGAGTAATACCACTTAAAGTTGCTGGGAGGTGAAGGTCAGCCCTCAGCTCGGCTTGGGTAGCTAGCTCAGACTTAATGTTTTATGCCCCCTGCCCCACTGAGTTTATATGTGGCAGCCAGCTGGCCAGTATGGTGACGTTCTGAAGCAGGCACATGAGGAGGGGGTTAGGTCGTTTAGATTAGGTCATGGAGGCAGAGACCCCATGATGAGAATAGTGCCTCTGTAAGAAGAGGAATGGAAACATATGTCCTTTGTTCCACTCGAAGATGCAGGAAAAGAGTGGCTACCTGGGTCTCAGAGTTCCCAGTCTCGGGACTGTGAGACAAATGCTCACTGCCTAAGCCACTGTTAGTCCAAAGAAAACTCCAATTTTCCAAACTCCAAAACGCATATACCCAGAAATGAGCTCAGCTTGGACTATAGCAAGATTTCTGGTGGTTAGATAAAAGCCAGCATTCCTCAGAAACGTGTGAAGCAGGTTCCCATCTACCTCAGAGTCATTTCTTTTACTTTGGCAGAAGGGTCATATGACTACCCATGGCGCCTATTAGCATGTCAAAGCTCATGCAGGCCTCCACATTCCCTCAGTATCACAAGTACCTGTTAGACATTTCAGAGTCTGCCCTAGCTCCTAGCCCTTCTTAAATTCCAGCCAGATACACATTCTTCTTATAACCCTGCTATTGATATATATTTCTCTCTCTCTCTCTCTCTCTCTCTCTCTCTCTCTCTCTCTCTCTCTCTCTCTCTCTCTCTCTCTCTCTCCCTCTCTCTCTTTCTCTCTCTCTCTCTCTCTCTCTAACTCTCTCTCTCTCTCTCTCTCTCCTCCCTCTCTCCCTCCCTCTCTCCCTCCCTCCTCCCTCCCTCCCTCCCTCCCTCCCTCCCTCCCTCCCTCCCTCCCCTCCTACCCCCAATACACTCTTGGGCTCTGTTCTGTTCTGCTCCTGACTCTCTTACTATATTTTCTCTATTCTATCTCCTGCTATTTTCTCTCATATCTACAATAAAACTTTCCCTTAACCAAACCAAGGGGCAGTAATGTGATTAGTTTATACACCAATGATAATATTTTGTTATCAAATAGCAGCCTGCACATACAAAGACAGCAGCCATCCTTCTTTCTTTCTTTCTTTTTTTTTTTTAAGATTTATTTATTTATTATATGTAAGTACACTGTAGCTGTTTTCAGACACACCAGAAGAGGGCATCAGATCTCATTACAGATGGTTGTGAGCCACCATGTGGTTGTTGGGATTTGAACTCAGGACCTTTGGAAAAGCAGTCAGTGTTCTTAACCTCTGAGCCATCTCTCCAGCCTCCATCCTACTTTCTTAAAATAAGGACAGGATTGTGAGATTTCACTGCCCATCTAGTCTATAAGACAATAAATGTCTTCCAGGCAGAAAACATCCTAGAGGGCTCTCAATTGAAATTTTCCCAAAAGAAGAAAAATAAAAGCAACCAAATGTTAGTGGGAACAATTCTGTGTTTCCATCTTTACACTGCTATGAATTTCAAGTGTGAGTCATTTCTGAGCTAGTATTTGCAAAGCAGAGTGAGGGGGTGTGACTCTTCTGCTGTTACCTGTGAGCACACATCGGCCAAGCCCACCACAGTGAGGGGTCAACCAACACGGCCTGTGAGAGAACGCTCAGTATCTCTTCTAGGAACTGCTAACAAGTCCGCTGTGGGTCTGTACAACTCCTAGCCTACCTTTAGATTGACATTCCTTGAGAACCACTCCTGTGGACAACAATTCATTCTGAGGAAGAAACGAAGGGGTGGAAAGAAATGGGAGCAGGGAGGCTTCAAAGAGATACCAGAAGGCAGGACTCAAATGAGAAATGTACCCAAGTCCAACACTGAGTGGCCCCTTACCGAGGTTGCTGCAGAACTCGCCCACCATGCCGTCCGGGTTTGCAGTAGGGATCTGTGTCAGCCCTGTGAGAATCAGAACGTCACTGTTTTTGAGAGAAGCTTGGTCCATGGGCTAAAAGACAAAAGAAAGCTCTAATCAGAACTTATGAACCATGCAGGGACCAGAGCAAATGCTGCTCTTGCTGTGTCTAGTCCAGCAGCAAGCTCTCCCACAGGGAGTAACAGTCCTGCCATGACTGGCTGCCCACACCATATCCAGCTTCACAGAACTGGACATTTAAGATCACTCTTTCCCTATCTACACGTGTTTTTCAATCACAACTAAGGCTTCCTATGTCTACAGTGCTGCCCTCTTCAGAATGCCACGCACATGCATTCTACATGGTTTTAAACTTCAATATGGAGCAACCTAGAGAGTGCGCAGGACAAAGCTGCTGAGCTTGCTTCCACAGTTTCTGGTTTGTTTCAAGGTAGAGCCTGAGAATCTGCATTTCCAGCAAGTTCCCAGGGAATGCTCCTGCTGCTTGCCTGGGAATCACATGTGAACTGAGTAGCTGCGTTCTCAGAATAACTGTGAAGCACAGGAGAAAAGCACATGCGATGGGTAGACAGGCAGGGTGAGTTGCCTGTATCAAGGGTAGAAGAACCAGAAGGAACACCGGGTTAGAAACTTAGTCCTCTTCCCAATTCCACAACTAGCCTCATAACTTTGAGCCCAGTTCCCTATGAGATGGGACAGTCCTGACCTACTTCCCACCTCCTTTAGTTATGTTTTGTGAATCTTGGGAGCTCACACG
Organism: Mus musculus; assembly: GCF_000001635.26. Lineage (NCBI taxonomy): Eukaryota > Metazoa > Chordata > Mammalia > Rodentia > Muridae > Mus > Mus musculus. Next base: position 65,015,844 of record NC_000080.6, on the reverse strand, counting down.
CTCTCTCTGCTTGTAAATTGTGAACCCCACTGGCACACGACAATGAGTTCTTTAAGATGTTGGATTTGAACTGTGATTATTTCCAGAGCACTTAAAAACATTCTGCATAAACTAGGATTTGGTTGGAAGCAAAGTTGCAAGAACTGAGAGGCCAAAGAGTCCACAAATGTTTTCATCTTGTCCCGGAAAGCCCTGAGCCACATGCTTCACGAAAAAGTCTCATTCTACCTTTCCATGCCACAGTCTACTCCCCAGCAAAGAAAGAACACCCAAACAGAGCAGCCTAGCAAAGCTTCAAATCTACACTGCCACCTTTGAGTATCCGTACTCTTAAAAGATTCTGCTTTAACACTGAGTATGGAAATATGCAGGCACTGGCTTCACTATTTTGTTAAGTAACAAAGTGTGGTCCTGTTATAAACTTCTTTTACGGGGCACAGAGGGTTCAGTGTGTTACAGGCAGTGTGTGACTGGCTTCTTTCCTCTCCTCAGATATTCAGTAATATGTCTAGCAGCCCTTTCCCTTCCTGGGCAGAACGTCTCAGGTCCATACTTATGTTTCCACACTGTTTCCACAAAAGGAAGGAAGTGTGTGCTGGTTGGGGCACAACGGTTTTTATGGTAGCTATGCAATAAGCCTTGGACTGTTTCCTGTGTATACAGAAGGAAACTGAACTGGGGACAAAGGGGACCCGGCAGTGCAGTAAGTGGCATATTTGGCTTAAGACAGCAACCGTTTTATATATACATTAGACTTCTCTGAGATGAGGTAGACTTCACAGGACCCCAAAATTCCCTGAAAAGGCGTATGTGATTCTGCGTGCCTTTGCAGATTTAACTGGTGGTCAGAAAGGGCCATGACCCCTAAAAGTGTAAGAATGACTGATCCAGAAGAAAACACAGTGGGGACAAACCTCTGAGCCTCACCCATCAACACCATCTTTTGAAAATGAACACCCACAAACAAATGCCAGGCAGTGCCCTGGTGTGAGGACCACTGAGCTGGAACCATTACAAGACACTTGGTGTTCCGGTTTACAGATGTTTGTAATTTCAGCCCTGAGCAGAGTTAGTCTCATTGACTCCCAGAGCTCCAGGACAGATATAGGCTATAAAGACTTTAGTGACACCTTCCAATGCCAGGCAATACTTCAAATGTCTGTCCTTCTCCAAGGCAATGCAGGCATTGCTGGTGTCAGCAGCATTTGAGGAGTGATAAAAACACAAACAAAAAACTTATCTTGCTCAGCTCAAGAATTAAAAGCACCTCACTGATGGCTACACAGATGGAGTAAACTAGTAAAAACTGACACGCAGCGGGCTGGGAAGAAGGTTCAGGGTTAGGAGCACCAGCTGCTCTCGCGGAGGACTGGAGTTCAGATGCCGTAACCTACACAATGACTCAAATCCTCCACAGCTCTGGCTCTAGGGGATCTGATACCCTCCTCTGACCTCTGCAGGTACCAGGCCTGCATGCAGTATCCCCTTTTATGCATATAAGTGCATAAAATAAAAACTAAAACAAACGTCTAAGGCTAGTGAGAACTGTCTTTACCTAATTTGTTCTCTAATAATTAACTTTAATTTTTTGTTGTTGTTTGTTTCTTTGTTTGTTTGTGACAGAGTTTCTCTGTGTAGCCCTGCTAGTCCTAGAACTCTCTCTGTAGTCCAGGCTGGCCTTGAACTCATGGAGATCTGCCTGCCTCTGCCTCCCCAATGCAGGGATCAAAGGCATACACTACTGCCACCTGGCTAACTTTAATTTTATAAGCACACACTCACTTATAAAATAACAGGTTTGACTGTGACATTTCCCTTCACATCTAGAATCCATGTTGATCAGATTCATTTCTCCTCTGCCCTTCACTCCTCCCTCTTCCGTCTCTTTGTCTTTCCATTTGACTTCTATGTTTTTGTGAGTACAAGTGCAGTGGTGTGTATGTACACACATGTGCACATGAAGTGTGCATGCCTGTGTGCCCATGTGCAGAATCCAGTAGTACAAAGAGAAAAGCATAACTGGGAAAGGGCTGACGAGGACAGAATGATGTCTATGAACAGGGTGGGCAATAAGAAGTCATCAGCCTGAAACAGGGATTTGCTTCTGGTCATAACAGTCCTTATAGCAGACAATGAAGGCCAAGAGGGCGGGGAGAATGCAGAACAAGGCCCCTAAGGTGAGGTACTGATTCCACTCTTAGATGTAAAACAGGATTCAGCCAGAAGCAAGCCAGTGTGCAGAAGACTGAGATCGACATACACAGGAGAAATGGCAGCCTGGTTGAGAGAAAGTGAAAAGAGTAGTCAGCAACAATACAGGGAAATCTCAAGGTCCTTTACAAAGGTTAAACGCCCTACAAATGAAATTCTTAAAGATTTATTGCCTAAAAAAGGAAGAAATACTTCCCCAACCATCAACTACAACTCTGCCCTCCAAAACCAATTCAAACCCCACACTTTGGTGCGCTCCCCCATTCCCTAGCCCTGGACTGTCAGTGGACTGCTGGTCTTATAGTGATACTGTCCTGCTGCACTGTGGAGGAAAGCTCTTCCCCTATCAGAACTCCTGTAAAGGGCACAGCCAGCATCTTTTCTTCCCTTGCCTCTTTAGACACTCGACTGCTAAGGGGCGGGGCTTAGGAACAGCTTTGACTCAAGGAGGAAATTAATATATAAACACACACAGGAATGCACTTAGGCAGCACACATTATTTTTGAGAGAAGGAAATACTCTGAGGAGAGACGGTGTCCACACAAATGAGACAAACAATGGAGAAAGACACAGAGGCCAGCCAGCTGTTATCCTCGCCAGGCTTCTGGGGGTGAGGGGTGGGACCCTGGTAACTGAGCCAGAGGCACCAAAGATTCAGGGACTTTGTACCTTAGCTTTCTTGTGGCCCTTGTTCCAATTATATGATGTTTAGCTTTCACTGTGGAACATCTACATCAAAGTACCAACAAACAGCAACAAGACTTTTGGGAAAATTCAGAGGAAGAAAATTGTCAACAATCTAAAATCAAACCAACCAACCAAGAGGCCACCTCAGACCTGAACAACAGTTTTCAGGGCTTTAAATTTATAATATTTCTCTTTAGATTTATGGGAGGAATACACATTTATAAGAGCATGAACGAGACAAAGATATAAACTCTGTCTAGGTGCTCGCAAGCCAGGAACTGATGAAGGGAACATGGCAGATACCCACATCATGTAACCCATTCAGTTAAACAACCACAGCCTTGTCAGGTGCAGCAAGATGGATGTGACTGGGAACAAACTGGGAAGAGTACATTAGGAAATTACCAGCTACAGAAATGCAGACGGCAAAGTACTGCATGTTCTCTTTCATGTGCCGAAAGAGAAAACAAGATAGATAAATAAATAATCCATACCCGCCCCTCACACACAAATCAAAGAGGACGGTGATTATAAGGCACTGGGGAGAGGAGGTGTTGGGGACGAAGGAACAATGGCTGGCTAGGATCAGTATGCACCGCACGCATGTGTGGAAACAGCATAGGGAAATACATTAGTATGTACAATTAATTGTGCTAACAGCAACAAAAACAAGAATTATTAAAAAAAAAAAAAGTCCTGCCTAACCCAAGTCTATCCAGACAGAATGACTAAAAACAAAACTGTAGTAACGTATCATTGGGTTATTTAAGGAACGAACAGTGTGGAGCACGCTATGACCTATTTAAGATGAACCACCAAGCACCACACACCAAAAATTTTTAACAGTTAAACAACAAATGAGAGTTTTTCAGATTTACGAAGACAAAATGGGTAAAGCAACGGAGTTAACTATAAGATACAGGGAAGGAGATAAAGGGCAGAATAAAGAACAAAAATTCATTAATAGTCTACAGGTCACATGATTATCTCAGACTCAGAGAAAGCATCAAAAATGAAGACTAGACGAGAAAGTGTTTGATAAATAGGTGTAAATCATAATGGATAGCATCTAAGAGACGGACAGCAAAAGCATCGTCTAAGGGACTGCAAAAACACACCCTTTAAAATCTGGCACATGACAAGGACTGCAGCTACCACCACTTGGTTAACATCCTACCATGGAAGGTGCATTGCAGTTGGAGGGCTAGGCATGGTGCCCGAGTGGCAGTGCCAGAAGAGCGAGCATTGCGAACACGTGCCCTTCCTTCTTGTTCAGGACGCTCTCTGCTAGGGTCCCAATTTTCTTCTCTCTTTCCAGCCATAGTTACACGAGATTGTTTTTCTTCCTTTCACAGTCTACTGGTAAATATTTTCCTGCAGATTGGTCTCTGGCCTCTGGCCTTTTATTTATATAATTAAAGAAAGTATGATGATTCTCTGGTTTGTTTCTAGACTTGCTGTCAACCCAGGTTCTGGCTGTATTTCTAGCTAATATGACATATGATAATGATAATCCATCATTATCAACAACTTACTTTCTTTCACCTTGCCAACTCTTTGTCAAATGCATTATCCTATTATCCTCAATGCTGTCCACACACAGAATACTTGACTTCATTTTTCCTTCTCTGAAGACAGTGGCCATCAATAAATGCTCTACATTTAAAACAATCATATTGAAGTCTGTATTTATCTATGAGCACATGTGTGCACTTGTGGCCTGGTGAGAGGACAACCTGTGGGTCCTAGGGACTGACCTCAGGGCATCAGGGTTGGCAAACAGGCACCGTTACCCACTGAGCCATCTTGCTTCTTAAACTAAAGCCACCTCTCCTCTCCTGCTGCCTCTTTCCCTGTGTTTACAGATCACTGCACCAACTTGTGTGGTGTTCCTTTGGTCACAGGGGCTCCAACCCGGCAGACCAGAGGACAGCAGACTTCCTCTGAAGTTTACCTTTAAACCTGCCATTATAGCATATACTTATCTATAAGTGATTCACAAACAGGTGTGTCTGTAACCCAATAAAACCTTTTCAGAATAAGTACTGGGCCAGATACAGCCCCAGAGCCACAGTTTATTGGCTTCTACTGTAGAACATCATGCTCTGTTCATACTAAAACTTCTTTTTTTTTTTTTTTTTTTTTCCGGAGCTGAGGACCGAACCCAGGGCCTTGGGCTTGCTAGGCAAGCGCTCTACCACTGAACTAAATCCCCAACCCCCATACTAAAACTTCTTTATCCCCACTTATTCAATACAAACCCAACAACATGGGTAAAGGAAACAAAATCCATTTTCCCCCTTTGTTACATATAGCACAGGATACAAACTAGAGATTAAAACCAGCTATTTAGGTGTGTTGCTCATTATTCTCGAGACTTTATTTTCCCTTTAAATTTATGGCCCTTGGAAGGACAATTTACTGGAAATTACGTCAACAGTACTGTAAAGGTTCTGATCTAAGCAGGACAAATCAGAGCGGCTGGCAGCCAAGTTACCCTTCTGTCTTTTAGGGCAGAATACATCAAGAATGAAAGCAGCTGCCAATAAAAAATTTTGATTCAATGAGGCAGACTGTGATGACACTGATGGGATTTTGATCTCAATAAGCGGGAAGGACCCAGAGTTCTGCTAGCTACAGGAAAACACGGACACTTGTCTTTTCCAGACCCTGAGATAAAGCTTGGTTGTAAAAGAATGTATGAGCCAGGGTAGTGGTACATTTGTAATGACAGTATTACAGTTTTCAAGGCTATCCCTAGCTATATCCAAGCTTAGAGCCAACCTGGGATACATGTCCTGCCCCCACAGAAAATATGAATAAAAACGGCAGATTGGCAGTAGCACTTGGTGTTTCAAACGGAACACAGAGTTCTTTTACCTATTTGAAAATAGAGTATGCTAGCCAGCTTGAGTTAGCCATCTTGTAAGGTGTTGTGTATATGTATGTGTACACATATAAACAAATATGTTTAAATTATACATTTATCTGCCACAAATACAGCAAATACTTGTACGACACGGGAACTTTCTGTGTGAAGTATGGCAAGCATTAATCCCACGAGGGGACAGAGCGCAGGGATAAGGATTCCTATGTACCCAAGGAAAGCAATTTTGTGACAGAATGAGGAGGCTGTGGTATGGACCAAAGCAACCGTCAGGGAAGGGGCAGAACTACGAAGGAAGCAGAGGGTCCAGGTTCCAGGTCTAAGGCAGAAGGGTCTGTGATCCATGTCGAAGCTTCACCTTCTGTTTTATTATGAAGACAGCAACATCTTAAGGTTATGGTCATAAAGTAACACATTTCAAAGATAAAATGCTACAAGGACATCCACAAGTTATCTATATGTTCAGCCACTGGCTACCTAATCTCAACCACTCTTCTTTTACAAATTCAAAAGGGCCAGGGTTTATAAAATAAAGGGTAAGTTCTCTACAAAAACCCACGGATTAACTATTATATTTCTAACAATATATACATGTACATATATACATACACATACATACATACATATATCTATATCTTATTGTCAAATGTAACTGTACTGCATGATTAACTTAACCCTCCTAATAGCAACCCTTGCACATCAGAATACAATGGGAAGTGGTTGTAAGTTATTGTATGCCCTTAAGCCGAGCACTTGGGAGGCAGAGGTGGGTCAGTTCCTCAGTTGGAAGCCAGTCTAGTCTAGACAGTGAGTTCCAGGCCAGCCAAGCAGATCTACAGGGTAAGACCCCATTTGAATAAAAGAAAACAAAACATACAGTAGGCAGGGGCCTGGGAAGTGGCTCCTATAGCATAAGCATGAAGATCTGAGTTCAGATCCCTAGTACCCATTTAAAAAGCTGAGTCCGACGACACATGCCTGTAACCTATCTGAGCTGGGGTGGAGACAGGTGGATCCTTGAATCTCACTGGCTAGTCAGTCAAGCAAAACTGGTGTCCTTCAAGTTCATGAGAGACCACACCTCAAGGAATCAGGGTACAGATGGATCACACAAAGACACCTGGCCTCGACCCTTCTCTTTATACATATGTACACATATGCCCACGCTAAAAGTGTATACACACACACACACACACACACACAAGAATGAATAAAAGATCCAATCAGAACTCATTCTGATCTACTAAGGCATGTGTGACCTGCCCCTGCCCCTGCCCCTTCCCTGGCTGTGCAGTACCTTGCAGCAACAAGGGCTTTCTCTGCTCTTCAACAATGCCCTGCCTGTCCAGCTCCAGGGACTCCATGAGCCATCTCTCTAGGCTTTGCCTCACATCTTAACTTGGCTCTTTAATCACGGCTTCAAGTGGACTGTCCAATCCAAACTATCTCTACTCCCCTACAACTAAAGCTGCTGTGCTGTCCTCAGGATTTCTACCTCAGTCTAAGCCACACCACTCATTTATCTACTCATCTTTGTCCCGGTCACGCTCAACTGAAGACAAGGCTTACCAGCAGAGACCTTGCCTAGTGCTGACTCAATCCTGATGCTGAGATCAGGGCCTGATACCTGCGCTCAGTATGTATTCAGCAGTTAGTATGTGCTGAGAGGATCAACGATTTCTGTGTCGGGCATCAGGCCAGAGTCTTGGAAGGACCGGGAATCATCACCCTAGAGGTAACCTTGAGCGCCACAGAGCTCCTTCTGAAGAAAGAAGACCCTAAACACGGTCCAACGCACTCGCCTAGACTATCTAAGATCTAGAGTGTCATAGGAGATGAGGACGGTTTGAAAACTGTTCCCAGTACAGCACTAGAGACCTGCTGAATTTGAATTAAATATCTATAGGTTGCTGGTGGTTAAAAGATAACTTACCTGAGGGTGTGTGGTAAGCAAGGAGGATCCAGAGACGTAAGATACTTTCTCATAATGTGACTGGATAATCCAGTTGGAGCTTCCAAGGGCATAGCCAGAGCTCAGAGGGGTCACCTGGACAGCACCAAACAGCTCCTAAAAGAACCACACAGAGAACATGCAGCTGGTGGCAAGCTAAGTGGGCTTAAAGGGGAAAGCAACACAACTGTCCTTATTTAAAGCAAACTGGAAACAGACAGAATGATGGTGGCTGTGCTGTAACAGAAGCAGTCTGCGGTCTGCCACCTCAGCTCCTTCCACGCTCAGGGGAAGGCATTAAAAGGCAAGTTAGGAAACAGTCAAGACTCAAAGACCAGTTTTCCCTTTCCACCTTAGGTTAGGTTCCAGTTCGGAGTGGCCTCAGCTGCAGGTCAACAGCAGCAGGAATTCTTATCATCAGATCAGCTCTCAAGTCCCCCTTGGTAAACCACTTCTCTGTTTCTGATTGCCATTGCCTCAGATGGGAAAACTTATGTCTGGTTTCTCAGGAGACAGGATGGAGCAGCTGCCTTTCTCCAGACTCACCAGATAACCAACCGAGTTCTGGGGGCCCAGGGAATGGGGGCGATGAATGAGTACCACGGAAAAGTCTGGAGGGTGGAGAATCTGCCTGCATTCTTCCTGGCGCTCACACAAAGGAGACAGGGTGGCTTGGAAAGAGTGCTACGAGAATCCCCCAGGGACTCAATACAAACGGACAGCACTCATGGGAACACTCACGATTTTCTGGGAATATCCCACCAGCTGGATTTTACTGAGGGCCGAGTTCACCTCCTGCATCGTGTAGCATCTTCTCCAGGTTGACACTTCCACTGCATCCTTGAGGGGAGAAGGCAGCAGCCTGCAAACACAGCACAATGCCAATCACTAGGTGAGCATGCCATCACTTAATAGACATTGCTAGCAATATGACCATTTTCCTTAAGTTGGGCAATTTATTGCCATAGGACTATTCAGGGATTCTTTAATAATCATTATTTATATAAGGCCAGTATTGTTGTCTCTTTCTGCTTCTAATAATTTGAGTTCTTGCTTTTTTTTTTTTTTTTTTTTGTCAATCCAAGATTGTCAATTTTATTAATAAAAAAAAATGTGCAGTGAGTGGCTCAGAGTGTAATAGCACTTGCTGAACAAGCTTGATAACCTGAGTTCAATCCTGAAATCTACGTAAAAAGCTGGAAGGGGTGGTAGGCATGCGTAATCCCAGGACTCTTACTGTGAGAAGGGAAAGGAGACAGGAGAACGGGCAGGAAGCTCCCAGCCAGCTAGCCTGGAGTGTGGAGCATAGTAGTAGAAAAACAGGAGACCCTTGACTTCTAAAAGTTGTCCTCTGACCACTTGGGCACCATACCATGCACACACCCACACTTTCAGATGTGAAAATACACACACACACACATTTTAAACTTCTTTGATTTTGTTGTTTTTCCTATTATGTTTTTATTTCCATTTTATTTATCCAGCATGTAGTTATGATTTTTAAAATCTATACTGATAATCCCCACAGTCCAGTCATTCACCTTGGCTTGTTTGTTTCCTTTTTTGGCTTTTCAAGACAGGGTTTTCTGTGTAGTCCTGGCTGTCCAAGAACTCAGAGACCCACCTTCCCCTGCCTCTCACGTGTGGGATTAAAGGTGTGGCCACCACTGCCTGGCTTCACATTTATTTTTATTACTGATAAACTGTATCTTCCAATTTAATTTTTGCTGTTTGTCTTATCTCGTCTTTCCATTACTGCTTTCTTCTGGGCTAATTTCTGATGTAGCTTTTAAATTTCTTTTCCATCATTTTTAAAGTTATTTTATTAATAGTGTTTGAAGGTTTTCCATATTGCAAGAACAAAACAGGAACAATAGACCTTGCAGGTTAAGGTTTCTGTTTGCAGCTAAGACAGTTAAGAGTAAGTTCCCTTTGTCCTGTGCAGGTTGAAATTTCTGTTTGTAGTTAAAGAGTAAGTTCCTGTGTCAAGTCCCTGCAAGTTAAGGTTTCTATCTGTAATTAAGAGTAAGTTCCTGTTTCTTAGATCTAGGTAAACTACAAAACATGTTTTTCACCCCTCACTAACCTTGGGACCCCATTCCCGCGATTCCCTTCCCTTTGTTCCTTCCCAGTTCCTTCCCTTCCATTGTACCTTTCTAACAATGTAAACAGCCAGCCCTCTCTGTGAACACTTATCTCTCTGATAAAAGAGAACTCAAGAGGAAGGCAGGGGCTGCTCTCTAAAATCCTCACTTAGGGAAAGGCTGGGCAGTCCCAGGTGTACCCCAAATAAAGCTGGCCTCAATAGGACAATCATAAATTCAATCTTTCTTTTCGAAATTTTCAAGTTCAATAATATATACTTAAAAAATGATTTATTTCATTTCTATTTTTCATCTGTACGTGTGAATAACTGATTGTATGTGCATCATGTGAGTGGGTGATACCAAGAAGACCAGAAGAGGGAGCCAGATCCCTGAAAGTGGAGTTATAGGCAGTTTTGATCTGCAATGTGGAGGCTAGGAACCAAACCCAGGCCCTCTCTAAGAGCAGCAGGTTCTTTTAACCATTGATTTATCTCTCCAGCCCTTAATGATATATGCACTCTAACACAGAACATTTCTACTTGAACTATATCCATTCCCCCCCCCCCCCACACACACACAGTGCTAGGAAGTCTCAGGCCCTTACACATTGTGTATCATGCCCTGCCTCTGAGCTATACCCCAGACTAGGTTTTTCTACCTAAGATCTCACATTTTCTTTCCTGTTAACATAAGATAAATAAAATAAACTTCACCAGTGGGGCTGAGAAAAAGAGTGAGTTTAACACTGGTGAGGCTCGACATAAAGGGGAATAAATATGACCTGTGTGCCCTTTAACACCACCATCAAAAACATTCCTTGATTGTTTTAAACAATATTTTCATATTGTTTAAAAATATACATAAGGAATTATCTGGAAGATTAACTTGTGTGAGCCTAACTGTAAAATCTAAGTTAATGTGCTCCCGATGAATTGAATGTGTGCATTAGGCTCTATTTGCTCCCAAAAACACTGAGCAGCAGAGCATTTCACGCACTCTCTCCCTCTCACACACACACAAACACACACAGCAACACACCCACCCATCCTCATCTGTACTCTAATGGCTCCCCCTATACTCAAGGTAAAACCCAAGGCTCTTAGTCATGTTCTACCTAGATTACTATGAGAGGTACTATGAGATGATGGAAAGATGGGAGTGACATCCAGACATGCCTGGATTTCAACCCAAATGTGCCAAAATGACAGGTACCACGGCCAGGTAGCACATGCATTGTCCCTCAACCCAGAGTGAGGCTCTGATCTCTCTCTCTAGGGTCTTGAGAAAGAAGCCAAGCTACTACCCATCCTTAGTTCCTCCTTGAAATTCCCACCACCAGGGTCCAGTGCTTGTGCCTCCCAGGGTCACCTTCCAGGAAAAATAATGACTTCTCTCTTGGGCTGCACAGGAGCCAGACTCCTTGACTGCAGGCCAGAGCTGGAAGGTTATAGAGGGCGTGGCTAGAGGAGCAGAGTGCATCCCAAAGTGCTTCTTCCAGGGGAGTGTGCTCTCCTGCAACTGGCTCCATTCTCTAGGAGACTAAGAAGGCACACACAAGGCATACCCACAACTACTCTCCCTGTGTGGGTCTCTTTACCTACTGATACCTGGCACTTCTACTACCTTGAAACAGCATGCACTTTCTTTCCTGCTAGGACCGAGGTCTGTAGCAGCTCTGTGCACACCGGTCACTCTGCTGGAGATTAAACAGTCTTATGTCAGTACACAGTAGGAGGCAGGGTCTGAATCTTAAGGGAACATTTCAAGCATAAGGATGAGAAGTATCTACCGTTTTTGTCTTTGGTAACTCAGGGTCTCATTTTAGGGAATATACTAGGGTCTTTTAGGAAGGAAAGCAAGCATTAAAGTTGTTTAAAAGGCTTGTGAAAACCCAGACATATTTTCAGATAAACTTACAAACAGCATCTAGAGAAACGGCAGACAGAGAAACCTCCTCTCCATGTTTCTGACAACAATCCATCAGAGCACTGCGGTGAGGGAAGCAGGCTTGTTCAGCCTGCCGTTCCTTTTAGTTTGACTAATATATACTAAAATAGCAAGGCACCTTTTATCTGATTCTGTCACATCACAGATAGAGTTAACTCCCTTCTCACTCTTGTATATGCTGCACCTAGTACTGAATACAAACAACACAGACACATGCACACACAAACACAGGCACACACCATGGCTATCCCCTGAAAGGAAAAAAACCCAGCAATCCTAAATGCATCCTATCTGAATCTACCTGCACGAGAGGTTAAAGGTCACTCTAACACACAGTGAGGACCACACAGAACACCAGACAAAAGGTCAAGTTGAGCACACCCAGAAACTGAGCAGTCCAGTGAACTCTGGCTTCAGGTCTGACTTCCTTGATTAGGGTTTTGTGGCAGGTCACTTTAGACAGGGCTCCTCTTGACACCACTAGCCTGTATTTACCACACTGGACAGGTGCCTCCCTGAGCATGGACCACGCGCTTGCTTCTCATGAACAGAATATGAAACAAATGATGGGATTCTGAGAGAGGCACTGCAGAATGCTCCCTTTCTCTTTTGTGTTTTTGCATGCTCTGATGAAACCAGCTGCCATGCTGTAAAAAGTTCAACTGATGGGCACACAGGAGAGGGACTTGAGGGAGGCCTTAGTTCAACATCAAGTGAGCCCAGGAGAGAGCCTTTCCAGTGGGACCTGAGTTAACCTGAAGCCTGCAAAGATGCAGAAATGGAAAGCTATACATGATGGTATCACACATCTGAAGTCCCTGCAGTCCAGGAGACTAAGGCAGAACTACTTGAGTCCTTGAGTTTGAGACTGGACTGAGAAATGTAACGAGATCCATTCCCCGACACACAAAGAACTGGGCTTGTGTTCTACTATAGAGGAAGCATTATAATTCTCAACTACATAGGGCTTTTCTCGGGCATCCTCGAGGTCATTTTAATAAAGCCCAATTGTACAGGACAATTAAATTGGAACAGATTGCTTTGTATATCTAAGATGGACTTTCACTTCCTTTAGTTGAAATATTAAGCATTTACTTAACCACATTTCTTCTCTTTATCTCTAAAGTGAGGGAAACATTTCTTCCTTACAAACAACAGCACATAAATGACATATAGTGAACATGTACATTTCTTTTTCTTTTCTTTCTCTTTCTCCTCCCTCCCTCTGTGCCTCCCTCCCTTCCCTTTCAAGATAGGGTTTTACTGTGTAGGCCTGGCTGTCCTGGAATTAGATCTGTAGATCAGACTGGCCTTGAACTCACAGAGACCCACCTGTTACTGCTTCCCAAGTGCTGGGATTAAAGGTGCGTGTCAAGACCACCCAGCCAAATTAATTATTCTCAGGCTCCAGAGGGGAATGGCTCAGGGACCCTGGCATATACCAAATCTGTGGATGCATTTCTAGAAAACAGCACAATTCTTGTACAGTCATATGCAAATTCTCCAATATACTTTATTATTCTTTAAACAATTAGAGATAAGTCTTGTCATATAACTGACAGTAGGCCTGAATTTCAGAGTTCAATAAAGCAATTTTCCTATCTTCCTATTATGACGGACAGGTCTACTACACTTTAGGTAACCCCTAGTTTACTGGCCAAATAATGTAATGTAAATGCATTGTAGACGACTTTCCTGTAAGGGAATAATGTTCAGCACAGAAGTGAAATTTTCCTGAATACTTTCTATCAGCAGTTGAATTCATGAGTACAAACTCCCGGATACACAGGACCAATTGTATGAAGCACACACACACACACACACACACACACACACACACACACAGAGTATATATCACATGTGCATATGTGTATGTCTAACACAGATACACATAGCTCCTAGTTTCTTTTGGATAGCTTATTCTAGAACCCTATGTACTGTTTATGTCTTGTAGATCTCAAAGTACCTGTCATTCTCTATCTAGAAATGTTTAGGAGTTCTTTTCATAAAAGTTTGACAACTACATTCTCACAAATAATCTAGGGATTTTTTTTTTTTATTAGCTAGGTAAAAGTCTAAAATTAGGGATCAGTCGAATGTACTACTCTTTGGTCTCTTTCTTATGTACAATGGCAGATTTTTACCAAGCTGGTTAGTTTTGTTCACTCCATCACTTGCCCTAGAATGGTTTCTTGCTACATTTGAACCAATATGGTCTACAGAGACTTAACCTGTCTTAAGCTTTGAGGGGAGCTTTTTCACAGATATATCCTGATCTGGGCACCTGGTAGTTACTTGTCAAGTGTGATCCCCTATCAACACCTACTCTAGCTTGCACTTTACTGTCCCTTGATGCTGGGTCACTCTGTCATATACCTATCTCCTAACATCTCCTTGGACCGAGCTTTCCCTAAAACTCCTGTGTGTATGTGAGGTCACGCTTACTGCGGGGCACTTATAGACGCACTCAAAGCCATTAGGATTATTAGCTGATTTAGGATAAGTAGGATAAGGAAACCCGGAGGGAACTGGTTCTGTTTCTGGCTTTCTAATTTATCAAAGTCAAAATTTCATAGTCTAAATTTTTCATAAGTCCTTCTAAAAGATTTCATCATTTCATTCTTTTCTTATCGCACTTGAGTGCCTAAGAAACTTCTTTCCTGGGCCACTGACATTGAGCCAAAGTTCCTGCTGCCTCTTCCCGCATCTTAGAAGCACAAGCAGCAACCTAAGACTACGGGTTTTTGTTAAAGAGTTAAGACCTTTAGGCCTACAGGGATCACTTAAAGGCAGACGATGAACACATTGATCGGGTTCTAAGTGTTTGCTGAACAAATGGACAGAATATAAGAGCAGAATACAGAGAACAGGAGAAGCAGGAACTGTGTCTACCCTCAATAAAGACCACTTGACATCAGCAGTGCAGGGATGGATTGCAGGGAGGCTTGCTGCTGTATACTGAGCTTATCAAAAACAAAGCCTCAAAACCACACATTTCTCAATATGAACCGGAACCACTATAATCCTGATTTTTGTTTTGGACCAAATTATTTCTAGAAAGAACAAAGGCGATTACTACGACAAAGTAAGCACCATTCGAGAGAGTGTCCAGACGATCTCTGCTTCAACTCTACAGTCCCTGAAAACAAACAACTCATCTTTATAATTTGGCTTTTTAAGTGAACTTGCTCACCAGGACAGACTCACGGACAGATGAACCACACTAACTCTGAGTCTCAGTAAGAAGTAATAGATAGGTATTTTTTCTATCAATACCCTTGGAGTTTGGGTACCATGAATTGGTCCCTCAGAGGCGAATTTACTGACTGAAAAGGAAACAATGGGTCTGGGATCACAAGGCTCAACAGCCTGTGACTCTCTCAAAGTACAGCCATTCTGTGAGGATCTGCCTTAAAGAGCCCTTTCCATGGCTAACTTCTATAACTGTAATGTGTGTATACTTAGAGATAATTTTTATGTATTTTATATCACGTCTCAAAAAGCATGGCTGACAAAGTTAAATAGAGGCAAGTGTGGGTTTAGAAGCAGTTTCCTTTGTCCACTTGCTCTCAATAAAACAGGCGGTATCTAAGATGAATTAGAGCTGGAAGGAAGGCAGGTGTGATCTGGCTGCTATAAATGGATTAGTCACAATTTAGTTGTTGTGATAAAACACCATGTCCAAAAGCAACTTAAGGAAGAAAAAAAGTTTATTTTGGCTTATGGTTGGTTTCAGAGGGTTGGAGGTCAGGGTTTGTAGAGGCATGGTAGCAGAAGCAGGAAGCCGAAACACAGGAAGCAGAGAGACTAGGCAGGAAGTAGGGACAAGGTATAAACCTTCAAAGTCAGCTCCCATAGGTGAGCCGCAAGATTGCATTCCCTAAAGACTCTGCCCCATGGTGATGTACTTCCTCCAGGGAGACTGCACTTCCTAAAGATTCTACAGCTACCAAACAACCACGGACCAAATGTTCAAATACATGAGCCTGTGAGGGACATTTTTCATTCAAACTACACCAGGCAAAGACTATTTACAAATGTCACCCATAGTACCCACTTGGTCCACGCGACACCATGCAAGGTGGTTTAACAATCTTTTCAATTTTACAAATGAGAAAAGCGAGCCCAGAAGAGATGAACTGATTCAACTACAAGAAACAGCTGAAATTCAAACTCTAGTCTGTGTGACCTCTAAGCCCATACTTTTCAAATTCTTCCTATTATATAGTTAGGCCTGATAAATTCCTCAGCAAATAGCCAAGGAATGTCAGAGCAAAAGAAGAACGGCTTTAACATGCATTTTAAAGTCTCCTGAAAGGTGAACCTTCTTCTGTTCTTAATTCCTTAATGCTTAAGAGATGATTATGACAATATCTTATAATTTTTATCTTTTTTTAAGTGCAGAATCTCACTAGTAGCTCAGCTTGTCCTTGAACTTTTCTTCTGCCTCTGGTCCCCATCTCTCAGCTGTTAGAACCACAGGTGTGCACCATCATACCTTGAAATGCCTTATAATGACTATTAATTATGACTAAGGATTCTAACCTTATAAACATTTATATTAAAAATACCAGATATCAGAGTAGTTTCTTTTGAGGAATATTTTGCTTTAAAAATTCTCATTAAAAAATCTAAGGGGAATCTGAGAAAATTCTATTGCATGGGGTTTCCTTCCCTCCCAACTGCATCTTCTACACTATAGCAAACTGTAGTGCCAAAATGAAGACGGATGGTTGATGTCTTCTACATAAATTTTAGGGACATGTCAACTAAGGCAAGAAGCCGCACAACTGTCAAAAGCAAGAGTAATAGGATTCTTGAATATACATCCTAATAATAAATCAAATGTTAATTCAAACCAACTCCAAATGATTTAAGAGAATTTGTCAGATTTTTTTTGACCAATGAGCTTGAAGATGTTTAATTTATTGTTTTCTTTACTTGATGGCTTTATTACTAACTCAAGCTACTTAGGTGCATTAATTTCAGGCACTTGACCAAGATCTATTTTGAGAATCCCTATGTAGTTGGAAGTAAAATCTTCAATCCGACTCCCAGTGATTTGCTTGAATCACACAGGACTTTACTTTGACGTGTAAGTCAGCACTTTAAAATACATTTAAAAAACCCACTCATAAGCAGCCAGATTTGAGCTTCTTATTAAAAAAAAAAAAAAAAAGCAAACCAAAACTGAAAGAAAAAAGGGCAACAGTTCACATTCCTAACCAGCCAAGACACACTCAGTGCGCTTCAGCTGCTCCAATACAGGAGTGTGATAACTAGTCCCGGCCTCATCTCATGCCTCTATCCCAGGAAAGTCATGGATTGCATCACCTGGGCAAACATGGTATATGAGAGGAACCTAAAATAACAGGCATCCTTCAGGACCAGCTCCTTCAGCTGACCGAATGAAGCACTCCTAGAACCTAGCCAAGGCATAGCTCTAGAGCTCTGATGCTGGATGCCAGTTAAATAGGGAACTTTGGAAAAAAAATTCTAGTTCTTTTTCTAAAACCTATTTCCCCCCCCTGGGGTATAACAGCATGCTGCCCTCCTGTGTGCTCACACAGATGTGCTTACCATGTGTGGGAGGTAGAACCACAGATTGATACCAGATGTCCTCTATTATTTTCTACCTTGTTTTGGGGACAAAAATCTCACTGAACCTGGAGCTTGCTGTGTAGGCTGGACTTGCAGGCCCCCAGCTCCTGGGATCTGCCTGTCCCTGCCTCCCTTTCCTGCAGCAACGGAACACAGATAGACACCGAGTGCTGAGGTGAGAAACCATCCTTAAGGAACCATCACCAGCCTCAATGAGTGCTTCCATCTTAAAGCCAATCCTAATATTTGTGCTGAGTTTATTCAGGATAGAAAGAAAACAAAGCTGGGGCTTTTGTTTTATCACTTCTGCATAAGTAGACTATTCCCTTTGCCATCGATAACTAAGGTCCATCATGTGTCTCAAAGCCAAAATGAAAGTCCTGGTCAGGGCCAGAAGGCACACATTTATCTCCAGCAGTGTACTGTATCTCTGCTCCTCTTCCATGATACCCTTTCCTTTCTAGCCTTTACCCACCAGTGGTGAGCCACACTAACTCAAGAGATTTGCTGAGCATCTCATGACTAATGCCCAGGCCCCTGACATTATGCTTGCTTCTCTCAAGCGCCATTCACACTCTTCCTAATACACAGTGACATTACTCTGGGAGCCAGTTATTTTGTTATGTTTTAAAAAGAATGGGTAAGCAAGGGGAAAAAATGCCTCTTTTTGTGCTCAAGGTCACAGAAGAGGCAAATTAAGATTCAGAACTTCCTAAGACTTGGCCCAGGACTTGGGAAATCAGGAACACTGACCTTTGAATGCTGCTTCTGATGTGCCAAAACTATTTGCAGCTGAGTACATAAGAACATAAATAAACAAGAGGAAATACGTAAGGGAGGCCAAGGCATATGTGGTCTACTACAGGGAAAGAAAATACAGCCCCAAGACTCTTTTAAGGAGGCAGGTTGTCAGGACCTGGGGTCCCATGTGGTCCAGTGTGCTCGGGCAGAGAGTGGCACAGGAAGGGCTGAGAAAAAGGCAGCTGAGACTGTAAATGCCACACAAAGAGGGCAGTACCACTGTTGGAGAGTGGCCAGATTCAAGGAAGCCACTCAAACAGAGACAGGACACCTTGGGTATGGCACACCTAGATGATTCGGAGACACCTGCACACCATCCTACCAACCAAGGAGACGCCCAGAAGATCCCTGCAAGACAGGAAAAAGGGGCACAGAACACCTACTTCCATTCCCACCACATAAGGGGGGCTGCAGGATATGCCCTCAAAGACTGACTGAGCAGAGGGTGGAAGTGTGGACTCTGTAGCCTGAAATCACCTAAAAAGTCAGAACCTGTCGCTCACCATCAGATGACCCTGGGGAGTTACCAACCCTCTCTGTGGCACTTCTCTCCTGTAAACTCAATAATGCCACTGCTCATCTCATCAAAGCGTCAGTTCCTGCTGTAGGAACACATTTAGAGCAATGTCTGGCAGAAAAAGCCATCCATAGGTTAAGTAAGCAGTGTGTACAAGGAACACATAGAGGAGACGTGTGCCTAAACTCTGGAACACAAAAACGTGATAGCCCACATACATTTACAGGAAGACTGGTAAAATCTAAGACACTGACATTCCGAGGCCTGGTTGACTGCTATTATCATCATCATTATTATCAGCTGGGGACAAGGAAGCGATGGGCAGGACAGCTGGAGAAAGGGGCGGGATCAGGAATTCTCAGGAAGTCTAATGCAGTTTGACCCCCAGGCTCTCCATGCTAAGAGCAGAAGATGGGACCAGGGGTGAAGGCAGCCGTTGCTGGGGTTAGACACGACAGGTCAAGCTGACCGGTGTCCTCTACCGCAGGGCAGGTAAGAGTGCGTGGGTGTGGGATCAAGCCACCTCCATGCTCCTTCCATGGTATTTATCCTTTACCTTACCTCCACAGCCCAGTCTCTTGGTCCTTGCATGACACTCTACCTAAACTCTGGGGATGGTCACTAATCTCCCACTTTCCACATCCAAGGGCCTCATCTCCATTTTACTTGCTAGTTTCCTTAGTTATCTTTTGTTTGCATCTGGTTTCTAGCGCACAGCTCTTACATGGACTTAGAACTAGCTTATGCAGTCTAGGCTGACACAGCTTTTGGTCTTTCTGCCTCCCATTCCAGAGTGCTAGGATTACAGGCACATGTCACCACCCACAAGCCTGTGTTTTTGGAACCTTCCTATGTCCTGGCTCCCACTCGCCTTCCTCGTTACTACTTTGCAGCTCCCTTTATGCTTACCGATCCCTTTAACCCCACTCAGGCACCTCCCTGGAGCTGCAGTCTTCTTCAAGCTCACTTGCTTCCGCCTTAGTTCAGACCTTTGTCTTCTGGGTCTGACATGGCCCCCTGCTGGTCTCCCTGTCTCCATCTCTGCAGGCCTCACAACTCCCATGTTGCTTCCAGAGTTCCTTTCTTCCAAACCAAATGTGGTCATGTCATTCTCTTTACAGGCCTCCCTACTAATGACCTGCACACACTCAATGGTGCAAGCCTCAACCTCCCCTGTAGGAGACTGTATAACCTCATTCCAACCTGCCCTCCCTGCTTCCCTTCCCTACCCACCTATCAACACTGAATTTCTCACCATCCCATGACATGAAACCAGATACCTCTTCAACACAACTGTTGTGTGTGTGTGTGTGTGTGTGCGTGCATGCATGTGAGTGGTAGTGGTATGTGAACATGCATGTGTTTACTTGTGTGGAGACCCAAATCTGAAGCCACCAGTTCTGCCCAGTCTAGCCAGCGAGCTCCAAGGAGTCCATTTCTGCCTGTCACGTGCTGGGCTTGCTTGCTCACTCTTATGTGGGTTCTGGGGATTGAACTCTGATTCTCATGAATGAGGAGAAAATGCTTTATCCATCCAGTTACCTCTCCAGCCCCCGGCTTTTATGTAAGGAAATCTTTTCTTCGAGTTGATTCACATCATCTAAGAAATGTCCTCCTCAGCTTCCTTAAACAGCAAACATTATTTATTAAAAAAAAGATTTATTTATTGTGTGTATGTGATGTATGTACTTGGGTAAGTATGTGACAAGGCACATGTCAGAGGCCAATCTGTGAGGTGTGGATCTTTCCTACCACGTGGGACTTGGGGATCAAATTCAGGTCTACAGGCTTGGTGGCAAGCCCCTTTACCCACAGAGCCCTCTTGCCATCCCTAGCTCTTTACCTTCTGAGTGTCAACCACACTGTGGTGAGGACTCTTTAGACAGTCCTGGCAAGCCCTGAGTGACCTGGACCATTAGACCCCGGCCCTCCGTGGAGCCAGGTGCTCCCAAAGCTGCACAGCCCGCATGGGGCCTGAGTGTGAATTAAAGAAAGCCCTTCCACCTTCCACTCTAACCAGGTCTGTGCTGGAGTACAAAGGAGACTTGAGAAGCTCTGGAGCCAACAAGGAGAGGGCTGTTCTCACCGCTGTATATCCTTATTCTTCCACAAGGAGGCAGACTGGGCCTTTGGCACTCTTTCGATGAAATTCACCAGCTCTTCCATGAGAAGCCTGAGTTTAAACAAAGCATAAAGAACACTGAAGAACAATTTGCTGCAAACACTACAGCCGGGAATGGTGGATTTGCCCCCTTTTCACTAGCCTGTCTCATGAGATAGGCGTTTCAACTGATGTAAGAAGCTGACACATAGTTTGGGAATCAAAAATGCTCCAGTTAGAGCCGTGGTTCTCAACTTGTGGGTCTTGACCTGTTTGGGGACGGGAGAGGGGGCATGAGAATGACCCCTTCACAGAGGTCATACATCAGCTAGCCTACATGTCATATATTTACATTACAACTCATAACAGTAGCAAAATTACAGTTATATTAAGTAGCAACAAAAATAACTTTAGGGCTGGGGGGGTGTCACCACAACGTGAGGATCTGTATTAAAAGATTGCAGCATTAGGAAGGTTGAGAACCACTAGCATAGAGGGAGACATCAAGAACTAATTTGAAAGCTGCCCAAAAGATCTGCAGTGAGACAGACCTCTGCCATTCTGAGATGGAATACCCAAATACAGCTAAGGGAGCCCAAGGAGCACTGTACTCAGCTGGCTCACGGCTACACAGACATTGACAGCACCCTGAAAACTAGATGATAATCAAACAGCTAGAAGTAGAGCCAGACCTGGCAGCTCATCTCTGTAATCTTACCACTTGGGAGGCTGAGGCAGGAAGATTGCCATGAGTTCTAGAGTAGCCTAGGCTACATAGTGAGTTCTAGGCTAGCCTGGGTTTCAGAATGAGACTGTCCTCCAAAAAAACAATATATCCACCTTCCTACCCACCTAGAAATACATTTTCAATATCTGAATCCAGTTCATGCTAATACAGAACACAGGGTAATATCCTCTCTGTATCAATTTAGAGACAACAGCAACAAGTAAGTTTACTGGCAAACCCAAACACGTACACTTCACATCCATCTGTTTCCCTAACTACTGTCTCCTTCTCGAGGCAGCAGTCCTGGCTCCAGCACCCCAAGATTTGAGGCCCAGGTTCATGCTCCTTGATTGCCATTGTTTGCAGACTACGGGACTTGTAATGCTTTCTCTCAACCAGGCTGCTGTCTTGTTTTCCTATAATGGCAATTTCGGGTCCCTGGAATCCCTTCCTGTTTTTGTATAAGCTGTAGGTCACGTTTTCACACTAAAGGTTCTGTTTTATTTCTAATCACTAGCTCATCTTGTTGGGTATCTGTAAGACACTAGAGTACAATCTAACAGTTTATAGTACAATCAACCCTGTATATTGGATCCTGAAAGCTTTACCTTATACTGTTATTTCAAAGCAATACATTATGTGTGGATTTTTTTTCTTCAGTAATAATTTTCTTTCTAGGTTTTTTTCCTTTCCTTTTCTCTAAGTAACTGATTCTATGGTAATGTATACCATCCGCCTACACTGTAAAGGCTTAGCTGGGGTAAGAAGAAAGGACAACCTTCTTGGTTGACTGAAGACTGTAATTTTTGATTACTCTTCTTCCCTTGTTTTCTACAAGTTTCTATTTATAGTCCTCAGCAAATCATGAAAAAAAGGGGATCTTTCCAAAGCAAAGTAATAAAGTTTTTTCTTTTTCTTCTTCACTTAAATAAGCAAAGTTCTGTTGCTCTGACACTTTCTGCTCTGGATCTTTGTGGCATCTTCCTAAGCCTCTGACCTCTTCAGTACCATTTACAGAGGAGCTGCCTATGAACAGCTATGCTGAAAGAAAGACCCAGACACTACCAGGGGTACCCATCTCTAGGCATCTCCGGTGAGCATTCCTGTGTCTAGAGAGTGGCATACTCATCTTTGTCCTGGGAAATAAATTACACATTTCTGGTATCACACCCCACAGTGGCCACAGAAGGAGCTTGGCAGCCACACCTCTCACCTGCCGATCTGCATGGTGGGTTCTGTGGCATACACTGTGCCTGTGAATCCTGTGTGCTCGGTGATGTAGGGCAGCGCCATCATGCAGTGGTAGTTAGAGATGAGGATCACATCGACTGTAGACAGGTCTATTAGCTCGGTCTGGAGAGAAAGGGAGGGTGATGTGCGTCTGTGCCAGGGCACATAGAGCAGCAGGACGGGACTGACAAATGATGCTGTCAGAATGTAGAGTAGTAGCTCTGCTTCTTCAGAATAATGAGGCCTTTCCCGCAACACCACCCCTCTCTCACCGTGGATGTGTCCTAATACTGACAGCTGACAGCTGGGCAAAACGGCTAGCCGCGAGAACACGGCCAGCTTACCAGGATCACTCTGCTCTATACATTTAGCAAACTGGTCTTCAAAAGGCAAATAGAGAGACAACTACTTTTACTTTCTTTTTTGTTTTAAGTTTTTGACTTTTCATTGTCTGGCTACCATACTCCTGAGATAGGTAACGAGAAAGAGAATTGCAGTGACTTCTTCGAACTCTACAGGGGTTTTTATGATCCCGCTTCTCTGCCTTACCACCTAACAAGCCTTGGCATACTAGTGGGGGATGGGAGGTGGACTCAAGCATAGACTGTAGGCATAGCTAGAAACTGCAGCTCACAGCCAGCAACTCTCCTGCACAGAGGAGCTAACCCTTAACCATGTGATATACAGAGATTAAGCATAGCTGGGTCACAAGAGTGTGTAAGGTAGAGTGGCTTGTGTAGCTGTTAGTCCTGCTCAGAAGTAACAAAGATATCGATGACATAAGCAAACAATAAGCAGTGTGGATATCTACCTGGGGTGTGGGTATTTTCTGGCTGAGTGACTTAGCATACAAATAATTTAATAAGTCTGCCAGTATTGCCAGCATGTGAGTAAAGGACACTAGTGCCTCACTGCTAGAACAGTGGCATCTATGCTGTTGTGTAGGGAATTTCCTCTTAGACTAAATATTCCTTCTCAGATGAGATGCAGAGGGCTGTCAGGGACTGGAAACATTCCATTCTGCAGGGGAGTTCATTAAAATTCAGGAAGCAAACAACACAAGGCTTAAGGAAGTCCCTGAAACTGACCTGATTTACTAGGCTCCTCCTTCCCCAAGCTTATAAACAGGAAGGACACTACTGAGGACACTTTCAGATTAGCAGAATTGTCTGAAAGATGCTCAGGCAAACTGAGTTTTCTCAAAGATACACTCCGGGACTTGTCCAGTTACCTGTAGGTTGTGCAATACATTCCAGGTTTCTATCATTGGTGAGCCACCATCCATGTTGTGGTGGGAATTTGGTAATGTGTCATTGAGTCATTTCTGTCCTGCACATAACCCCTCACCAATGTTCCTTCAAATATGACCAGTAAAACTCATTGGTTTACCAAGATGGACTGTTGTGGCATTCTTACATTGGTTTATTATTGGTTCCCTCTCTGGGGAGAGTTCTTTCCATGGCATATGGAAAGAACAAACCTAACATCAATATCCCACATCTATTAGCCTTAACACCGCATTTTGCCCTGTGCTTGCAAGACATCATGCCCTCAAGATGGAGGTGGTTGTACTCTCTGCTGCCTTTGGAACCACTTTTAAATAAGGAAATTCAGACGGAGTAGCAGAGGGACAAATGCAATGGCAGTTAAAGCAACACTGAAGCTCACATGTAAGGACATGAGAGGCAGCCTAAGTGTCCTCTTTAAAATATAACAATCAGCCCCAGAGCCTAGAATCACAGAAAAATCTGCTGAAGAAAGTCAGAAGAAAAAAAATTAATTCATGTACATTAATTATGTAATCATGGTAAATGATTACATAAACATTTCCCCTAAATAATTTAATATTTAAGCCCAATGCATGGATATTCACAAGTTTACTTACATACTTTTAGTGGAATAAAAATAATTTTACCTTTGACAGTATTCCTTACAAGCATTTGGTCCACACACTGTGAACAGGGCTGCACTAACCTATACTAGATCATCCACAACACACAGTGTATATTTGAGGGAAATGGGATAAAGTAGTTTCACAGGTTTATGACTGGTCTGTGTAGCTCACTGGACTAGAGTTGGTGCCTCTCATGTTTTCTCCAAGTCTTAACAACAGTATGGCTCTACCTTAAAACAGTGACTTAAGTCACATAATCTGTCTAGCTTGAAAAGCTGATCTATGGCTTTAGAACCTATAGTATTATAAGTGCAACCCAGGTGCGCTGGGAAATGTAGGTTTCTTATTGGCAAGTTCCGTACTCTGGAACAAGCCCCAAAGTCCTTGGAGCACTGGCCCACTTGCTCCTCATTCTTGCCCAGGAAGTGAAGGTTGCAAGAGTCAGTGCCATCTCTGATACCCTGAAATAGATGGGGAGCTTCCCCCTCATTCCTAAGTGACAGCTGTAGTGACAGACTGTAGTGAGTGAGGGCAGGGTCATGGCGCTTTTTCCTTGACTTATAACGATGATTATCAGGATGGTTTGCTTCCAATCTCTTTCATCTTACCTCTGGTAAGCAGAATTCAGGCACAGAATCCACAAATACATGACCGGAGCACTCTTTTAGCTCCTAAAAGAGATGGAGAGGAAAAGTACTAAGAGATATTTAATAGATACAGTACCAAGGAAACTCAATCTCACCTAACTGAGAGGGTGGGAGGTTATTTTTAGACAAACTGTTTCCTATTTAGGTTCAGGTTGGCTAGGTGCCCGACTGAGGGTGAAAACACTGCCTGGCGGCAGATTTGGGGTTTGAACACATTCCCTGAGGCGTCTTTGAGAAGTTAGGAAAAACACATGCTGCTATAATTTGAGATCCAGTGCTTCTTAAGAATTAGTTATCAAGTCAAAGTTCCCTGGGTCCTGACTAATATCTAAGGGGCCAGAAGCTGGAGAGGAGGCCACGGAGCCTGTGCTTATGACAAGAACCTCTGGTGACTCTCCTATGGTATCCAGTTAGGAGGCCTAGGCTGATCACTTGGGAGCCTTTTCTCCCTCCCGCTAAGAGCTGAAGGGAAGAGGCCTAGTGAGGAGGGAGGAGAAGAGTGGGGAGTGGGATCCAAAGCGCTGCCACCACCACAGTGCATGTACGGTCTACTCCACAGAACACATGCTTACTTGGGGCTATACACCAACCATATTTATTCAAAAGAAAAAGGAAGACTTACGTATTAAAACAGGATCATACACACCTCCCTACCTCAGATGCCAGGGCCCACATTTATATAAAGCCAGCAATGGCTGGCTATGAGAAAGAAGGCTGAGATCAGATGCTCAGACAGGGTGCTGTTTTATTGGTTCTTCTTCCCTGAATTGGGAGTGGGCAGTAAACAGAAGGCAAGGTGTCTAGAGATTGACATGCTATGGAGCCAGGCTGCATTAGAGCAGCTGCAAGCACTTCCATGTGGCAACTCAGAAGCATAGCGAAGAGTCCCGAGTCCACTGAGAAGAAAGAGGTCTAGAACCTCAATTTGCCAGTTCCCATGTAGGGAAAACTCCTAGACAAAGCCATGCACATAAGAGTGCTAGCACTTATATCAGAGCACACTGAAGTGGAAAGGCTAGGGACCCAGGAGGGCCACTAACAGGTAGGCTGCAAAGGCCCCAGAAAGCCACTGGCACTTGCAAACACATGGTAGAGTTTCTAGATCATCACAACCAGAGGTCTATAGCTTCATAGTCAAACCAGCGGGGCTTGGCAGTGTCCTCTGCTCTTTTCAGAAAGGGAGATATACAACTTTAGTTCATCCAACAAATATTTCTACATGGTCACACACATGCATCTAAATTTACCACAATCAGAATTACTCTGTCTTTATTTAGTCTATGAAAACAGGGTGTCAACTATATTACTATCCTCAGGAATTTACTGGGGTCTTTAAGGCTTCTTCCTCTTGAATGCTGCTCTTGTGAGTATCATGTCACATGAGTACTGTGTAACTACTGATAGGATGAGCTGAGAGAGAGAGAGGAGAGAGAGACAGAGAGAGATGAACAATTCTTAATTACATGAACCCGCTAGCTAAAAACAAATGAGCAATTATGCTTAAAGGGAGATGACTTCCAGCTCCTTCAAGATGAGGCTAAGAATGAGCCACCACGGGCGGTTCCAATCCTTGCCTTGCCCTTAATAGGGCACTGTGGTCTTCCTCCTCACAGTGCCATGCACTGGGGCTTATCCTAGGATGATAAAGTCTCTGAGGTCTGCAGGAGACACATTTGCCATTCTGAACACTTACAATGTCACTGTCTCTCACTCACCACTCCCCTTTAATGAAACACTCCCACATACACAGGCAAGTCACTTCTCTCACGATGCAATGGTAATGCAATGCTTTTGAGCCTCTCTCAGGGATAATGATTTATAGCCAGCAGGAGACCCAGGTTGAAATCAGGCACAAAGGTTCCTGAATGTCACATAATGTTAAAGTCAGCTATGAGGGAAATCTAGTTTCAAATTATGCACCTGGCTTGCACTTGAGTTTGGGGTGCAGCTATAGGAATTAATTTGGAAAAAAAAAAAAAAAGCCAACCCACGCTTCCTCAGCAGTAACTGTCTTACTCAGATGACTCATGTGAAAGACGTTTAGTCGCTCAGCTTTTCAATTCTGAAGCTTAGGTGAGGATGAATGGTTTAAGGACCACGGAGGGACATGGAGAAACGCTGCAGGTTTTCATCTTCTACCTCAGACAAAGTGTGCCTATTTCACAGTTTTAATTTTTTTTTTTAAGCATTGGGATCTCATTTAATAAGCTGACCAAACTCTAATAAGAGTCACCTTTGTGACCCTAATTACAACTGTAGACAGTTTTCTTTTTCTGGTGATAAATTATTTGCAAAGTATTTAAGAGTTTCCCAGACACAAATGTGACTCAAGGCCAAGCACAGAGAGTGTCTAAAGATACTTAAAGATAGCGATTAGCAGGCCTTAAAGACCCTGCCATGCATCTCAGGGGATGGGGGAGAGCACACAGGAAAACACACTCATTCTTGGGTCACCAGCAGGGCTCTGGCAAGATAGACAGGTTTCCACTGTGCACAGGCATCTGACTGACAGGATGGGTTTCCACTGTGCACAGGCATCTGACTGACAGGATGGGTTTCTACTGTGCACAGGCATCTGACTGACAGGATGGGTTTTTACTGTGCGCAGGCATCGGACTGACAGGATGGGTTTTTACTGTGCACAGGCATCGGACTGACAGGATGGGTTTCTACTGTGCACAGGCATCGGACTGACAGGATGGGTTTCCACTGTGCACAGGCATCTGACTGACAGGATGGATTTCCACTGTGCACAGGCATCTGACTGACAGGATGGATTTCCACTGTGCACAGGCATCTGACTGACAAGATGGGTTTCCACTGTGCACAGGCATCTGACTGACAGGATGGGTTTCTACTGTGCACAGGCATCTGACTGACAGGATGGGTTTCCACTGTGCACAGGCATCTGACTGACAGGATGGGTTTCCACTGTGCACAGGCATCTGACTGACAGGATGGGTTTCCACTGTGCACAGGCATCTGACTGACAGGATGGGTTTCTACTGTGCACAGGCATCTGACTGACAGGATGGGTTTTTACTGTGCGCAGGCATCGGACTGACAGGATGGGTTTCTACTGTGCACAGGCATCGGACTGACAGGATGGGTTTCCACTGTGCACAGGCATCTGACTGACAGGATGGATTTCCACTGTGCACAGGCATCTGACTGACAGGATGGATTTCCACTGTGCACAGGCATCTGACTGACAAGATGGGTTTCCACTGTGCACAGGCATCTGACTGACAGGATGGGTTTCTACTGTGCACAGGCATCTGACTGACAGGATGGGTTTCCACTATGCACAGGCATCTGACTGACAGGATGGGTTTCCACTGTGCACAGGCATCTGACTGACAGGATGGGTTTCCACTGTGCACAGGCATCTGACTGACAGGATGGGTTTCTACTGTGCACAGGCATCTGACTGACAGGATGGGTTTCCACTGTGCACAGGCATCTGACTGACAGGATGGGTTTCCACTGTGCACAGGCATCTGACTGACAGGATGGGTTTCCACTGTGCACAGGCATCTGACTGACAGGATGGGTTTCTACTGTGCACAGGCATCTGACTGACAGGATGGGTTTCCACTGTGCACAGGCATCTGACTGACAGGATGGGTTTCTACTGTGCACAGGCATCTGACTGACAGGATGGGTTTCCACTGTGCACAGGCATCTGACTGACAGGATGGGTTTCTACTGTGCACAGGCATCTGACTGACAGGATGGGTTTCCACTGTGCACAGGCATCTGACTGACAGGATGGGTTTCTACTGTGCACAGGCATCTGACTGACAGGATGGGTTTCCACTGTGCACAGGCATCTGACTGACAGGATGGGTTTCCACTGTGCACAGGCATCTGACTGACAGGATGGGTTTCCACTGTGCACAGGCATCTGACTGACAGGATGGGTTTCTACTGTGCACAGGCATCTGACTGACAGGATGGGTTTCCACTGTGCACAGGCATCTGACTGACAGGATGGGTTTCTACTGTGCACAGGCATCTGACTGACAGGATGGGTTTTTACTGTGCGCAGGCATCGGACTGACAGGATGGGTTTCTACTGTGCGCAGGCATCTGACTGACAGGATGGGTTTCCACTGTGCACAGGCATCTGACTGACAGGATGGATTTCCACTACGCACAAGCAGGCTGCAGTTTTTGTTTTAGACATTACCTTGTCCAAAAAAGCATTTCCGTCTTTTAGAGACCATCCGGGAAGATTAGATAGCCTGGGGCTGCAAAACAAAAATTGAATTATCTTGAATACATTATAATCTTCAGTGAGTTCATGATGACTTTATATTTACCATACAGTTAAAAACAGTTAAAAGTTACTGGCAGTGGTTCTTACCCAAATTAACTGAAAGAGGGGAACTAACCATGTTGTATTAAGTTTAAGAATCCATCTTGGAGCTGGCTGTGGTGGTCCTAGCCTATAATCCCAACAATTGTGATGCTGAAGCAAGAGGGTATCACGTTTGAGGCTAGCTTAGACTACACAGTAAAACAAAACAAAACAGCTGGGTATTATGGTGTGTTCCTGTGATGGAGGCAGTGACTCAGAGACCAGCCTAGGCTGTGCAGTCAGATACTATCTCTATTCCCAGAGCTGGGAATAGAACGGCTGGGTGATAGAATGCTTGTCTGTCACATGCATGGCTCCAGGTTAATACCTGGCATTATCAGATCAAAGCAAAGGGTGGCTATGTGGCACAAGAACAGTTTAGAATAGAACTGGAGATATTAAAAGAATTTATGAAGAGAGGAAAGGAAGGAGTGCAGATAAAATACTGAGAGCATTCTAGGGCTTCCAGTCACTAACTATCTTGGCTTTATCTTGCTTGGGTTCCACAGCCATTGTGAGTGGAGGCAGACTGGGTAGCTTCACAGGCTTTGACAAAGCTGTCATAGGTTAGGTGCTGGGCTGTGAAGTCTAAGCAAATGGACACTGGATTCAGTGCTACAAGTGGATCACACCAGGTACCTGGAACTTTTTGTGATTCTATGTATACAAGGATATAAACTAAGAATATAGGACTGGAGAAATAGATCAGAAGTTATGAGTGAGTCTTGTTCTTGAAGGACCTAGGCTTGGTACCCAGCACCCACACTGTGTGTCTCAAATCTGCCTGTAACTACATTTCCAGGTTATTCAATGTCCTCTTCTGGCTTCTGAGAGTACCTGTAGACACACAGTACATGAAAACTCATGTCGGCACACAGAGACACATACATACACAACACACAATAAAGTAAACAAATCTTTGAAATTAAGAACAGAAACCGAACATTTACTAATAATCATAAAGAAACAACCCTTTGGCATCCATATAATCTTACCATCTACTAAAGATCAGAGAAAGCCTGCCTACTAATGAGATGGCTATGCTTATTTGTCTTAGTTAAATATCTGACTCTGTAGGAAGCAGATACCTTCCACATTTTTTTCTGAGTTCACCAACATTTTGATCTTGTAATCATCAATGTTGAGAATGACGCTGGGCATGAATGTATGATTTAACGACGACAAAAACAGGGCCATTTCAGAAATTGTTGGGCATTCTATCCTCACTCCAAGCCAGAATTCATCCAACAGTTTATGAAACTTAACCCAGGAACTCAAACAGCAATGTAAAATTGTAACTGTGTTTATTCTGTGTGTGTGTGCATGCCAGGAGGTTGCATATGCATCATGGCATTCATGTGGTCAAAGTGTAACTTTCAGGAGTGGGCTCTTTCTTTCCACCAGGCGGGCCCTTGAGATCAAACCCAGGTCATCAGCTTTGGTAGCAAGTACCTTTATCCTCTGAGCCACTCTACTTGTTTCTCTGTGTAACAGCCCTGACTTCCTAGAATTCTCTCTGTAGACCAGGCTGGTTTTGAACTCACAGAGATCTGCCTGTCTCTGCCTCCTAAGTGCTGGGACTAACGGTATGTGTCACCACTGTATGGCTGGAAATAGCAATTTTTAAAATCAAATATTCTAACAAAATACAATCTAAAGATACACCCAGATTTACTAACTTCACTAATGTACGAATCTCATAATTGTCCCTAAGTGTGGCAGGAAAATATTAAGTCTTTGTTCTCTGTAATTTAACCATTATGTTTTCATAAGAATGAAAAATCCTATATGTATAGTCAAAGGATTGCAGTTCATGACGTGCAGCCATCTGGGGTGGAGGTGATACAGGCAGTGTGCACGGGCACTGCAGAACATGATGCTGTGTGCTGGGGACCTGACTGCAGCGCAGGCACATGAGGCAGCACAGGTGAGGGCAGGTAAGAATTCCATTTTACTCTGAATTAATTTTTGGTCATTGGACAATTCAGAAACCTTTTACTGTTGCCAAATCTATTACAGCCTTCACAACCAACTTTGTAGGGTCCCAATTTGCAATTTAAGGTACTTGTCACCCATGGCTTCAGTTGAAGCCATGAAGCTACTTTTCCTAAGAGTTATAAAGTGACTTCCTATCCAGGTGAATGGTTTCTAGATGGTGAGACTAATTTTATGTACATTATAAAGGCGGAATGAAAAAAAAAATACAACAACAAAAAAACCCAAACAAACAAACAAAAAAATGTAAGGGCCAGCAAGAGGGCTTTGCAGTAAAAGTGCTTCCCAGGCAAACCTGAAACTTGAGTTCAACCCACAGATTCCATGGTAGGAGAGAAGCAAGTTTTGAAAGATAGCTCCTGACCTCCATGCATGTCCTGGATGCATGTCCCCACCACATACACATCTCCCCCCACACACTAAAAGAAATTAAAAATCAACCATTTATTTCTAGTAATTGGATTTTGCTCTCTATATTAGAAATCTGAAATGCCAGTAATTCATGAGAAAATATTAGAAAAATGATGATCGGTGAAGAATACATGACATTTAACTATTTTAGAACCATGTCTTTAACACAAAGGATACTACTAAGTTTTTTATTAAGAATTTTTTTACAGTATCCTAGTATGAAGTGTATACATCTTTAAATCAGAAGATAACAACAACAACAACAACAACAAAGACAAGATGCATTCACTTGTGAGACTAGATCTTAGAGAACATGGCCTAGGGTTGAACTCAAGTTAACCAACAAGCCGACACCTAGCACCAGTTTCCAGGTTACTCCCCATCAAGCCTGTCCCCAGCACTTCACTTCCTAACACCAGCAATCAGGAGGAAAGCACAAGTTCAGTTTATGATTTGCATAAGCTCCCAGCACCCGCCAATTACTTTAAAGGACAACACAATTCCATAACAGCCCCCCACTCGGATGTGTGCCAGGCTAGAAACCCCCTTGACTGTGTGCTCACCTCTATAAATGCTTGCCTGAAGCTGGGCTGGGGCTTTACCCTCCCATCCTGCTGCATCAGAGACAGCGGTGGGGCCCAGCTTGAGCATTAAAATCAGCTCCTCGGTGGTCTTTTGGGACTCATGAAACGGGCACAACACTGTTCTATTGAGTGTTAACAGCTCATTACTCTACTCTGATCAAGTGTAGAAAACAGGGAGGACTGTGAGCCTAGCCTCTAAGGGCTGAGCAGAGGGTAGGGGGACTTTTGGGATAGCATTGGAAATGCAAATGAAGAAAATACCTAATTAAAAAAAAAGTGCAAAGAAAAAAAAGAAAACAGGGAGGAGCCTCAGCAGTTGGTCCAGTGCTGTAAAGCTCAAGGCATTCACTCCCTTACTTAGTGTCTTTATGTTAAGCACCCACACAGGGAACCCTGACTGTGGATGGCACACACACTTGTCCTCCCATAAGGCAAGCAAGACAACAGCCAGAGAACAAGTTGCTCAGAGGACGAGGCACCAAGGTAGTAGCAGTAGTAGCACAGAAGATGTGTAGCAAGGACCAGTCTAGGCAGGATCAAGAGACTTCCCTAGGCATATGACCCCACTGAGGTCTGGAGCACCAGGATCCAGGGGAACCGTGGTGGAGGGTCTGGGTGTGGAGAGCTAAGGGAAGGCAGCAGGCATTTTCACCATGCTAGCAGGAACCAGGAGGAAGCTAGGGCCCAGCGAGAGTGAAGAGCTGAAGGGACATGAAAGCAGTGAGACAAAGAAAATACTGAGAAGTTAGACAAGATTAGGCTTGCATTTCTACAGGATGACTCTGGGGAGGATGGAATCCTATGTCTTCTGATAAGAGAATAATAATACCAACCCAATTATGAGTAACCTCAAATACACCCACATGAGAAGACTATAGGTCTAAAAACATCAAGGTCATTAAAACAGATAGATTGAGAAACTCTTCTAGATTGAAGGAGGCTCAAAACCAGACAACTGAGTACAGTGTGTGATCAATACAGGATCTTGGATCACAAACTTTCCTATGTTTCTGTTATAAATACTGTATAATGAAAGCTCGTTTGGTAAAATGGAGAAATACAAACAGATATCCAGATATAGACTTAAGAAGGAAGTCAGTCAGGTGTGGTGATGCACAGCTATAATCCTAGCCATGAGGAGGCTGAGGCAGGAGGATTATGAGCTCGAGGGCCATCTGGTCTGGAGATGCAGCTCAGTAAGAAATGCCTGCTAGCATGTGCAAGACCCTGAGTTTAACTCCGAGCATGCCATAAGCACAAACACCCCACGCCGAAATGTGCACTACAGCAGAGGTACAATAATTTAACAGTGACACTTTAGTAATTAAAAGCCTCTGTGCAGGTCAGGAAGCATGGGCTCCAAGGAGGACAGTGATTCATTCGCAAAGCCAAATATCTTGTGGGCTGCTATTACAGGCCAAGATTTGGTCTAAGTGCTGAGGACGCAGTGGAAACAAAATTCCCGTCCTTATAAAACATCTTCAGTAGAGGAGAAAGTTAATATGCATATGTGAAGTAAGGTAACAGGAAGAGCTATAAACATAAAGCAGGGAAAGGGGACAGGGAGGGAACACTGGATATACTTATTCTAAGCAGATGTGCCCCTAAGTTTCCAGCTTGCGTGGCAGGAGACACTTGTACTATCTGGCCAATTCTGGTTTCAGTAGTCAAATTCATGAGCCTACACGCAAGTGCCTCCTCTGTAGAAACCTTCATGGTATTTAAAGAAAGGTAGTTATCATAGAACATAGGTGGGTTTTCATCTCGAGTAGAGGCAGTCTCCAGCTGTGCACTACCTTTCTCTGTTGACACACTTCACGCTCTCTGAGGGTAAGGAATCAGTTCTGTGATGTCAGTAACCCTGGTCCCACATAGGACAGATTTTTAATAAACACCAAAATAATGAATACGTTGTTCTGTATGGGGAAAAAGGACAACAGTATCCATCTCTTTAAATAAGTAATCTGGCAGCTAAATAAGCATCTCCCCCAGTCTTGGGTAATACCTGTACTTAAAGTCCTGAGTATAGTTATCAGCGAATCCCATCAACTCTATAAAATGCAATCTGAAATTATCTGTGACCTTGTTCCCATAGCCCTTTGTTACACATTTTATTTGTGATTTTCTTGGATGGTCCCTGGGTGGTTGTGAATAACCACTGTACTTGGTGCTGTCTTCAGGAAGGACTGAGATTAACTAGATGACTTACTCAGTTTGCTGTTCTCGTAAACTCTTCAATTTGTTTCACATTGCTTTTCCATCTCATTTCTTATATGTGGCTTTTTTTTTTTTTGGTGTGAGCATATTTGATAAAAGTCACTTTTCTCACTTTTCTTACAAATTGCTCTAAGTAGAAACGACATGAGAAACCAGTTTCTTAAAATCTTAGTTTAGTGTTAACAATGCTGATTATAGGGGCAAGGCAACCTAGGTGACTTAAGACAGGGACTGGGGAGATACACAGGTATATGCATATGCACACACACGCATGCACCCACACACAGAGACAGACATAGACAGACAGACACCCCCTCCCCCAAATTGACTAATACGAAAACAATGCACAGAGAAGAAACACCAGCCTCTATTCCACTAGGACCCTGAAAAGGCAGTTAAATGATCCTAAAACTCAATTCTGGGGCTCATCAGCTCGTCATTTGTTAGCTCGTACATGAATTAGGAAGACAGATGAAATATACATGACCCCAGTTACACCGAGCAGTTGCAGAAACATTTTGCAGAGGCCCAGAAGAGTTGGAATAAAGGAGTCAATCAATAAATCAATAGAGCACTCTCAACCAACACATCCAAAGGAAATGATTTTCATATAACAGTTTTAAGGGGGTGAAGCAAGAATATGAGACAAAACACACTATCAGTAATGTTCATACTAATGAGTCCCATTCTTCAAGGAACTAAAGCTCATTTTATCGCAGAATGCATCAGCACATACCTTTGAACAAGAGGCAAAGGGAGGAAATTGAGGGTGGAAGTCATGTCCAGTCCACAGTCCAACATAATAGTAGTGGATTTGAATTTGAGTACGTTGCATGGTAAAGTTGGGTGCCCTGACAGGCAATACTGGAAAAAACAAACAAACAATCAGTTATAGAAACAACCTAGGAAGTAAAGTAAGTAAAAGCAGTCATCTTTTCCTTTAAGAACAGTGTGTGACTCAGCTAGCCTTCTATGTGACATCATCTTTTCCCATAAGAACAGTGTATGAGGTCTGCTAGCCTTCTATGTGATGTCATCTTCTCCAAAGAGGATAGTGTGTGGACTCATATAGCCTTCTGTGTGACATCATTTTCTCTCAGGACAATATGTGAGCTCAACTAGCCTTCTATGAGATATCATCTCCTCTCTTAAGAACAGTGTGACTCAGCTAGCCTTCTATATGACTTCATCTTCTCCCTTAAGAACAGAGTGTGAGCTCAGCTAGCGTTGTGTGTGACATCAATGTGTGACTCAGCTAGCCTTCTATGTGATATCATCTTAACAGTGTGTGAACTCAGCTAGCCTCCTGTGTGACATCTTCTTCCATAAGAACAGTATGTGAGTTCAGCTATCTTCCTATGTGATGTCATCTCTCCCGTTATAAGGGCAGTATGTATACTAAGCTAACCTTCCATGTGACGTCCTTTTCTCTTGTTAAGCTCTAATTACTTATAAAACACTCAACAGTCTCAGATCCTAACAGTTTGGGATAGGTCGAAGTTGTTCAAAGCACATGCCTCAGGCATGCACCTGTCCGCCTATGGGCTCACAGATCCTGACTATCCCTCTGCACCCAAGTGATGCTTGCAACTGGGAATGGACGATGAAACTCACTGAGTCCTCAAACTATGTTTGAGTTTCTCTACCTTTAAATAGTGGCTTTTCTAGAAGAGAAAATTGTTGCAGAATACACACCAGAGAGGGGATTCATATCTAGAATATCTATGGAATTACAAAAATTAAACAACAAATAATTTGGTCAATGGGCTAATAAATTTAGCAAAGACTTCTCCCCCCCCCCCCCCCAGGACAGGGTTTCTCTGTAGCCTTGGCTGTCCTGGAACTCACTCTGTAGACCAGGCTGGCCTCGAACTCAGAGATCCACCTGCCTCTGCCTCCCAAGTGCTGGTATTAAAGGCATGCGCCACCCCTGCCTAGCTAGCAGAGACTTCTAAAACAAGAAATACAAGTGACCAATACACATTTTAAAAAGTGTTCAACATATTCAGCTATCAGGGAAAAACAAATTAAAATGATTCTGGATTCTATCACACCCTAGCCATGACTCTTATTAAGGAAACAAGCTGAGAATGGTAGTATCTGTCTGCAGCCTCAGCACTCGGAGGCAGATACACGAGAAACAACACAAATCTGAGGCCAGTTAGGCTTCTTATTACAACACAACCTAAAAAAATAAAATAATAAAATAAAATAAAAGCCCAAACAAAGATGACAACAAGTGCTGGTGGCAGTGTGAGGAGGGGCATAGAGGTGAAGGGCCCGAAGTCAATCATAAGCCACAGAGATACTCACACCTGGCTTTACTGCTGCCATATTTACAACAGCTAAAAACCTAGAACCAGTGTAAATACCCAACAAGAGATGAATGGATAAAAAAAATGTGGTACAGATGGGCCATGAAATTTTATTTAGCTGTAAAGGAAAAAGAAATCACAGAATTAACAGGAAAATGGACAGACTTGGAGATCTTGAGGGAGCAGGGAGGGCAGAGAAATAAATGTTATATGAAGTGGAATCGGGAGCTATGTGGGGGAAGAAGAAGAGGACCAGTAAGGGGGAAAGGAGTGTGAGGAAGGCAATGTGGAAGAGTTCGGGTAACAAAATATAAAGGCATTTACCCATGAAAACACCCAAATGAAACCCATTCCCCAGGCTTCAAAAAGACAATGCCCTGACCTGAAATCTCATGCCCTTCTCACTGTGAACAGAAGGATGCATGATACACTGAAACTTTTCTGTGCAGGGAGTACTCTGTCAGTACTGTGGGTGCCTGCGTTTATGGGTGCTTTCCTCAGTTGCTCTCCACTTTACTTTTTTGAGACAAAGTCTCTCACTGAGGCTGAGGCTCATGGATTTGGCTAGGCTGGCTAGGCAGCAAGCTGACCTGGCCAAGATCTCCCATCTCTGTCTACACAGCATTCAGATTACAGATGAATGTTACCATAACCTTACCTGGGGTTATGAGTGCAGCTCCTTATGTTTGTAGAATACATATTTTATGGGCTGAGCCATTTGCCCAAGATCCACCTGCCATCTTCAAAAAGGAGTAAAAGATCTCTCCTTGACTGACTCATGTCAAGTAGAAAAGCTTCCTCTGAAGGCAAGCCATCTCTTAGTCCTTTCTCACCTAACACCAGGACAAGTCAGAGCGATGCCACGCCTAGCTCCCCACAGCCACCCATTTAGTGGAAACAACAGCCTGCTTTTTTCTCAGTTGGTTTGGGAAGTTGGAGCACACGCTCACGTTCTCACCTCTCTGGGCAGAACAGCCTTCTGCCACCCCAACAAATGTTACAATGAACCCAAAACTTGGAGCGGCCAGTTTGTTCTAGTCCTAGTCAGCTTGCTTTATTCACAAGCTGTCTTTCTTATTTTCCGACTGTGTTAACAAAATACCATGACCAAGGCAACTTATTAAGATGGAGTTTACAGTTTCAGGGGATTAGAGTCCAAACCGTCATGGCAAGGCAGCAAACACGTAGGGAAGGCCCTAGAGCAGTAGTTGAGCGCTCACACCCCGGGACACAGCCAGGAGTCAACTAGAGCTAACAGGGAATGGTTTAGGCTTTTGAAATCTCCTCCAGTGCCACACCTCCTTCAACAAGGACCTATCTCCTAATCCTTCCCAAACAGTTTCAGAGACTGGGGGCCGAGTATTCAAACATAAGAGCTCCTGGGGTCCAGTCGCATTCAAAGCACCACATAAGGCACACTTGATTTCTTCACTTTCACTTCTATGGTGTCTGCTTCCTTCAATAAGGTACTCTAGCAAGGCATCATTAGTATAGTCATGTGAGTGCAAGTGTTCAGAGTACCTAAGAAAGGTGACTGTCCCTGTTCCCATTTGCCTAATTTCCAAGGACAAGGAAACTGCATGTTTCAGGAGAAGTGACATATATGACGAGGTCTTCCTGCCTCCCAGTACTGATCATCATGGATCACCTTCACAGAGACAGTGCTGGCCAAAGGTTCCTCCAGCCAGTAGAGGAGGCATACCCCAGATCACACAGGGATGACTGTCTCCAGAGATGCTCTCTGATCACAGCACAGCTAACCCACAGGACAGCTTACAAGACAAAACCATAAAAGCCCAAGTCAGCATGGAACTTCACTTTTAAAATATACAACTATGTTACAAAACTCTTCAAAGGTAGAGGAAAGAGAAGTATTAAAGTCATAACTGTCTATTTAAGTATTTCCTTTCACTTTATGTAAAAGATGAAGGTAGTGTATGCATATACTGTATATACAGATTTACATGCAGGCAGAACACATAAATTAAAATTTTGAAGGTATAATTTATTATAAAATTTGGATGCTGCTTTTAAAACTCATGATGACTGTTTTCCTCATCTCTGTCACATGACATTTCATGTTCATTGGTTATGCAAATATATCACTGGCCAGCAAATCTTTCCCTTCTAACTGAACACCTAAGTTTGCACAGGCACTCAATTATAAATATGGCTGTGCTGATCACATGGTGTTGGAGGTTTTTTCCATACTGGACTGATTCTTTCATGCATTCTCAGAAGTGGTATCAACTAGGTCAAAGAGTACAAGCATTTTATGGCTCTTAAAATCTGCTGCCAAAATGCTTTCCATAAAGCACTGTGCCTATTTACATCACTGTTAACAACTCAGCTTTGTTCTGCTGGTACATTGCAATCTATACCATCTGTATCCTACAGTCTCACCAAAATGTCCATAGAACCACTGCAGTAGCTATCTAAAGGCAATTAAATGGTACCTAGCAAGAAAAGTCAACGATTTGTTAAGTGGCTTTAGTTTTGAGGTTATTTGATAAAATTATATAAGGCTGGAGTTTTGTATGATAGGTTACCTCAACTCAAATGCTGCTCAATTTTGTTATTAACATGTGATTTTCTGAGGACTAAGTTCCCTCATCTATAATAGAGTTATAAGATCTAAGTGAACGGAAGGAGCACCTGTCACATTCACTCTTAGTTGCCCTCGTTACATCAGCATTAAGGTGGGTAGTGGAGAAGATCTGCTAGCAACGGCATTTACTTGTGCCTTAGACATCTGTGACTCTCTTGAGACTAGATTCAGGACTTTCACGACTATCTGGAATCAACTGTCAGCCACTCTCTTCTGGGGTGTTGTATCTATCTCATTCTTTGCATTTCTCTTTCTGGAATATCTACAGAAGGGGTGCTGTGATGCTTTATCTTACCCTGTCCCTCAAACTCCACTGCTTTGTTTTCTTTCCATATAGTATACCTTATGTCTTATATAGTATACCTTATGTCTTATATAGTATACCTTATGTCTTATATAGTATACCTTATGTCTTATATAGTATACCTTATGTCTTATATAGTATACCTTATGTCTTATATAGTATACCTTATGTCTTATATAGTATACCTTATGTCTTATATAGTATACCTTATGTCTTTTTCTCAGATTTATTTTGTTTAGCATTATCAAATCTGCTGTTGATCAGTGGGTTAAACTGATGTGTTCTCTCTCTCTCTCTCTCTCACACACACACACACAC
The DNA here is from genome assembly GCF_000001635.26 of Mus musculus. Classification (NCBI taxonomy): domain Eukaryota; kingdom Metazoa; phylum Chordata; class Mammalia; order Rodentia; family Muridae; genus Mus; species Mus musculus. The sequence continues at coordinate 64,975,440 of NC_000080.6, read as the reverse complement.
AAACACACACACACACACACACACACACACACACACACACACACACCTCTCCCTCCTTTCCTCCCTCCCTTGGGCACTGTAAAAGCCCTTTTCAGTACCACTGTTTTCTTTTTACACCTCTCCTATGTATACCATGGTCTCAGTCTTTTTAGACGTTTGGTCATTTCACAACTAACATTAATATTATTTTTGGTGTCTCCAGTGACCTCACAACCATCTGAAGTCTCTCTCTGGGAATCCTACTGATCTAACTTGAGAGGGAATACACTACTTCTTACCATCTTAATGTTTTGATAGTTCATTTGGTGGGGGTTTTCTTTATCTATGGGCCTGGGCAGATCACTATTTTGAAACAATTTTCATATTTATTTCTTAACCTGAATGTCTGCTGTAACATGTAGGGAACAACCAAAACAGACTTTCCTCTCTCTCAAATCACTGATCCAAGTCTTCATGAGACATCATTCCTTAACAGCCCAATGATTAAGCAAACGGAAGTTTCTAATAGTCCTTTTGTATATAACCTAGGGAGGTTATATACAAAACCCTGTGTTTAGAATATTATATCTATTACTAACAAGACTAAATCCCATTAAGACCTTAAATGTCAGCAAATGTAATGCTTTCAAAATGACAACCAGGTAGCTTTACCTCCTCAAGGCAATCTCTTACAAGTCTTCCAGAACGGTAGGAAATGCTAAGAATTGCATAGAAAGAAACACGACTTATGAAGTTGGCAGCTGTGATCATATGGCAAGCTAGATTTCAACTAACTGGCTCTGGGCAGGTGTGCCATTTGCAGATGAACGGGGCACAAAGGATCCCATGGTCATCCTATTTTGTCATGGCAATAGAAAAGAAATAAAGACAGTCTTCCTGTCTCAATGAGTTCAATCTACAAAATTCCTCACAAATATGCCCAGATATTTAATTCCAAGGTGACTCTAGATCCTGTAAAGTTAGTAATAAATGTACAAATCGTGATTCTACACAGTTGAAGTGCTTTAAAGGAATATACTTCATATCTGGTCTGCTTCTTACATTTTTTCTACATAAACATGAGAAGATGAACAAGTTTACATTTATCCCATAACATACTGCTTTATCATAGACACCAAAGAAAGGAAACTAGCAATGAAATCCCTTAAACCTTAATATTTTAAACCAAAAAAAATTTTTTTTATTTCAAATAGTTTACTTCAGGTATTTTGTAAGAACAAAAAATGTTACAGCATACTTAGTGTGTGACAGGAAGCTACTTACGGATACAGAATGTAAATCCTTACATGGGTATTAGCAGTGTTGAACAAGTGTTTGGACATTTAGTGGGTACTTTATGAAACACTTGTAAGAGTAAAAATATGTTACTTCTACAATTGATGGTCAATGTATTAGAAAAGGGATCTTAATATATAGAGTACTCTAGACTTAATAAAAATATCATCCTGAATGAGGTAACCTAGACACAAAAGAATATATATAAAAGAAAACTACTTTTCTTTCGGAAAAAAAAAGTAGTTTTGCTTGGTATGCAGTCATTGTGACCTATTGTTTGTTAGATATCACACCACAGGCAAATAATTTATATTTAACACCTTTAATCTGAGTAGGAAATATTTTCCTATTACACAGATGAAACTAGCGAAGCACAGGCATGCAGTGTACATATGATCCCAAAGCCGTAAGAAGCTGGGCAGAGGGGCTGGAGAGATGGCTCAGGGGTTGAGAGGATTGCCTGCTCTTCCAGAGGGTCTGGGTACAATTCCCAGCACCGACATGGCAGCTCACAGTTGTCTGTAATTCTGGGATCTGACACCCTCGGACAGACATACACTCAGGCAAAACACATAAAATAAGAATAAACAAAACATGGATTGAATAAACAAATAAATAAATTATTAAAAAAAACAAGATGACGACGACGAAGCTGGGCAGAACTCGGATGTAGGATAGTGAGAGCTAGAGTCAGCATGCTGAGCCAATGCAGCATCCATTCCATGCTGGACGTGGAGAAAAGGGTCCCCAAGAGATCTAAATCTTTTTAAACAGTGGTGTGCTCTAAAAGGCCTTACACTGAGTTGGTAAAGATGCTGGGTTGGAAAGTTAGAAAGGAGATCAGCAGGAGTGGGAGGGGGCAAAACGGAGAGGGGTGAATATGATTGAAATAACATTGTGCACATGTATGGAAATGTAACGATGAAACTCATCCTGTATAGTTCATACATGCTGAGAGAGAGAGGGAGAGGGAGAGAGAGAGAGAGACAGAGAGAGAAGTGCCAAGCTCTTTGACTGGTGTGGTGGCAACTGTAATCTAAGCACTGGAGAGACCGAGGTGAGAGGGTCCCAAGTTCAAAAGGTGGGCTACAATTGTGTTGTAGGCCACTTTAGGTTTCACCAAGACCCAATCAACCACCTACCTCTTACAACTCACTAAGGTATAAACGACACAACAAGAAGGACAAAGATTTAAACAGGCACTCATTGAAGAGGACACTGGTCAGTAAATAAAATGTCAATCAACAGTGAGTGAGCCTTAGAAAGATACTGCTGGCCGGAATTCAGGGCAACAACTGGAAACAAATCTGCATGCACTGTTGACTTGTCCTCAACAGATAGCTCATCAGCCTCACTGTCTGGATGTAAGAGAATCAGCTCATGCATTCAGAGTGATGGATATTTGGCTTGCACTTGAGAGCAGTGTGGCACAGAAACGCCACACATTTTCTATGATTATGAATAACGCTGCTGTACATGTCTACGTGCAGGTTTCTAAAGGAGCCTACCTCGGCATAGAATGTCTCTACAGCAAATAGGTAAGTATTGCCAGTGATATTAAAGACATGTTTAAGTTTTAAAACTTTCTTCCAAAGTAACAAGCAAAGCAGCGGTTGTTACTGCTGGGCTGCATCACAGCACTCAGCACATCATGGGACCTGCATACGGAGAGTAGTTCTTACTCTGTCTCTGAGGTGGTGTTGCCCTGAGTAGAAGCCAAAAATTCTTTAGGCTTCAAATTTCTCAGTGCACAAATGAGATTTAACTAAATCTTTTCTTAGGTTTTTTTTTTTTTTTTTAATACAAAGATGCTTTTTGAAAATTATTCTATCCATGTACTTATACAATGAACACACTGGGAGGAATTCCATTACTTAAGCCTTGGTGATTTTTTTTTTTTTAATAGAAACTGAGTTCTGCAGGGGCTTATAAGCTTTTCTCCACTCCAGCTCCACTCCAGCAAAGCACCTGTCACTGCCCTCAGTAACAGCAGTTCACAAGGAGACCCTTTATGTCCCAGCAAGGATGCACAGGACTCTTGCTGTAGTAGGGAAATGGGGAGGGCACCCTCTTTTAAGAAACCCTACTTTGGGCTGGAGAGATGGCTTAGCGGGTAAGAGCACTGACTGCTCTTCCAAAGGTCCTGCGTTCAAATCCCAGCAACCACATGGTGGCTCACAACCACCCGTAATGAGATCTGACGCCCTTTTCTGGTGTGTCTGAAAACAGCTACAGTGTACTTACATATAATAATAAATAAATCTTTGGGCTGGAGCGAGCAGAGTTGACCAGAGTGAGCAGGACAGAGGTCTTAAAAATTCAATTCCCAACAATCACATGAAGGCTCACAACCATCTGTACAGCTACAGTGTACTCACATACATAAAATAAATAAATAAATCTTAAAAAAAAAAAAAAAGAAATCCTACCTTATTCTTTGCCACCCTGAGCCACTGAGCTAAATGTGCTAATATGGAACTATGACACCCCTACTAAAAAATTTTGGGGTCAGGCTCTCTAGTCAGAGACTTCTTTAAATATATTGCAAGTCGGGCATGGTGGCGCACGCCTTTAATCCCAGCACTTGGGAGGCAGAGGCAGGTGGACTTCTGAGTTCGAGGCCAGCCTGGTCTACAAAGTGAGTTCCAGGACAGCCAGGGCTATAGAGAAACCCTGTCTCGAAAAAACCAAAAATAAATAAAATAAATATATTGCAATTTTATTTGTTAATCTTCTACTTTCTTCCATTTTTTAGCTTGATTCCATGTTATAGAACTGTTAAAATGTGCCAATCATGTTCACAGTCAAAGTAACTACACAGCTGGGTAAGATAAGAAGGGCAGAGAGTCTATAGCAAGTGTGTAAAAAAAATCTGTAATATAAATAGTAAAGGCATTTTCAGGCTGGAGGGCGACTAGGTACCACACATAGCTGAGATTGTGACACCTGGGGCTCTCACTCCTTTGGACTCTAGTCCTGTGCCTTGCACTTCCAAGAAAACAAGTCAAGATTCAAAGAGAAGTTTTTATAAAGCAATACCCCAGTCAAGAGATGCTCAGAAGGGGTAGAAATGCTCACAGTGAACAACAATGGCTGAAGGAAGTAATACAGGTCAGAGTTGGCTGGGGATTGTAGGCTGTCGGGCACCAGAGAGTGATAAATATGAAGAAGTTAGAATAGATGAGAAAAGTTCAGACCTATGCATGTGACTGTTTATGCAAAAGGGAGCAAATTACCCCATTTCTCCCTATCTCTAATTCTTAAATAATCCCCCATCCTATACATCCATTTAGTTCTCTTTTCCCCCTTCCTATTTGTCTTAGTGATACAGCCTAAGAGACAATGCTTCAGTAAGCTATCTTAGTTTGTGGAGAGGAAAAAAAAAATCAAAATCTGGTAAATGCTAAAGCTAAAACTTACGATAAAGCACACTAAAATGCACAACTGACCCTGGACTGCTCAAAGCACTGCCTGTCCCGTGAGGATGATGAGTCTTCCCAGTTCCTTTTTCCATGTGGTTTCTAAAGCAATGAAGGCATAGCGCACAGCTGGAAAGGATGCAGCCTGTGGGCTGAGGACACAATAGTAATTATGTTGGGGGCCATGTAAGATGAGCTTTAGAATTCGTGGAACACAGCCCACCAGTTAGCACAACCATGATGGGTGTGCCTTGCTCAGAGAGGCAGAGGAACTAGGACTGTGTGTCCTGTTACTTTAGCGGTCACCATGTCCATCCTAATCTATGAACTGTATAAAAACTCTGAGAGGGTTTCCAGCTCCTTCTGGGCAGTGTCACTGGCACTTACAGTAATGGTGATTGATCTATTCCATTGCTGCTGGAGCTGATGAATGATTCAACCACCACCCTCAGAAAGAATGTAGCCATGTGGATTGTTTCTATCACCCACCACCCTTAGAAAGAATTTGGAGATGTAAACTGTTAGTGAAGTCAGGTTAAGAAGTTTCTGTTCGTAGCTCTGATATAGAAAGTCTTAGGGAACAACTAACCACTTAGAAGGCACACTTCTGATTATCGAATGAGGGATGTGTTTGAGGTCAGGGAGGAAGAGCAATGGCAGCCCGACTAGCATGGCTGACCCGCTTGTCCTACTGAAGCTGTGCTGCTATCAAGATGATGATTAATTTCTTGTACCCAGTTCTGCCTTCAGCTTCCTGATAAAATTAAAAAAAAAATTGCTAACGCGTAGGTGTGCATGCTGAGGATTTAAAGTAGAAATGACTGGGTCTTTTCTTTTTTCTTTATAAAAGTTTAGATTTGTGATACTTTTAAGGTTTTTTATAAGATTACTTTTTAAGATAAATAATAAAATAATTGATCCTTTCTTTGTGACTGCAAATCGCAGCCTGCCAGTAAGAGAAAGGAGCTGAGAAAGTTACCTTGCTTGCTTACCCCTTATTAATCTATAACAAGTTGCTTAGTTATGAACATGTGTGGGCTCTTGGAAATTATTATTTTTTTATCCATTTTATTATTTGGGGGTATCAGGGAACAAGTTTTTTCTTACATATATTCATTGTAATTGTTCACTTAAAGAAAAATAGAATGTAACTACGTTGTGATTTTTGAACTGCTTGAAAGATTTTGCTGGGATATATGAGCTGTGAGAGAGAAAATAAAGTTGTTGGAGCTTTGCTTCACCCACCAGGTGTGTGTCTGTCTGTGTCTGTGTGTTCCCTCGCCCTTGTCACCGGCCCTACAGGCCCCAGAGGGAAGGGTTAGTTTTATTCCCCCTGAGAAAAGTCTGCCAACTGATCAATCACTAATGCTCCAGCCTGCCTCAATTTACCTACCAGGTCAAAGCTGGACTTTGACACAAGTGTGCTTGCTTTGAACACTGGGCGTCAGGGTTCTAGCAATTCTACAGCTACAATGCTTTTATTTCTGTGAGACAGACAGGATCTCTGAGCAAAGTCTTGCTATTTCAGCACAGAACAGAACAAAACAAAACAAAACAAAAAAACAACAAAATATTCCAAGCTGGCACCATCCCAGCATCCTACAACATACTTCTTATTTCTGTACTTCTGACTATTTCCTTTAAACATCAGCCACTTTTTGTGGTTGGTTTGTAAAGGAAGAGAAAAAGCGCAGGCATAGGGCATTTGTGTCTGTAATTCAGGCCCTCAGGAAGCTGAGGTAGAAGGACTGCTGTGAGTGAATGAAGCCAGCCTGGGCTACATAGTAAGAGCTTCCTCAAGTAAACAAACTAAGAGTGGGCAAGACAGCTTCTAGGGTAAATATACCTGCTCCCTAGTCTGAGGACTTGAGTTAGTCCCAGAGCCCAGAACCTACATCCTGGGAAGTAAACTGTGTTCAGTGGTCAGTGTCGGAGTGAATGCTCAGTGCCACTCTGTGACATACTCACAGTTAACTAGACTCAAAACGAAAAGCTCTTCACAGTGACACTTGTCACCTTGTGAAGGTTCATCTTGATCGTCAACTTCAAGGGCTTTAGAAACTGCTGGCATGTCCATAAGGGTGCTTCCAGAGAAATTTACCTGTTGTGGCAGGATTATTTCACTGCTAGTGGTCACTACTGAATAAAAAAGAGAGAGCAGCCGGGTGTGGTGGTGCACGCCTTTAATCCCAGCACTTGGGAGGCAGAGGCAGGTGGATTTCTGAGTTGGAGGCCAGCTTGGTCTACAAAGTAAGTTCCAGGACAGCCAAGGCCATACAGAGAAACCCTGTCTCGAACCCCGCCTCCCGTCCCCCCCCCCCCCAAAAGGAGAGAGCAACCAGAGGCACTGCCCTGTTTCCTGATAGTAGATACAATGTGACCTTAACAATCTTGCCATAATGACTCTACCAGCAAACCCTGACACAAAGTAAACCATTCCCTTAAACTGCTTTCATCAGGTATGTTGCCATGGCTACAAGCAAGGCAACTGGCTTTGTAGTTGGTGGCTCATCCCTTTAATCTGAGAACTGGAGAGGCAAAGGCAGGTGAGTCTCCGAATTTGAGGCCAGCCTGATCTACATTGAGAGTTCCAGGACAGCTAGGGCTACACACAGAAACCCTGTTGAAAGCAAAGCAACTACAGATCTGTTTACATTAGGATTGCAAATCTAAGGTGTGATTGTGGGTATCTGGGAACAGAGACTGTATTTGCTAGTCTCACTTGTAATCAGACATAGCCATGAAAATAAATCTCAGCCAAGGGAAACCAAAGTGGTACATGCACTTTAAGAATTCATCCACAGGAGAGGGCATGCCTTTTTTGCCTCCACCCCTTTCTTGTTGGCTAGGATAAAGATATAATGAGCAGCCAGACGTACTGGAACATGAAGATGAAGTCACATGTTGCACCATGCTGGCAGGAACCTGGACCCGCTACACCAGCCCTGAGCTATTCACCTCTGCACCTTGTTTACACAGGAGGGCTGTAAGCAACTGTTCTGTTTAAGTCACTGGAAGACTTTCTGTCACTCAGGCTCAATCTGTTAACTGAGCCAGACTTTGGGTTCTTTACACTGAGAGTCAGTCCATCAGCCTACTAGTGCTCCAGTATATCAAAGTGTTAGTCACTGGTTACAAAGGATTACAGGTGATTTCTCTTTCTTTATATTTCTCAATTATAGCCCCCAAAATAAAAACCCATTTATAGTAGTGTTTACTGATTTTATAATAGAGTTATTTTTGTTTCCAGAAAAGCTCTTAAAAATTTACACACTAGGTGTAGAGACGGTTCAGTGGTTAAGAACACTGGCTATTCCTGTATTCAGCACTGTATTCAGTTTCCAACATCCATGTGACAGCTCACAACCATCTGTACCTTCAGTTTCAGAAGATCCAATGACTTTTTCTGACCTTCATAATGACCTGGCATGCATATGGTGCACATACATATAATGGAGACAAGAACATAAAACACAAACACATAAAATAAGTAAGTCTAAAAAAATTACATGTGGGCTAGAGAGATGGCTCAGTGGTTAAGAGCACTGACTGCTCTTCCAGAGGTCCTAAGTTCAATTTCCCAGCAATCACATGGTGGCTCACAACCATCTTTAATGGGATCCGATGAACCCTTCTGGCATGTATCTGAAAACAGCTACAGTGTACTTGTATAAATAATAATAAATAAATTTACATGTTAGTCAAATATTCTTTTGATTTCTCCGAGGAGAAAGTTTAATTCAGTGGGTTTCTCTGGACAGAACCCTGCTGGCCTTGCTGCAGCTTTGCACTGGGTCTCAGCAGCTGGCCCAACACAGAAGGCGTTTTAGCAGATTCAATTTTCCGGGGGCCCCTAGGGAACCCAACATGAAGACGACAATCCCCAAAGCAGCATGTCAGTTCTCTGCAGAACTCTAAGATATAGGCAGGGGACCTTAGGCTTTGTGTCGCTCAAGCCAATAATACCAGTTTCATACTTCAAAAATTTCTGGTCAACATCATGCTGAGTAAAGGGATAGACATAAAAGGGGAAATATGGTGTCACTTTCCTTAAACGAGGTTGAGAGCAGGCAAACACAGCACTGATATTCACCAGAGTCGGGACAGCTGCAGGGATAGGGAGTGGGTGAGGCTGTTGGCTGAGAGAGGGACAAGTCTGACGGACAAGTCTTCCACTTTAGTCTCATGTGCACACATAGGTGCATACATAGGTTAAAACTCACGCACTGTGTGTATGATTGCAGATAGGGCTAGTTTTGCTGTGTGAAAATTTTCGCTAAAAGCAACACATTCTGTACTCGTAATCCCCAGACAGCTGAGTCAGGAGTACCAGGTCAAGGACAGGTTCACCTACAGAGTGAGTTCAAGGTCAGTGTGGCATCTCCTTAGTTAAGGTTACACTGCTGCTGGCTTTTACAGTTTCAGAGGTTGAGTACATTACTATCATGTCAGGAAGCATGGCAGCGTGCAGATAGACATGATGCTGGGGAAGAAGCCAACAGTTCTATATTTTGATCTGAAGGCAGCCAGGAGGAGACTGGATTTGTTTCACACTGGACAGAGCTTGAGCATATATATGACCTCAAAGCCCCACCACCTACACAGTGACACACTTCCTCTGACAAGGCCACACCTCCTCAAATAAGGCCACACCTTAAGGCCACACCTTCTAATAGTGCCACTCTACAGCCAAGCAGTCAAACACATGTGTCTATGGGGCCATACCTGTTCAAACCACTATAATCACCATCAAAATGTTATGTCACAAAACCAAACGAGGAGCCAGTGAGCATGGCTCAGTGAGTAAAGGTATTTGCCATGCAAGGCTGACAACCTGAATTCTATCTCTGAAGCTCACAAGAGGTGGAAGGAGAGAGAACGCCAAGGCCACAGAGTTACCTGGGACCTTTCCATGTACCTCACAGCACGTGCACCCCTCTCCACACCTGCCCACCCCATGGGATAACAACAACAATGATGATAATGATAATAATGACAACCAACAAACCAGAACACAGCAACCTCACAGCGCGCTGAACACAGTATCACACTGGCTAGTAATTCATTGGTTGATGGTTCTGATGATATTCAAGCTATTTATCGAGTCTGGAAGAATGGAGTCTTCCCACCCATCCCTGAGTTTCTCAACAAAGACAAAAGCCAAGGAATTATTAGCGTTGTTCTCTCCTTCGTGAATTCCAGACTGTTCTCCTAGTCTAGCCATCAGCTAGTCTTACTGCTTCTCAGGATGCCTTTGCCTTCTGTTTCTGAGGCCCCCGTGAAGCAGCTGGCATAGCCTTGGTTCTAGACAGGTAGTTCCAACTTTGGGCTTGCTCTGATGCATTGCTAAGCTGCAACTCTTCCATGCCTTGATTACATGCCGTTTCCCAAAACACTTTCTGTACCTGCAGCCAGTCAGACCTTTTCTTTTGCAGTCCAAAGTTTTTAATTGTATACAAAGTGGTTCTTACTCCTGTCTTAAGATTTCCAAAGAGATGAATTTAAAGTCTTCACATGTTCAAAATTTGTACTTTTAAGACTTCCTTGAAACGTTCCATGGAAAAGAAAATCCTTATTCTGTCAGCATTTAGACTACCAAGTTTGTGTAAAAGCCCTACAGTTGTTACTAAACACTAAATCTCACTTGCTAGCTCCCTTCCTATAGTTCCTGGGTCATAAGTCTGTCCACTCTCGCTCATTACAGTAACTGCTGCTAGCCAAACTCACAACCTTCCAGATGTTAATAACATGGAATGAAAATGATATTCCACAATAATGAGCTATAAGTACGACACACAATGCTGCAAGGAGCAAGAACCAGTTGGTTGTACTTGCTCATCAGGGGAGAAATGAACACCTTGTGTGTACATCCTTTGGACTTTTCAGCCCATCCCCCAAAGGCCATCAATCACATGCTGGAACAGAACACTTTGTCTGCAGGCTGACTGGTGCGTCCCACACCACTAACAGTGCTGCTCACAAGGCAGGCTCAATATTCACTCAGTAACACTCACTAGACTGTCCCAGACAGCCAGACAATGGGTTTTTGCTACTGCCTGTCTTGCTGGTAGTTACAGATCATTGCTCTGAAACAGTGTCTTCTTCCTACTGGAGCTATGCAGCTTGAATCAAATCCCCTTTAAGATAAATAAGCTGCCAGGTGGACCTGGCTCTGAGCTCCCTTTTGTTCCCATAACAATTTTTTAAGCATGCAAATGGCAATTATGTTTATTTTAACGGGCTATCTGTTTACATTTCTTGCCTTGATAGGGCCTGTCTCTGGAGAGAGAGCTATTTCTGGCTGCTGTTTTTTGAGGAAACTTTGCCATTTCTTTTGAGGTCACAGAAGTCTTATTATTTCTGTGAGTCGGCTGAGAGTCACCTAGGATTTCAAGCTATAAAGTCCATTGTTTACTTAAAACTCTGGAAATGGCTTACAAGATATAATTAACTGCTTAGGGCAAACAATCAAACACAAATAGATCTTTCCTGCAAAAAATAACATATTGTTAGACCATGTGAAAGAGTTTCATTTTAGTAATATCTAGAAAATTCTTCAACAGGAAAGTAGCTAGCTGTAGGACATAAATTATTCAAGAAATTCCATCCAAAGTCAGCATCAAGGTGATGTGTTGGTAAGGCAGGACCACTCATATCAGAAACAGGATGGAGATGCCTACAACCATCATCAACCCAAAGCACTGCACATGCGTACAAATGCAGCTACATACGATGGAAAGGAAGTCTGAAGAAAGGTGAGCTACAAAGATATACTGAAGAAATTTCATAGAACCCAACAGCATAAATAGTAAAACAAAACTAATAAGGGTGTGTGTGTCTTATGTATGTGAGAAAAGATTCCAATTCCGTAACAATAACAACACACAGTATTTAGGGCTGGCTGGAGAGATGGCTCACTGGGGAAAAGTACTCGCTGTACAGACGCGTGGGCCTGAGGCCAGACACTCCGCACCCTTGTAAATACCTGGGTGTGGCTGGCTAGGCACCTATAAGTGGCTGCCAGCCTATTCCCAGGGTCAGTGAGACAGCACATGTACCCCACATACATGTGAGCAAATGTCACATGAGTGAGTGTGCGCATGCATGCGCGCACACACACACGAGAGAGAGAGAGAGAGAGAGAGAGAGAGAGAGAGAGAGAGAGAAAGAGAGCGAGCTGAGAGAGAACTTAGATATATATTTTAAAGGAAAAGCCCTACTAGGAAGAAGTTTTAAAACACAATAAGGAGGCAGTACAATGATTTAAGTAAAAGAAAAGACAATATTTTTTTTTAAAAAATATTAAGCCAATTTAAAAAAAAAATTAAGCCAGACAGTGGTAGTGGATGCCTTTAATCCACTTTAATTCAGGAGAGGCAGATCTCCCTCCTGTTCAAGGCCAGTTCAAGGCCAGCCTGGTCTTCAGAGTGAGTTCAAGACAGCCAAGCCAGGGTTGCACAGACAAAGCTTGTCTGGAAAAACCAAACATTTATACACACACACACACACACACACACAAATATGCAAATATATTTTTCCATATTACTCTAATTATCTCCTTAAAATTTAATAAGTTAACCTGGTTGCAAAAATCACACAAAAGATTTTAATGGAAATAAATCATTCTAAGTTTGTAAGAAAGTGAAAGGTTTCTATTTTATAGAACATGTGATGTTTGGCATGCTCTGGAGTTCTGGAGAAGCAAGATGAGGAAGTAAAATATAGATGTTTCGGCCTGAGCCCAACAAGTCAAACAGTGCACAGCTGGAGATCAACTAGACCTGGTGGGATAGAAATGAACGAGCTTACAAACACACACAGGTGTGCTGGCGAACACGAGAAGGACCTCAGATTACAGTCAGGTCAATGTACGATGTTTTCACTTTTTAGTCAGGAAAAAAAACAATTTTGCTGCTAACACTGAAGTGGTAGGTAGAAGGGGAGGTGCTGGCAAGAGCCAGCTACAGGCTAAGTGCCACAGCTCTAACTATCCCTTCAGGAAACCAAAATACAAAGTGTTTGTTAAAAGTACTTCTAAAAATACTTGAAAGGCACATTGAAAACATTTCATAGTTTAGAACTAAAGAAAACAAAAAGTCCTTGAATGTTGTTACATCCAGATTTTTGTTTATTAGGCACGAGCATTCGGCTCTAAATCTCTTCTTCAAACAGGGTTTCATATAGCCCAGGGTTGCCTCGAACTCACTACTCAGTAGCAGAAGATGAACCTTTGAGCCTCCTGCCTCTACCTCCAGAGTGCTGGAATCAAAAGCATGTGCCACCATGTCCCATTGTTATAGAAACAGATAGGAAAAGATCTGTACATTTCTAACTCATGGCAAAACATGTCACATAAAATATCAATACAGCTGGGCAGTCGGGGCGCATGCTTTTGATTCCAGCACTTGGGAGGCAGAGGCGGACGGATTTCTGAGTTCAAGGCCAGCCTGGTCTACAAGAATGAGTTCCAGGACAGCCAGGGCTACACAGAGAAACCCTGTCTGGGAAAAAAACAAAAACAAAAACAAACCAATAAATAAATAAAATAAATACTATCATCATTTATCTTAAAAAAAGGGAGATTTTAATTATATTTACGTACATAAGCCCACAGACTCCAAGGACACTCAAGAAACTAAAGACTTGAGTTGTTTTGGGGAATGGGATAGAGTAGCAGAGTATGAGGGAATATTCATATGCACGCATATATACATATTTAAACACTTATTTACCTTTATGTTATATGTATGAGTGCTTTGCCTGCACTTATGATGGTGTCCATACCTGGTGCCCACAGAGGCCAGAAGAAGGCTTTGGGTCCTTTGGAACCTGAGGCAGTAAAATGATTTAAGAAAAGACAAGATTTCTTGTCCTTGAGCTCAGTAATGTAAAGAAATCCTCAGCCAGACAGTAGTGGTACATGCCTTTAATCCCAGCTCTCAGGAGGTACTGGCAGGCCCATCTCTGTGAGCTCAAGTCTGATGTAGGTGCTAGAAACTGAACTCAGGTCTTCTGTAAGCATACCGACTGCTCTTACGCACTAAGCCATCTCTTCTGCCTCAAGGGAATTGGTCTGATTTTTTATTCTTGAGAGGAGGCTTTATGTTGCCTAGGCCTGGACTAAAACTGACCGTGTAGCTCAGGATGACCTTGAATTTCTAAGCCTCCTGTCCTCACTTGACTTCTGGGATAACACTGTGCCACCACACCAGTCCAGACAGACCCTTGTCAATTTTGTTATGACATTTTTACATATTCAGTTTGTTTCCAAAACAATGTGCATGCACTACAAAATACAAAAATGTGCACACAGGAAGTATTAGCATAAATCATTAGGGAAATGCAAAACAGAACTACCAGATATAGGATGGCTATCTCTACAACATCAGCTCAGATTGAAAATGAGTATTGACAAGAATGTGGAGAAAGCAGAAGTCTTGTACATTCCCAGTGAGATGATAAAAGGATGCAGGTACAGCTAACCATGAGCATACTACAGAGACTCCTCAATACATTAAATAAAAAATTCTGGGTGATTTAACAATTTCATCTCTGAGTACATATTGAAACAAAAACAATACACGAGCAAACTGAAAATAAGGACTTGAACAGGTATTTGTATTCACAGTGTCTCTGAAGTAGTCAAAAGGTCTGATTAAACCAAATATTGTCTATATTACAGAACATTCCTCAACCTTTAAGAAGGAAATTCTGACATGTGTGATAACATGGAAGAGTCCTGTAAACACTGCTGAGTGATCTAAGCCAGTGAGAATGTGCACACCGAATGACTACTGACGAGGTACCTACAACAGCCAGATTCACAGGGACAGAAAGGACATGGCTGAGAACCAGAGGCCAAGGGGAGTGGGAAGTGGGTAATTTAATGTGTATAATCTAAGAACATTCTAGAAATGTATGGTTAGTGTTGTAGAACAATGTGAATGTGCTTCATGCCATTGCTTTGTTTGCTGAAAAGCAGTTAAATGGTACATTTAAATTGCACATGCTTTGCTACAACTTAGACAACTGTGCACAAAGACTTAGAGTAAGTGAAGTGGGACATATTGATTAAAATCTTCCCACAGCTGGGCATGGTGGTGAAAACAGCCAGACATAAAAGGCTACAGTAACCGGGCGTGGTGGCTCACACCTTTAATCCCAGCACTTGGGAGGCAGAGGTAGGAGGATTTCTGAGTTCCAGGACAGCCTGGTCTACAGAGTGAGTTCCAGGACAGCCAGAGCTATACAGAGAAACCCTGTCTCGAAAAACCAAACCAAACCAAACTAAACCAAACCAAACCAAACCAAACCAAACCAAACCAAACCAAACCAAAAAGGCTACAGTATACGAACCAATTCATATGAAAAGACTAGGAGTAAATCTTCAGCAACAGAGTAGATTAGAGGCTGCATGGGCCCTGTAGGTTGACAGATAAGAGATCTTTTTGGAGAAATTGTGAATAACTGTATATTCACTAAAAAAACCCAAAATATTTGACTCTTTAAATGCATGTGTTTCATGATACATAATATCTCAATAAAACTGTCTGAACTATAAAAGATAGGAAAACACTATCCTTTGTTAAAACTACCATTTTATACCTCTATTTCCAGATATTGGGGGGAAAAAAAACGTTGGCAAGAATCTTTAACTAGAAGGAGGTCCAATTATGCCAATTAGTTCCTCTCCTGCTGCTGAGGTACACACCCCACAAAGGCAACTTAAGGGAGACTGGGCTTATTTTGGCCATTGTTCAAGGTACAAACCATTATGACAGGGAATTTATGGCAACATGAACTTAAAGTAGCTGTCGTATTGTATTGACAATCAGGATTGGAGAGGGACAAATTTATTCTTACTAATGCTTAGGTGGTTTTTCCTGTTTTATACAGCCCTGACTCATGGTCTACCCTTAGTGAGCAAGGCTTCCCTTTCTATTAACATAATACAATCTCTCAAAGGCATGCCCAGAGGCCCATCTTGAAGAACCAGTTTGCCTCCATTTTAGGCTTAAAAGCCATCATATAGTAAAGACAAACTAGGTTTATTCCTGTTTCCTGTCCCAGGAATGGAAACCCTGTTTTGTCTATGATGCCCTGTTGTTAGGATTGAGTCTTTGTTTCAGGAGGTCGGTATAACTACCTTACTATGCTTATGGTCTGTTCCTGTAACCCTGCCTATTTTGCTTACCAAATCCCCCAAATTTGTAAACCCTATGCCCCAGAGCTATAAAATTCTTGCGAACACCTTTATTCCTAGCATTTGGGAGGATCTCTGTGAGTTCAAGGTCAGCCTAATCTACAAAGGAACAGCCAGGACAGTTACACAGAGAAACTCTAAAAAACCAAACCAAACCAAACCAAACCCAAACTCCAAAACAAACAAAACCCAACAACAACAACAACAACAACAACAACAACAACAGCAACAATAACCTCTTGCATTCCTCACATCTAATACATCTAATGCTGATCTCTCAAACCCCTACTACCTTAGAAGGAGACAGACTTCGTACAAGAATAAAAAAGCTTGCTTTAAATTTGGCCATGATAATATGGATTGGTAGTCTTTCTCCTCTAATCTTTGGGATTAGCAATCTTGTAGGTGATTCTAGATACTATCAAGCTGACAAAAGATACAATCATCACGTGTGCTTCTTTTATTTCAATGAAAAAGGAACATACAGATAAACTGTACTTAGGAAAAGACAGTATCTGCTTAAGCCATAAGTCTGAAATTTTGATATGTCAGACATTTTGTTATAAATTTTCTCCATTCCTTTATAAACATGAATGATTAAAAAAATTAACTACTGTAAGAGCAAAAAGGGGCATTAATTTCACAATTTGTATTGAAGAGATGCTTTTGTGAATGTCGTCTGACCAACTATCCATCCTTGAGGAAGCTAAAGTTCACTTAGGTGTGACTTCAATGAACGGAAACATTTGCTGCCTTAAAGAAGGCATGGACATAGAGCGCTATGTGGTGATCTAAACTTGTTTTTCTCACAGTAAGTTCTTCATCTTGGTCAATTAACATCCTGAGGCCCTGGGGTTGACTCTTCTCTTACAAGTTTTTTTCTAGTGGCTGAAGAGCTGGCTTAGTAGTTAAGAGCATTTGTTCTTGCAAAGGATGTCTCTTTTATTCCCCAAATTCAGGACTGTCTGTAACTCAAATTCCAGTGGACCTGACGCCCTCTTCTGACCTCATTGGGCACGACGAATGAAGTTGGTTCACGTGTTGTGGCCCTTTGCAAACCCCAAAAGACCACCAGGAAGCCAACTCCGATGCCATCGCACTAGGGTCTTTTTATTCAAGCTCCAGCTTGGGCCCCACCGCTGTCTCTGATGCAGCAGGATGGGAGGGTGAAGCCGCAGACCAGCTTCAGGCAAGCATTTATAGAGGTGAGCACACAGTCAAGGGGGTTTCTAGCCTGGCACACATCTGAGTGGGGGGCTGTTATGGAATTGTGTTGCCCTTTAAAGTAATTGGCCGGTGCTGGGAGCTTATGCAAATCATAAACTGAACTTGTAC
This sequence comes from Mus musculus, assembly GCF_000001635.26. Classification (NCBI taxonomy): domain Eukaryota; kingdom Metazoa; phylum Chordata; class Mammalia; order Rodentia; family Muridae; genus Mus; species Mus musculus. The sequence goes on along the minus strand of NC_000080.6, from coordinate 64,958,208 downwards.
TTTCCTCCTGATTGCTGGTGTTAGGAAGTGAAGTGCCAGGGGCAGGCTTGATGGGGAGTAACCTGGAAACTGGTGCTAGGTGTCTGCTTGTTGGTTAACTTGAGTTCAACCTAAGTTCAGCGTGAACCCACGATCTGGTTTCACACAGACATACATGCATGCAAAATACTCACGCATAAAGTTTAAAAATCTAAAAAAAGTTTTCTCTAGTCCCTTTCCGTGTCCCACTTTTCCTCAGAACCTCTGGCTTCAATCCTCTTCGTAGTCCTGCCTAGTATGTCAGCTCTTCGCTTTTTGCTGGTGTTTTTCTGGAGCTCTGAGGATCTTTGTGGCTCACATCCTTTGTCTACCTGCTTGAGCCCACAATTCTGTTCACCTTAACACCTAATGATCACACACTGGCATTTTAAAAACAGCAGTAAAGATCTTTTGAAAATGTTTTTTGAAGCTTGCTTATGGCACCGCACTATTTATTGACTTGTTTGTTTCTTTAGCTTAATGGAGGAGGGGAGCAGAGTTGTACTAACTATCCCTTGCTGGCCTCAACTCACTATGTAGATCTGGCTGGCCTTGACTTTGCATCACTCCTCTTGCCTCTGCTTCCCAAGTGCTGGGATTACCGGTGTGAATCCTCATGCCCCTTTCCGAGAAGTCTTTCCATATGCATAATCCCCAATGTTTTGTATATATGAAGGTTCGGTGCAGGTGGATAAGGAAGGGCAAGGAAAGGAGATAGTTATAAGAAACAGCTTTCTCACATATTACCAGAATAATGGAAAGCTAGTGGCAGCTAGACATTACTAAAATTTTAAGAAGGCATATTACTGATTACAAGTAAAACTAAAATCTCTATTTTTTACTACAAGAATACTTGAGCCAGTGACCAGCAATATAGCTAAATCACGGCATTCACTGTAACACTGTCTGAATCCTATAACAAACCCAGCAAGCCAGAGGCAGGAAATATATCTATTTTGATCTCTGCACTACACCAGTCCCTTGAGTAATGCCTAGTACAAAGGAGGTGTTCAAGATTTGCTGACTGACTAAATGAGTGAAGACCGAGATGTGGGAGATGGTTTATGCTTGGATCTTTGGTGACATATAGTAAGCTAGGAACCACTTTTCCACCAGAAATGGCTACGTTTCCCTGAGTTGGGAGGGAGACCGTTCCCTTCCTGTTGTGGGCTGACTGTCAAAAACATGCTGCTGACCATCAGAGAGACAGGTAAAGGGCTCTCTGGGTACACAGGGAAAGCCACTAGGGCAGTTACTTACTTTTAGGATTCTGAAATGCAAAATGTCCACTTTTATCACAGGGCACGACCATACGTGATGTGTTGTAACGCTACATGCCACACAGCCTTTTACAGGGCTTGAGGAAATGAATAAGGGAAAACTGGGGCTGTGATAAAATCCCACTGTTCAAAAGGCTTGACATGACATTACATCAGAGGGACACAGGAGGGCGCACTAATCAACCAGTGAGGAGAAACAGACCCCCCCCCCCCCCCCACACACACACACACCCTGAAGTCAGGTTGACATTTTAACAGTCAAACTGCAACATGACCAGCAGTCTCTGGTGCGACTTTGAGGGACTGTCATTTACAGAGAAAGATGTTATACTCCTGATTCAAGATCAAGGACGTCAGAAGAATTTGTCACTCTGTCAAGGAGAGGCCACGAATGTCTGCACAAGGTGAGACTCAACCACACTCTAACCCCCAATGATTTGTTAAATGACCTTGGAGAAGGATTTGCAGTTTTAAACAAAGACTTTCTATATAATGTACAACTGAACGTGGAGTTCTGCTCATCCTCTACTGAACTGATACATAAATTTATTTGTCTGTTCCATCTGTTTTCCCAGGAGTAATGGTGAGTTTAAACAGGTAAAAATGAAACAGTTTTGCACAAAGAGCAGCCCTAGAGCTTAGATGCAGTCTGTGGCCTTTCCAAGTTTTAAATTTGTAAATGCAACAGTAATATACAATTCCCCTCGTGGAATTCAGTAAGCACGCTATAATGGAGATCAAAGTGACTTCCCTTTCAGGCCTTTAACGAGAGAGTGACAACAGCTGTCAAGAGCCAACGTGTGGAGGCGAGGTGCTTGCCTCACTCACAAGAGTGCCGTTAATCCCAAAGTCACATTCAAGCCTATGTCTCAGCAAAATTATAAGTAATTCCACCCATAGCTATTTGGGGTCAAACATAATAGTTAAACTGGAATGTGTTGAAACTGAATGTTATGGGTATACTGTGGTTGCATAATAAGTATCTGTGGACTGGATAAGCATGAAGATTCTGTCAGTCACTGGAACTAGCTCAGAAAGATCCTGCATCATAGAGCTCACTTTAACCCTCACTTCGCCACTGGAGTCCCCGCCATTGGGTTTCAAGCTCACTTGCTGCCAGTCTACTCAGCGTACTTGATGGTGAGGGGCTTCGGCAACTTCTACTTCTATCATTTAGCTGAACTACTGACCACTAGGTTGTATCTGATTAGGCTCGACCTACACCAAACTGTGCTCTAAAATGTGCCAATTTAGAAGATGTATTTCCAATCTCTCCTAAAAGGATTATAACTGGAAATATCAACGAATGTATTTTGTTAAAGCTGCCAGAATAATGAATAATATTATAAATATCGCCAGTCATTAAATCCTTTGAGTTAGTATCTAACTAGGAACTCTTCAAATGGCAGTCAATGTCTTCAGTGTGCATATGAAAAGCCATCATCAAAGTGATGTGCTGGGAGCTGGAGAGAAGGCTCAGTGGTGAAGAGCGCTGTTCTTCTAGAGGACCTGACCTGGCTTTGACTCCCAGCACCCACACGACAGCTCACAACTGTCTGGAACCTCAGTTCCTGGGTATTCAGTACCCTCTTCTGTCCTGTTTGGGTACCAGGCATGCAAATGGTATACAGACATGTATGGGAGCAAAACACTCTTACACACAAAATAATCAAATACATTTTTAAAAAGAAAGTGAGTTGCTAGGGGCTGGAGAGATGGCTTAATGGTTAAGAACATCTGCTGCGCTGGGCGTGGTGGCACCTGTCTTTAATCCCATCACTCAGGAGGCAGAGGCAGGCAGATTTCTGAGTTCGAGGCCAGCCTGGTCTACAAAGTGAGTTCCAGGACAGCCAGGGCTGTATAGAGAAACCCTGTCTCGAAAAACCAAACCAAACCAAACCTAACCAAACCAAACCAAACCAAAACATTTGCTGCTCTTGAAAAGGCCTGGAGTTTGGTTTCCAGGACTCTTATGGGGAAGCTTATAATTATAGTTCCTGAGGATCCAGCATCTTCCTTGGTCTCCTTGAGCCTCTGCATACACATAGTACATAAGCAGGCACTCGTACTCCTACTATCAAAACAAACAAATATTAAGAAGAAAGTGAAGTGTAAAGTTAGAAAACACAAATCCCATCAAAGAAGCTGCTTGAATCTGTGAAAACAAAGTGTCAGCTGACCCCTGCACTTCTGAGGTCAGCTGACCCAGCGAGTGAGTTCCAGGCCAGAGGGGCTGCAGAGTCCCCGTTTCAAACTAAAAACAAACACAAAAGAACACTAGCTTCAGTTGGCTGGTGTGGCATGGGGCCTGTTTGGTGATAAATGAGATTTTAAAATGTCAATTGTTTCCCCAGTAAGACTTTAAAATGGTGTCTTACCATCTCAGGTTGGTCTGGAACTTGAGATTTCTCTGCCTCTGTGAAAGATCATAGCAATGTGCTCCTATTCGCAACACCAATAACCATTTTAAAGGCTGTAACTGAAACAAACTCTAATTTGCATCTAGTGCCTCGGTTTGCATGCCTCTAAGCGTCATTCCTGCCCTGTGCTGCTGCAGTGCAGGCGCTCCTGACTCTCTGACTCTGCCCTTACTGAACTGCAGACTCAAGCCAGGGAAAGGACGATTCAGATCCTGCTTTCTCACTTTTAATCTGTTTAACTTGGAGTCTCTTTCTTCACTTCCCAGAAGCTCACAGTTTTCATCAGTAAAATGGAATACTATCGTCTCGATCAAAGGATGTACTGCGCTAACACTTAGTGTGTTGAGCATCACAGTGACTGCTCTGTAAGAGGCAGTGGTTAGGACAGGAGAGCTGGCTCAGCAGTTAGGAGCACTTATTACTCTTCTGGAGGACTTGGGTTCGGCACCCTGAACCTACATAGTGGTTCTCAGCCATCTTAACTCCAGTTCCAGGGGATCCAATGCCCTCTAGTGTCCTTTGTGGGGACTGCATGCTTGTGGTACACAGACTTACATATAAGGCAACCCCCAGCCAAAATAAAAAATGCTCTTTTTTAGAAAGTAGAAATTATTATTATTATTATTATTATTATTATTATTATTATTATTTGGTTTTTCAAGACAGGGTTTCTCTGTCTAGCCCTGGCTGTCCTGGAACTCACTTTGTAGACCAGGCTGGCCTCGAACTCAGAAATCCGCCTGTCTCTGCCTCCCGAGTGCTGGGATTAAAGGTGTGCACCACCACGCCTGGCCCGAAATTAATATTTTTACTCGTGTTATTATTTATTATAATCTCAAATCCACTCTTTAACCTTTTACCCAACATTCCCCACAGACCTTGACAGATTTTGGGAAATTATATTTGTCGTAGTAAAGTCACAAACTATGTGTTAAGTCTCTGGGAATAAAATGTCTACATTAGGGAGAACAAACACAACGAAATAACTAAAAGTCCAACAAACAGAATGGTCTGCCATGAAAACATGTATCAGGGGTGCCTAACTCAAGAATCTCTTGAGAAACTATCATTCAAACAGTGTCCTGAACTATGTGAAGACAATAACTAAGAAAAGACAAATATGGTAGGTAGGTAATTGAATACACTTAAATTTCCAAAGACAAAAGAAAATAGAGTGAACTCAAAAGAACTGGAAAACATCCTACATGATCTGAATAAAGACATCCACGGTGAGAGCTAGTTAGACTACGTGTAGAGACGTTAAGTGGGACCATGCTCTCCAGAGCCAAGTCAACCAAGTTAAAGATTGTGCGTTTACCTGAAATGCAAAAGAAGGCATGGAATTTTGGAAAAAAAAAAAAAAAAAAAAAAAAAAAAAACAAGCTGAGATTCCCCAGAAGAGATCAAGACTGAATGCCGGGAGGGCACTTAGAAGGTGTTCCAGTTTGCTTGCCATTGCTGTGGTAAAACACGATGACCAAGCTAAATGTGGTGGTGCATACCTTGAATCGCAGCATTTGGGAGGCAGAGGCAGAGAGGCAGAGAGGCAGAGAGAGAGGCAGAGAGGCAGAGAGGCAGAGAGGCAGAGAGGCAGAGGCAGAGGCAGAGGCAGGTGGATCGATGTGAGTTCGAGTCCAGCCTTGTATACAGAGTGAGTTCCAAGATGGCCGGAGCTACATAGTGAGACCCTGTCTCAAGACAAAACAAAACTAAAGGCGAACCGAAACCAACCAACCAACCAACTAAACAAACAAAACCATAAACAACACCCACTGTGACCAAAAGGAGGCAAAGTGTTTAACTAGTTTAGATCCCGATCACATCCATCACGTAGGGAAGTCAGGGCCTAGAGGCAGGAACTGAAACAGAGGCTATGGAGGAAGGCTATTTATTGCTTGCTCCCCACAGCTTGCTGAGCTTGCTTTCTTATCAGCTTCAGGAACATCTGCACAGAGATAGTACCACAAATAGTGGGTTGACACCATCCACATCAATCGTCAATCAAGGAAATGCAGACTAAAGGGAGGCATTTTCTCATTTGAAACCCCTCTTCCCAGATAACTCTAGCTTTGTGTGAAGCTGATAAACAAAAACAATAACAAAAACAAAACTTAAGGACAGAAGGTCTTACTGAATTCCAAATGCCCAGTGAAACAAACCATCACAGTATTAGTAAGTAAGTAAGCAGTATTAGTAAGAAGACAGAAAAACAGACCTATTCAAGAAATTCTCATTAAGGGAAAAGAATCAAGATGTGGCTATCCCTCATGTGCACCTGTGAAAGTCTTATTTGTTTTGTTTTGTTTTTCTGAGACAGGGTTTCTCTGTGCAGTCCTGGCTGTCCTGGAACTCACTCTGTAGACCAGGCTGGCCTCCAACTCAGAAATCTGCCTGCTTCCTCCTCCCAAGTGCTTGGATTAAAGGTGTGCATCACCACTGCCCAGCAAGGGAAAGTCTTACTCAAAAACAAGACTTTGTTCAAAAGCATGTTTGTGTTTCACAATGTAACTCATTACCATCATGCTGAAGACCAAACCCAATGTATTGTGTGCATCCTAGGCAACCATGCTGCCACTGACATAGATCCCTAGTCCCTATAATATACAAAACCCATAGCCAACCTCACATTTTTAAAGCAGTAAACAGAGCTAAAATGTAAGGACCTGAGAAAGTTTATTCAAACCCTTTGGTAGGCACAGCACACAAGTTTAACCTACTGAGAAACTATTTTGATATTCGGATAGTAATTATTGGATTAATTATTGGATCTACACTGTTTGAAAGGGAAGATAATAATTAGAATACTTCTTTTTCTTTTCTTTCTTTTTAATACTTCCTTTTCTTGATTTCTTTTTCTCTCTCTTTTCTTTATCTTTCTTTCTTTCTTTTTTTGAGACAGGATTTCTCAGTATAACTTCCCTGGCTATCCTAGAACTCAGAGGTCTGCCTGCCTCTGCCTCCTGAGTGCTGGAATTAAAGGTGTGCCACATCTGGTTTCTTTTCGCCAGCTTTTGATTCTGAAAGGGAATGGCTAATTTTCCATTTGCTCCTTCCCTGCTTTAACCTCTGTGTATACGTTAAGCAAGAAGATTTTATGAGTAAAGCAAAAAGTACCTAAGTTCTGATACCCTCCCAAAGAAGTTGTTCTGAGAGGCCAGCCTGGGCTACAAAGAGAATTCCAGGACAGCTAGGGCTACACAGAGAAGCTCTATCTCAAAAAAACAGAAGAAGAGAAAAAAAAAAAAAAGTTGTTCTGGAATAAACGTTTCTGCATCGCTTCTCTCTTAAACAGAACATACCAAACACACTTCACTCTATTGAGGATATTTCTCTCCACGTAGCAATTAGGAAGATTCTACAGTAAGTTGGCAGTGAGAATGTAGGGAATAGGAGGGCGACGACAAGCATTTCACACCTGCGTTCAATTTCCTTATTACTCTATTACTTATTCCATTAAGCTTGAATAAAACAACTTGTTAGAACGGTGTGCTCAGAAAAATGGGGCAAAGCAAATATCTGAAAAGGCCACCTGTCAGCTTAGTGTTTTGCCACACAGTTACTTCTTCAGGAGGCATGTTTTATCTAGAGCTGTTTATTTCAAGCAGGCTTTAGACGGGAATCCTTCAAGGGCACCACCCTTTAGCATCTCTTTCTTGTAATTCGAACTGCAGTTAGGAGTAACAGGACATTTAGACCTTCTGTCTGATCGCTCCTACTTTCTGTTCAGATCGGAATCCAGCCTCGCAATATCAGTAGGAGTCCACTCAAGTGCTCATTAAGTGGAAAGTGGTTGATGATCTATTATAGCTCTCAGGTGCAGGCTGAGAAACATGACCAAACCAAAGTTTTGGAGCCTATCTTTAGCCCAAGGGTGAAGAAATGTAACATACAACCTCACGTGCGGCCAAAGGGATCTGCCAAACAGTAATGAAGACCTCCTGACAGATGCAGGAGCTGTGGGATGTGAGCAAGCGGGAATTCAAATCCCAATCGCAAAACCCAGCTCACTTTATAATTTTTAAGTGCTGACCTCCCTCCGTGATAAATCATGGTGGAGGCGACAGACTCCAAAGATATATAGCATTCATTACCTTTGCCCTCTGACTTAGTAGTGGAAACTCACCAGTTTCATATCGGACTTTTGGTTGTTCAGTACCAGTCTCTTCACTTCTAAAGACAGGGAAGGATCTTCCGGTTTAATCTCTATAGCCCAGAGCATCGCGGGACTTGGAGTCTTCACTCCTTAAGCATTTTCCAGAGCCTCACGGGAAATGTAGTTTTACTGCAGGTATCATGGGCACTGTGGGCGTCTTTCCTTTTCCTCCCTTTTCTCTCTAATCACCTCCTTCCGTCCGCTCAAATTCATCGCCGCCGCCAATTCATCCTTCCTTTCCATCCCAGCATGATATCATGTCCCTCATCTGGGTCTAGCATCCATGGTATTCTGGGATGTGTAGTCCGCACGATTTCAGCTCCCAGCTCCCCTCCTCCCTGTGGGAAGGCGTATGGGCGCAGTGCCTGCTGGAAGCTGTAGTTCCCTAGGGCCTCAGACCCTCAACTCTGCACTTTTCCTCTAGGGAACCGGAAACTACAACTCCCAGGGATGCCCAGCGGCAGCAGGTGGGAGCGGGGCTGTTGCTATCAATATGGCGGTTGTCAGCCAGACAAAGACAGTCAGTCTGATGTGATTGAGACAAGGGAGGTTTTCAGGGGGAGACTGGGAGATAGGGGCCTCCCCTCCCCCCTAGGCTCTTCCTGCGCGGGCCTGGAGCCCTCCTCAGCCCCTCCCGCAGGGCGCCCCGCGGTGAAGATCCCCTCCCCCTCCCGCCTTCCTCCTCCCTCCCTCAGCCTTGCACTGGGACGCTGGGGAGGGGGCTGAGCAGGGTGCAGAGAACTCTCAGCTGGATTTCCAAGGTGAGTGGGGTCGTTTGCAAGCTGGACTGCCTCAAGTCTCTTTTCCTCACTTCTCTCATTACTTTAAGGAAAAAAAAATGTCGAGATGTTTGGGGGGGAGAGAAAGTGAGTAGGCGCCACAGATGGGTCTCTGGAGTAGCCAGGTTGAGCATAGGGGAGCAAGTAGGGGTACTTCCGAGGGGGCGGCCGTGCGCGGGCTGTGGGGTGGGGCAGTTTGTGAGGGGCGGGCGTGGAGAGGCGTCGATGGCTTCCCAACTTCTCTCTGGTCTTCAGGACCGGCGGAAGGTTTGAATCCTGGAGTTGGGGGGTCTTCCTGCTTGGGAGTTTGAGAAACTGTAAGGTGGTTTCGAGGTGTGCTGGTTTGTTTGGGGAGTGTCTCGCTGTGTTTTAAACTGTGACGTGTACTTGGGTGCTGCGATCGTCTTGAAGGAATGTCTGTAGATGGTAAGTTAGATGGCTGGAGTCAGAGATAAGCGGCCTGGGCTTGGGAAGCACGCAGGAGTCCCGGGCTGGACTTTTGGTCCAAGGATCTTGTGCAGGGTTTGGGGGGGCTCAGTAACTCGTTAGTGTCTGGGCGCCCAGCTCACACTCGGTGCCCTACTCTGGGCCAGTCTCCACCCCAAACTCCCGGCAGGACTATATAGATGATGTGATGTGGAGATGCATCTTTGCCTCAAGTCGGCAGCTAAAGGTGGGAAAGGAAAAGTGTCTCTTAGTATTTTATTCCGGAACCGTGTTTGGGTTACACTATTGGGGCTACTTTGAAAGGAGTCCTCCACCCACCTTCACCCCGAAACAGTAAGTAGAGGTATCTTGTCATCTTCATGCTCAGTAGCTTGCCAGTTATTTAAAATTCGGGAACGTGGGGCTGGGAATCTCGAGTGCTAAATGCCATCCGCATCGCTGTCTTCTAATGAGACAGAACGTCTGCTCTGTATCCTGAGGTAGATAAGGCGACTTATTTTCGTAGTTGAAAAAACTGTTGGAAATTTTTTGCGGAGAAGAGGGTTGACTGTGCGCTGAAAGGCGCTGTGGTCTTTTTTTGTTTTTTGTTTTTTGTTTTTTGTTGTTTGTTTTGTTTTTTCTTCTACCCCACCCTGTTCTGTGTCACAAATGCTTGAAAACTGGTATGGAAGAGTGAGGAAGCATTGGGTGAGTGAAGCAAAGAATGCACTTAGCAGTAAAGATACACGCTTCGTAAAGTTGAATGATAAAAGTGATTGCTATTTTTATTTTTGTCTGAAGCTTAAAAAAACCCTCGTCTGTTATATAGGGTATAGTCACGTGCCCCTTTTTCTGGGGACCTGCAGATAATAGAAATCTTTGCCTTCTCTTTCCTATCTTTCCTTAGCTTCCTCTCTCCCCCACCCCCTTCCTTCCTTCCTTCCTTCCTTCCTTCCTTCCTTCCTTGGCACAGAACATTTCTCTTCCCGATGGACATAATACCTCCTGTACTTTTTTGCTTAGTTTGTGCTAATATGGGCTGTGCTTTTTGTGGTTTCACTATAAAATGCATCGTTAAGTGAAAAGGACCCGAATTTGTTGTTATTTTGCATTTATGCCACAAGTCATTATCACATCAGGTTTGCAGTGCTTTGCATTAAACTTATTAAAATTGCACGGCTAAGTTGCTGGATCTGGTTGTATTATGCTTATAAGTCAAGTTTGGGAAATTTTATTTTATTTTTCCATTTTCAATTAGGGTTGGAATGAAACATCTCTTGTTTCTCACAGTCTTGAATATTTAATGACATTACACCAGGAGAATTTAAGATCATACATTTTGTACTCCCTCAGTCCAAAATACATCTTCTTCAATCACTCTCTGTGATAATTTTGTGATATCATAGACTTTTAAATCACTAAAAGAATAATTGGCATTATTTCTATTTTGACTTGAGAATTTCATGTATTATGTGTTTGGTCAAGAATGTGTTAGTTCTTGAGTTCTTCTGTTAGCTATGGGCTTTTAGATTCCATAGCATCACACTGGGATTTATGGTAGTTTTAGTCTTTGATTTGAAATTTCTGCTGTTGATCATTCCCACAGATAAGGGGACTGTGTTTGCATGAAGTTGAGTGTTAAGTATGTGAATGGACCTAAATATAATTTTGTACACAGTGTGCTGTTCCAAGCTGAGCCTATGGTTTGTTGAAGACCAGGATTTTCAGAATTACTTGTTTGAGGCTTTATCTTAACCTGAAACATTATTTTTCAAAAACTGGAAGAAAATTCCATGTAACAACAAAATAGTTGTTTACTTGTAGTTTTCCAAAATGTATTCTAGTAGATATTGAATTTTTACATGTTTAATAATCATTTTAGATATGACAAACTAAAATGTTCCAACCTAGAAAAATGAGTGTTTTTCATCTACCCTTACCTTGAATCTTCTTCTTGTTTATTTTCATCAATGGAATTGTGAAGTTATTTATGGGAAAAACATTCGTTAAACTTTTTCTGACTAGTAGTCTGGAAATAATGGCTCCATGTACACTGAATCTTCCTTATATTCACTGGGCTGATTCTGTTGCATTTTGAGTACTGGGGCATTAAAATGATGTAAAGCCTTTACTGCAGACTAAAGCATAAAACACTCTCAGCATGTGGAAGTCATATGGTTTATGAAAAAACGGAGAGAATGGGGGCAGTGGTGCCTGTCCAGCCTAAAATTTCATCCTGTAACTGTAAAGACATATTTATTTTAATCTGATCATTTCTGAAAAAAAAAATATCCGGCCTTTACATTATAGGGAGTTGAAAATGCAAGTTGTTTTTAGCCAGTCTGCTGTTAGTTCTGTGCAAAGCGTACATACACGCAAAACTGTTTAGTTGCAAAAGTGCATCAAGGAAAGGAATCCTTAGTAATGTGTTGAATGCCTTTCCAGAGGGCTTCATCTGCACAGCTGGGTGTATTTCATCTTCTAGCCCAAGTGGAAACTTAATATCTTTGTTTTTCTAAGTTAAAACACACATTGTAACAAAGATCTCATTCTTCTATTCCTGCAATTTTATACTAAGTGTTGATGAGTATTCTTACTTGCTTCATTGTATCTTGTATATTAGATTGTTCTTTTTAAGTCTCCTATGTGTCCTGTTAGTTCTGGCTCTAGTTGGAAAGTTCAGTTGGCTACCTTATTTCTATCAAAAGCAAAGCAGATTTACTGTTGGGTCTGTTCATCTATTGCAGCTTTTCTATTGTTTTTATAATCTGTTCTTTAAGCTTGGACTGTTTCTCTTGGGAATTATAAATTTATCAAGATTGTTATTTTTCATAAACGGGGGTTGGTGTACTTCTCAACTTTTTAAAATGGTGAACACTTATGGATTAGTCTTAAAAGCACCCAATCAAAATGTGCTGGGTTTGGTCTATTTGTTCCTGATTTATTTAGATATTTTGGCTTCCAGAATCATCTTATTCTATTTTTTGGCTAGAATTTTCTGATAACAACTGGTTTTTCTTCTTTTCAATTTTAAACTTTATACAAGACTGTCATGAATAAAAAGCATAGCACATCCTAGAGTGTTATGTATGCACATTCATATGGGTACTCAAATATATATGAAGTGTGTGTATATATATATATGTGTGTCTCTCTGTATGTCTCTGTGTGTGTGTTTCAGACCTACAACCATGAAACCAATCTAATCCACAAATAGCAGAGATTTAAGTGTAACCACCATTCATGCTGTCCACTTTATAGACACAATGGAGGCTTCCTTATCACTGTAAACTATCATTTAGTAGATTCTGCCAAACTACAGTTCTCTCATATGGGAGTCTATCAATCTGAAATTTTTCTGCAGCTCGTACTAAATAATTAGAGTGTGACTCAGATTCCTAGATACAGCTGTGCCCAAGATGGCCTTCACTTAGACTGAGGGAGGACCTATCCATCATAGGTGCACACGAGTAGAGACTCTCTGGCGATTATCTGATATAAAACTTTTAGATTTTAGCTAATCACTGTTTATGGACGCTTATGATGTAGGAACAGCATTATGGGTTTATTTAAAAACAATTGTGAATGAAAGATAAAAATTGCAATTTAAGTGATTTAGTTTAGCTTTGTTTGATGGACTATATTCTTTATTTTTTTGAGTCTTAAGACAGGTATACCTGATTCTTTCTTAGTCCATTCCGAGCCCATTTAGATTTCTATTAGCTTGTTGACTGAAGTATTTACTGGATATATGCCCTGACTAGGTTGGGTTTTTGTTGCTGTTTTTGTTTGTTTTGTTTTGTTTTGTTTTTTGTCACTGTGACACGGGTTGGGGTCAAATGGGAAGAAGAATCTCATTTGTGAAAATATCTCAATCAGATTGCATGGGCAAGTCTGTGGGGCATTTTCTCTGTTGCTGGTTGATAAGGGAATGATCCAGTTTACTGTGTGAAGTGCCACCCCAGGGCTTGTGGTCCTCCAAAGTAAATGAAAGAGTGCTGAGAAAGCCATGGGGGAACAAGCCAGTAATAAGGTCCCTTTGTGGTCTTCACTTAGTTTTCTGCCTCCAGATTCCTGTCCTACTTGAGTTCCTGCCTTGACTGTGGAAGTGTAAGTTAAATGAACCCTTTCCTACCCAAGTTACTTTTAGTCATGGTGTTTTTATCACAGCAATCTAAGGCAATATATTTGTTAGGTCTATCCATCTTTTGTCCAGGAGCACATATATATAGTGTATTAGAAACATTAGTTAACTTTCTTGTTTAAGGAGCAGTGTGGAGGTGCAAAGGAACCCTGAGTTTTAATGACTATAGTCACATTTTTTTTTTTTGCATTTGTATATTTAGTGTGAATACTTGCCATGGTGTGCACACTGTGGATTTAGAAGACAATTGCAGGAACTGGCTCTCTCCCTCCACCATTGTGGCTCCTGGGGACCAAACTCAGGTAGCAGATGTCTTTGCCTGCGGGCCTAAGATTCAGTTTTTATACAGGGAAAAGTCAAATATGGGTTTTGCTGAAATGAGACGGATGCAATACTGAAATTATCTGCCTTGTGATTTGGATAAGGATTGTGTTAACCCTGATGCTCCTGGTTTGGCTAGTCAAGCCTTGAAATCGTGAGATGGAGTTGATCTTGCCATCTGAGTATACTCTTTTTCATTTCCTTGTCGTTCCCTTAATTCATTTTTTCTGACTCATTACATCAGTCTCTTAACTAATCTTGTTGTATGCAGTTGTTTTTTCATTAGTCATTCTACACTGGTACCTGAGGGATCTTGCCAAAGTAAAATGTGAATTTGATTGTCAGCCATACTTTTCCTGTAATCCTTCAGTGGCTCTGCAGCCTTTCAAATAAATTCCAACTTTGAGTCATTCCACCTGTGTCAAAACCAGCTTCCACCACTGTGTACCCTTGAGCAAGTGATTTAAATGTCTATATCTCAGTTTCCTCACCTGTAGAATGGAGGTGAGAAGAGAATCCTCTTCATAGGAATGCCTCACATAAGCCCTGAGAGCGCTTTTGCTGTATCATCTCTTTCACAAGGAGCTGCAAAAGTAGCAGGGAGCCCTGTCCCCTTCATTCCTCTTCCCCTGTTGGCTCTTCATGCATAACTTTAGTATCACACAGAAAGAGGGGAAGTAGCTTAGTGGTGCAGTGCTTGCCTTGCTTGTGCAAGGCCCTGACATCAACAGACACCCAAAGCAAACAGAACAAAACCTAGAAGCTGACACTGGTATAATGTGTGTGTTTAGTGCTGTGCCACCATTTTGTCATGTTTAGTTCATGTAAGCACCACCAAATTTAGGCACGGAAATAATCCATCACCACACATAGGGATCGCTTGACCTCTTTGCTAGGTTCTTCTGTTTTGTAGTATAGCTAAGAGGAGAGGCTCTGTATTAGCTGCTTTTCTTTTTTAATTAGTTAGTTAACTAATTAATTAACTTTATGTACACTGTTGCTCTCTTCAGACACACCAGAAGAAAGCATCAGATCCTATTTACAGAAGGTTGTGAGCCACCATGTGTTGGTGGGAATTGAACTCTGCCTCTGGAAGAGCAGCAGTCAGTGCTCTTAACCACTGAGCCATCTTTCCAGCCCATTTAGCTGCTTTTCTATTGCTGTGATAAAAACACCATGGCCAAGGAAGGAAACTTTGAGTTTACAGTTGCAGAGGGATTAGGATCCATCATGGTGGGGAGGCATGCCTGCAGGCTGGCTGCCTGAGTCGCAGGCTGAGAGCTCACATCCTCTAAGGTCAGCACAAAGCAGAGACAGAAAACTGGAAATGGCTGGGGTCTTTAAACTCTCAAAGTACATCGTTAATGGCATACTTCTTCCAACAAGGACGTACTTCCTAAATTTTCCCATACAGCACCTCCAACTGGTAACAGGTGTCCAAATATATGAGCCTAAGGGATACATTTTCATTTAAAACCCCACAAGTACCAATTGTTGGGTCAGGAATTTCACACTTTTGTCTCTGTAGTATTTCAGAATTCTTTGGTGCAGATAGAAAGTTTTATGAAAAATAATTAAGTTTTCTTGTTATAAGAATTTGAAAACAGCACAGCACAGAACAAACCCTAGGACATAATACTAGCAGTCAAGAGGGTTAAGAGTTCAAGGTCAGATTCTTATGAGACCAGCATGGGCTATAAGAGACCCTGGCTCACAAAACCCAAAACAACAGTAAAACATGAATAAGCTTTGCTTAAACAAGCAATTATTGTGTTAGTACCCATTGTTAATGAAATCTAACAATAATAGTGAAATTTTCAGTAAATGTGTAAAATTAAGATGAATTTCTCCCTTCCAGCTTTTCTCTCTTCCCTCTTTTGAAGCAGGCAGGACCTTGTTCTGTAGCTAGAGTAAACTCTTGATTCTCCTCTCTCACATTCTGACTGCTAGGATCAGAGGTGCTTGCCACTACACCCAGCTGATACATTTCTCACCAAAGCAGAAAGTCTGTACTAGATGACCAAATTACACCTATTCAGTGTCATGTTGGTCTCAGGGTTAGTGCAGACCTGCCAGGTAGAGTGGAGCACCTGTCATAGTCTTGTTTTGGACTTAGAAGGAAGTTAGCTTCAAAGAAAGTACTTTTGACATTATTTCTGGAGATATAAATAAAGATCTAAAGATAAAGGAGGGAAAAGTTTAGGTACTGCTACCCTTAGTGTGGGTCCCAGAAAGGTTTATCAGGTTAAAGCACAGTTACAGGGCTGCTTATCTTTGGATGTGTGATTTAGAGAATTTTTAAATGTCATAGCTCTGTGATATTAACACAAGATAGGACGTGTGATTTTTTTTTTTTTTTTTTTTTTTTTTTTTTTTTTTTTTTAGTCTTTGAAATTTGAGGTATTTTTAATTGTTGGCATTGATAATTTGCTCTGGAAAAAAACACCAAAGAATGAACTTGAAAGTTGTTTCATTGGCAAGACTAAGATAAATATCAGTGGAGCTACCTGGTAAGTCAGATGCAGCCATGCAAGGCTTTCAGCTACCCATGGGTCCATTTTCTTCCTGATACTTGATCTTTCCTCCTTGTATTTATCTGATTTTACCTTTTTTTGTATATACTCTAAAATAAGTAGATAATACTTTTTAAATGTATTAATTAGGAATTATTTACCCCCCCCCCCAATATAAGGGTATAGCTGCTTGAGATTGAAACTAGATTTTTTTTAATGTGTGTGTGTTTGTGTGTGTGTGTGTGTGTGTGTGTGTGTGTGTGCATACATGCACTTACATATATGCTTGCCAGGGTGCATGGGTAGAGGTTAGAGGAAACCAGCCCTTAAATGAAGAACATTGTTGGGATTCTTAGAAGCTAGTCTCTACCCCTTAGTCTGGAATATGGTTTCTTGTCTCACTTCCCCCTCCTGCTCTGTCTCCTTGCTGAGCTCTGTAGTCTCCTCTTCCCCATTACACTGACTTGTGTATTATACATGGGTGTGGTTTACTGTAGTGCTGTAGGAACTGACTCTCCAACTAAAGCTTACTCTTAGTGGAGGTAGTACGTTTCCTTTTGTTCTGTTGACAAGGGAGGAATGTGAATGCACTGACAGTGAGTTTCGTGTCTGTCCTTATTCTGTGAGGCAAGAGTGAGTAGAACACCAGAGGAAATCACCTATAAGTGTGTTCTTGGGTCTTGCATGCATGGGGTTCCTTGATGGGATTGAATGGGGGCATTTACAGGCACCAAGTCTGAGAATGTATGCTGAGTGCTACTTGGTGATGCAGAAATGAATTCTTTGCCTTTATTCTCTTTTCTTCAAGAGTCAATTTGTAAGAAATGGCAAAAGAACCACATTGTACTTTAGCATTTTTTTTTTTTAATCCTAGTCATCTCAGACAAGCCAGAAAGATGGCAGAATAGTACTGTAGATGTAGCTTTAATTAAAGCAGCTCTTTCTTTGCCCTTTCTCATCAAGTCCAAGGGGAATGAGGAATGTTAGGTGATTATACCTTCTATAGAATGACAACCATTTCCTTATAAAATCCCTTGTGAGTGGAAAGATAGGTCAGGGGTTAAGAGCACTAGCTGTTCTTTGAGAGGATCTGGGTTCAATTTCTAGGACCTACAAGGCAGCTCACAGTTGTCTATAACCTCAGTCCCAGATGATCTGAGACTTTCTTTTGGCCTCCTCAGGCCCTGTACATGTGGTGCACAGACATACATCAGACAAAACATTTATAAACTTAAAATAAAATAAGATATTAAAAAATGAGTGCTGGCTGCTTTTTTGCAGAGGACCCAAGTTCAATTCTCAGTACAGACATGGCTTATCATCTGAAACCCCATTCTCCACATCTAATGTGCGTTTCTAGCCTCCATGGCTTCTGCATGCATGTGGTGCACAGATATACATGCAGGTAAAACAACGATATCCATAAAATAAAATAAAGGGGAAAGATAAGCTTTTGTGATAGATCAAACAAAACCAGTCCATTTCTGCCTACTACTTTAGAAGCGATAATCAGGACTCGAGCTAGTAAATCTACCATATAAACTATTGTGTTCTGCGGAGATTCGGCGGGGGGGGGGGAGAGTTGGCATGTCTGTTCCGCACAGTATCTATCTACCGTATGTTACATTTAACAGGAGAATCATAATGCCTAGGAAAGGAACTAGAGCTTTTCCTTTTTTTTTTGAAAGTTCTCTCAGTATTGTGGTTAATATGAATTTCAATACTGAAAACTCTAAATCCAAGTTTAGATGATTAGAAGTCAGCCTAGGAATTTTAGATACAAACACAAGTCAAGTCTTACAGGCGTTCTCACGACCGGCCAGGAAGAACACAACAAACTAGAATCTTCTGCGGCAAAACTTTATTGCTTACATCTTCAGGAGCAAGAGTGCAAGCCTCAAACCCAAAAACGAAAGCGAAACCCCTTCCCTCTTAAGGAGAGTTATCCTTCGCCTAGGACGTATCACTCCCTGATTGGCTGCAGCCCATGGCCGAGTTGTAGTCACGGGGAAGGCAGAGTACATGGGGTGGAGAACTACCTTTGGCACATGCGCAGATTATTTGTTTACCACTTAGAACACAGCTGTCAGCGCCATCTTGTAACGGCGAATGTGGGGGCGGCTTCCCATAGTTCCCCCTTTTCTATTAATAAAAGCAATAGGCCACCCATATTAATGAGAGTGGAGATAGAGGTCAAATCCCCAGTGTGCAGGTAAAGGAGCCGTACACATAACCTCCTTCCAGGCTCATCACCTAGAGGGGTCCTGGTCTGGTCCCGTGTTGTTTTTCCTGGAGGAAGGACACTTGAACACTCAACCTTCTTGAAAGATGACATGTCTCCCTAGAATAGGCTCATATATGCCGCAGAGCCCTTCTACTGCAGTGCTTAGCCGTGCAACTCTCTCGGGCTGCTGAAGCACACTCACTCTATCCCGTGCAATGAGACTAGCCTCGTGGGGTGCAAGAGCTGAGTGGCCAGCGACCTATTGCTTAAGCATAGATAACCATAAATCAGGGGAAGCACCATGTTCTAGTCCTGCAAGCGCCTGGGCAATAACCACCTTGTCTCTCCTAGTTTGGGCCTTAAGCTTACAGACCAACCAAAGAAGCAACACTAATCCACAGCAAAGTGTATCTCCAAATAATATCAATCCCACCCATTCTTTAAAGAAGGAAAATGCTGAGGAGATCCAATTGGGTAATCCTTTGGTTAGGGACAGGTCCAAGCGCGTGGAGTTGACCTGAAGTCTCAATTCCCGAGGGATCTGTTCAAATTCAGCCGTCCAATTCTGTAACATATACTGAAAAAGACTTTTTGACAAATTAGCTGCCCTAGTAAATTTCTCATACTGAATGGAAGTAACACACAATCCCGGAAACTTTTGTTCACATCCCAGCTGAGCTATTTGCCATAATACATCTAGTTGTTTTTGGACAAGATCTATGCGTTGATTAACCAGCATGAGACCACCCTGTATCTTGACATTAGCTGAGGCCTGTTTATTTATGACTGTAGTCACCGAGGCTGACAAAGTGTTAATGGTGTCAGTCGTCTGGACCTGTCCAGACAGAGCCAAGGCTGTCTGAATCAAGGCCAAACCCAGTTCCTAGTTAGTGGTAAAAAAGCAGGGGAATACTTGAGCATTATACATCACCGGCATTGGGAGTGGAAATGTCGACATTATCCCCCAACGCTGCTCTCTCTTTATTATTGACGCCCTGGACATCACCAAGACGAGGGACATCAGTATTCCCTTGGTCAGTCTGAATTTTTCGGGTGAGTCTTTCTGGTATCCAAAATGGGTTGTCTTCATTCTGTGGGAAAACACAAATAGCTCCCCTGGATCTTATCAAAATAGGATCCGGGCCATACCATTTATTATCAAGGACATTTTTCCATTTAACCATCTCATTGGGCCTATCTGGCTCTGAACAATGACGTTCAGCCGCAGTATGGCCATGAGCATCAATATTTAAAAAATTGAGTGTAAAGAGTGCCATAGACACAGACACTCTTGGTACTCGGGGTAGAGTCTCGACTCCCCTCTTCTGCTTTATTAGATAGGCTTTGAGGGTGCGATGCGCACGCTCAACAATACCCTGTCCTTGAGGGTTGTATGGAAGTCCAGTCAGGTGGGTCACGTCCATCTGATGGCAGAACTGCTGGAATTTTTGAGATGTATAAGCTGGTCCATTATCAGTCTTAAGGAGTTTGGGTTTCCCCCAAGCACTCCATGCCTCAAGACAATGTTGAATCACATGTGAGGCTTTTTCTCCGGTTAATGGAGAAGCAAACATTACACCAGAGCAGGTGTCAATAGAAACATGTAAATATTGATTTCTCCCAAAGGAGGAAATATGCGTGACATCCATTTGCCAGACCTGTAATGGCCTGGCATGAGTAGATAAAATTTGACAACAATCTAAAGGCATTATTAAGTAATCAGAATCACTTTCAGTAGAACCAATCCCTCTGGCAGCTCAAGGAATACCAGAGGAAGGAAAACAGCCATGTAGACTTGGCAAAATTATTAGTTGAGCTATTCTGTCCCCTTGTGATATAGAAAAGACAACTTGAGGACAAGAACAGAGAACCTGAAGTTCCCCTTTACAATCCTGATCTACAACTCCAGGGTGGACAATAAGACCTTGTAGGCTGCAAGAGCCTGCCTCTGTCTCTCTGGCCACAAAATCTGAGAAGGACTCCTGAGGTCCCTGGACGATCTTTGTTAGTTGTCCAGTGGCTTCACCTGCTCGGGAGAGCGCCTTCCAGGCCCTAATAGCCTTTTCATCTGATTCAGAACTACTAAGAACTGGCTCCTTGAGCTCATCTAGTGATGAGTATCTCCTAGAGACCTCCGCTAATTGATCTTTTTTCTTTTCTTTTTTCTTTTCCTTCCTTCTAATCTCTCCCCAGGTATTCTTACCTGACCTTAACTTTTCCTCGGGTTCAAGACCCTTGGAAAGGCCTGTATACTTAGTTTGTGTACCATATTTCCTCTTTGCTCCTACTCTCTCTCCCCGCTTTACTTCTGATAGATTGCCCTGAATTTCATCCAGAATTTTCAGCCCTGCCTTAACCACTTGATAACATGTGAAAAGGAACAAAAGGGCTCCTAACACTAGAAAAAGTTCAAGGTCAAACATACCTTGTAAAGCTATTTCCCACTTTACTTCTGATAGACTGTCTTGAATTTCGTTAGAAAGTTCAAGGCCAGGCGTACCTTGTAAAGCTATTCCCCACTTTACTTCTGATAGACTGTCTTGAATTTCGTTAGAAAGTTCAAGACCAGACTTACCTTGTAAAGCTATACTTACGGGTACCCTGTTCCCCAGCTGAAGAGTTCTGAATTCACGCAGTTGAATCCTTCTCAACAGTCTGTTTTGTGGGAACACTTCATTACCACCATTCCCCAGCTGAAGAGTTCTGAATCCACGCTGGATCCTTCTCAACAGTCTGTTTTACGGGAACACTTCATTACCGTGACCCGCAGTTCTGGTTCCGGAATGAGGAATCTTCCTTGCGCCGGTGATGGTTAACTCCGGTCCCGAGTTTTCTTGTCCCGGGTTTTTTTGTCCCGGGTTCTTTCTTCCCGGATTTTCTCGTCCCGGATTTCGGCACCAACTCTTACACGCGTTCTCACGACCGGCCAGGAAGAACACAACAAACCAGAATCTTCTGCGGCAAAACTTTATTGCTTACATCTTCAGGAGCAAGAGTGCAAGCCTCAAACCCAAAAACGAAAGCGAAACCCCTTCCCTCTTAAGGAGAGTTATCCTTCGCCTAGGACGTATCACTCCCTGATTGGCTGCAGCCCATGGCCGAGTTGTAGTCACGGGGAAGGCAGAGTACATGGGGTGGAGAACTACCTTTGGCACATGCGCAGATTATTTGTTTACCACTTAGAACACAGCTGTCAGCGCCATCTTGTAACGGCGAATGTGGGGGCGGCTTCCCACAGTCAAGTATATCAGCTAAGAGTCTAGAAGAATCTAGTCCAATTACAAAAGAAAGGAGCTAAAGCAAAGTATTGTAAGCAAATGGGCTGTACCAATGAAAGGAGACCTCAGCTTTTAGGCATAAGTATTGTCCAGAAAGAGTATTAAAGCGTTATTTTCCTGAGTGCTACCTCCAGATTTTTAGAATCTGGGATGAGTTTAGGAATGTGACTCATTCATAAACATTCTAAATAATTCTAATTGATATAGGACACTTGGAGAATGCAGGCAGTAACAGTGCTTGGATCCGAGGTAGGGGTGTGTGTGTGTGTGTGTGTGTGTGTGTGTGTGTGTGTGTAATTAATTCCTTAGCCCTTCCCCCTTTAATGTATATCGCTCTTCTTCTTAGTCTTGATTATTTCCAGACCGTTGAACTGCTGAGAAACATGGACTTTGGAGTCGGATTGTTCAGATGTGCCTCTAATCTTTACAACATACTTTGTATAAACTTGCATGTGTCTCAGTATCTCCATTTGCAAGCTAAGGTAAATAACAGTATCTGTTTGGGGCCAGTAAAATGGCTCCGCCAGTAAAGGTGCTTGCCTGCAGCCTGACAAGCTGAGTTTGATCTCCAGCAACCACATGGTGAGAGGAGAGAGCTTCTGAAAGTTGTCTTCTGACCGTCACACGTGCATGTGTGCAAACACGCATGTAAAATAATAAGTAAATGTACTTAAAATAGTATCAATCTAGTAGAATTCTTGGACTTATTAGCATTTGCACTGTGCTTGTAATAATGGTGGGCACAGATTAAAACAGCACTTCATTACTAGTGGCTCTGTGCTTCTGTTTCCAGGATCTGCAAGTCCTTCTTAGCCCTTAGGATTCTTCTGTAGTGCAGGCAATCCCTTCCTAGCTAGTATTTTGTGTGTTTATTATCTTCTTAATTTTCTTTATGTGTAGGACTTAATTACATCCTACACAAATACCTGTTGAGCTCATTGCAGCCTACAAACAGCCTTGCTGCCTTGTCAGCACCCTCAGAATGATTTTTGCCGGGGCTAGTCGTGTATGTATGGACTCTACCTGAGTCACATTGTGCTGTTGATAAATCTGATAATTTTTGACTCCTGTGCTTCTTAAAGCTTCTAATATTTCCTTTCCTCCTTGAATAGCATCTTATTTTCTTATCCCTAAAGATGTTTTCTGGGATACATTTAAGTGAGCTGTCCCTCCTTCCATGTTTTCAACATTTCCCCTCTTACTATTTGCCATGTTACTCAGTTAACACATCTGTATATCCTTGTCTTACCAGTTAGGATCTTATCTAATAAGATCCAGTTAAATCCTTCCTCCTGAGGAAGCATTTTCCAGTGCATCTTGACACACTCAGTGCCAGTTCATTTACTCTTAAGCCCTGCTTACAGACTTATTTAGGATCCTAACTTTGTCTTTACTTTTAAGGCACGCTGGGTTTTTAGTAGTTTAGCATCTATGCCTTGTGTCTGAAGGGACTCCTCTCCCGAGTGTTGGATTTGATTTTCCTGCTGACTGAAGCCTTTGTGGTTCTCAATTTCTCACTTTTTCACTCTCTCCGCTCTCGGTGTCCAGCAACAGCTGACGGGTCACTGTGTTTCCTCACATATAGACCTATTTCCGTTTTGTTTTGTTTTGTTTTTTTTCTTAATTTCTAAACTTTTGGACATCATAAGTAACTGAACAGTCATTTACTTTGCCTGTCCACTTGCTAGTGAACTTTCTGAAATGTCTGTGTAGCGGCTTTCATCTGGTGCTGTGGGCCTGCAGTGGCCTTCACTGGAGGGTTAGCACGTGTTGTCCTTGTGCCTCTCCCACCTGCTGGGACCTGCTTCTCCTGTTCTTCTTCTTCCCTTTGTTTTATAGCCTTTGCTTCTTAGGCCTTGAGAATCCTGAGCCTTTGTCAGAAGTAGATAAGGAAAAGATGAGAATCCTGAAAATCAAGTAAGCCGGCTTCCTTGGCTTCACTTCCTCCACTTGTTGAAGGATTATGCTCTGGCTTCCTCGTGAGTGGACAAAAGTCATCCTCAATGACTTCATTCGAACAAGAGTGGCCAGGGAATGGAAACAAAGTTAACATAGCAAAAATCATTAAAAAGTGATTCCCCAAATCTTTTATTTTAATAAAAATATGTGGTCGTTTGTTCACACTAACTGATCCAGAGCTGTAGCTCTCAACTTGAGTAGTGGACAGTGCTTGTGAGCTATTTTGATTGTCACTACTGAAGTAAAGGTGCTGTGGTAATCAAACAGTATCTTTCTATCCCAACAGAGACCTCTCCCATCCAAACTAACAGTATTATCAGAGTCAAAAAAACATGATCTTGGGTCACAGTCTGCTATGACTGGAGTGCATAGATTAGCTATGTATATCAATCAGTTTGTCTTATATATACCATACATTTATGATGTCAAGTTTGAGGTTTATTTTTTTTTAAATGAAAGAAGCACTTCTTTTTTTCTTATACATTTTTATTTTATGTGTATGTCTGCATATATGTCTGTGTACCAAGTACATTCAGTACCCACACAGTCTACAAGAGGGTGTTGGATCCCCTGGAACTAGAGTTTCACAGTTGTTATCTGCCAGGTGAGTGCTGGGAATTGAATCTGAGTCCTCTCGAGAGCTGTACTGCTCCTAACCCCTGAGCCATCTCTCCAGCCCTAAAATGAAGGAAGATCTTAAAGACACAATCTGTGAGTCATAGTTTAATGTCTTAACTTCCCCAAGTCTTTTACAGTAGTCTTGCATCTACTTTTCTTGTTTTCAGTGAACTATCTTAAATGATATCAAAACATTTAACCTTTTTTTTCTTTTTGTAATATACTTTTTATAGAAACAAGTACTCCAACTCACATTTTGCCAGCTTAGACAATATATAATTATGTCCCACCATTACAAGGTTATCTGGGACCTTGTGATGGCACACGTGTGTGTGTGTGTGTGTGGTGTGTGTGTGGGTTGTGAGGTGCTTGTTTTGTATAAATCAGGGTTCTCCAAAGGAAAAACTGATGGAGAGAATGTGTGAACGTTAACGTGAGATTTTCCGTAGCTTTCATAGCACTGGCCAGTCTAGGTAGTCCAACAGTGACTCAGGCTGGAGAGCTGAGAAGCCATCTCAGCTCAGTCCATGCGGCTAGGTGTTTCAGCTTGTGCCAGAGCCTTGGAGAACTCCCGGGGAGCTGCTGGGCTTCATTCTGTCTTGGAGGCCTGAAGTTGGTTCTAATGTTGGTGAAGGGTTGCAGCAGCTAAGGGTTAGATGGTTGCTTCGGATAATCTTATCAAGAGAGTGCCTCACAGGTGTGCCCAGTGGGTTGCAAATTAGCAGATTCCTGTCCTAATTCATTTGAAAACCAGGATTAGCCAGGGCACTTAGCTTCCCTTTTCAGTTGTTTTAGAAAGAGTACCTAGATAGCATGATTATTAAATGAAGGTCAGCCAGGAGTTTATGAGTGAAAGTTAAGCTGAAGTATGGTTGTAAATTGTTCTCAAAGTAAGTTCACTGGTGAGTCTTTTTCTTACCTAATGAATAAGCACATCCCCACCTCTCTACCCCCAAGGACAAAACAAACAAAGCCCTCTATAAGCATAGAGTAACATTAAATTACAAGTGCAGTGCTTTGCCCCAGATAGGATTCATGAGGGCATCAGGGAGGAAAAGGGACAGTGAAGTCGCCCATTATCTTTTTAAAAGGAGTAGTGTTCTTTGTTTTTGATGATAGGAATTTTAGAGAATCTTTGATTATTTAAGTAGCGAAGAACCTTGTCTATCTTAGAGGTTATTAAATCATTTGTGTTCTGAGTTCTAGTGAAAATTGTGAGAAAGACCAAATCCATGATTGTCCAATTGAAGATAGCTGTATTTTGGGGTGCACCTGGGACTGACTGCCCAGCCTTTCCCTAAGTCAGGATTTCTGAGAGCAGCCCCTGCCTTCCTCTTGAGTTCCCTTTTATCAGAGAGATAAGTGTTCACAGAGAGGGCTGGCTGTTTACATTGTTAGAAAGGTACAATGGAAGGGAAGGAACTGGGAAGGAACAAAGGGAAGGGAATCATGGGAATGGGGTCCCAAGGTTAGTGAGGGGTGAAAAACATGTTTTGTAGTTTACCTAGATCTAAGAAACAGGAACTTACTCTTAATTACAGATAGAAACCTTAACTTGCAGGGACTTGACACAGGAACTTACTCTTTAACTACAAACAGAAATTTCAACCTGCACAGGACAAAGGGAACTTACTCTTAACTGTCTTAGCTGCAAACAGAAACCTTAACCTGCAAGGTCTATTTTCTTGTTTTGGTCTTCAGCTAGCTAGTTGCTTTCCTGGGGGCTTACTTATTTACTTAGTTACTTCTCTTCCTGGTTCTTGGGTTGGAATCCCACTGCTAAGAACATACTCTTGTCTTGAAATAAACTTGATTGTGTGTTTCAGAGGGTGCTACTAGCTGGTCTTAGATCCTATTTGACAACTCTATTTTAAGCCCAAGCCAACTTCTGTGATTTTTGTTTGTTTGTTTGTATTACCTTCACTTAGACCTTTGTATTTTGAACACCATCATCTAGTTTTCTGACTTTTACCAAGGCCAAGGTATTCTTTTTTTTTTTTTTTTAAATCTGTTTTTTAAAGACGTTATCTGGCTATGTATGTTCCAGGCTGCCTTTAAGCTCCAGTTCCTCATGTCTCTATCAGCTAATTATTGGAATTACAGATGTGTGCTACCACTTCTGACTTATATTTTTACACTCTCTCCTTCCCTTTTTCCTTCTCATGTCCTTTTCCCTCTTTTTCTCTTCTCCCCTCCTCCCTCCCTTCTTCCATGCTGGAGATTGAAACCAGATCTAGAACATATAAGCACACTATCACTAAACTACATTATTAGTTCCTGCTAGATTAAACACAGACCCAACAGTAGATAGCTTGTGGTCTTTTGTGTCTTATCCCTTTGACTTAACATAAATTGTTGGAAGTTCATGTTGTAGCAGGTATTGCTATACCTTTCCTTTTTATTGCTTAATATTTCCATTGTTTATAAATGTGCTTGTTCAGTAGCTGATGGGTAATTTAAGAACATTAAGAATATTGCTTATATAAAGAAAATATCCAATTAAAAAAAAGATTATTGAGTATGTGACATCTGCTCACAGTTCTCTTATGTGGGTACCTAAGAGTGGAAATTTGAATTTCAATGTTATATTTTTAAGAAACTAACAAATTGTTTTATTTTATATTTCATTTTTTTGAGACAGGATCTCAATATGTACTCTGTCTTGGAACTCACTATGGAGACCAGGCTGGCCTGGAACTTAGAGATCCACCTGCCTCTGCCTTTTTGTGCTGGGACTCTTTTCTCATTAGTGGTGAATGGCTACAGTTTCTCTGTCTGTGTTGTCACTTGTCTATCTTTGTGTTTGTGTGTTTGTTGGTTGCAGATTTTTCTGCATCCTTGCTAGTGCTCCTTGTCTATGATGGAGGGATGCAATTCTTGCACATCCTGGCTGACACTTGTAATTGTCTCCCACTTTCTTTAAGGCCATTCTCATGGGAGTGATGTAGCTGATGATGGGCTTATTTTTGGGTGAGATGCCTCTTCAGGTAACTGTTCGTCTTATAGTTGCATCATCATCCTGAGATTGAGTTGTAAGAATTCTGTGTTTTCGATGTATTTTGTTTGTTCCTGTAAACAGAAAATTCACATATGCCTTTTTAAAATCTCTGTCTTACTACTTTTCTCTCTTGCTTTTTTTTTTCTGTCCTTAGTGAATTTTTAAGGGAGAGTTTTTCAACTCAATATAATTGATGCTCATTTCAAAGATTAGAGGGGACAATGAATTGATAGACCAATGACGTTGGTCTTTATCTTTCCTTTAGAAAGTACTTAAATCCAGTCATAGTGGTCCATATTCTTAGTGCCAGTACTTAAGAGGCAGAGGCAAGAGGATTCAGAACTAGAGCTAGACACAGACATACACACTCACACACACACACACACACACACACACGCACAAACACACACAGAGTGAGAGAGAAAGAGATAGACTGTTTAAAACAAAACAGAAGTACTCCAGTAGTCCTGCTTCTGCTTGCTTAATGACACTATGTCACAATTTCAAACCTCATGTCTCAGGAGCCATTTCTATTGTATAAATCTTTTGTCATAGTTACTTGAACAGTCAGATGTCGTAGGTGGAACAACAGACACATATAAGGTAAAAGACAGATATAAGGTAAAAGTATATTTACTGGGCTAAGGATGTAGCTCAGTTGGTAGAATGCATGTTTAACATCCATGAAGCCCTAGGTTCTATATCTAGTGTCGAATTTGGCACACTGCTGTCACCTCAGGAGTAGGATGCAGGAGGATCAAGGTCATCCTGAGCTACAGAGTGCATTTGAGGTGAGACTGGGAGACCTGAGACCCTGACTCAAAGAAAGGAAAAAAAAAAAAGAGCAAATATATTGCATGAAGTTAGGAATCTTTCAGAACTGTTAGCAAGACTATAACAGAATGACTCTCATACAATGGGAGGACTATGGGAGGCAGCTCCTGGCAGAAACCACAGCCAGAGCCAGGCCCTAGGTGTGCTCTGGTTGGGACGGCAACATTGTTGCTGCATACAGTTGCTGGCAGTGGAATGGCACTCGTGGTGTTCATCATATTTGGCCTTAGTAAAGCTTCGAGGGAGGTCCCTTTCGGGTTGTTTGGGACACCAGTTCTCAGCATATGAGGCAGTGTTTGCCTGAACTCCACAGTCATAGGACCTGCAGGTTTCAGTCTTTTATATTTTTTAAAGCTTCTTGATGTGAGTCAGAGTCCATCTTTTAGTCCTAAAAGAAATTCAGGTATTCCTCCAACTTAAACTGTAAATCATAAGTTCCATGGACCCCGGTTTTACATCTGGGTGCTGCTGTGTCTCTTTTCCCTTCCCAGACAATATTGATTATTCTCACTGTGTTTCCTGATGCAAGGCACGAGCGTCTGGTGTGCATGCTTACTCATCCTCAAAACTTTGACAGTGTCACTAAAATCTGTGAGCAAGTTGTCTTCTTCTAGCTTGATATCTCAGCTGTCTTTGTCATTAATAACCCCTTCCCACCTCAAAGACTTTCTTCTTTGGCTGCTTTTATTCCCTGGTTTTGTGTTTCCTTCTTTGTCTCTTGTAGGTGACTTCTTGTCTGCCTAGGCTTCAGGTTTCTCAAAGCTCTACTCCAGCCCTGATGTGTTTCTGTTTCTGTTTTTGTTTTGTGTTAATTCACATGCACTTAAGCAGGCTCATCAAGTAATAGAGGCGCCTGGCCTCTGTGTACTCCACTGAACATCCAACTAAACGTTTTCTCTCAACTGTCTCATGCACCTCAATTACGACTTCTGAAACCACACTTGGG
Organism: Mus musculus; assembly: GCF_000001635.26. NCBI lineage: Eukaryota > Metazoa > Chordata > Mammalia > Rodentia > Muridae > Mus > Mus musculus. The sequence continues at coordinate 64,929,297 of NC_000080.6, read as the reverse complement.
TTTCTCCCTCCCACTATTGCTGTAGCGCAGTGCTTCTCAGCCTTCCTGATGCTGTGACCCTGTGGTACAGCTCCTCATGCTGTGCTGACCCCCAACCATAACATTGTTGTTGCTATTGAATAGCTGTAGTCTTGCTGCTGTTATAAATCATAATGTCAGTATCTAATATGCAGGATAGCTGATAGGTGACCGCCAAAGGGATAGAGGCCTACAGGTTGAGAGCTGCTGTTCTATAGGAAGTGGCACCAGTAGTCGGACACCTGTTTCCACTAGCAAACTGGCATTCTCTGCCTCTTACCTCCTTCACATCTTCTCAACTTTATTTCCAGACAGCTTCTGGTTGTCACAATTTCTCTTTTCTTCATACATGTCACTCATGCCTTAGACGCTATCAGTGGTAGCCTGAAATAGTTATCACACAGAAGAGTCACGTGGATAATGTTATTCTTTTTTTTTTTTTTGGATATCATCCTTAGTGAGGTAACCCAATCACAAAAGAAGTCATTTGATATGCACTCACTGATGAGTGGATATTAGCCCAGAAACTTAGAATACCCAAGATACAATTTGCAAAACACAAGAAAATCAAGAAGAATGAAGACCAACATGTGAATACTTCAATCCTCCTTAGAATAGGGAACAAAATATCCATGAAAGGAGTTACAGAGACAAAGTTTTGAGCTAAGGGAAAGGATGGACCATCCAGAGACTGCCCCATCCGGGGATCCATCCCATAATCAGCCATAAATAACCACAAATAGCCACACTATTGCATACGCCAGCAAGAATTTGCTGGAAGGACCCTGTGAGGCTATGCCAGTGCCTGGCAAATACAGAAGTGGATGCTCACAGTCATTTATAGGATGGAACACGGGGCCCCCAATGGAGAAGCTAGAGAAAGCACCCAAGGAGCTGAAGGGGTCTGCAACCCTATAGGTAGAACAACAATATGAACTAACCAGTATCCCCAGAGCTTGTGTCTCTAGCTGCATATGTATCAGAAGATGGCCTAGTCGGCCATCATTGGGAAGAGAGGCCCCTTGGAATTGCAAACTTTGTATGCCCCAGTACAGGGGAAAGCCAGGGCCAAGAAGTGGGAGTGGGTGGGTAGGGGAGCAGGGCGGCGCGGGGGGGGGGGGCCGGTATAGGGAACTTTTGGGATAGCATTTGAAATGTAAATAAAGAAAATATCTAATTTTAAAAAAATGTTATTCTTAAACTGTTAGTTCCTGCCCTGATGAGGAAGCTGCACAACTTAATGTGCCTCCTGGGACGGTTCAAGGCCTTGCTCTCTGATCTCCAGTGTCGTTATTTCTGTTTTTTTCTTGATTTTGATATTCTAGTTTTATTGAACCTCTTAGCTGGCAAACTCCTTCCTGCTGTAGTTGTCCCTCACATGTGGGAGGAAGTTAGAAATTCAGCATACTTAACTGTTTGTAGAAGTAAAGTTTTCCACCAGAATCCTGCCTTTTATGTGGGAGGGGCTCTGCTGTGCCAGGGGAGTGGGTGTGTGGAAGTGCCTTTTACTGCTCCTCCTAGGGACCCACATCTGCCTGGAGGTTGGCGTAGCAGCACAGTGAAACACCTTTGATATTTCTGCTAAAGTGAAGCCTCAGCGGCAGTTGAGTTAATAAGTGAATATCTGATTTCAGGACAGTAAAAATGTATTTTGTTTATTGTTTCAGTGAGAACTTCTCTTATTAAAATATATTCTCCTTTATTTGAGAACAGTGCTATATGTGTAATATCTGTGTAATTCAGGAATGAAGTAGTTTATAAAAGGTACCTAGTGTGTTATACACATGCATAAAGAAAGTAAAAGAATGACAATGAGAATTCTACTGAACATACGGTTCCTTTTTCAAAGATGGCATTACGGATGCTGCTGGAATAGAGTAGAAGTTAGGATACTTTCAGTTGGAAAATCTCAAATTCTTTGGAAAGTAACTTTATAAATTTATTTATTTTAATACAGCAGAAAAATCCGGGACAGGAAAAGCTATGTAACAGCTGACCTAGTGATACTAACATATCCTCTGAAATCTTTCTTCTTGTTGTGTTTTGGTTATTTTGCTATGACTAGCATTCTTAACTTCCTACAGCAGCTCTGTCTAATAGAAACAGAATGGATGGGGCTGGAGAGATGACTCAGGGGCTAAGAGCCATCTATCTGGTTGCTCTTCCAGAGGACCCAAGGTTCAGTTCCCAGAACCCACATAGTAGCTCACAACCATACAGATGTAACTCCAGTTTCAGGAGATCTGTTGCCCTTTTCAGGCCTCCATGGGCACCAAGCACACAAGTGACACAGACACACATGCAGACAGTTACTCCTGAATATAAAGTAAAAAATTTAAAACATTTTTAAAGGAAATATAATGGAAGGCAGCAATTTTGTTTGTTTGTTTGTTTGTTTGTTTGTTCGAGACAGGGTTTCTCTGTCTGGCTGTCCTGGAACTCACTCTGTAGACCAGGCTGGCCTCGAACTCAGAAATCCACCTGCCTCTGCCTCCCTAGTGCTGGGACTAAAGGTGTGCGCCACCACACCGGGCTGGAAGGCAACATTTTAAATTTAAATGTTCTAGTAATTACTTTTAGCAAATAAAAAGAAACATTTGAAATTAAATTTAATGTCTTTTATTTAACTCAGCTGTCCAGTACGTTACTATTTCAACATGTTCTTGATGTTGAATGTCTAGGGAAACGTTTTACATTACATAAGTCTTCAGAATGAGTATTTTACCTTGAGAACAGGTCTCTTTTTTTCCTGAGTATGTTTTCAAAGCACACCAGCAGGCTCTTTGAGTGGCTCCTCCTGAGTGGAACTGCTTGGGCAATGGCAGTAGGGCTCTTTTTGGGGACCTTGTGGATGAAATGCTCTGGAGGGTGCAGTGCAGTCAAAACCCGCTGTGGGAGAATGATGTCAACACTAAGGTTTCTCTGGGTTTTCTTCCAGAAGTTTTGTGATTTGGGATGTTATATTTAGGTCTGTGATGTCTTTTGAATTAGTTTGTTTTTTGTTTGTTTGTTTGTTTGTTTTGTTTGTTTTGTTTTCGGTGTTTCCACACAGAGCTTCTCTGTGTAATCCTTCCTGGCTGTTCTGGAACTTGCTTAGTGTAGACTGGGCTGGTCTTGAGTTTATAGAGATCCAACCGGGCTGGAGAGATGGCTCAGTGGTTAAGAACACTGACTGCTCTTCCGAAGGTCCTGAGTTCAAATCCCAGCAACCACATAGTGGGTCACAACCATCTGTAATGAAATCTAATGCCCTCTTCTGACATGTCCAAAGACAATTACAGTGTACTTAGATATAATAAGAAATAAATCTTAAAAAAAAAAAAAAAAAGAGTTTATAGTGATCCACCAGTATCTGTCTCCCAAGTGCTGTAATTAACAGCGTGAGCCACCACCGCCCAGCTGAGTTAGGGCTTTTTGTTGTTGTTGTTGTTTTCAATACAAGCTTGAAATATTCCTTGAGGTTGCAGTTTTACACATGGGTCCTCTCCCCAGGTGTTGATAAGGCCTTCCCATCTACCTTGTGTTGCCTTGGCACCTTTGACAGAATCATGGTGATCATGGCTTAGAATCAGCTTGCTAGTGTGTGTCATAAGCCCTTCAGGAATTCTCCCTGGCTCTTAGTAGTTAGCAGTGAATGTAGCTTAGAAACAGTCTCCTGACTGCTCTGCTTACTTACAGGCTCCATGATCTCTTTCCCCCCTAAGGTTTTCATTTATTGCTATGCAGATTCTATATCTCTTTGTTAGATTTACATCAGTATTTTATGCTCGGTGCTATTGTGAATGATACTTAAGTTTTAAAAAGATTTATTCTGTTTTATCTATATACATTTTGCCTGCATGTATCTATGTGTACCACATTCATGGTGCCTGAGTTGGTCAGCTTGGATAGTTTTGAACTGGTGGTAAGCCAGCATGTGGGTGCTGGGAACTGAACCGGTGTCTTCTGTAAGCGCAGCAAGTGCTCTCTAACCCCCGAGATCTCTCTCCAGCTCTGTAATTGGTAAATGTTACGAGCTGGTCTGAGAGATGGCTCAGTGGTTAAGAGCACTGACTGTTGTTCTAGAAGTCCTGAGTTCAATTCCCAGCAATCACATGGTGGCTCACAACCATCTGTAATGGGATCTGATGCCCTCTTCTGGGGTGTCTAAAGACAGCTATAATATATGTGTGTGTGTGTGTGTGTGTGTGTGTGTGTGTATGTATATGTATAATAAAATAATTCTTTTTTTTTTAAAAAGAAAGAAAAACAAGCAAATCCATTAGATTCTAGATCATTCCTAGAAATGCAGTTGATTTTTCTATATTGGCCTTGTATCTGGCAGCTTTGCTGAATTCATATACTCAAAGAATTGGGTTTTCTCCTTCTATGTCTCTTTCTCTCTCTTTTTGTAGAAAATCTGAGTTTTTGAATATTATAATCATCTGTGGATAGTTTATGTTTTTTGGTTATCATATTGACTAAGGCTTTGGGTATGATGCTGCTGAGGAGCTGTTAGCGCCACAGACTCTGTCTTGTTTCAGTATTGAGGGAAAGTGTTCGACCTTTCATGATTAACTCTGATGTCAACCGCATTAGTGACAGGATACCTGTTCTGTTTCTAGCTCATTCTAGCTTTTGGACATGAGCCTCATCAAGTGTTGTTTCATTACTCATTCCTATGTAGTTGGCTGTGGTGGTAATTTGCATTGGTTGATTGTTAGATACCACATACACCTTCTAATGGTGTAATATTTGCTCACGTACTCCTAAGAATCCTTTTCATCTCTTTCTCTTCATGAGGAATAATAGCATGTGTTTCTCTTACCTTGTTACTTAATTTTCTGGCTTCTACATTAGGATAATTTTTGACCTGTGAAACAGTTTGGGGAATGTTTTCTTCTAATTCAGATTCTGAAATAAATTGAGAAAAACTGTCATTGTTTTCTCTTGGGATGGTTAATCAAGTTGGCATGAAGTCATTTTGGTGAAGAATTTTCATTGTTGGTATATTTTCTAAGTGCAAACCCAATTTCTTAAATAGGTACTGGGCTATATAGGTTTTTGTAGTTTATATATTGAGGGAGAAGGTCCATTTCATCTAAGTTTTTGGGTGTGTGTGTGAAGGACAGAGGTTGACATCAGGTGACCTCCTCTGTCACTCTGTATTATTGAGACAGGATCTTTTGCTGAACCTGGAGTTTACCCATTCTGCCTCACTGGTTGGTCATCATGCTCCAGGAATCTGCCTGTTTGCTCTGCAGGTGTTAGGTTTATAGAGGCGAGGTGTACTGTCATGACCAAGGTTTCGGGAATTTCATACATAACTGCACTGTATTTTCATCATACACACCCCTCATTCCTCTCCCTAACTCCTCTCAGGTCCACCCTGATTTCCTACCCCCTCCTAACTTTCGTAATTTCCTCTTTAAAAAAAAAAATAAACCACACATTCAATTTGTTCTACCCATACTTATGGGTGTGAAGCCATTCTCTAGAGTATTGTCACCCTACCAGGGACCACACAGTCAAACAAACTGACTTATCTCTAGAATCAATCAGCTACCAGTATCTCGTCAGTTAGTAGGGAGCTCTTGAGCCTTTCTCTCTATGAAGGATGCTGATTTGAGTCCATCCTATTCTTGCTCTTGAATATGAGCAAAGACATGCTAATTGGAACCCCTTGACATTTATCCTGTTACTCTCACTAGCATAATAGGATAGATGCAACTGCTACAACATGATGGTACATGGCTAGATTATGCTGTGACTTAATGAGTGTGTGTAAGTGTGTGGTGCCTTACACCATTTTGACTGGTACTCTTATTAGCTGTGGTTAAACATTCCTAACAAGTGTCCCTCATGCCTTAGTGACAGAATGGCCTGTCTTAGACACTGCTGCCACACAGGGCCTTCTCAGGCGTCCTTTCTCCTGAGGTAGTTTCAGTGAGAAACTAAGACCATGTAAAGGTAAGAGTCCGCGGGTACCAAGCGCTCCCACTGCTGTCAGAAGTCCATCCTTCCCTTACTGTTACCATGCCAGCCTTCGCTTTCAGCCAAACTCACCTGTTGACTCCTGTGATAGTTCTTGGTTTTTCCTCCCTGAGCATCTTTGGTACAGCACTTATGGATCTCTGCGCTGTTCTGCTCTCCTCTCCTTATCTAACTTTATGGTCTTTTTTCCTCCCAAGCCTAACTGTAACAAGCTTTATTAAGGATACTTTTCATAAACAATCATGGTATTTCAGGTAGGACATGGTCAGACAATCAACAGTATACAAGAACTTCCAAATTCCCTTCTTGTATAGACTACCAAAATCAGAAAGCCACTATAAAGTCCTGAAGTCTCCATTCGATGCTTTGAAAAGGGGGAAGTGGCTTAGAGTGAGGGTGGACATCTCACATTAAGGATGCTGTTTAACAACTTTTCACAAGCTGACCCTGGCTTTCAGGAAAGGAACATGGCAGAATTATCAATCTGAAGATCCACAATCTTTTTATAAAAGGAACCAGTGCTCTTCTGAGAACACTCAAACTCCCAGTAGACTGGAAAACCAATTTTGGGTTCCAGGTTCCAACAGGTCCTCTGGTTTTAAGGGAGTTAAGTCTATGTTGATAGAGTAGGGGGAAGAGGATATAAAAATGAATATAGAATTTTCCCAGACCACAAGGCATTTTGCACCATGGTGGCCACCTATGTCAAGACCAGGACGTCTTTCCTGGAAACCAACAGGAGCCTTTCAAAATTATCAGGGAAAGATGTTTTCTGTCATCAGTCCAGCTTGGGAGATATTTTGTTAGTGATGCACGATCCTCCCCCCAACAATGAAGTGGGTTGTTTGTTTGTTTGGTTGGTTTTTAGGTTTTTTGTTTGTTTTTTGTTTTTTGTTTTTTGAGATAGGGTTTCTCTGTGTAGCCCTCCTGGCTGTCCTGGAGCTCACTCTGTAGACCAGGCTGGCCTCAAACTCAGAAATCTGCCTGCCTCTGCCTCCCAGGTACTGGGATTAAAGGCGTGCATCACCAGTGCCCGGCACAATGAAGTGTTTTGTGTGCTGACAATATAGTTTTTTTAAAGAAGTAAAACAGCCGGGTGTGGTGGCACATGCCTTTAAAAAAGTAAAACAAAATTCAGTACTTCTATAAAACTTGATGAAAAATAGTATTCTAAACTGTACAGTCACTAGAAGTACATAGTTATAAAAATGCACACATGTCACTTGGCATCTCCAGCACCTTCAGCTTTCTGTGCCTCATCTGTTTTTTGTCTCCGTTCTCTGCAGGATTATTCACATCCTTACCACCATTGGCTTTCCCCTTCCTCCCCTCGGGTACCTTTGTCCCTTCTTTGCAGGGGCTGTTTTAGGCTTGGGCTCTGGCTTTGGAGAAGCAGATTTAACAGACAGCCTTGCAGATCTTCTCTGTGACTCATCCTTCACCTTGGCTTTATTTCCTTTAGCATCCCGTTCAGCCGTGCTTTTGGGCGTAGCGGGGGCTGAGCTTAGGGATACAGTGTTGCCACTGGTTTGCTCCATCTGGGGGTCGTCCTCCATGAAACAGTTGCGGCTCATGTTATAGGTACCATCTGTTATTCAGCCTTTGCTTCCTGACATAGTCGGTTTCTTGTTTTTGAGATGTCACCCAGGCTTGTTTTGAATTCCTCTGCTCAGTGCTCCTCCTGCTTTGGTCTCATGGGTGACTTGGACCGCAAGTATATACCTTAGTGTGTGTGTATATGTGTGTGTGTGTGTGTGTGTGTGTGTGTGTGTGTGTGTGTGTGTGTGTAGTATTGAATGCTCCTGTGTGTACAGTAAAGATTGAGATTGATTACAGGACAAGTACTCTACCACTGAGCTGTGCTCTAGCCCTGATTTTCATCCTTTATTTATCTTGTGTTTGTGTATGGTCCATAACTCTGGGGCACTTAGGATTCATAGTGTCAATCCGAGTTGACATAAAGGGCCCCAGAACAGAGCAACAGTCCATCAGAAGTCAAACCAAGAAGCCACAGTAATCTCTAGCTCTTCTGCACCCTGCCATGTAACAGCATCTGTTACTAGAGAACTGGGAGGTTGCTCAGGTACTTGGGTGAGGCAAGAGTAGGAATACCTTCCCTAGGGCACCTTCCAGACAGAACATGCAACAGATTACAGTAGAGAGCTATTGAGTGATTTTTAAATGGAATGACAGTAGGAAAGTAAAGTCCATTTTGAGAGAATAGTGAGGAGGGCTGATGAAGGCAGGAACAGAGAACTAGTCTTCTATGAGAGTAGTACTGGCATTCAAGTTCTGAGCTAACTCTTCAGCCTAAGAAACTATAATTTGATAGCAGTAATAAGTAGAATAAGGTATAAAGGTTATTTAATAGACCATTTCAAATGATGTGCCACTTAACTTAGCACTTGAATAACAAGAATGAACTAGCTGTGAAAAGTGCATTTTAGGCAGATCATGCACATTGTCTCAAAAAAAAAAAAAAAAAAAACGATAATGACCTTGAGAAACAAAACTCCTGAGCCTAGGTCATGGCCAGTGAAGAATAGAAGCCAAATCTTGTAAGAAAGTGTGAATATACCTTAGGAAGGGATTACATTTTATTCCATGTGCAGTGGAAGCCACTGTGGGACTTTAGATGAAAAATGCTGTGGCTGCCCTTGAGAGCAGCTGGTAAGCTGTTTCCTGAGTCACTTTCCTTTACACTGCACCGCACAGGAGCTCTAGCAGACACTACAGTTGGAGGGATCCACACGAGAGAGCGAGCTTTCAGTCTTCTGTCCTAGTTGTAATCAAAGATTAGGTGTTTGGTAAATACTTTATTATTTTGAAGAATTTATTTTTTCATGCATATTTAACTGAGTTTTGTTACTGTTTTTAAATCATGAATTGAATGGTTTTTTTGTATGTATTGAAATGGTCATAGACAGACAGCCTGCTAATATGGTAAAGCACTTTAAGGGGTTTGGAGCATTATGCCGTCTTACACTGTCATTGTGTTCGTCGGATTGTAGGAACCTTTCATTTTACTGGACTTAGTTTGTCATTTTATTATTTTCTCATATTTTAAGGTTCCCTGCCCATGTTCCCAAGAGAAACGAGTACATGGACTGCTTTGCCCTTAGTGCATTTGACTTGTTACAGTGATACTTGTCCTGTCTGTTGAGTTGAAAGATGCTTGCTTGCCTTCTGTTTTCTAAAATAGCTTATATGAATTGGCATGATTTCCAACTTAAATGCTTGGGAGAATTCACCGTGAAGCCAAAAAGCTGAACAGTAAAAAGAATTGATAAGTTTTATTTAATCAAACCCTTTCCCTCTAAAAGCATGATTGAATAACAATAGGGTCATATTACAAATGGATGTGTGTTGAGATAGGTATGATTTGTAGCCTAATTTTGGGATGTGTCTTCAGTGGAGTGTGGAATGGCCGGTGCTGAGAGCTTAACTCAGGGGCCTCTTGTACGCAGTTCTAACTCATGTTAGAAGACACTTGTGAACCGTACTGTTAAATTACTGAGGGGTTTTTAGTTTGTTTTTAATGTCCTTTGAGCCCCAGTTTTCTTCTATTGAGAGATGAAAACACTAACATTACACCATGGGATCACCATGCTAGTTAAGTGAAGAATCAGACATTAATAGCATAAAAGTGTTATTGCTGTTAGTGTATTCTCATTAGTTACTGTCATTTATACCTGGTTGATGCTTCAGTTGCTCTTTTTCAGAAAACTAACTAGTTATATCTTAAGGAGTGTCTAAAATAATTTTTACTCTTTTAATAGATAAATGAATTAGAATTTAACCTGACTCTTGATGACTTGGGAATCAGAAGTAGGTGTAGCCAAATTATTTTCATTCTCTCTTTAAGGAAAATCCAATCACACAATCTGTCATGTGTGCACTCTTTAATTTATGCCAAGCTGGCCCTTTTACCTGCTACTTTATGAGCACTTGAAAGTTGAAATGCAGATACAGTGAGTGGTAATCATTTCTTACTGTACAGGTTACTATTATGACATTTTAAGGATATATGTTATATAACTACACCAAAACAACAAACTAATCATCAATCATTAGTGAATTGTTTTGCCTGAAAACTTCCTCTACTTTTTGAATGTTAATAATATTCCACAATGTATAAAGTGTACGTATCTGCTGTGAGAAAAGAAAAATAGTTAAGTGGTTCTCAAGACATTCTTAGGTATTTTGAGCTATAAAGAGAATAATTTTATGTCAAGTGAGAAAACCCTGTGGCTTCACAGACCCACTCGTCTGTGGCACAGAGAAAAATGAATATTTTCAGTATTTAGAAAACCAGAGACTCAGCCATGCACCGTATATTTAAACTTTCTACAGTATATATTTATTTCAGCTTATGTGAATGTTTGCCTGTATGCATGTATGTGCACATGCATGCCTGGTGCCTTTGGAGGTCAGAAGAGGAAATTTTATCCCCTGGAACTGAAGTCACAGTAAATAGTGTGAGCTACTATGTGGGTGCTGGGAACTCAACCCAGGTCCTCTAAAATAACAGCAAGTGTTCTTTCTTGCTGAGCTGTCTCTCCAGCCCAAGGCTCTTTTTCTATGATAGGTCAGTGAACCACAAAGCTATAAACAACAGCTCTGGGGATGAAGCCTCATATCGATATAAAACTGTGGCTTAGCAGAAGTGACACCAGCACCACTCATTTATTGTACCTTTTTCTCCTTCACCTATCTCAGGTGCTATGTAGTATTTTTGTTTGACATTTATCTGTACATTTTTCTTACACGCTTGTGTATCCATCTGACATTCAAATGCCCCACAATGTAGGTAAGGCGGGTTTATAGATACTTAAACACAGGAAAATTAAGAGCAAAATAATAAAGTAGAGATAGACTCCAATTGATCTGGAACTCCTGGTTCAATGCTTGTTGAAATATTTGTAGATCATTATTCGTCTCCTCACTCACTATTTTCTTTTTTCTTTTTTTTTTTAACTAAGTAACAGCCATGCTCCAGGAACTATCTTGGGTAAAAGGAACATAATAGAGAACAGAGACATTCCTGAAGCTTCCAGTGTAGTGAGGAGTATTACTTAAATAGCCATGCAGATGCAGAGCTGCACCTCCATGGGGTACTGCCAGGCGCTATGAGAGCTTAGACTGTGGGGAGTTAGCCTTGTCAGGTTGGCAGGAAGGGGTCCCTTGGGAAATGATAAAGTACGGGTCTGAAGGCTAGGTATCACATAAAGAAAGAAGAACTATCAAGCCCAGACAAGAGGGATATCTTGTGCAAAAGAGCCGCCATTGCAGGAGGGGACATGCAGACTGTAAGAGAATTGAAGGAGAGTGGGAGTTGGCATAGAGATCACAATTTACTGGGTTCTGACCACCGAGGCTGAGGAACCCGTGTTTGTTTTAATGAGTTCCCTGTGTCATGTAGACATGTTCACGTCTGAGTGACTCCGGCTTTATTATACCAGTGGCTTCCTAGTTCACCCAGACAGTTCATGAAACTAAGGGATCTGCTAACTCCATTCACAAGTCATCAGGTTATCTCACGCAGGGAGCTTTATCACTTTTAAGGAATAAAGGAAGAGTTCACCAAGCTGGTGGCCTTTGGCCTAGGTTTTATTAATGGGTTGACTTTCCACAAAGAAGTTACTGTAAAGAAATGAAGAGAGAATGGAATGCTACCCCTTAGTGTAAATACTTTGTCTTACTGTAGCCCTTGTACATGACATTTATTTCTAGAGTGTCATTCTCACACAGTCTTAATGTTACAGAAGTCTGGTAGCTTCTAAAGCTTTGTTTAGTTAGATCTGTGCTTGTCCTATTAGGTTAGAGCTCTAGGCATCATTTTCTGTTTTGCAGAGAAAGCCAGATGTGGCAGGTTGATTTGTACACAGTCACATTTCAACACTTCCCAACCTCCATTTCCCAACCACTGCAATGAGGAATAGATAGCAGAGTCTGTTGTCTGGAATGCGAAGTTGATGGAGTAAGAACTCTGCTAGTAACTTGAGGCAGAAGACGCTGCTTAGTGAAGGGAAGGTGAATGGGCAGGAGAAGTATTTTCAGTGAAGACAGAAGGTGGCGTTTGGAGAAGTAGAAGTAGGATAAGCCGGGCGTGGTGGCACACGCCTTTAATCCCAGCACTCGGGAGGCAGAGGCAGGCGGATTTTTGAGTTCAAGGCCAGCCCGATCTACAAAGTGAGTTCCAGGACAGCCAGGGCTACACAGAGAAACCCTGTCTCGAAAAACCCAAAAAAAAAAAAAAAAAAAAGTAGGATAAAATGTCTCTGTTACACATTATTTTGCTTTGTTTAAAATTAAAAATTTCCCGTGTTTAAGTGTTTGTAAAACCTGCCTTACCTACATTGTGGGGCATTTGAATTTCAAATGAATACATGAAGGTGTATGAAAAATATAAGGATCAAACATAAAATTAAACTACCTAGCTCCTGAGATAGGTAGACGACAAACAGGGTATAGTAAATGAGTTATGCTGGTTTCGTGTCTGTTACCCCACGGATTCATATCAACATGGAGTTTCATCTTCAGAGTCTCTGAAGTCACTCCCTGCTACTCTTAGAAACACACTTCTTCCTGGCAATATTCATCTTCACATATGAATTCACATTACCTAAAGATGGCCTTTGGTTTCTGGTTTTGTTTTTTTTTTTTAATGGTTTAGCAAGTATTATGGTTTTAGTACAAACTCCATCTCTTAAAAATGGCACATCTGTATATTTAGAACTATTATTTTTGTGCTATAGGGCATACGTGGATTGTATATATTATTTTAATTCTGGACAAAATTGAAAAAGGAAAACTGAAAGTTGAATTAAGATAAATACTTTGTTATATTTTTAGAATAGGGCAAGATGTCTTTAACTTTTAAAAAAGGAAGCAACTCTGTATTTGACTGTTCTGTAATTTTCTGCCAGCGTGTTACAAGGATATGCTTATGCCTTCCGGTGTGTTCCCCAGCTCTCTTATCATTCTTCTAATTGTCCTTCTTTTTAATGTGAACAATCTGGGAGGCAGGGGTACGCACAGGCATAGAATCAAGAACACACATCATTGCTTGATGGCTAGAAAAGCAGTATTTTAAAGTGGTTGAAGGATTGTACTCTGTAGAGTAAGTGTGGATCCCAGCAGAGCTCGAGTGACCTCTTTGCTCATCCTCATGGTTCCTCCACTTCCCGTGTGGTGAGCAATAGGGCCACATTTTAGAATGCCCTGACATTCCTTTTGGCTTTCTCTTTGGAGTGCTGGTTTCTGTTTCTTTTCCTCTTTGTATCACATGTTTAGAGATTTGCTGTGAAACTGTGTCTGGGCTTCAGGGCCTGGGGACAGTTGGAATGTGGCAGCTACTTCCTGCTTGCACAACCAAGCTTCTAGAGCCTGATGAGGATTTTGAGGACCCCCTGAGTGGAATGGTGCATGGATTTGAGGACAGAGATGAAGAGTTTTTTGCTGTTGTTGTTTTGTGGTTTCAAGACAGGGTTTCTCTATATAGCCTGGCTGTACTGGAACTCACTCTGTAGATCAGGCCAGCGTTGAACTCAGACTTCCACCTGCCTCTGCCTCCCAAATTAAAGGTGTGTGCCACCCACCACACACAGCCAAGAAGTGAAGAATTTTTGCTCACAGCCTTCTTTATTCTGTTCCTTTGTGGTACCTCCTTACTGTCTCTGCATTTGGGTCCCCTGTGAGGGACAGCCGGGCCATGCTGGGAATGTATGTTCAGAGCTTCAGCCTTTAGCACCAGAAGCCCAAGGCAGATTTCGAGATCCCTCCTTCCTGCTCAGTTTCAGTCTGCCCCTATCTTGAAAAGATCTTTATCTTTTGAATCTACCCTTTTACTTCTTCAGAGCTCACAACCAGTCCAAAGAGCCAGATGGCAAAGGATGCCATTTCTTTCATTGTCTTGTTTCCTGATCCCCACTCCACCCCTAGCTTCCTGTTGAACTAGCACTTTGAACTCCAAGGCAAAATGCTGTAGATGTGGAGTACATAGGCTTGAACCCAGGACCTGCTGAATACTAGCTAAGTACTTTACCTTTGAGTTCTAGCTGTTGTCTCCAATGGGAAATTCTTTTTTTCTTTTTTGTTTTGTTTTCGGGACAGGGTTTCTCTGTATAGCCCTGGCTGTCCTGGAACTCACTCTGTAGACCAGGCTGGCCTCGAACTCAGAAATCCGCCTGCCTCTGTCTCCCAAGTGCTGGGATTAAAGGTGTGCACCACCACTGCCCGGCGATTATTTCTGATCTTTTGTGCTGAAAAGAATAACCTTGAATTGAAGTTACCTTGCCCCCTGTGTGACTGTCTTCTTGGGTCTATCTCCAGAACTGGAATTGCTAGGTAGAAAGTTATAGGCATTATCATTTGAATGTTATCACCCTTTTTTTTTTTTACTTAATAACTGCAGGGGTTATTTGTTGTTGCCATTGTGTGTTCTTAGTCCTTGGTGTGTACTCTGGGCTTGTCTTTTTGGTGAACTAGCTTTGTGAGCATCTGATTGTATTTGATGACTGTTCCAGTAATGCCCTTGCAACAGAAAATAAGCAGGGGGTGAGAGAAAAAAGGAGATGGTTTTCTCTCACAATATAGGAGAGATACATATCTCCTCCAGCCTCTTTGAGCCTTAGAACTAAACTAACATGTTACTGAGAGAAAAGCACACACATTTTATTTGGTGATTTTTTTCCCCAATGGGAGCGCTCCCAAGAAAAAACGAGGGCCCCAAGAAGCAGTTAGAACCAAAAGCTGTCTTAGACAAATAAAAAGCTTTCAATCAAGGCAGCTAATCTTGGAAGAGTGACTAAGCAGATAAGGTTAGTTGAACAGGGTTTGTTTGTGTAGATTGCTTCCATCCTGGACTCCCGATAAGAATGTCTTCCTTCCTCTGGTATGGGGGCAGGGGTACCTTTCTCATGGGAGTTCTATCTCCTGCTCTTATGAAAGTGCCCTTCTTAAAGTGCTGCCTTCAGAGTGCTTTTAACTAAAATAATTAACATGAAAAATCAGTATGTTTAGCATGCTGTAAGTCATGGTGCTGTTTTTCTTGAGCGGGAACAATACGAATAATGTTCTGCCGTGAGACAAATCACAGTCTGAGTTAAGCTCACTGGTCAGCACTGGCAGGCACTTAGTGTCTGTAGAATTGAGTGACTGTGGTTACCTGCCTGTAGTGACTCAGAGAAAGCATGCCTTGAACGCATGAGAAATTACAAAGTTTGTTGATGAATGTAGATCTTGTTTCTATTAAAAACACTGATATATAGGTACAGTCTCAAAATTGCAGATACTGTGTAGGTTAATCAGTGTGCATGCATCAGAGTGCAGCAGTAGTGATGTATGCCTTTAATCCTAGCACTTGAGAGGCAGAGTTCAAGACTAGCCTGGTCTACAGAGTGAGTTCCAGGACAGCCAGGGTTACACAGAGAAACCCTGTCTCAAAGAACCCAAAAAATAAAAAGAAAACAAACAAGCAAGCCAGTGTACAACCACAGGATTGACTCAACTATACCCTCAAAGAACAAAATTGACAATTTAGGAGCCCGGGGAGATGGCTCAGTTGGTAAAGTGCTTACCGCATAAGCCTGAGGATCTGAATTTGATTCCCAGCATGCACATTGAAAATCCAGGAATGGTGGTGCACATCTAATTCCAGCATTGGGAAGGTTGAGGCAGACTATCCCTAGGGTTTGCTGACTGGCTGAATCAATGAGATCAAGATTCAGTGAGAGACTGCCTCAAAAAATGATAAGGCCCAGAGTGATTGTGCAAGACACCCAAAGCCAGTATCTGGCCTCTACTGGCATCTGTACACACGTGTGCACACGAAAATATTTGTGACAATTTAGTTCGAAGGGAACTACCTTTGGTGGGTACAGAACTTCTTTGGCCCTGTCTTGGCCCTCAGATAAGTGTTTTTGGAGGTTGTAGCTGTATACAACAAAAGGGAGATAGCAGTTAGCTGGGGAGAAAAGAGCGACTTATATGCAGAAGTAGCATTGGAAGGGATGGCAGTTAAAGGAACCTGCAATGGAAAGTAATTGGTGATATTTGGTTTCACACATATGAGGAGTTTGTACTAGTTCACCATATAAAGAGTAAGCTTTCCTAGATGTGAATTTTAGTTTAAAATAATGCCCTGCAGCGTTGGGAGCAGTGTTTGGGAGTCTACCAGCAGTTCATGTGAGTATGAGCAGTGTTAAGGGTACAGCATTCTCTTGGTCCTTCATGGAGGGTAGTCTACTCTATTTTATGAAATAAATTTAATAAGATATAAATAAGGTAAATTCACTTATGTTTAAAGTTTATAACATCATCATATTATATCCACAGAAGATAATCTTTGGAGGCAGGGGCTCATTCTGTAGCTCTAGGGAGCCAAGAATTCATAGTATCCAACTTCCTCAGCCTCCTGAGTACAGAGATGCACATGTGAGCCACCATGACTGCCGCATGGGAGATATTTTGTTTGCATGTTTTTCTCTTTAGTTGTTTTAAATTCTCTTCTTTGATGATTATACATGTGGATAATGTGTTCTGCTCACTGTCTTCTCTCCCCCTTCTTTTCCTTACAAGTTCATGTCTTTGGTTTTGTGAGTGCTAATTTTAACCAGAACATCTGTGTAGAACTATCTAGTGGAGCATGGTGGGCTCACCTTTGGGTCCACAGCTGAAGACAGTGACAGCTCCTTCCCCAGAATCCATCAGTGTACAGTAGTTTAGCAGGGATGGGTAGGGCCCTGTGAACTCCTTCCTGAGCCATAATTGGCTATTGACAGGCCCAGTGTTGTGCAGCCCTAGTAGATTAAAATTCTTAAACATTGTGTAAATAGGTATTTTTATATTTTTATTTATAGATGAACATAAATAAATAATAAAGACCAAGGGGTACATAATTATTTTACTGGTTAGAAGTAATATCAAAGAAATTAATGTTGATCTGAATCTAGAAATGATTCCATAGATTAAAGAATTCTTCTGGGGTTATAGAGATGGCCCAGTGGTTAGGAGCACTCAGTCTGAGTGCTCAGTCAAGAGGTCCAGTGTACCCACATCAGGGGGCTCACAGCCTTCTTAAACACTAGAACCACAGAATCCAAAGCCTTCTTTTGGCCTTTTCAGGTACTCAGTCACAGACACACACATACACAAAAATATAAACAATAAAAATAAATCCCTGAAGGATTCTTTCCATCTATATTTCATAGCACAAAGATTTTTTTTTTGGGGGGGGAGCCTGTATTATACAATAGTTGCATACAATAAATAAAGATTATATTTGTATGGTATTAGGTTATAAGTGTCATAAAACTAAAAAATTCTTGAGCTTACCAGTAGATAATGGAAGGAAATAATTCAGAGTAAGGGGTTTTGAATCTGTGAAAACTAATAATAGATAAAGCCAATGTAATCTTACCATTCTGTGCTGCAGTAAATCTCCAACCCCAATGAGCCCAAGTAAAAAACACACATCTCAGTTATAATATTTATAAGCTGTATGCCTAGATTGGGCAGATCTACCACTACACTAATCTCTTCCCCAGCTATGCGATCCCTTGCTACTTGTGGCTTCTCCAGGCCATGTGGTTCTGCTCCATCTTCCTTCCACAACTCATCATCATCATCATCATCATTATTATTATTTTTCGAGACAGGGTTTCTCTGTGTAGCCCTGGCTGTCCTGGAACTCACTCTAGACCAGGCTGGCCTTGATCTCAGAAATTCGCCTGCCACTGCCTCCCAAGTGCTGGGATTAAAGGCGTGTACCACCACACCTCGCCCTTCTACAGCTCTTCCTTTCTCTATCCTTCATCCTCCACTCTCTCTAAAACCTCCAGCCCCCCCCCCTTTTTTTCTACTGCCCAATCCCAGGCTCTAGACTTTATTCGACCAGTTAGAATGGGGAGAAGATTCACATGAAATCACCTGTGTATGTGATCCATTCCTCATGCTTGGTCTCAAGTGAGTAGAATTTTTAGGAAGGATTAGGAGGTCTGGCCTTGTTGGAGGGGGTGTGTCACTTTGAGGTTTCAAAAGCCCATGTCAAGCCCAGTTAGCCCCTCTCTTTGCCTAGCCGTTGTTGCATCAACAGGTAAGCTCTCAGCTACTGCTCCAATATCATGCCTGCCCGTCTGCTGCCATGTGTCCTCCCATGCTGGTCATGGACTCTACTATCCTCTGGAATGGTGGACCACAAATTTAATGCTTTTTTTTTTTTTTTTTTTTTACATGTTGTCTTGGCCATGGTTTGTTCACAGCAATAGAAGTAACTAAGACACTCCTCATCTCAGCTGCATAAACTAGGAAACTGTACACTGACTCTGTAGGAGGTAGAGTCAGCACTCTGTGGGGTACTTGCAGTGTTGCTTGAATGGGATAAAGCTGCCCCCTGGAACAGTCCTAATTTTGACTTGTAACTATTGTGAGGCGTCTCTTCTGATTTCTTTATTTCAAGTTATCTTTTCCCAAAGCCTTTTCTTTCCCCGTCTCTCTTCTATTTTTAAACAGGGTCTATTATATAGCCTAGACTGGCCATGATCCTCTTGCCTCAGCCTTCTGAATACTGCAATTACAAGTGTGTGCTATCTTACCTGGCCAGCTCATCATTCTCTTGTAGTACATGGAGAGCTGAATTCCCTACTCCTCTGCCTTCAATACTCACCTAGTAAATTGACAGCTGTGCTTTAAAGCTAGTCTAAGGGTGGCTGATGGTGCTCTCTAAGGTGCTAGGCATATGTAGAAGAAAATTCTCTGCTAACCTGTTGATATTAGAAATTCTGCCCTTAGCAATATGTACTAGGCTTCCTACTGAGTTACCCACAAAAGTGATTAGTTCCCTTTTAGCTAAGGAAGTATTTTATACTTCTAAGTAGAAACTATAGATTCCTTTGGATTTTAGGCTTCCAGGAGGGGCTCCTGCTGTGTTTTAATTATTCACATGCATCCTTACCTTGTCAACCCTGAACCTGATAGGCTGTCTCTGGACAAAATGCCTTCTACCCTTGTCTACATGGTTTAGTCTTCAGTCAGGTTTAACTTCCTCAGTGAGAGTTTCTCAGCACCCAATTTAAGACTGTAGTTCCACAACCCGCAAGTTCTATCTTCTTTCCCAGCTTTCTTTTTCTCTTATGTGCTTACCATGATGTAGAGTCTATATTGACCCCTTTGTGTCTTTTCCTGCAGGAATATAGGCTCTATGTGAGCAGAACTTGTATTTTTCCATGACTATGCTCCCCAGTGCTTTGCTTGTCCTTAGGTGGTCAATGTTTGTTGAATGCATAAATGACCAACATAAGGCCTACAGGACTTAAGGCATAAAACATACACTTTTAGGTAAAAGGGATGCCAAATGTCAGCTTGTTGTACAGTTTTTCTCAACAAATTTCAGTAAATATATTAACAACAGAAATTACTTCATGGCAGCCAGAGAAGGCTTCATTCTGTGCATTTGTAATACACTAAACTCAGCAAAATCTTTAGCTGATGTCTAGAGTGTCTGAATATCTTTGTTTTCTTTTCTGTATTGTATAGGTCATTGTAAATATTAACCTGGGAAGTAGGTTTCTGGCTACTAGTGTTAATGACCAGACAGAGCAGTTTTGCTCACTACATAATACATGTCACTGAACTGAGTTTTATTTTTAAAAAAATGTTTTTGTGGCCTCATGTCTCTGTAAAGGCACCTATCACCAAGCATGGTGACTGGAGTGTAACCTCTCAGACCCATGTGGTTGAAGAATAGAACTGACTTCCAAAAGTTATACACTGACCTTCACATGACATAGTGTATTTTCTCCACTGCCACCATAAACACATAAGAGTAAATAAATCTGTGTGTAACAAAGACTCTTGAAAATGCTTTTTTACTAGGTAGCCAAGTATGGAGGTGGAAAAGCCAGGTCTCAGTCTCCTGGGAAGGTAGAGTTTGGGGTGTTTATCAGTAAAGAAAAGGATGAGTTAAGATGTGGATGTGAAGTAATCAGTCACTGTTGTCTTTGGGGGATGCATAGAGTTTGCCTCCTAAAATCAAAAGGTCATGCTGCATACACGCTCACATACACACATCCATCCATCCACGTGTGCACACACACAGGCTCTATTGAAGAGTCACTGGTTTCAGTAAAAAATAGCCTTTAAATCTGTGACAAGTAATCTAGGCAATTATTATAATTTCCATGTCCTATAGTGAGAGCCACATGATATACAACTCAGCAGCATTGCTTCCAGAATTAGTGATTCCAAGCTCCCGTTATAAACAGGATCTGGCTGTGTAGCCCAGGCTGGCCTCAAACTCAATATCCTCTTAGATTAGCCTTCTGAGTGGTAGGGTGACAAGCATGAGCCACCGCCTAGTAGATAAGTGAATAGGCCAGCTCTGTTTGCTGGTAGTGATTACATTTATGATTTTATTGTCCATGGAGACTTGGAAACTGGAGACTTAACTCTTTTGAAGGTAATGTTCTTGAGACTAGCATCTGGGTTCTACTGAGGTACTTCAGACCTGTAAAAGATAGGTATTTATAGTTGCAGAGCCTTGTTTTTGCCTTTACCCAACAGATGCTATGGTTTATCTAGGAAGGAGTGAGGGCTCTGTCTGTATTGCATTAGAATTGTTTTTTTATTTATAAGTTGAGGTGATTAGAAAACATTGTCTGCTCATTATTATCATTTCTGTCTTAAGTTATGATTTACCCTATAGTAGCTTAATGAATTCACTCATTAATTTTGTAATTATTTCTGTGATTAAGCATTAAGGAACTGCTGGGTTGAGGAGTGCGCAAAATGAAGAGGACATTTGGATCTTTGACCAGTCCAGGGTGACAAGTTTTGCTTTGATGATTGTCATTTTATTCTGCCCATGAAGTAGAGGCTTCAAATGCGTGAATAAGCAATAGATACACATTGATTCCCCGAATAGGCTAATATATTGCAATATCAGAATATTCCAGATGTATGCCAAACAGAAATGAATTCTGTTTTAGGTCAGAAGAGAGACTCTTTAAAAAAGATTAGCAACTTGGGGCTGGAGAGATGGCTACTCTTCAAGAGGTCCTGAGTTCAGTTCCCAGCAATTACATGGTGCCTTATAGCTATCTATAATGAGACCTGGTGCCCTCTTCTGGTGTGCAGGCATACATTCAGGGAGAATACTGTATACATAATGAGCAAACAAATCTTTAAAAGTAAATAAAGATCAGAGACTTGTAAAGTTACTGATCACAATGGGAGGGGCTCTGCCCTCATGGTTTTTAGTTCTTCTGCTGTAGGGAACCTCGGGGACTATTATGGGTTAAATAGTATGGAGCTATTACGTTTCCAAATTCTAGTTTAGTGTTCTAGCTACACCAGGGGCCTCTAATCTTCAACACAGTTTGGCTCCAAATGTAGTGTAGATGTAGATATAAATTGTTGGTCCTGAGAACACACACTATTCACTTATTTATCTCTATAATGTGTAAGTAATACATGCTTGTTGTCTGAAAAAATGGTCAGTTGCATATTTTAAGTTTTAGTATTACAAACTCTGTGCTTTCCAAATTATAAATTTAGGATTATCTTATGGAATGAGACTCAAGATTAGGCATTTTCTTTAATTTCTGCACTAAACAAAGGTTTGTTTACTGCTTGTCAAGTCAGCACACTATTAGGGAATGAGACTGGGCCAGTATTCCAGTAAGGAATACAGTTACATGTACAGGTTCCTGTAACAAGATGACAAAAGAATACTGTAATGGGCATTGGCTGTCTTATAAATAAAAGAGTTCCCCATGGTTGGGAGGGAAGTATTGTGTTTCAGAAGGGCCAGGGAGTCAAGGGCTAGGCCAGGCATTCACTATGTGTAATAAGAAACTAGTTTGGGAACATTTAAGGCACCTGGTCCAATATCTGATATGAATTCCTTTGAAGTGTATATATATTTGTCTTAGGGGCTTGCTGTCTGATTCACTCTTAATGATAGGTAACTTCATTTTGTTAAGTATTCATCTTGGAATTATTGATATTACAGCATAGATACTTATACCTATGTATTTATAAACTCTAGGTATATGCATTTGTAGTGCTCATATTTGAACCCAGGGCATTTAAGCATACTATGACTGAGTTATATCCTCAGACCCATAAGAGGTATTTTCAGTAATGCTAGGCTCAACTTACCTTTCTACCAAGGCAACATTATATTTCACCTAAGATACATGACATTATGTTATTATATAGTTTTCATTGTCCTTTAAGCCAGTAGTTTCCAAGTAAGATTACTTTGGAAGCTGTTCAAAATCATCTTGGCTTCCCTTCTTCCTCTTCAACTTTGGGCTCAGTAGGTCTTAGGTTAACTTGGATTTTCTCCTGTACAGATAGATGTCTGTGTGTTTCTGAAACACAACGGTTCTAGCCTGACATGTACCATTATCAGGACCGGTAATCTCTGTACTATTACATTGTCACAGAGACTGTGGCAGGCATATGGCAATTCTGGGACTCTTCTGATGGTGTGTATTAATACACCTGGGGATTATCTAGCAAAATTTACAGTGCCTAGGGACTTAGAAAAGAAAGCTGAGAAATGTAACTGTACTATGGGTACCATGGGTGTTTGCTCAGTGACTGTACAAATGAACATTATCTGAAAAATACAGAAAAAAAACTCTATGGGGCAGAGTATCTCATGTAGTTTTTCTAGGACCAGGGAACCTAGTTTTCTGCATTCTCCTTAATTACTCTAGAGTCTTGTGTTGAGTCTGGGTAGTCATGCTCCTTAGGGAAGCCCTATCACCACACTGAAAGAAGGCCCTGCACAGCTGACTGAGAGAGCCATGGGAATGCCTAGCCTGGAAGCTATTTGCAAATGATATGCTGATATTTTTGAAAGTTGCATGTGCTAGAAAGGAGAGGACAGAAATGTAGTCTGTATCTGTCAAGCCAGGTGAGTGGGTTGAAGTGACAAGAAGTAACTTTACAGTCTCTGAAGTTCTCCCAGCACAGGAGGTGTAGAAGCAGCATGGGTATCAGAAAGGATATAAGATCTTGACAGGTAGTGTGTGCAATAATTCTTCCAGAGTAAAAATCCCCACGCTTTGTGACACGCCTGTTTAATCATGAATGCTGAACATGTTCAGTGCATCTCACAGCACCTATCACAGTGAAACATTCGCCCCAGAGAAACAATACAGAAATAATAATGGTGTCATTAACCCTACAGTTTGAAGATGAAGCCTATAATTCTGTAAGGAAAACTGATTGACCTTGGGCAGCTAGTGTCTTAATGTTTCTCAGGTGATTGTGAACTTCAGTAAATGGTTCATGTAAATCCTTTACCCGGTGAATCTGGCTGAAAGAATAGTCATTAAGTTTATAGTCTGAAACTACCCGGAGAAATTATTTGGGAAATTAGTATTAGTATTTTATATGTTTTTGGTGGTAGTGGTTACAGGGCACACAGAGTCTCCCTGTGTAGCCCAGGCTAGTCTGGAACTCACTTTGTGGCCCAAGCTGGTCTTCCCAAGTGCTAGAATGGCTGGCATGAGCCACTCACTTGGGATAGCCCTAATAGTTTACTTTTTCTCATCCCCCAGAACTGAGGACCAAACTCAAGGCCTTGCACTTACTAGGCAGTCAGTCTACCACTGAGCTAAATCCCCAACCCCCTAAGGCCTAATATTCTAACCATGATGCTTTTTAAAATTTCTGTATTTGTGAATCTGCCTTCTCACATGTCACCATCCGTTCTTCACCCCACACTTACCATCTGCCTCTCAGATAGATGCTAAATATAGAGGGCAATATTTATCTGGGACTGCTCAAAGGAAAAATGTTTGACATGAGTGAAACACCTCTGATTAATGTCTAAAGCATAAGCTTTTAATTGTTTTGACTTCAACAAAAAATTGCTTCAGGCTGGGGATGTGCAGTGGTTGATTGGGGTCAGCATGTTAGAACTATGGGTTTGATCCTCAGCTCCCCAAAATGACCTGAAAGTACTCAGATGTCACAGTCTGCTTCCTTTTTAAACACAGACCATAAACACCAGCTATGTGGGGATCAACTTTGTTCTGTGTGTCTGTAAATAAATAGGTGGTCTTTTTCTAATTCAGGTAACTGGCCTTTGTTGTTCTTAATTCTATAAGTGAACTTTTTTTACACTTAACTACCTTTAAAGTTTTTATGGTTTAATCTATTTTGGATTTGGAAACCAGATATTGAAGCTTGCTAAGAATTATTTGTGAAAACGATGAGGCTTGGAATCTATGTGAAAATAACCTTAGGCACAGGGTGGGAGGGTGGTGTAGTGTCAGACTTACTAACTGTTCAAGCTGTCTGTTGTGTGCATTAAGCAGTTAGTTCTGGATACTTTCTGTGTTTGCAACATGTTTGCAAATTTTCCTAATACTTTTCCTTCATTTCTGTGTCTGTATGTTTGTGTGTGCATGCTTCTGAGTCTATAAGTAGGTGTGGAGGCCAGAGGTGAGCGAGCATCAAGTCTTCTTCCTTATTTTTCTCCACTGTATTTTCTTAGAACCTGAAGTTCACTAACTAGCTAGCCTAGCTGGCCAGCAAGCCCCAGAGATACTCCCATCTTTACTTCCCTAGAGCACCTTCTTGCCTGGCCTGTTTTCATTAATTAGTTAATTGATTAATTGTTATTGGTTATTTTTGTTTTGTCTTTATTTAATTTATTAATTTTTGTTGTTTTGTTTTAAACATGGGTGCAGGGGATCAAACTCTGTTTTTATGCATTGTGGCAAGCACCTTACCCTGAACTCCCTTCCCAAACCTAGGTGTTGTTTTTTTGAGGCAGAATTTCTCTATGTAGTTCAAAACTGATCTGGCTAGCACTCACTTACTGGTCCCCCAGGCTGGCCTTGAGTTTCCACTGATCCTCTATCTCTACTTCTGGAGCGCTAGGGTTAAAAGCCTGTACCACCATTCTGGTTTAGCTTTTTGTTTTGTTATTGTTGGGTTTTGTTGTTTTTTTTTTTTTTTAGATTTATTTATTATATCTTAAGTACACTGTAGCTGACTTCAGACACACCAGAAGAGGGCATCAGATTTCATTACGGGTGGTATAAGCCACCATGTGGTTGCTGGGATTTGAACTCAGGACCTTTGGAAGAGCAGTCAGTGCTCTTAACTGCTGAGCCATTGTTGCTTTTATTAGTTTATTTCTGTGTGTCCATGGTGATGGGAAGGTGTCTATGGGCACATATGTAAAGGTTGGAGGCTGACAATTTGTAATCTTCTACCTGTCATTTATGTAAAAAGTTTTCTCTATCTATAGATTAAGGTTTGAAATGGCTAATAAATTTAAGTTTTTGGCCTTTGATTCCTGGACTCTAAATAGGGGTGTGTGTCTGTCTGTCTGTCTGTCTGTCTGTCTGTGGTCAGAACTGAAGAAGGAAGAAATATCTCAACAAGAAGATAGGTACTCCAGCCTCCCCTTGTGTCCCCTTTTTATAGTTGTGACAGTTGACTCTCAGAAACGAAGTCCACCTAGCAGCAAGATTAGCAATGCATTTATCTTGCTTTGTAATAAGAATCTTCGTAAGTGTCATAGGCAACAAGACAGCTAAAAGCTGGGGGTTGGAGCTCAGTGGAGCATTGGCCTGGCATGGATGAGGGCCAAGACTTAATCTCCAGTTAGGAGTTTGTTAGATGCTATTACAGTGTGTGCATTGCATTGCAAGTTTATATCCGATTCTGTGGGTGGTTCCTGATAACAAGTTAAATTGGGTGATTTTAATTTTTTTTATTTTTATTGCTCCTTCCCAAGGAAATCATTTGGAAAACTATTAATGTCATTTTTCTTTGTTTTTGTTTTGTTTAAGTTTTGCTCCAATTCAAAATTTCATTTCAGAATTACAAAATAATTTTTAAAAAAGAAAGATCATCTAATGTTAACTTTTAATACCCCGAAGTTGCATAATTAAACTTTTTATTCATTGTTGAGCTATATAATTATTTCTCAATTTTCTGTTTTTATTCTACAGAATGGTAAATAAGGCTGGCCATCTTTGGAAAGGCCATTGATCTGCCTCATGTAAAGTATGCTCAGCTCCTTTCCAGTGGTGTAAGTATGCGATTTCAACTCTTAGTCTGTCAGCTGCGTTAGTCATGATAAGTGACTAGGACTGTGACTCAGATTTGACAGCAAATGCTTTTAGAATCCAAATAATTCTTTTAAATGGCATTTGTTTCTTTATGTCTTGGGGGTGGTTGTTCAGTTGCTTCCGCCTGTGTGTGGAGGTCAGGACAGGTTGGTGCAGTGTGGTAGGTACTCTCCCCCTTCCATGTGGGATCAAACTCCAGACATCAGCTTAGCAACAAGCATTTTTACCCTCTCAGCCATCTTGTCAGCCCAAGGGCAAAGAAACTTTTAGAAAACTCTTCAGATGATGTATCTCTTTGACATGGGGATAAACAAGTATCATATGGTGAGGATGAGGTTTCAAACCTGTGAGCTTTTTTCTTTTTTTTTTTTCTTTTCTTTAATCATTTTTTAACATTGTGTTTTGCCCTTTTTTTCATTTAAACATAAATTGTTCATATTTATTATTTTCTGAAGTTATTTTATTTTCATTATGTATATGTATGTGTATATATATATGTACACACACACACACACACACACACACACACACACACACACACACACACGTGTATATGCATGCACAAGCGCAGTTGCCTGTGGAAGTCAGAGGCGTCAGGTCGTCCAGAACTGCAGTTTGTTAGCTGTTTCCTGTGAGTGCCAGGGACCAAGCTCAGGACTTTTACAAGAACAGCAAGTGCTCTTAACTGCTGAGCCTCCTCTCCAGCCCCATATTTATTATTTTAACTGTTTAATAGCCTAGAAGCTTGTGAGGTAGATGATTAAGTGTTACAGCTCTCGTTGCATTCTTAGGAATAAGCAGAATATGAAAAGCATGTTCTCTTAAAGCTTGTTTTGTATGCAAACTCTTAAGGACTTCTAAGCCATTTCTCTCTCCCCTACTGCAGATGGTAACGTGGTTCTGCAGGTGAGCCAATGTAGTTGCTGGCTGTTCTTTAGAGTCACGTCAGAGAGCTACAAATGGAGATGGTGCTGTTGTTTCAAGAGTGTTTTTGAGCTGGAATATGAACTGTAACCACTAGTTCATATGAAATAGGCCTCCGAATAAAAGTATTCCGGGAATTTCAGAAATTAGAGAAGATAAAGGGCCTATTAGCTCATTAAGTGTATCTTTAGTGGCTAGTGCAGAGTGCCTTGAGCCTACGTAATTTCTAACATTTGGTAGAGTCTGTTTCACTTAAATTTCTTCTGTTTTGGATGACAGTTCTATAATCTAATAAGTAGGCATTAAGATTTGTATTATTATTATTATTGTTATTTAGTTTTTTTGTTAGAGCCCCTCCCCCACCCCCACATTGCCGCTGATTTAGTAAAAAGGCTTGGGAAGTGAGCCAGATGACAGGAGTTGTCTTGAATCTGCTGAGTGCCCTAGGAAAGGCACTTTATCTTTGAGACTTTGCCCTCCCTACCCAGACTCTTGCTTGCTGGCATGTCTGCTACTGCTTTCTTTTTTTCCTTTCCTTTTCCATTTCTTTTTCTTCCTTATCCTCGTTTGTTTGTTTTTTTTTTTTTTTTTTTTTTTTTGGAGACTGGATTCACTGAGTCTAAAATAGCCTGGAGATTGCTTTATACCTTAGGTGAGCCTTGAACTCACATAGAGAGGAGTGCAGTAGTTGGTGCATTGTATACACATATGATATTGTCACAATTTTAAAAATAATTAATTCAAATTAAACAGAAAGCAAAACATTAAAGGATTTACTGCCGAATGAGAACAGCAGTGTAAGGTTTTGGGTCTTGTTGTTGTTGTTGTTGTTTGGTTTTTGAGCACTGATGCTGGAGGGCAGTGTGGGTCTTCACAGGTGAAGTGTCAAAGCTTTCAAAGTGTCTGTCAAACTTGGAGTTGGTTTAAACATTTTGAAGGCCAGGAGCCGTAGTCAGCAATTCCCTACAGCGTCTGGGGTGGCTTCTTGTGACATCCCTGAAAGAACGGAGAGTTCTCACGTGGGTCGCTGTTGACTCTGATCTCCCATATGCAGGAGTCTGGTGAAACTTAGGGTTCTCTGGCCTGTAATCTCAGGACTTGGGACAGGGAAGCAAAATCAGTGTGTGTCTGAGGCCAGCCTGAACTGTTCACAGGACTCCGTCTCAGAATGCTGAAGCAGAGCAGAGTGCTGTAGGCGATGGGCAGCAGTTCTGCTGTGTCTTATAGATGTGTTTGATACTTGTGGGAGTGTCTGAAACCATGTCAAAGCTGCATAACAGATTTTCCTCCAAACTGCACAAAGTGGAAGTCAGTCAATGCTACTTAAAAAAAAATACTGAAGTGTGATTGACACGTTGGAATGTAATTTTTCCACAAAATCCTTTATTATAAGAAGGGCATTTGCACTATGATTTCTAGTCATAGACTGTTCTTAGGTTTTAGTCAATTTAAATTTACCAAATAATTTGAATTATAAATCATTTTACTCTACTGTGAAGCTCAGTTCTCTATAAAACATTTCTTACTTAATCTTATGTGTCATTTTCTTATTTTAAAGTTGGTCACTCTTTTGATGGTAGGAAGTGCTGCATTTTATATACATAGTCAGAAGGGTCTGGAATGTTTTGAATCATCCTGCATTGGCAAAATGGGTTCTGCCTGGTCATTCTGCACAAAAAGATAAAAACAGCAGAGATAATCTGGAAGAAAATCTTGTTTGCCAAGAAAACCTTAACTATTGATGCTTTAAAATTCATGTCATTTTTGCCCCTGTGATTTCAATGCTAAGTAATTATTTCTGAATGCTTAGCTAGACTTTGCTGTTGTCCATCTCCAGATTATCATTTATAAAGGTATGTCCTGAGCCTGTGGCTTATCTAGAAAGGTTTTAGGTATTATTGCAAAATACAGTTAATGTCTCAAGATGTACTGTGGTCTTACAGTATCAATTTAGGAATTGAGCCATAAGTCCTAACTAAATTGTTCTTTTCTAGTTTAATTTTTGCCTCTGTTATTTGAGTGTTACAATTCTCACATTATTTTCAATTACTTTTAGCTGGAGCCTGCATTCAAATTAGTAATTAAAAGCAGAAACTGTCCCTTATCCTTTGAGTGATCTCTGTGCATGAGAAAAGTAATTTAGTCCTTCCATGTTATCATCTTTTGCTGTAAAAGGATTGCTGGCATTATGGTGCTAGGTGACCGTTATAGGTCATCTGCTGCTGCACTTTTATGATGCTGTGCTTACACCAGATAAGTTATGAGAGATACAAATAGAAACCGGCATAATATAGCTCATCATGTGTATTGATGCACATTGATTGACACATGAGAGCTTCCAATCATTTGTGTGTGTATGTGAGTGTGTGTGTGTGTATGTGTGTGTTTCTTGGTGACATACTGTGTCTTCTGTGTCATGTGCTCAGGATGCCCTTATCTTTCTCTTCTAAGTTGTCATTTGGTCCTGGCAACTATGACCACTCCTTTTGTCTCCTTGGCAGAAGGGGCTGCTCTTGGTACAAATTATAGACTGCCATTTAAATATAGTAAGAACATATGCTTAGAAATGACTAGATGTTCTGGACAATCAAAGTAATAGGTGGCCTCTATTCCCTCTTTATGAGTTTAGAATAAAAGTGGTTTCCAATTGTTGAATTATGTAAATGGTATAAAGTATTTCAGATACTGTGAAGTTAATAGACAGTGTCGTGTCATAGAGGAGGGCTTGAAGAATGGCACATGACTTATTGTCTGCTCTGACTGAACAGGGTAGAAAAATATGGTTAACTTTGTTGCACATGGATAAAACAATCCTTAATTTAGGCATCTAAGGGAAGAACAGTTTGTGAAATGTCTTGATTGGATGAAAACTGAAGATACCAAAACAGACCTTTTACTTATTTTCAAGGGAAAGTAATTATGGAGATGAAAAATAATTAGGAGGAGTAACTGGAATTTGCCAAGCCAGTACATTACTTTGTTTGGCAATTGCTTTAAAAAAAAATGGAGGCAGAGAGTACTTGAATTAATTTGATTTTAGGACAGGTCTCACTAAGTTATGGGATGACCTTGAACTCAATCTGCTGGCCAGATGCACTGTCAAAGTTGTTATCTCTGTGCCATCAGGCTGGCTTTAGACTTTCTGAAATACACAAAAGTATTCTAAGCCTAAACTTCTTTAACAGTTTATAATAAAACAGTAAAATAAAACAGAATGACTCGTATCTACCACAGGATTGCAGTGAGGGGTAGACGGGGTTATACTGTATGACGTTCTCACCCGGTTTCTGGGTAAAAGTGACTGCTCAGTTGGGTTTCCAATTGAGGGTAGCAGAGGGATGAAGAAATAGTAAGCGCTCCAGCAGGGTTAGGGGGCTGGCCTAGAGCACAATAAAGGATAAGGAAATCTCTTGGCCTCTGTTCCTCCTAGCAATCGCTTATTGCAAGGGTACTCTGTCACTTATCAGATCTCTCACTAGAAAATACAAATTAAACTAGAGATGATTATCACTTTCAAAAATCCTGAATTCAAAAGTCAGATTTCAGAAGCTAGAGAAATGGCTCAGCAGTTAAGAGCACTTGCTGTGTTTGCAAAGGACCCAGGTCAGGGCCTCAGCTTCGTATGGCATCTTAGAAACTGTAACTTCAGATCCAGGACACCCTCTTATGGAACTGCGTGCATGTGGGTGCCCATGTGTACATGCAGATTAACACTCAGACATACAGAATAATAAAGATAAACACACAAATCTTTTTAAAAGTCAACTTTTATTAGAAAGCGATTCAAGGGGAGAACCTTTTAATGATGCAGCTAATGCAGTGGCTCTCAGCCTTCCTACTGCTCTAATACAGTTCCCCATGTTGCAGTGACCCCCAACCGTTACATTCTTTTCATTGCTACTTCTTAGCTGTAATTTTGCTGCTGTTGTGAGTTGTAATGTAAATATCTGTGTTTTCTGATGGTCTTAGGTGACTCCTTTAAAGGGTCATCTGACCTCCAAAGGGATCACACTCCACAGGTTGAAAACTACTGGACTAATGGCTCGAACAAAATAGTAATTAATCTTTCTCTAAGAAAACATTTTTTGCTGTGCTATAGTGTGCTAGTTAAGGTGGAAACATGTGGAACCAATTTTGAGACATGAACAGCTCCAGTTGCTGTGCACACCTGGGGGATCCTTTTAGAGAGCATGCAGCTTATGAGAGTGCTAAGGATAAGAAGCAGTGCTTGATGTCTTATATGTACTGTTCGTAATCTCCACTGAAGTATTTGTATTATCACTAGTATTCACTTACACGCGGCCAAGAAAAATGTTTGTTATTGAATGGCCTAAGAGTTCTTGGTCAGTTTTTTTGCAGGTATTTGGGAAAGCGATTCCTATTATGCTACTACACAATAATATACTTCAAGACTGAAGAAAAGAAAAACCCAAACCCTGTACATTTTCACATGGTCTGGGCCTGATGCCCTGATGTACTTCACCCGACGAGTTGATATTTTTTGCATAATTAATGTTTTGCTCCCAAATTTTGGTTGATTACCAAAACAAGTTTCATTCTATTATAAGTTGGGTTTTATGTTATAACTGATGCACTTCTACTAAACTCAGGATTTGTAGCAATCCACATCATGACAAAAAAAAATCTATCAGAACTTGTCATTTTTAATTTTTGTTGAGTATATCTGTGTGTGTGTCTGTGTTACTAAGATGTGTATGAATGCATGTGGATGCCAGGAGTGTACATAATGTGTATTTGCCGGGTGCTCTCCACTTCATTTTTTGAGACAGGGTCTCTCACTGAACCCCCTGATGATGAGCTTCGCTGACTAGCTTGCCTGGCTGGTCAGCAGGGCCTACAGGCTCTCTTGTCTCTACCTCTCCAGTGCTGGGATGCCTAGCGTATGCTGCTGTTCCCAGCCTTTGCATTGGTATAAGAGGTTGAGCTTAGGCACCCCTGCTTACATAACAAGCATGACAGTTGACTGAGCCATCTTCCTATCCCTTATAATTTTATATTCAGTCAACAGAGCTCATGCAGAGTTCAGGCCTCTTCTTTTGAGGATTCTTAATGATGAAATGTTTTTTGTTTTTTTTTTTAGTTTATAATAAAAGCTTTTCATTTTTTTCGTCCTTCTTTTCCCTCCAGTTTGCTGGAAACCATGTCTCACTACACAGATGAACCCAGATTTACCATAGAACAGATAGACCTGCTCCAGCGTCTTCGGCGTACCGGGATGACCAAACATGAAATCCTTCATGCATTAGAAACTTTGGACCGTCTTGATCAAGAGCATAGTGATAAATTTGGAAGGAGGTCCAGCTACGGGGGAAGCTCATATGGGAACAGTACCAACAACGTTCCAGCATCTTCCTCTACAGCCACAGCTTCCACGCAGACCC
Source organism: Mus musculus (assembly GCF_000001635.26). Classification (NCBI taxonomy): domain Eukaryota; kingdom Metazoa; phylum Chordata; class Mammalia; order Rodentia; family Muridae; genus Mus; species Mus musculus. Next base: position 64,896,872 of record NC_000080.6, on the reverse strand, counting down.
AGCACTCGGGAATGTCCCCATCACCCAGCAACAGTTACGATACCTCCCCACTGCCTTGCACTACCAATCAAAATGGGAGGGAGAACAATGATCGATTGTCCACATCCAATGGGAAGATGTCACCATCTCGCTACCATGCAAACAGCATGGGTCAGAGGTCATATAGCTTTGAGGCCTCAGAAGAGGACCTAGATGTAGATGATAAAGTGGAGGAATTAATGAGGTTAGTATGTTGTCTATTCAGAATCCCCCCAGGCATGTATATTTTCTAAGACTGTTTTTAATTATTTTATTTCAGCCGCTTACTAATAAGAACAATGACTTTTCCCTCCCTTCTTTGGAAATGAAAGTGAAACTTCAAATTATGGTTTTAGTTCAGATTTTTTATTTCCTCTCTGCTTCAGTCTTTTTGCTGTGTGATCAAGCTTTTCTAGTCTCTTGATTTGTCCAAGAGCTTTCTCTATTTATGGCTTTAGCAGACAGTTCCTGACAGAAGTTCATTTAATCCAATCCAGTCCCCAATCTTTCGTTGTAAATACTTTTTCTGAGTGGTAAGATAAATTTACCATGATACAGAGTACATGCACTCTTCCTTTTTTTCCCTTGCAGCATTTCAATCAGTGCAACAGTTTGAGCAGCTATTGGGTCAGAAGTAGTTTTCTGTAAGAAACATAGATATATAGCACCCTGCCCCTAAGAAGCTGAAGTTTTGATTTTAACAATAGATGCAATGCCCACATGCACTTCATACATCATCAGTTATCAAGTAAGCGTGTTCACCTAGAGTTTAAACTCAAAGAAATGAAGGCCACTTTCAACCACAGTGGCCAGGACTTTGTACCAGGCCTGCTTCATGGTGAGGGTAATAGACACTGTGTTTTCCATCTTGTGTCTAGAACTAGAAATTTTCCTTAGCACATGGTGGCGGCTCAGCATGTTAGCTGAGTAGATAAATTTGGCCTAAGCCATAAGGGTATTCTATTTTGAATAAGAATTTGGAGCTAGTGAGATGATTCGGTGAATAGAGATGCTTGCTGCCAAGTTAGAGGACCTGAGTTCCACCCCTGGAACCAACAAAGTGGAAGAAAAGAATCAATTCCCAGAAAGTTGTCCTCTGACTACAAGCATGCAATGCCACAGGTACATGGCACACATACAGATGTGTACATATATGTATATATGTACAATGAATTATTTTTAATTTTTTGAAATAAAAAGTATGCTAATTATAGTTAGAGAAACAGGAAAAGGTATCAAAAAGGCGTGTCTTTACTCTGATTAAGAGTATAAGCCAGGTATGCTCACATGCCCGTAACTCCAACCTTTGGGGGACTGGGACAGGAAGATTGATGGCAGTTCAAGGACTTAGAGAGCGTGAACCTTTCCAGACAGCATCAAAAGGAAAACAGCACAGATGAGGCAGACTGACAAACATAGCAATACCTTAGGATGCCACACCCATCCTCACAGCTTCACGTTCTGTACTAAATGGTTAGAATTGGGAGGTGTTCCCAGACCTTTACAAACAGAAATGACAAAACATTGTTTTCAATAGAGTTATGCTGTTGTGTAAAAAGGAAGCCTTGGGCTGGGGAGATGGACTTACTGCTTAAAGGTACTTGTTTTTGTAGAGAACCTGAGTTTGATTGCCAGCACCCACATGGTAGTTCACAATCATCCATAACTCTCGTTTTAGGGAATCCAAAGCCCTCTTCTGACCTCTGTAACACCAAGCATGTATGTTGTGCACACACATATGTGCAAGCAAAATACTCATGTACATAAAATAATCTTAAATTTAGAAAAAAAAAGATGAGAGCCTGCAGATAAGTTGGTTACAGTTAATAGTGAACAGAATTATAGACTTATGAGAAGTCAAAACAAAGGTTACAACTGAGTTATAACCGGTCTTGAAGATTTTCTGACATCAAGACAGAATGATGGGGGCTTTGACACTGCTGTGTGAAGATCCATTCTGCGGCTCCTCTGCCATGAGACAGCCTTAAACACATGGGCATGAGTGTTTTCAGGGAAGAGTTGCTACGTATGGAGTTCTGGGCTACAGGGACCGTGGGGTCCGTGTACTGAGAAGCATCACACCTCAGCCGGTTTTTAGCCCTCTGAAGTTCAAGAGACTGATGTGGTTTGGTTCATCCTCAGCTGTAACACTGGAGCCAAGGCTCTGCTGTTGCTGGTGACTTTCTTGGTGTGAAGCTTGAACCCAGAGCTTTATCTTCCACTGAGTCACACCCTTGGCCGTTGCTGGTGTTTGGAGCTTAGCATATATCATTTTCCAGCTTAAAAAAGAGAGCCATTTGGGCAAATGAGCCACTTTTCATTGAAATTTCATGAGTTTTTAATTATCTCCGAGTAGAGAAGATAGCAAGATAGCATTTATTTGTTCAGGTACTAGCTTGTGTTATTTGTGCACATTCCTTGGATACAGGCTCACAGGTATAGTGTGTGTTTTAGTTGTGTGCTCTTAATTGTTGTGTAGTTGCTAGGACACCTTCTTAATCCCTTTCTCTGCTTCTTGCTCAGAACAGCTCTCGTAGTGACATTTAGTCAACTAGGATCCTCCAGACCTCTGGTCCTCCTGGTCCCCCACAGTTGGGTTTCCATCAACCCATCTTTGCTCATGTGTGCCCCTCTGTACCTTTGTCAAGTTTGCAGAGGATATTCCTTCCTAGGGCACAGAGAGAAGTTAGTTGCTCATGTGACATTTGCAGTCTCTACAGCTATGCTGGGTGGTTGATCAGAGAAACTGAGGTTCATGAAAACTAGTAATTTGCTCAAGAAAGTTTGATTATCGGGCAACTGAGCCTAAATTATATCCCATGTCTTTGTTATTATTATGTTGATGATACATTTTACCACTGTAATTACTTGTGCTTATAGATTTAAGAAAGTTTTAGTAAAGGTAGTTAATAGAATTCTTCAAGAGAATGTGAAAGGCCTTCCTTACTGGGCTTGCTTGCCATTGCCATTCTCCTTCCTCAACATACCTGCTACTTCAGATCAGTCACTTAGCAAACAAGGAGGTTTAAAACAGTAGCTCTTCCTGAGTATTCTGTGTCCATCTAGTGATACACTGTCCTTGCTGCTTACTTAACACTGGTGACATGACAGTGACCTGGAACTGGTGGGCTCTGATAGAAAGCATGGATACCCAAGTGCCTTCTTGCCTCATTTGTTGAGTAAAATCTACCTCTGACACCCAGTCCCAACCTCTGCAGGCACTCCACTGTGAGACATGTTTTGCAGATTTTATAATCCAGTCAGGCTGTATTACAATATATAATTTGAAGGTGTGTAATGAAGTTATGTGTGTGTGTGTGTATGTGTATACGTGCATGCATGCGTGTGTGCGCACATGCGTGCAGCTACATCAGGTTATAATTGTACCCTTGATCATTTGTTAGAGTCAGAAATTATCTTTTCTAGTTTGCATTGGGATCAAAAAAGGAGGAATAAGCAAGCCACACTAGCATATAAATTTCCAGTAAATGGTTGAATGTGCCACTTTAGGAGGGACTGAAAGCCAACAATGAAGACTCATTTTATATTAGGGCATCTTAAAAGGCCTATTAGTATGTAAGTGTATGCATAGGAATGTGTGTCTGCATCTGCAGATATAATAGGATATATCAGTGTTTTCCTGTGGTCGTTTATGTAATATGAGAGAATGTAAATGAGGCTTATTAGAATTAGTAATGCTGCACATTAAAATAAAGTCTAGCATCCTTGAGCCACGATGTTTTAAAATTCAAAATTTGTGAGTACTGCTGTGTCACAAGTGAAAAATTCCATAGAAGCACATATTCCTAGGCACAGAGTTATTTAAAATACTGTCCCAAGGTACATCTAGTCTCACTGAATACGTTATGTAAAACGTAATTGAGATTTGTGTTTCCATTGTGTTCTGTCCCTAAGATATTTTACTATAAATATGAAAACAGTCCCAAATTTAAAAAAGAAAATCTGAAAAGGCTTCTGGTCTGATGTTCCTCAAGTGGGGCTCACAGCCTGTGTATACTTGACAGGCAGGATGTTTACGCTCCCTAAGAAGGTAACGCCACTGCGTGATGGTGCTCCCATCCACAGTCTGCATATACAACAGCTCTCCCTTTAAAGTTCTCTCTTAAAATTGTTCCCAGGGAGAAAGTCGTGTCTTTCAAATGTGAAACACACTGCTTTGGCTTGGTCTTGGGGTGACTTTGAGCTAGCTCCTTTACAACATCCAGAGTACTAAGGGCGCGTTAACTTAGGGAGTATGAGTCATCTTAAAGCAAATCATTTTAAAATAGGAGCCCTTTAATATGCTTTCTTCCAGAAAACAAATCAGTGTCATTTTGAATCAACACAAAAAAACCTTTCCATCCTGATTTGGAAAACATAAACATACTTGAAAATAAGAATTTAAAGCTGTTATATAAATTATCTAGATCCGTGTTTCCATTTTATAGCCTTTAATCTCTAAAAAAAAATTTTCACTCATTAAACAAATTAAGTTGTGTGAAAACTTGATGCTGATTATGATAGTCACTGTGCTAAAGGACTTTCCAGGCAGTAGGAGAGATGGCATGCTTAGGAACATGAAGTGTATAGAGCATTGTGTGCTTAGTACAATCGAGGTGTTAAGAGTTAGCCTACAAATGAGATCTCTTTGTAAACCATGATGATCAGGGAGAATGGTTCTCAATAGAAGGCAGTTGTCTTTTATAAAAGTAGTAAGGAAGCCAGGTGTGGTGGTACCCTCTGGAATCCAAGTACTTGGGAGGTGGAGGCAGGAGGATCCCTGTGGGTTCAAGACCACCGTTGACTACATAGCAAGGCCCTGCTTCAAAATAAAACAAAGGCAGAGAGCACGGTAGTGGTGCCACTTAGAGCACAGCACTCCTGAGGCTGAGAAAAGAAAATCTTTAGTTCAAAGTCATCCTGGGTTAATGGTAAGACTTCTGCCTCATAATCCTGTTCTTACATATGTGCGTTTCATACATACAAACATACAAATTTTAAAAGTGATTTGTTGGAGGCTGAAGAAATGGCTCAGGAGTTAAGGGCACTGGCTGCTCCTCTAGAGGATGTTGGTTCAATTTCCAGCACCCACATGGGAGCTCACAACTGTCTGCAACTCCAGTTCCAGGGATCTGTCTATCCCTCCAGGCATACATGTGGTGCACACATCAGTGAGTGCTGGCAAACCATCCATACAAGTATAATAAAATAGATATTTTTAAAGTGATTTATCAAAAAAACACTCCTGATGGATTTTTCTGTTTTTATTAGGAAGGATAATAGTGGAGAGTTAAACTAGTTTAAAAACAAAGGCAGTGGGCTTGGCAGTGCCGGTTAGCGCTCTGTCCTGCTGTAGGTCCGTCAGATGAGCACACTGGCAGGAATCTGAAAAGAGGAGCAGGGGAAGCGGCCTGCACTTCAAGTGCCTATCGTGGCCAAGGGGCTGCTTGTGCTAATTCACTAAGACTTCCGCAGTGGACACGTGAGATATTTGGGGGGAGGGGAAGAAGGGACTCAATCCCTTTAGGCAAATATTCAAGTTTTCAGCAAAGGGAAGAAATATGAAATAGAAGAGGAGAGAGCCATATTTGTGTAAGCTGTGTTTTATGCTATCAAATGGGTGATTCCATAGCTGGAATAGCAATTAAGGAAAAAGCAAAGAAGATAAACAGCCAAGTGAGCCTGATAGGATGGAACTGGACAGTGAAGGTGAATGCAAATACCTAGTGAACCCAAGCAGACGGGCAGTCTCGTAAAGTGACTTGACTTGAGAGTGTTTTGTTCATGCATGGTTCTTTGAAGTACCTGGTCTAAGATGCACATTTAGATTGATGTATGTCTTACAGTTACAGTTGATCATGTGTTTCTTCTTTGCTTTGGTCCTGACTGACTAGTGTATAGAAATAATTTGTGTTTATATGATACATTTACTTACAGTTTCAGAACTTTCTACTTAGGGGAAATATCTTTTGCATATATTATATGCACTATGTGTGTATATATATTTATATCATTTAGTTTTTATTCCATTATTTGGAGGAACATTTCAAAGGCCTTTTTTGTCAGTGCTAGAGATTGAACCTTGGGGCTTTTGCATACTAGGGAAGCATACCGCCACTGAGCTGTATCCATAACTCTTAAAACACTTGGAAATTTGGAGAGAATTGGGGGACCAGTGGGAATGGAGAGGAGGAGGAGAGGACCAACAGGAGTAGGGAAGAGGGAGAGGGGACCAGTGGGAGTGGAAGGGGTGGGGATGGGAGGGTCATGGCAGGCAAATGAATGGATCACAGTGTATTATACACATCTGTGAAAATGCCATAGTAAGACCCTTTATTTTACACAATTAATGCACACTAATTATAGAAGTGAAAGCCCTTGAAAGGAGTGTGTTAATGTTCTTGTTTTACCGGATGGTGTAACTAGAGCACAACTTAATGTTAGCTGGCTTTCCCTCACATGTTTTTTGTCTTTTAAGGAGTGGACAGGCTGGAGATTGAGACCAGGGGATTTTATGATGCTGGCCAGGCATCATTTAGTCCTTTAGCTACACCCCATAATTGTTTTTCAAAAAGTGCCTAGGGTAAAGCAGTAAAGAATGTTTGTGCATACACATGCATGTGCATTTTTAAATTTATTGTGGATGCTTTAAAGACTACATAAGAGTGTATTCTTTGAGGTGGTGAATAGGTTGCTGCTTTCTAAACACTAGAGACTCTTTCTGTCTTGCTGCAGTCCTTTAATAATGCCATACTGCAAGGCAGTGAGTGATTCATGAACTGGTTACATAGTTGAGTGTTTGTTATCTATTCTGTATGATTTAGTGTCTGTTCTAGGTGCATTTGATTTAAAATAAGTTGATTTAATTTTGATTTTAAATCATTAGTCAAGAAAATACCATTTGCTCTTTTTGTCTACAAAAGTACATTTTTAAATTTAATCTGAACAATTATTCTCAAGTATAGTTTCATTTTCCAAGATCATTTGGTATGTTGAAATGCAATACTTTATATAAAAATTTTCAACTTAATTTTATAGTTACCTCAGGAAGCAAATGATTTAGTTTGTGAACAAAAGCCATCTGAAATAGATACTGCTAAAGTTGTCTCTTGCTCATAATTGGTTTAGATACAGTCATTTTCATAATGATGTAGTCAGTATGTAGATAGGAATCTAAATCAGTATGAAAATTTTAAAATATTCCATTAGGCAGCTAATTTTTTATTTTCTTTGAAACCTTTTGATTAGAATTTCCAACCAATCACTCGGGATCTATTGTAGAGCTACATATTGGATACTCACTAGCCCATCTCTATTCTTTTCCCAAATTCCCCACAGCAGGAACATGCCCCTAAGGATTATACTGTGCCTGCTGCACAAGAATGAGAAACTAAGTTCACATCTTCAGCACCCACATTAAAAAGTCAGGCAGTGGTGGTGTGTTTAGCCCTGAGGAGATCCCTACAGCTCATTGGCCAGCAAACTGGTGAGCTCTGGGCGCAAAGACAAACACAAACACAAACACGACATGCACAGGTAAAAACTCACCACAGGAAACACGGCATCCCTCACCAGAGTGTATTATTACCCTTTCTAGTGAAGGGGCTGAAAGACCTGGTCTAAATTAAATCACAAGTTATTATTATATTTTGCTAGGATATACTTTTGTTTCTGCTCCAGTCTACAGCAAGACATGAACCCCTATTAAATTTGTGATTCATTTACAAAACAAGTTTTAATGGCTTGTGATTCCTTTGTCTCAGATCAAGGGTGAGCAGGGTTTTACTCTGAATACCTAGTGGTTAACAGTTAGCCTTGCTGAGAGGTAAAATTGAGGGTATAATATAGATAATCTATACAAGAGGGAAACCAGGCATGCAGCACACAGCTGTAATCCCAGCACTCAGGAAGCTGAGACTACAAGAAATCCAAGGCCAGCATGGACTCATAGACTGTGTCTCGGAAAAATGAAAGAGTGAAAAATGGCTGTGGCTGTTTTTGACAATATCTGACATGGAGCTTTTACTCTAAGCACTTAGGAGGCAGCGGTGGAAGGGTGCCTTGCGTTTGAACCCCACATGGGCTCAATAGTTCCAGGCCAGCCTAGCCTACAAGAGTGAGTCCCTCTCTCAAAAAATGAAAAAAGAATTCAATATGGAATTGTAATAATTGAATATCATTTGAGGGGTTATATACAGTATTTGTAAGAATAAAAGGAAGGATGGTGTTTTGTTTGCAAAGGTCCATCAGAAAAAGATTATTAGTTCATGCTTTATAGGAGAACAGGTGGCAGCTTGACTTGCTGAGGCCTTTAATCTCTTCACCATGTTTAGACGATTAGCAATCACAATTCCATGTCAGTTTTCATCTTGAACAAGAATCATGTTCTTTAAGGACTCTAATTTTTATTTAAGTATTTTTTTATTTTGGTGAAAGAATGAGTCATGTGCTTTGTCATTCTTAAGGATGTCTGGACTCTGAAAATGTGCTATTTAAATAAGTAATAGGCTGAGAGTATTTATTACTGAATACTTTTCTTTTTAGTGTTAACTATTCTGTGTATTTATTATATGTAATAGAAAATTAATAGACACTTTTAATATGAAACTAATATTTTAAACCATTCTACATTCTTTTCATTTTTTCTTATACAGAAGAGAGGGAGAGGAAGCAGCTAATTGTAATAAACATATTACCATGCTAATAACTTCACTCATGAGAATGGTATTGATTTTTGCCCCGGAAGCATTTCCAAGGTTTCCAGATGGGTGTCAGTTCTACAGTACCTTCCTTAACCTGCAGACCCACAGTCTCCGTACAGCTGATTTTTCACTGCCTTTGCTTTTCATTTTTCCAGGGCTTCTATGTTTTCATTCCCTATAATGAGGCCATACACACTGCACATTGAATTATTCACAGCATGCAGTTCCCGGTCCCCCCACATGAGACTTGTATCCACAGTGGCATTCACTGAGGTGTCTGTCTGATGGTGTGATGTTTCAGGACTGGAGTATTTGGTGTTTCTTGGTTTGTTGTAATTTCATATTATCACCCAAGTTTAGTCTGTTTCCCTTTGATTTTTGTGTCCTTCCTTTCTGTGTCCTCCCCACCTCTCTGCTTCACCTTTCTTTTAGCAAAGATGAGGATTTCTACCTTCAACATACATTGTTGGTCTTGTCTTCTGTTTTTGTTAGGAGGGACAGCAGTGTGATAAAAGAGGAAATCAAAGCCTTTCTTGCCAATCGGAGGATTTCCCAAGCAGTTGTTGCACAGGTAACAGGTAAGAGCCGCAGAGCCCTTTATTCTAGAATCCTGTCTCTACCGTCTCTGCCGTCTGTGCAGATGTTAGACTATCGCTTGTATTTCCATGCTGCAGCCCTGTCAGCTTGGCATGGTGACAGAAGCCTGGGGTTTAAACCAGGGCCTCTGGGATCAGAGACATGTTCCAGTGAGCTTTCAAGAAACTTGTGCTAGTAAAATTTGTAACATTAGTAATAATAATAATTAGTAGTGATAATCCCGATTTTGTAATTGAAAGGGGAATGACATTTCCTTTTGATTATGGCAGAGCCTATGACACACCATCAGCTGCTGTCTGTTCAATATTTTTAAAAGCGTCACAGTTCTCTAAATTAAATCTAGGATTTTACCAATAAAAATGGCTCTTGAGGAAAAAGTAGGTTGGGAGGGATTTTCCTTTTTAGTTTGGGGGGTTTGTCATCATTTGGGCTTTGGTTTTGTTGTTGTTTGTTGCTTTTATGTTTTTGTTTGGTTTGGTTTTTTTCCCTTGGGACAGGGTTGCATGCAGTCCACGCTAGCCTCAAACTCACTCCATGGCTGATAACAACCTTGAGCTCCTGATCCTTTTGCAGCCACCTCCAAAGTGCTGGGATGTGTGCACCGCCATCGCCTACTGAAAGTTGTCTTTTGAATGACCATTTCTGTGTGAAACCTTCCTCACACCCCTCCTGAGAAGATAAGAGTCACCAGTGTCTTCTCTTTGTTCTCTATACCCATCCATTCTCCACCCAGCCCAGACCTCACCTACATGTGGTGTGTATGTGTCCTTCTCTACCCAGATTGCATCTTAAAAATGGAGGCCCTGAGTGTGAGTGAGTCATCGTTGGGTTGGGGTGCTCTTCCTTAGTCCTTAAGCTCTTAGAGGAACCACGAGTTCTTTCCAGTCCAATTCCACTTGCTGTGTTGTTACCCAGTCTATGATGACAGTTACAGTAATTGCCACCGCCACCACCACTTTTAGCATGCGGCTGCAAACTTAAGCCTTTGGGTATTTCAACCCCCTGCCTCAGTTTTTGTACTTTTGTGGTTACATGCTGGTATCTGAGCCATAGTAGCTCTTTCAGCTCTGCACATGATCTTAGCCAAAAGGCCGAGAAGCGATCTTCCAGCTCTGATGTTCCTTCGGTGGTCCAAACACTGGTACATACTGAAGTGAATGTTAAGAGGTTATGCCTGCTCATTAATTTGATAAAATTGTAACTTGAAAGCTAAAAGTATTAAATTTTATCCCTATACCTAATGTCAGCCAACCCTTTAAGATACATACATGTATATATCTCTTACTAATAATTCATTTTTATAAATGATGCCTTTGTTGCTCGTAAAAGACTTTTAGACATGTCCTTTAATGTAGAAGTCTTAATGGTAAGGAAAGGTGTGAATTTAATTATTTAAGTCTTTAGGTATTTGCCAGTAGGATGGATGAGATAAATTATTTAACTTCAATAAACTAAAGTACAGTGTGTAACACACTATAAGGGTAAATTGTGCAGGCTTTACTGAAACTCACAGTGTAGTAGATTATGCCATGATGGGATGTTGTCTTTGCATCTTTGCTTTAGTTTCTCAGACTACAATCAACATGTGTTCTGATTTGCAACATATAGAGGGACAGCCAGACAAATCTGTAACATGATAGAACAAAATTGCAAAGTTGAATATTTCTGAGAGTTGAATATATTAAAATTTGAAACATCTTATACTTAAATTTGTTTTAGTGTGTACATGCATATATATGTATGTTGGGGTGAAAGGTTTTTTTTTTTTTTTTTCCTTCCTATTGTGTGTTCCAGGGATTAAAACTCAGGTCCTAATCCTTGGCAGCAAATGCCTTTGCCCACTGAGCCATCTTGTCAGCCCAGGAAGTTCTATAATGTATCCCCTATGCCCATTTCTTATTGCCAAATTCTATTATGTATCTTCACGGCTGAATTTAACTACTTTTAGTTTTGAGACTCCTGCCCATTTGCATCTTTATGCATTCCTCCTTAGCACACCTCATTCTATTAGGGTGCTACCTGGCATTAGCGTAGTGACTCACCTTAGGTTTAATCCTCAGAGGGTCTGTCACTGCACACGTGGAAAACTTCACACCCACCTGCCTGGTAGAGCTGGCTGAGGCATACAGGAGCTGATTGGGTTTAGCTCAAACTACACATCAAGAGGCACACCAAAGGTCTGATTCTGGGATGTTTGCCTGTTCAACCATCACATACATTTTTTTGTGTTTAAGAAAGTTTGAGTTTTTTGTTTGTTTGTTTGATTTTGTTTTACTCTACAAAGCAAGAGAGTGAGGAAATTAAAAGCAGGCTAATTTATTTTTTATCTATTGGCTAGCTCACTGAGTTGTTTTTCTCATGTATTATGAATTAGTCACATTTGTGCCCCACCCTGTTCAGCCAGGAACCTAGCAGAAACAGTCATTCTCATGTCTTGGAAGAACAATAAGTTAGTGATTGACCATTACCTAGATATCCTTTTCTGTCGTTCTACAGCAGATTCTTTGAAAATCATTTGAGTTTGACTCTAGTATGTGAGATCAACCATAAGATAAAAATCAGAACGGATGGCGCCTAACCACAGAAAATGCTAAATAAGAAAGTGTAGCAAGGTGCCAAATTACGACACATGTGCTGTTCCAGAATCAAATGCAGAGGCTGCTTTTTATAGATGTGGAGGGCTTCTATAATAAGATAAACAAGAAGTGCAGGGGTGGGGTCTGTATAAATAATATCCTGCTGATAGGAGAAATGACAGTGTAAACAGGATATAATAACAGTGCCTGCTGAATTTCCAGCATGTTATTTGTAGATTCCGTCACAGTTGCAGCTGCTCCCACCATGGGTAGATTTTTACCTCTGTGAGAGGTCGGCCAAGATTCTAGCTTTTCACTAACAATGATAGGGTGTTGAGCATAGCCTTGGCTTTAGTAATAAACATGTATTTTATATTTACTCTCAGCAAAAATGTTTCCTTAGGCTGTTCAAGCATTCCTAAAACAAACAAATAAAAATATAATGATCTCTGGGAAAAAGTGGGGATACTCAGAAAAAAATGAGTAAATAGTCAAAGGTTGGTGAGAGCTTATCATCCAAAGAGATATACTAATTAGTGTTGTGTCTTCTTAAAGAAATAAGAAAAAAATGTTAGCATCAGAATTTAAAGAACTTTATTACAGTTGTGTTGAATTGCTAGGGTACAGTGAGAAGCCAGCAGACACTGGGATTCCATTCTTTCTGACATCCACTCATTGTGTGACCCACACCCTCACTTTCATTATAAAATGTAGGAGTGTGACCAAATGATTGTTCTCTTAGTCCATGTAACGAAATGCTATAAACTGAGTTGAGTAGTGTAGTATACAAACATACACATGTATTTCTCACAGTTCTAAGGCAGGTTCCATGTCTGGGAACCACTTGCTTTTCTGGCTCGTATGCTCCTTTTTCTTTCTTGCTGTGTCTTCACATGGTGGAAAGGGTGAAGGGTCTTCCAGGCCCCTTAGGGTGCTAATCCTATTCATGAAGGTCTGCCCATGTGACAACCCCCTCCCAAAGATCCCCACATGTGAACATCACCATCTTAAAGACAAAGCTTTCAACAAAAGGCATAGATGTTCACATTATAGCAGCTCCATTTTTTTCTGCTTGTCCAGTTCTAGTCTACTTTTAAACTACAACTACATTTGACACTTGGACCATCTTGCTTCTAATCTTTTTACTTCCAACTGTATTCAAATCACTTCCCTTGTTACTTTTCTCTAAAATGGAGAATAATAATAATATATATGCATCAGTTGTTTTGCCAAAAAAAAAAAAAAAAAAAACCCAACCAGTATTGCTGTCTTTCTTAATCAGAGAACTTTAGACCAGGTGTTATAAACCAACTAAGATATCAGTTTAAAAGCTAAACTTTATTCTTTAGAACAGTGTTTGGTTCACAACAACATTGAACAAAAATTTGAGAAACTTCCAAAATACCTCCTGGTCCACAGGGCCTACTCAGTTTCCTATAATTGTCACCTCCCACAGTGGCACATTTTTGGCAGTCAGTGACCCTATGCTGATATGTCATTGGGAACTAGCATTCCTAGCTGGCAGTAGGCCCCCTTTTGGTAGTGCACATGCTATAGGGTCAAACAGGATACACCCACAATTACAATGTGACCTCACAGCCCTCAGAAGTTTTCTGTGCTCTGCTTGTCTGCTTTGCTCTTCCCAGTTCTTGCAACCATGGATCTTTGCCAAAGTGTCTTAGCATTGGAGTCAAGTCGTGATAGTTGTGATAGCTTCCGGCTGGGTTCTTTTAGTTACTAACTGCATTGAAGGTTCCTCTGTGTTGCTTGCTCAATGCCTAGCTCAGGCACTCCTCTTCTTTGACTGCTGAGTAACATCTCCTTGTCTACACTCTGTCAGTTCCCTAAAAGTGGACATGTTACCTTCAAACTTGGTGAACTATGAAGATAATTGTTATTAAAAAATAGAATTTATATCTAAATTAGAATAGCAGTGTAGGTAGAGCATATATCAGACTGTGGAATTGCCCTGTTATAATAGTCAGAAAGAATTCATTTGCTCATTTGACAAGGCTTTATGGGGATTTGGCTGGCTTTAAGTAGATATCCAGTTTGAAAGCTGTCTGCTATCTGTCCTCACAATAAGCAGGCTTGTAGATGGGCAGTCTGACTGTAAGTAAATGTTTGGAGCTGTGTGTAGTTCCTCTTTTCAGAGGCTTCCCCCTCTCTGTCTACAGGCTCTCTGTACCAGTGTTATTAGTGTTTTGTTAGTGTATTTGGGACTTCTCTTGGCTTCCAGGTCCTGCAGACTGTTTTCTTATGTCTTCTTCAAATTCTGGGCACGGTCCTTTAAGCCAGCACATGAGGGTACACTGTTTCCTCCCAGGATGGAACACACCTCTTCCATGTGATGCCCATATTTTCTCTGGTACAAAGAGTTCCTGAGGAGGCTTGTTTTAAACTAGCTCTCTGTAGTTACTATAATGTATGTGTGAAGCCCCCTGGGCTTCTATAATCTCACATGAAGTGCATAGAGTTGTAAGTGTCCATGTGAAAGTTAGGTTGGCTGCCAACCTTAGAGTGAGAACCATGTTTCCTACTTGAACTTAAAGCAGAACCCACATTAAACCAATTCACAGACCCAGAAGGCTTGCCAGTGACAGCCAAGAACGATACACAGGTGTGCTGTCCAGGCCAGTCTCAGCAGTTTTCGGATCTCTTTTCACCTAAGATTGAAAAACCAGCATACAAACAACCCCGTGCCTAAAATGTAATGTCCCTTGTCAGGTATGTTATTCTCTCCAGAGCATGATCTGCTCTTCCTTACCATTGGGAATAGTAATATGACGTGGTGAGGTGGGAGCAGCATGGCTCAGCAAGGCTGTGTTCCCCAAGCCTAATGACTTTGAGTTCCATCTGTGGAGCTCACTGGACGGAAGGGGAGAGCTGGCTCCTCAAAGTTGTTCTCTGATTTCCACATGCATGCTATGGTATGTACCTCACATACACATGGAGTAAATAAACATGTCATTTTTTCTTTAAAGGTAGGTCTGGTAGCATACCTGTAATCCCAGCACTAAGAAGGTAGAGGCCATTGTGTCAAGAATTCAGAATTATCCTTGGTTAAACTCAAGATCAGCATGAACAGTGTGATGCCAGGCCATAAACAAACAATAAATGCATAAAGGGACAATATCTACTTACGGGGATGTTCTAGGAAGAAAGCCAGGAGACCGAAAGACAGTCACAGACAGATGTGTGGACAGTGTTCTGCCTTTGAACATGTTCACCTTAAAGTGCCTGTCTATCCAAAATAACATTGCTATAGACTTGTCGCTATTATTTATGAGAAATTCTTAGAAACCGCCATTTTTTAATTCTGTATTTAAAAGACAGGGAGTTTGCTATGTCATCCTGGCTGACCTGGTATTCACTGTGTAGCTCAGCATGTCTTTCCTCAGCCTTCTAAATGATGTGACTTTATAGTGCTACTGTGGTATTTTGTAAAACAATCTTTAAATTTAGTGTTTTGAGTTTGAGTCCTTTTAAAAACTAAAATATGCTATTTTCTTAAAGGTATTTGATTTCTTTTGACAGGTTTTATTTTTCTTTTTTAACAGAAAGATTGCCTTTTGCACCTAATTTCTTCCACTGCTTAGATGACTTTTGAAGGCTGTTACACTAGTTTGCCATGATTTTGTCCAGGAGATACCATGTCTTTGAAGTATTTGGGTGTAATATTAAGACTAATCTCTCTTAGATTTTGTTGATCTCTGTATTCAGGCTCTGGTTTGGCCTTGTCATTGCGCAGATGGCTGATGTGAGTTCTAGAGCCATTCTGCTCTAGAATGCATACACACTCAAGGCCAAACCTCCTTTTAGAGAGTTTTTATTTTTAGCTGTAATTGATATGACACTTACCAAGTGCTAGATGCTATGCTAACTGCTTTATATAATTGAGAAACAGGCGTGAAGTCCCACAGTTACAGATAAGAAAACCAAGGCGAGGACCTGGCCTCTCATTCACTGCAGTCAGAGTTCTTAAGCATAGGCAGGTCAGTGTGGAGAGAGTGCATGTAGAGGGCCAAGGGTATAATTAGAGCTGTGCAGGGCCTGGGTGCAGAATAAGTTTTGTGTAGTAATTACCTGCTTTCTAGAGCAAGGTTTCTCCGAGTAATTTATCCAGTTCCATATCCAGGAAAGGCTTGAACCACCATTTTGAATCTTGGCTTTGCTTAATTCTCACTAGGATTCAGTGCCCATTTATGGAGCTAGGCTACTCAAGACTAAATATGTTAACCACATTTTTGATAGTCCTCAATATATAACATGAACTTGTAGAAAGAATAAATTTAAAAATATATTATTTCCACCTTTCTTTAATTTTTTCAAACCTTATTTTTAGTGATGGTTCTTAAATGCTTTAACCTTCCTTGTAGCCTACCACCCGCCAGAGGTAGTGGGAAAGAAAGGATATGTGGGAAGTGGACCTGTTTAGAAACATTCTTTGGAGCAACTCCCATCTGTGTTGCCTGGAGATCGGTGGTTCAGTTCACAGGTTAGCAGGCCGCTTGATCCGCTCACAAACACTTCATGGAAACACCAGCAACCCAGTTTGGTAGAGTTGGGTTAGCAACAGCGGTGACACGACCTACCAGAGAGAGCCAGGCTTTAGCCTTGGCACGAGTCAGCAGCAAGGAAGATGCCAGGGGAAGTTCTCTGCTGTGCCCCTCTCAGGGATTCGAAAATTAGCAAAGTCGTGAGACTCACAAGCATCTTGCAGCTAGCTCTAGAAGCAAGCCTTGGAGAGCAACTATGCAGTGTAAGGTGGACCAATACATGGGTGTTGTTTAGCAAAGAATCTTTCATCACATGTCCTTTCACGTGATTGCTTTAGCAGAACATCCTCTCTCCTCTGTCTGCTTCAGTAAAGTGTTCCTTCACTAGTCTGCCTTAGTCTTTCACCTGTGTCCACTTCAGGAAAACACGCCCTCTCCTCCACGTGTTTATCCCAGCAAACTACCATCTAACACAATTGACTCTTAAGTTTCCACTTCACCCACTCCACCCTCCCTTTTTGATGGGGGCTTCACTAATACCAGGGCTGGATTTGAGCTCCTGTGCAAAGGCTGTAAGCATGTGTTCTTCCTCCTGCATTAAGTTAATTTTCTACAGTAGAGAATTATATTCCTGAGGGATGGATTTCAGAGGAGGGTATGGTATTAAAGCTCTTGTCCTTCTGTCATTTTTTTTCTGTTGTCTTTCCCAGAACAGATAAATACTATTTTCTTTAGAGATATTTTATACATTTATAAGCAAATAAATATATGTGTAAATCTTTTCTCTTTTTGTGCCAATTGTATGTATGTGTATATATATATACATACATACATATATATATATATATATATATATATATATACACACACACACATATACATACATACACACACGTACATACATATAGAGTGTTAGCTGTCTTGCTTTTAATTTCGAAATTATCCTGTATTAGTATGTAAGGAATATGATCACATTTATTAAGCAAAAGCTGTGGTTTACCATCTTCTAGATAGCTTAATTTTAACTGGCTGTTAATAT
Organism: Mus musculus; assembly: GCF_000001635.26. Lineage (NCBI taxonomy): Eukaryota > Metazoa > Chordata > Mammalia > Rodentia > Muridae > Mus > Mus musculus. Next base: position 64,879,441 of record NC_000080.6, on the reverse strand, counting down.
TTACTACTTTGATGATTTTGCCTACCTTTTCAGTACAGTAAATGTTAACTAAACACTTATTTGATACATTGACTACAATGTCCATGTATCACAAAGATAAGGTTTCTACTTAGACACACACACACACACACACACACACACACACACACACACACACACGGGAGTAAATCATCAGATCCTTAATGCATGCTAGACAAGTGCTGTCCCAGAGTTATGGCAGTTCCAGTCTATAATTGATTGACTTTATTCTTTAAAATACAGCTCTTGTATTAGTAATATTTTCTTTTTTAAGTCCTCTAGTTTTAACCATGTAATTTATCCTACAGAAATGCTTTCTTATATCTTGAAGGATAATGGTATAATAATGTTTATTGTATGTGACATGGTAGCATAAAGCTGTGCATAACCTGTGTCCATCAGATGGAAGCTGTTAGGTAAATTATGACTCATTTGCATTATGTGTTACTGTCAGTCCAGAAACGAATAAGGCAACTCTGTTGTAAGCAGAGTGAGTAAGAGAGTTAGCTGGAGGGTATGGATACAAAATGACTTAATTCTTTTTCTTTTTTAATTTATATGACATGCATGAGTTCTGTGTTTTAGAACATAAAGCCCAGGCCCAATTTAATAAATATACGCACCATTACAAGTTTAAAAGAGTATGTCGTAGCACGAGTCAGTCTAAATCTCAGCTCTTTATGTACTGCCTGGTACCAGAATCACTGTGGTGGTTTGCATATGTGCGGCCCAGGAAGTGGCACTATTAGAAGGTGTGGCCCTGTTTGAGTAGGTGTGTCACTGTGGGTGTGGGCTTTAAGACCCTCATCCTAGCTGCCTGGAAGTTAGTGTTCTGCTAGCAGCCTTCAGATGAAGATGTAAAACTCTCAGTTCTGCCTGCACCATGCCTGCCTGGATGCTGCCATGCTCCCACCTTGATGATCATGGACTGAACCTCTGAACCTGTAAGCCAGCCCCAATTAAATGTTGTCCTTTATGATTCTTGCCTTGGTTATCGTGACTGTTCACAGCAGTAAGACGCTAACTAAGACAGTCGCAGTAAGATTTGTGTGGTTTGGGACAGTTGATACTGGCTTGGACGGATGCTCTGTTGCTGGTTTCTTGTGTATTGTTGTAGACTGGTACAGAATGTTGCCTTAGTTGACTTTCATTATTGAGTGAATTCTATTCTCCCAACTTAAATCCCACTTAGTTGTGGTATAATTTTTTTTAATATGTGGTTGGATTCAGTTTTCTGGTAATTTATTGAGGATTTTTACATATGCATTCATATGGGATATCAGGCCACGGTCCTCTTTGCTCTCAGTACCTTCATCTGGTCTGGTTATGGGCAGCACCGCTTTCATGGCTTGAGTTGGAAATAGTTGGTAATTTAGGTTTTTTCTCCTAGACTTTTGTTCACTTCACCTTGATTACAGATTTGGTTGAGATACCACTGTTCACAAGATTTCCTCATGGCCCTTTTTATGTCTGCAGAGATGAGCCCCAGCCTCACCAGTGAGTTCTTTTTCTTTTGGCTTGTGTGTCTAGCTGAAGGCGTACTTGCACCTGCAAGCTTCTGTCAAAGCACTGCCTTGGCCTCTCCATTGTGAAAGTTTATGATATGGCTTTTTTCTTACATCTCAAAGTTATTTTATAATTTCTTCCTTGGCTCATTGGCTAGGAAAGTATTGTTTAATTTCTCTGTGTTGTTGGGTTTCCCAGGGTTTTTCTCTGCTGTTTTCTTTTTCTCATTTAACTCAGTAGCTTCTACATTTTAGGCATGCACTCCACCACTGCTGCCTCCAGATGCCACTGATCCCATAGCAACTGGAGAAATAATCTGTTTATTCCTTCTGGAAATAGTGTCACCTTTTCTGGAGAGTGTTCCATGTACACTTCTCTGTAGTTTGAGGACTGAGGGACATGTCATTCTCTAAAGTAGAGTAAATGTCACCTTGGTAAACATGAGAGTGACACGTTTTCTGCATGTGCTGGGTAGAACGTTTGCTCGGCTTTGCTTCCTGTGCATGTGTTGTTTCCTTACTGTTCTCTAACTATTTTATTTCTGGAAAGTGGGGTACCTACAAGTGGTGTGTTAGTTTTATGAGTTTCTCCCTTCAGTTCTCATTAGGTTTTTGTTGCATGGAGTTTCCCCTCCCATAATTCCTCCCATTCCCCTGGACCTTCCCTTTCCCCCAAATCCACCCGCACACCCATCTCCCTAGAAAAAAGCAAGCCTCTGAGGGACATCAGCTGAACACAGCACAACAAGATATAGTAAGACCAGGCACAAACCAAGGTGGCAAGGCAACCCAGTAGGAGAAAAAGGGTTCTACGATCAGGCAAAATAGTCAGAGCTATCCCCCACTCTCATTGTCAGGAGTCCACCCTCAAAAACACCAAGCCAACCACCATAACCTAGATGGAGAAGACTTCATGTAGACCCATGCTGGTTCCACAATTGCCAATTCTGTCTCTATGAGCCCTGCTTAGTTCATTCTTTTGGGTTATCCTCTCCTGTGCTCTTGACCCCACTGGCTCTCACTGTGACTTCCCTTAAGCTCTCACTGTGACTTCCCTTAAGCTCTAAGAGGAGTGACCTAATGAAGACCTCCAACCTGGGCTGTCTCTTCACCTAATATCTAGCTGTGAATCTCTGTGGACGGCCCTTCAGCTGATGATGAGTGGACTTGGCACCAGTCTATGAGTATAGCAGACCATCATTAGGGATCATTTCATAGACAACCCCATACCCGCACTGCATTTGGTTCTACTCAGGTCTCTGGGTTATGCAACTTTTGGTTGCTGGTTATCCAGGCAGTGTCAGGCTTGGGCTCCCTCTTGTGGCATGGGCCTCAAATTAGACCAGTCATTGGTTAGACACTCCTACATGTTCTGCTCCATCACTGCCCTAGCACATTTTGTGAACAGGACAGATTGTAGGTCGAAGGTTTTGTGGCTAGGTTGGTATCCTAGTCCCACCACTGGAAGCCTTGCCTGCTTATAAACGATGTTCAGGCTCTATGTCCTCCATTAGTAGGAGTCCTTGTCAGGGACCACCTTGTATATTACAGAGGGTTTCAATTGCACTAGGTTTCTACATTACCCTGCAAATGCCTTCCTTTTCCAGTTTTCTCTCCCATGCTCTCTTCCTTTACCCTCACACTTGATCCTTCCTATTTCCATTCTGGCTTTCCCCTAGTCCACCTGCAAAATCTATTCTATTTCCTCTTCTCAGGAGATCCATGTTTACCCCCTTGAGCCTTCCCTGTTACTTAGCCTCTCTGGGTCTGTAGATTGTAGCATGATTATCCATTATTTACCAGCTAATATCCTCTTATAAATAAGCACAAACCATGTTTGTCTTTCTGGATCTGAGTTACCTCACTCAGGATAATTTCTTCTAATTCCATCCATTTGCCTGTAAATTTCATGTTGTCATTTCTTTTTAACTGATGAGTAATATTTTTACATTTTCTTCATTAGTTCTTCAGTTTAGGGACATCTATGCTGTTTCTAATTTTTGGCTATTATAAATAAACCCACTGTGAACATAGTTGAGCAAATGTCCTTGTGGTATGATGGAGCATCCTTTGGGTAACTGCCCAAAAGTAGCATAGCTGGATCTTGAAATAGATTGATTCTCATTTTCTGGAGGAACTGGCACATTGATTTCCATAGTGGCTTTACAAATTTGCACTTCACCAGCAATGGAGGAGTGTTCCCCTTGCTCCACATCCTCACCAGCATGAGCTGTCACGTGTGTTATTGATCTTAGACATTCTGACAGGTGTAAGATGGAATCTCAAAGTAGTTTTGATTTGCATTTTCCTGATGGCTAAGGATGTTGAACATTTCTTTTAAGCAGTTTCAGCCATTCACAATTCCTTTATTGAGAATTCTTTGTTAAGTCCTGTACCCTATTTTTTAATTGGATTATTTTGTTAGTTGATGTCTAGTTCCCAGAGTTCTTTTTGGTTAGTTTTGTTTTGTTCTTCAGACAGGGTTTTTCTGTGTAGTCCTGACTATCCTGGAACTCAAGTAGCAGGCCAGGCTGGCTTCAAACTCAACTGTTTGTGCCTCCACAGTGCTAGGATAAAAAATATGTGCCACCACGGCCAGCTGAGTTATTTATAATTTTGTATATTAGCCTTCTATCAGATGTGGATGGTGAAAATCTTTTCCCTTTCTGTAGGCTGCCATTTTGCCCTATTGATGGTGTCATTTGTCTTACACAAGCTTTTCAGTTTCATGAGGTCCCATTTATTAATTGTTGATCTTCATGCCTGTTTTATTGGTGTTCTGTTTAAGAAGTTGTCTCCTGTGCCAGTGTGTTCAAAACTATTATTTCCCACTTTTCTCTTGTATTGGCTCAGTGTGTCTAGTGTTATATTGAGGTCTTTGATCCACTTGGACTTGAATTTTGAGCAGTGTGATAAATATGGTTCTATTTGCATTCTTATACAGTCAACATCCAGCTATACCAGCACTGTTTGTTGAAGATGTTTTCTTTTTTCCATTTTGTATTTCTGGCTTTTTTTTTTAAATTAAAAATCAGGTGTCCATAGGTATGTGGGTTTATTACTGGGTCTTCTATTCAAGTCCATTGGTCAATGTGTCTGTTTTTATGCCAATACCATTTGGTTTTTATTACTATGTCTCTGTAATAACGGCTTGAAATGAATATAACCAGAAGTTCTTTTATTGTTGAGGATTGTTTTAATCCTTGGCTTTTTGTTTTTCCTTATGAAGATGAGAATTGTCCTTTCAAAGTCTATAAAGAAGTGTGATGGAATTTAGATGCTTATGTTTAATCTGTTGATTGCTTTTAGTAGGATGTCCATTTTTATTATGTTAATTCTACTCATCTATGAGCATGGGAGATTTTTCCATCTTCTGATATCTTCCTCAATTTTTTTCTTCAGAGGCTTGTAAGTTTTTATCATACAAGTCTTTCACTTGATTGATTAGGAGTTACCCCAAGGTATTTTATATTACTTGTAGCTATTGTAAAGGGTGTTGTTTCCTTGATTTCTTTCTCAGTCCATTTGTATATAGGAAGGCTACTGATTTGTCTGCTTGTTTATTTAATCTGAAACCACTGTACTGAAGGTGTTTATCAGCTGTAGGAGTTCCCTGGTAGAATTATTTGGGTCTTTTATTACATACTATCATATCATCTGCAAATAACAATACCTTGATTTCTTCCTTTCTGATTTATATTCTTTGACCCCCTCTGGTTGTTTTATTGCTCTCACTGGAACTTCAAGTATTTATATTGAATAAATATGGAGAGAGTAGACAGGCTTGTCCCTATTTTAGTTGAATTTCTTTTAGTTTCTCTCCATTTTATTTGATATTGTCTATGTGCTTGCTGTAATTCCCTTTTTATATGTACCTTGTATTCCTTAGCTCTCCAAGACTTTTATCCTGAATGGGTATTGAATTTTGTCAAAGGTTTTTTTTCAACATCTACTGAGATGGTCACGTGTTTTTGGTTTCTTTCTTTCTTTCTTTCTTTCTTTCTTTCTTTCTTTCTTCCTTCCTTTCTTTCTTTCTGTTTGTTTCTATAGTAAGTTACAATGACTGATTTTTTCTTATATTGAACCATCTCTGACTCTCTGGGATGAAGTCTGATTGGTCATGTAGATAATCTTTTTTCTGTATTCTTAGATTCAATTTGAGAGTATTTTACTGAATTCTTTTTGTTGTTGTTATTGTTGGTTGGAGTTTGTGTGTGTGTGTTGAGAGTATTTTACTGAGTTCTTTTTGTTGTTGGTTTGGAGTTTGTGTGTGTATGTGTGTGTGGTTGTTGTTTACATCTGTGTTCATAAGGGAAATCGGTCTGTAATTCTCTTTCTTAGTTGAATCTTTATGTGGTTTGGGTGTCAGGGTCACTATGACCTCATAAAATGAATTTATCATTGTTCCTTCCATTTCTATTGTGAAATAATTTAAGGAGTATTGTCCCTATTTTGGAAGTCTGTAGAATTCTGTGCCAAAACTGTCCTGCACTGAGCTTTTTTTTGATTGGGAGACTTGTAATTGCTGCTTCTATTTCCTTAGGGGTTATAGGTCTTTTAAGTTGTTTATATGATCTTAACTTTGGCAAGTGGTATCAAGAGAATTATCCATTTCTTTTAGATTTTTTAATTTTGTAGAGTATAGGTTTTTAAAGCATGACTTTGTAATTCCTTGGATTTCTTTGGTGTCTGTTGATATGTTCTACTTTCTGTTTCTGATTTTGTTAATTTGGATATTCTCTTCATGCATTTTAATTAGTTTAGATACTGAACAGTTTGTCTATCTTGTTGATTTTCACAAAACAAAACAAAAACCAACTCATTGATTCTTTGTATTGTTCTCTGTTTCTATTGTATTGATTTCAAGCCCTCGGTTTGATAATTTCCTTCTGCCTACTCCTCTTGTGTTTGTTTGTTTGTTTGTTTGTTTTTGTTGTAGAGCTGTCAGGTGTGCTGTTAGATTGTTAATATGAGATTTCTCTAATTTCTCTATGACGGCACTTTGTGCTATGAACTTAACCTCTTAGCGTCACTTTCATTGTGTCCCATAAGTTTGAGTATTTTCTGTAGTCATTTTCATTGAATTCTAGAAAGTCTTTAATTTGTTTTTTATTTTTTTATTTCAATCTTGACTCAGTTTTCATTTGTAAGGGTCCAAAAATCACTGAAGCAAGACCCCAGACTCAGATAGTATTCAAAAACAAAGAGCAGTTATTCTGCAGAAACATCTAGCATGCAAGAGTCACCATTGTTCAGAATGGCAACCCAGATAGAGACATTCGAGTCCTTTTATAACAGGACTGCTTAATTGCTTCTGAGATAACAGCAGACTTCTAAAACTTAGGGCACATTCCAAGGGGTTACAGAAGCCATTAATCGGAGGTCATAAAGAAGACATAAACCACAGAACCCCAGGTGCAAAAACAGGAGATAAGATATTGACTGGGTTTATTTAAACAAGACTTCAAAGATGGCTTAGTTTTAGTCTTAAACTTTCCATGACCCTGCAAGTTAGTAACAAATGGTGAAAGTTAAGATAATTGTTCCTAGTATATGCAAGTAGACATTCTCTGTTACAACAGAGAATAATAAGAAATTCTCTTATTCAGTTTATGACTGAATTTATGTGCAGACTCACAGTGAGCTTTTTACCATGTGAACATCTGCTCTGAGAGTCCTATAAGAACTGAGAACAAAAGGCAGAGAAAAGTCCCCCTCTCCTTTCCTCCCTGACACCAAAATTCCCAAGCCCCAAAATTCCTGTAGGCTGCTTTCTCTAACTTCCCCACTGTGTCACTTTGAGGTGCCAAGGAGAGGCTGCACCTTCCAGCCTTAAAGTGACTTAGTCAGATGGATTAGCTGAGAGAGCAAGTACCTTACTTTGCAAGTGGCTTGTGGCCTAATTTCTGGGTGGAGATAAATGGAATATGAAAAATGAACTTCTCACATTCAGTAGAGAGTTGTTCAGTTTCCATGAGTTTGTAATCTTTCTGTAGTTTCTGTTATTGTTGTTGTTGTTGTTGTTGAAAAAGTCTAATATGTGCAGGGGGTATTTCGGGATTTCTGTATTGTTGAGGCTTGCTTTGTGGCCCAGTATATGGTCACTTTTGGAGAATGTTCTGTGAGGTACGGAGATAAATGTATATTAATTTGTATTTGGGTGAAATGTTCTGTAGATATCTGATAGGTCCATTTGGCTTATAATGTCTCTTAGCTCCAGTATTTCTCTGTTTAGTTTTTATCTAGATGGCTTGTCTGTTGATGAGACAGAGTGTTGAAGTCTTCCACTATCAGTTTAGGAGGGTCAGTGTGTGATTTAGGGCTTAGTAATGTTTCTTTTACATTTGAGGATGCCCTTGCATTTGGGGTGTAGATGTTAAGAACTGAAACATCTTCGTGTATTTTTCCTTTGGTAAGTATGAAGTATTCTTCCCTGTCTCTCTTGACTGGTTTGAAATCTCTATTTTGTTAAATATTGGAACGGCAGCACCAACTTGCCTTGTAGGTCCATTTGCTTGGAAAGTCTTTTTCCAACCCTTTACTCTGAGGTAATGTCATCATTGATGTTAAGGTGTATTTCTTGTATGCAGTAGAAGGATGGGTTCTTTTTCTCATCCGTTTTTGCTATTCTGTGTGTGTATGTGTGTATGTGTGTGTGTGTGTGTGTGTGTGTGTGTGTGTGTGTTTTAATTTGGGGAATTGAGTCCATTGATATTGAAAATATAAATATCTAGTAATTATTAACTTCTATTATTTTTGTTGGTGTGTGTGCGCACACCACACACACATACACACACACACATACACACTGGTTTTGGTCATGTGAGATCATTTCCTGTGTTTTCATAGGTGTAGTTAACCTCCTTGGGTTAGAGTTTTCCTTCTAGTACATTCTGTAGGTCTGACTTTGTAAATAGATATTGTTTAAATTTGATTTTATTATGGAATATATTGTTTTCTCCATCTATGGTAATAAAAAGTTTTGCTAGGTCTAGGCTGCATCTGTGGTCTCTTAGAGTCTGTAGGACATCTGTCTAGGCCCTGCTGGCTTTTGGAGTCTCCATGGAGAGACTGGTTGTAATTCTAATAGGTCTGCTTTTATATATTACTTGTTCCTTTTTCCTTTCAGCTTTTAGTATTTTTTCTTTGTTCAGTATAATTAGTGTTTTGATTATTATATGGCGAGGGGACTTTCTTTTCAAGTCCAGTCTATTTTGTGTTCTGTATGCTTCTTCTATCTTTATAGGCATTTCCTGCCTCAGGTTAAATATTTTTTCTACTATGATTTTGTTAAAAATATCTTCTGGGGCTTTAAGCTGGAATTCTTCTCCTTCCTCTATTTCTATTTTTCTTAGATTTGGTCTTTTCATAGTGTCCCAGATTTCCTGGATGTTTTGTGTCGGGAATTTTTCAGACTTAACATTTTTATTGTCCAGTATATGTATTTCATCTATCATATCTTCAGTGCCTAAGATTTGGGCCTCCACTTCTTTTGCTTCTGTAGTTCCTGTTCACTTACTAGATTTTTCATTGCCAGAATTCCCTCAATTTGTGTTTTCGTTATTCTGTTTCCGTTTTCAGGAACTGTTTTGTTTTCTTCAAGTGTTCTCCCCACCCTGCTTGGCCTTCTTCCTCCATTTTTTTTTGTTTGTCTTTTCCTGGATTTTTAAAGGAGTTTCTTCATTTCCTCTTTGAGGACTTCTATCTTCCTCATAACCTTGGTTTTAAAGTCCTCTCTTGTGCTTCAGCTGTGTTGGGATACTCAGAGCTCACTACGCAGGATCCTTGGGCTATGGTGGGAGGTACTTACTGGCTGTTGCGGATTGTGTTATGAACAATGCCTCCAGGCATTGGGTTTGAGGAGGAGATTATAGGTCCAGGGGCTGGTTTCTGAGATTGTCTTTACTGGATGGTATTTTGTTCCTTGGTTTGTTTCCCTCTGGTCTGGTGGCCAGTGTGGCCTGTGTGGCCTGTGGTTGAGCAGGTGTCTCTGCCCAAGTTGGGGGCTGGGACACCAGGATGGAAAGAAGTGGGGGTTGGGGATATATATGGGTGGACCCACGGGAGGGCAGCTTACCTGGAGTTCTGGTGGCCAGTGTGGACTCTGGGTGAGGAGGCCTTGAATATATAGGGTTTTTTTTTTTTTTTTTAAATCTGTTCTGTCAGCTTCTGTCTTCTTTTGTAGTGTTTAATTCATTAAGCTTTAATGTGATTAGGGTAAGCATGATTTATATCTTGTGCCTTTTTAGTTTTTTTTTTTTTTTTTTCCGAGACAGGGTTTCTCTGTGTAGCCCCGGCTATCCTGGAACTCACTCTGTCGACCAGGCTGGCCTTGAACTCAGAAATTCGCCTGCCTCTGCCTCCCAAGTACTGGGATTAAAGGCGTGTGCCACCACACCCAGCCCACCATTTTAGTTTTTATTGCTTCCTCCTTTTGTTAAGTGGATACTTTCTAGTATACAAATTTAAACCCCTTGTTATTTGTTATTATAGTTTGAGTTGTTCTTTTGACAGTTGTACTAAGGATTACTCTTAACATGTTAATGTATAATAATTTAGCCCAGATTAATATCAACTTAATTTCAAAACAACTTTGCTCTTACATATAGCTTCATTTTTTCATGTTTTGTGATATTGTTGTCATACACATTGCATACTAATTAATACATGTGTTCATTAACATACAATATGTAATTATATGTTACACTTGCCTTTTCAACAGAATAGTACCAGGTACTTAGAGACTAAAAACATACCATTGTCTTTTCTATTTATGTATGTGGCTTCTTTCTTCTGTGTTGGTCTGCTGTCACTTGCTCCACCACAGCAGCAGCAGGAGGGGATGACAGCAAAGCTGCTCACCTCCCAGAGCCAGGAAGCAGGGAGACCAGAGGGGATGTAGACATTCCAGTGTGCCCCAGTCTTCCAAGCAGGCCTGACCTCTCAGAAGCCATCAGTTATGGGTGTTTTGAGATGCATCCCATAACACCCCTCCTTTTCTGTCTTCAGTGTATTCAAGCTCCTGTCTTCTGCGCTTTCATTATACCCTAGGAAGTCCTTATTTCAGAGACTCCCTGTGGCACTGCCTTGCATTCCTCAGGCAGTGTTCTAAGTATCCTTCCCATGGCTTCTCAGAGGAACCTACTCTCAGCCCTAGTGAGCACACCTTGTACATAATCCTTCTTTTCCCTCTCTTACTTTTACTTCTTATCTTTGATTTTAAAGCATTTTTATTACAGTTTTGCTTATTTTGCATGCATGGGTGGAGGCACATGTATGCTGTAGCTTATGAGTGGAGATCAGAAGGCATCTTGTGGGAATTGGTCTCTCCTTCCACCATATCTGTTGAACTTAGGCTCTCTGACTTGGTGGCACCTCTATGTGCTATTGCTTTATGGTACTTGTAGGTGTGAAATTTTGAGTTAACATACATGATGATCACTAGGCACCTTAAAAATGTTAAGATTTTTTCATCAAAATTCCCGTGATTTTAGCCATTATTTTCTCAAAATCTTCTTTATTTACGTTGGTGTGTCCTAAGAGTCTCACCTGTATTTGGCATGTGTGGTGGTATCCCATGTGTTTATGAAGCTTTGCTTTGTAGTACTCCTTCTTGTCTTCTGTTCCCATAAGTCATCTCAGCTGACCTTTGCAATGCGGTGATGAATGCTTCTGCGACTTCTTATTTGCTATGGAACCCTACCAGCAAACTTTTCGTTTCATTTATACTTTTGTACTCCAAAATTTCTGTCTAGTTCTTCCATATAATTGTCTCTGTTGATAGTTTTTATAGGATAAGCCATTTTTCTCATCCTTTTCTGTAGCTTTTTAGACGGTTCCTATGTTGAGTAAGTCTGCTATCCCAGTTACTGTAAGGACACATCTTCCTGTGGTTGTATTGTGTTTGTTATGGTGTGTTGTTTGGCTGTTTGATCGATTGCAGGCAGTGTCTCGCTCTGTAGCCTCAGCTGGCTTTGAACGCTTGCTACTCTTTCTCCCTCAGCCTCCTGAGGATTCGGGCCTGAGTCACCATGACTAGCTTCCAGGCCAATTTTGATTGATTCTTCTTTTTAAAGACATATTTACTAATAGTGTGTGTGTGTGTGGGGGGGGGTGATGATGTGATGTGCACCCTCATGGAGGCCTGTTGTTGGATCCCTGGAACTGGAGTTCCAGGTGATCGAGAGCTGCCGTGTAGGTGCTGCATGGTGAGCCCTTGATAGTTTGCACAGCCTTGAAAAGGGTGACTTTGAGAGCATACTTGTCAGTGCCTTTATAGAAGTTGTCTTGCTTTCCTTTCACAGAGGCATGCCATCGGTAGAGATTCTTGCTGTGCCCTTCCCACTCACTTTACTGCAGCTGCACAGATCCTGAAGGAACAGTGACCCCAATTTATCTCTGTAAATGTATTGTCCTCCAAATATGTAACGGATACAGACCCTCAAGTGGATAAGGCCTGGCTAACCCAGCACCAGTCAACTTGAACTAGTAAGAAGAACTCCATGTGAGATAGTGCCAACAAGAATTAAGCTGAAAATGCAAAAATTATGTATAGACTGAAATCAGAACCAAGAAAGGGCAGGAAGAGAACTATATTTTGAGTCATACCATGATCACACACATGCACATTTTTCAAAACTCATTGTATACATATGAGAATAAACCTTTGTAGAATATACCTCAGTTTACAACAAATATATAGGGCTTCAAAGTCAGAAAATTGGGGAATGAGAAAATCTTGAATCCATTTAAACCTAGCCCTGAGTAAGTTGTGGTGGAGACTCTGGGTCAGGACCAAATGAAAGTGAAACTAAAAATCAGAAGTTAATGTGAAGATTACAGTAAAGACAGAGGTCCCAGAGCGAGTGAGTGTGTGTGGCTTCCTCATCTGTTGCTGCATAAAATTTTATCCCAGAATTTATTAGCATCTTGAAACATAAGCCTCTAGTATTCCAGACAATATACATCAGAAATGCAGAAGCAGCTTTGCCAGGTCAGTTAAGCTTTAGCTTAAAAACTAAATCTAACTCCCTCTTCCAGCCTCCATGGACATCAGGCACACACACGTGTGGACATACATCATTCATACACACAACAGAAAATGTAAAAAGAATAGTCAATAAAAAGTCACCGTGAAGCTGGTCCAATGACTCAGCTCTAACCCCAGCACTCAGGAGGCTGAGGGAGAAGGAGCAGCAAGCGTTCAAAGCCAGCTCAGGCTACAGAGTGAGACATGCCTGCCATGGAGCAAACAGCACAAGACAGAGCTAGAGGTCTCCTGAGGTTGCTGTCTCCTGGGTTAAGAGAGGAATTGGATGAACATTGTGCATGGTGGAGAAAGTCAGTCTCTTACTATGTGTATGCTCTTTAAAAGTTTATGTGTTACATGTATTGGGAAGGTCTTATGCATCCATACCAAACAAACAAGAATGATTCTAAGGTAATAAATAAGAAAGTGGTGGAAAAAAAGTATTTTCTTATGTGTGTTCAACATACTTGAATTTTTATAGAGAATATATAATTAGAATATAATTATAATGTGGCACTCAAAAGCACTAAAATAGGAAGCTTAAGTGTGGGAGACAAGCTTGAGGCACATAGTGACTTCCAGGCCAGCCAGGGCTATCTAGTGAGACTCTGGCTCAAATATAACAAAACATATCTAAACATAGCTCTGATTGAGGTAGAAAATTGCTAAAGGACTTTGAAAATTGCTGAACGTTCATAAGGATTTTGTATTTTGTAGTTCTGAGATGGCCTGTTGGGGCCATCAGAGTCGTTACGGTTGTTCAGGTAAAAGAGGCTGAACAGGGGAGTGATGACTAGAAGAAAGAGCTTTGGTAAAAATGCAAGCTTTAGGGGAGGGAGTGGGTGAGAGGTTAAGCTGAGCTAACTCCTATAGGAAGATGAGCAGATGAGGGGGGAGGATAATGGATTAGGCTTACTGTGTTGGTCTATGAGAAATTCTCATTAAAGTTGCCTAGCCAGTGGTTTCCAAGAACAGGCTGTGCCCTGAGAGTCTCTTGCATTTACATGACATTTTAAATCATTGTTGATAATTACGATGATCAAAGAAAGAGGCTTAAATATGGAATCCCAGTGGCCACTAATGAGTAGAAAGCTAACATAGCACCTGGAGCCAAAATGATCATGCTCTGGAGGGGCTGTGTCCCTCATTCCAAGGTGAAGAGCCAGTAGGTTGTGGCAGGAAACAAAACATGGAGAGGAATCCAGAGTCCAGTGTTGAGATTTAGAAGGCTGGGTTCTAGTTGAGAGCCCTCTAGTGGAGGAAGCGTGGTGTGTAAACTCCAGAGAGGAGTCAGTAAAGCTGACGTTCACAAGACATTATGGATGCCAGCTAAAGACTACCTCCAACCACTTTGGATATAAGGGGCTTACTTTCTCACTGGAAAGAAATTAAGCAGGGCTTAGTTTTAGTCGGTGTATGTAAATTATATGAAACTTTGCCTTTGCTTCTGCCCTACAAGAGGTAGAAAAGAGGTTTTTGAAGATCTGAAACTTTTCCCAAGAATTTCTTCCACAGCAGGGAAGAGACTATCTGGAATTTTCTCCCAAGGGAAGTAGCAGAGCTGGCAGACAGTGCAGAGAAGCTTCGAGGACCTGAATGTCAAGTCCCACAGAGCTCCCAGAGCAGCCGCGATTGTGGGTCAAGGACCCTAGAGGAAAGTCATTTCTGAGTGTGACATTTGCTGTTTATTCAACTGTTTTGCAATGCCTCTTCTGGAAATGGCTTGGTTAACTGGTTCATTTTCTGCATTTATTGTCCGAATCCAAGGTGAGTCAGGAAGACAGCCTGTATTGCCTGCTCCTCCCTTTGTTTCATTGCATTCATTATTATACAGAGAGAAATGTGTGTGACATTTTTAAGTCCGTCACATGCTTACCTCAGAGTAAAATTGCAGACAAAAAGCAGAAGTGGACTTCTTTTTATAAGTCTTCATTTACTTTAATTGCACTGTTTCTAAAAGAACGAACAGAAACTAAAATATTCAGTGTCAAAAGCCAGGCATTAAAACATTTATAGAAAGATTGAGAAAGTTTTAGTGGTAGAAATGTAGGGAAAATTTACATTTATAGTGTGCATCTGTAAGCTTTTGATATATTTAGATATAAATGTAATACAGGGCATATAAAGTTATATTCATAAAAGCATATACTTTATGTATCAAGGGCATCTTCCCATATTAACATATGTTAATTAAATATATAGTATTAAATATATATAATCTTTGAGTTTTAAAAAATTTGTGGGGACCTTTTTAAATATGTATAGTAGGTGACAACTCAATGACTTTCATAAAGTATAGATATCCACATTACCACCTTCCGTATCAGTAAAGAACATCACTGGCCACTACATAAACCATCATCCTTGACCTTTTTCCTGCATGGGTACCAGTATGCTGATTTACATCCTGATGTATAGTGTAGTGTATGGCTTTTGTATGTTTTTGGCTTTAGGGAAGCAGCGTTGTTTCTGTGAGGTCTGCCCATATACTGTACATATACTACTAGTTTATCCTCTTCCTGTTGCTATGGCAGTCTGCAGTAGAAGACACAGATACCATAATATATGCATTCTGCATTTGATGGCCATTTAAGTTTTGGAACCAGGGAATTCTCTGGGTAATGCTCATTTCTGAAGCTTCTTGTGCATGTCTTTTGAGTATGTGTGTGCTGGGTAATCACGCACTCCTGTGGTATGTATACCTCAAGTTCAGTGTTTATGGATCCTGTCCATTTGCTTCTGGAAATAGCCCTGCTATGTGTGAATTCCATGTTCTTGCTAATACTAAGTATTACTGAGTTATTGTTGTTAGATTAGTTTTGAGAGTTTTGTAGCTTTTAAAACATATTAAATTTAGTCAAGCTGTGGTGGCACACATCTTTAGTTCCAGTACTCAGGAGGCAGAGGCAGTTGGATCTCTGAGTTCAAGGCCAGCCTGGTCTACATCATAAGTTCCAAGAAAGCCAGGGTTACACAGAGAAACCTTTTCTCAAAAAATAAACAATATAACAAAACAAAGAAAACATTTAAAGCATGCCAGTTTCTGCTATGGGAATATGCTGTAACTTGATGTCCTCTGGATGGGCTTTGCTACCTGCAACACAGCATGTACAGCTCTCATGGCTGATGGGCACTGTGTTCTAACATGAGGGTGATTTAATATTGGAGAACGCTAACAGATCTCAGACATACTTTTTCTTAGTATATATTTTTAAACTTGTCTGTTTTTTTACCTATGTGGTAACAGAAGGAAAATTCAAATACAGTTTGACTTCATGGTGCTGAATGATCATTTCGTCATTCTTTTTTAAAATTAAAGCCGGGCGTGGTGGCGCACGCCTTTAATCCCAGCACTAGGGAGGCAGAGGCAGGCGGATTTCTGAGTTCGAGGCCAGCCTGGTCTACAGAGTGAGTTCCAGGACAGCCAGGGCTATACGGAGAAACCCTGTCTCAAAACCAAAAAATATAAAAATAAAATTAAATAAATAAATAAATAAATAAATAAAATTTATTTGTGAGATGACTCAGTGGGTAAAAGCACCTGACACCAAGCCTGACAACCTGTGTCCAGTTCCTGAAACTCAGGTTGTCCTGTGCGTGTGCACCTCCCCCCCCCCCATGTACGTTAAGAAGAAAAGTGAAAGTGTTTACTCAGAGAACTTTCTGTTGTCATCTTTCTTTTATCTCCTCCTGCCATGTTTTCTCTTGTCATCTTTTTGGTTTTTAAAGATTTATCTATTTATTTACTGTTAGTACACTGTAGCTGTCTTCAGACACGCCAGAAGAGGGCATCAAATCTCCTTACGGATGGTTGTGAGCCACCGTGTAGTTGCTGGGATTTGAACTCAGGACCTTCCAAAGAGCTGTCTGTGCTCTTCACTGCTGAGCCATCTCTCCAGCCCTCTTTTCATCTTCTAATAGGAGCTGCTAAGTATCTGGAACCCTGAAGCCTTGCGTTTAGTTAAAATGTGATAATGTCATGGTAGTTCTGCCTTCTGTTGAGCACAATCGCTTTACGCAACTGTTTGTACAGTGGTGTTTGGTAGTGTCCAGTTGCCACAGTGGGTGTCTTAATCCTTTGGAGCAGTGGTTCTCAACCTTCCTAGTGCTGCAACTCTTTAATACAGTTCCACATGCTGTGGTCACCCTCCCCACACACCGTAAAATTATTTTGTTGCTACTTCATAACTGTAACTTTGCTTCTGTTATGAATCATAATGTAAATATCTGATCTGCAGGATATCTGATATGTGACTTCCAAAGGGACAGGATTTCTTTGTGTAGCCCTGGCTGTCCCAGAACTCTCTCTAGATTAGGCAGGCTTCAAACTCAAGAGATCTGCCTGCTTCTGCCTCCTGAGAACTGGGATTAAAGGCGTGTTACCACCACTGCCTGGCGTGCTCTGGAGACTTTAAGATGTAATAAACTCTTTATCATAGTCAAATGATATTTTGGAAATGCCTTCTTTATTTTTTTTCCTGGTTTCTCTGCTTTTGCCAGTTGTATATTGGGATTTCAAGACTATACTGACAAGAATGAGCATGTGGTTTTCTAAGGGTTAGTATCGTCTTTTGACTTTCCTATGTGCAGATCATGCACATCCCTAAGTAACTGCTGACAAGAAACGATTGACCACAGCGCAGAGCTGCTACTGTGCACTTTGTTCTGTGTGGAAGGCAAAGTCAACTCCAGAAACTGTTCTTCGTTACTGGGCTTTCTTCAGAGGTCATGTTGCAACCTAAGTCTGCCAACTCTTGCTTCTCTCTACTAATGGAGATGAGTCTAAAATGCTTAAAAGAATTAGCAAGTAGCCAGAAACCGAATTGAAGACAGTGTTTTCAATGACCCCTCCTTTCCTAGCCCCTAAATCTTTTTATTAGTGTCATTAATGAGAAATAGAACTGCTGACTAGATTTTTCCCTCTCAAAGTGTCTGTTTCGGCATCTCATGTTTTCAAAGCAGCCGGAGCCTGTTGATCGTACAAGTAATGTTACTTGGGCTCTTCTCATTATTTCATGTTGATGGACTCAGCTTGCAGATTGATTTTAGAAGGCACTATAACATCTTTGTTGATAAAATGTCTGATTTCTCACAGGTCATTTTTACACATGTCAGTATGATCAGGCTAGTGTCAAGGAGCTTTCCAAGTTACAGCCTCTCCCACAGTCATGTAAATAATCACAGAGTAACTAACCCAGCAGAGCCTCTTTAACTTGACTATGATGTCAGTGCCCCATCAAGAGCTGTTTTTCTTTCTCTGTAGGAATCAGTCAGAGTCGAATCTCTCACTGGCTGCTGCAGCAGGGATCAGATCTGAGTGAGCAGAAGAAAAGGGCGTTCTACCGATGGTATCAACTTGAGAAGACAAACCCTGGTAAGTGTCCTTGTCACTTATTGTGCCGAAAGAGAAAAGCAAAGCTATGTCAGTGAGCCCATGTGCTAAGTTGTTCAGGAAACTGGCTTCATGCTTTACTATTTTCCTTCATGCAAGTAGGCAAGTGGGAAGCCTAAGCCCTGGTTGTAATTATGTTGAGGTTTCTGTTAGCAAGGGGCTCGCTCACTTCTTCTCAGCTGCCTTTTGGTTTCCAGGTTCGGTGATTTTCCTAGGCACCATATGGAAGAGTGGCCACGGCATCAGTGGCTGGCCCCTTTGTCTTCAACTGTAGGTGCACACATAAAAATTGTGCTTTTTTTTCCCATTTTTTCTTTTAGAAAACATTATGTTAATTGGTATGTATTTAATATTTTTATTGAGTTCAACCTGTACTGTTCCAATGATCTCTTCTAATGCTTTTGTGTTTTTAATGCTTGTGACTTGGGTAATAAGTATATTTTAGAATTTTAAGGTGAAGCCATTCACATAGCTTCTGGGAGCAGCATTAGATTAAAAAATAGATGAAATCTTAAGAGAAAAGATCACCAGTCTTGATGTCTGGAGTTGCCAAGAATAGGCATCATTTCTTCCAAAATACTTGTAACAAGTGATAGATCAAGAAAAATATGACGTGATGAGAGTGTCTGTCTCGGGCTGAACAGTGCACAGGTTATGATGTAGTGATCCTTGTTGGTATAACATTTATGTCTAGGTGCAGTGCACAAAGCCTGCAGGCACACTAGGTGAGGTGTTGCATGCAGCAGCATTGACCCTGAGCTGCAAGTACACAGTACTGCATTCAAGTGCTTTGTGGGGGCTCGGGAGTAGGGGGGGTTGCTGGTTTGTTTCTTTTCTCAACCCAAAAGGCCCTGGTAAGACAAAGCAAAATTGTAGCAATCTGTATAAAAGAAAGAAATGTCTAAACCGAGCCTGGTGGCACACACCTTTAATCCCAGCACTCCAGAGGCAGAGGCAGGTGGAGGCAGGCAGATTTCTGAGTTCGAGGCCAGCCTGGTCTACAGAGTGAGTTCCAGGACTCCCAGGGATACACAGAGGAACCCTGTCTCAAAAAACCAAAAAGTCTAGACTCTATTCTCCCCTGTTTTCTCTTTTGAAGTGTTACAGATATATAGACATTTAAAAAGACCAGTAAGGTATCCAGCTATTTTCATTTAATTTTCTTAGATACAACAATTGTGAACATTTTTGCTGTTCACTAATATTTTTTAAGATTTATTTGGGGCTGGAGAGATGGCTCAGTGGTTAAGAGCACTGACTGCTCTTCCAGAAGTCCTGAGTTCAATTCCCAGCAACCACATGGTGGCTCACAACCATCTGTAATGGGATCTGATGCCCTCTTCTGGTGTGTCTGAAGACAGCTACAGTATACTCATAGAAATAAAATAAAAATTTAAAAAAAGGAGCTTAGATAAGAATAAAATTAAAAAAAAAAAGCTTACAACAAGCTATGTCTCTCACACAGAGCATGAACAATCTGAATACTATAAAAAAGGGCACTGTTCCTTTAAGAAGCAGTTCCAATACCCAAGGAGAAAGCACCTTCTGTATTGCCTATACAGTGAGAGTCAGAATTAAGGGCTCCATTAGATTCAGGGTGAGTGTTTTTGTCAGAAAGAGTGCATAGATTTTTTTTTTTTTTTTTTTTTAGGGATCTCTGTCATAATGACATCAATTTACATTGAGATGCAACAAAAATGAAATGGATTGATAGAGAAATGTGTGGTAGGAATAAGGAAATAGCAGTACAAGTACAATTTTGCTGTATATTTTCCTTGGTGAAAATACAGTGTGAACAGCAAGAGGTCCGTGTTGCCATGCGCCAT
Organism: Mus musculus; assembly: GCF_000001635.26. NCBI lineage: Eukaryota > Metazoa > Chordata > Mammalia > Rodentia > Muridae > Mus > Mus musculus. Next base: position 64,859,671 of record NC_000080.6, on the reverse strand, counting down.
AGAGCATGTCACGTGGTGGCACTGCTCATGTCCATGCTTGATGGCGCTGTTAAGGTGGAGACAATACCTTTGCTTTGCATTTTGAGGAGTCTGTGTGGCGGTAAATACTCTGTCCTGTGTTAGGCAGTCTCAGCTTTCCTTGAAGATAGTTGCTCAGTCAGTTCTTCCAGGGAGATTTATAAAACAAAATGAGATAATCTTATCACTCCTTCAACATGGATCGGCTGACATTTTGCCTCCATATTTTTCTAACAGTGTCTAAAAGCATAAGCAGAGCTCTTGAAGAAGTGCCTCTGTTCATGTTACTGTTAATGTTCCAGGCAGCACTGTTGGGGGGGGGGGGCTGCAGCCCCAGTGCCACGGGGATTCGTGTTTTCAGGCAGCCACGTTTCAGAAAAAACCTGAAAATTCACAGCAATGATGGGTGTTAGCACCTGTCACGTCAGTGCTTAATTTTCATTTTGAAAATTGAAACATGGCCACTCCCTGTTTACCTCTTGTCCACATTCTTTAGAGATCAGTAGGTGTTTTACACTTATAACACAGTTTCCCACCAACTCCATTTCAAGTGCTCAGAGGTCTGCTGCTTCCATATGAGACCAGCACAATTCTACGATATTCTTGAAGCAGTTTGTCAGACTGGATGCTAGGTAGTCTCCTGAAGATGAGTTTCCTTCTCCTGTGACTCATCCAAAGCCAGTAATTTGCAAAGCTAGCTAGATGAAGAAGGAAGGAGACTTGGAGTGTGGTGTGCTTCAGAGACACACAGCCTGATAGGGAGGGTTCCGCTAGCTCTGTGAGGAACTGTGCTTTCCTGAGGATTTGGTACCTAGGACAGAACTCGCATAGAGATCAATGGTTGTTGAGCTGAACTCCCACACTGGGGTTTAGGGCTGTACTCCAGCTTGGGGCAGGGTGGAAGCTGTCGACATAATTACTTCACTGGAAACAGCAAAGAGCCGCCACAGCATTTTTAGGCTCACTGGGGACTCCTACTAGGAATCTAGCTTGCAACCTTGGAATGATTTTAGTTTTGTTTTTAATCTTACTTCCCAATTAAATGTATGTAGGAACCTGAGCTAGACCCACCCAGCTCCGAGGGACATTGAAGGAAGTTGGCGTGTAGGACACCCAGTGGGAAGCACAGGAAAAGACTAAGGCTCACTGGGAGCGGCCCTCTGCACAGGCAGGCTCTCTTGTCAAGGATGAGTTCCCCATTTGCAGACATTGGCTTCCCGTACAAGTTGCATCGCTGTCTCCTGTTTAAAACCCCAGTCTATACTCATTTCCTTCCATTTTTTTTCTGTATATTTTACAAGCAGTTAAAAAAGAAAAAAAGGATGTTGGTAGTGTCAAATGGTAGTTCTGTTGTATTTATACTAATTGAATCTTACCCATCAGTAAGATTTTCTGTCCTTTCACCTTTAAGAGGTAATGTGGCATAGGATTCTTCCTGGATGTGTTGGTGCACCTTTGTTGACTTTAAAACAGCCTTTGGTTCTGTCTAAAGAATGGTGGTGTTTCTCCTTCTGTGGGTACTTTGGAGTTGCTGTAATCTTTGAATACAGTGTAGTGCCTCAGGTTCTTTTCTGTCTGCCTTTTAAATGGTTGCTTAGAGTGCCTTATGTTCTTCTTTACAAGTCAGTAGAATCACCTCATCAAGAAGTGGTTAAGTTCTCTACAAGGAAATATCGTAGAGCATTGTAGTTATGTTTTGTATGAATTATATTTGCATGCAGTGAAACAGCATACAGAAGTTTAAAATATAAGATATGAGACAATTTATACTACATTATTATTGGTATCCAGGGTATACACACACAAACACACACACACACACAGAGTTTAGACTTCTGTACGTATAAAAACTGTTGGGGATTCTAGTTTAGATCAGCTCTGAAGGGGGATGCTGTTGGTTTGGGGAGACATAGAAAGACTTAATTATTTAACCTCTGGGTCTTTTGTTTGTTTGTTTGTTTGTTTTGCAGTGCTTAGGATCAAATCCAGGACCTTGTGCATTCAAGGCAGGCATTTTACCGTTGAATAACCCTTTTGTGGCTTTCTGAATTTTAGACACTGTTGTCTGTGTTTGAAAAAATACATATGATGTGTACTGAAAGGAAGGAAAGAGAGAGAGAGAGAGAGAGAGAGAGAGAGAGAGAGAGAGAGAGAGAGAGAGAGAGAGAGAGATGTGAAAGTCAATTTTGTTCATGTTAAGATACCAAGAGAGAGCTGCCAGGTTCCTGAGGTGTGGTCCTGCAGCTTGCCTGAAGCAATTTGTAGGAAGTAAGCCTTGGGTGGGTTTATGAGGAGGTAGTTTGCTAATATCATAACCTTCCCTCTGTCTAGTAGACAGGTTATCAGGAGAAATGTAAATAGCATCATATTGTCACATACACTTTGAGAAAAAAATGTAAAATTAAGGCAAACTGCAAAATGAAAAGCTGACTTTTCTCTGCTGTAGAGATAGATGCCTGGCAAGCAAGTCGGTTGTGTTTGTAGATTCTTTGCTTACGTTAAATGACGTTGAGTTGCATTTCTCTAGTGAAATACTTCTTTCAGCTTCTTGCCTCTAGATCCATTCTGGGTTTTTACAAGTTTCTCCTTTACGAGGTTCTCTGTACATAAACTCAGCAAGGGAAAGTAGGGTTATTTTTATTGATAATCCACTATCTATAGATACAACATGATTCTCTAATAAACAGGCCCATCAGAATTTCCCAGCACATCCCAAAGCCTGCTAAGTCTTACAAATAAAACAAGCTGATGGAAACTAATCACATGGACTTGATCTTGTTTCTTATGATATCATTTACAAGATAATGCCTGTTTTTCTATAGAACCAAGAGCTAGTCTTGCTACCTGGCTTGCTTTGGGGATCGCCAACTCCAAATTCCCAGGCTGGGTTCCAAGCAGCTAGCTACTATGCCTTCCTGGCTCCTTGTGCTATTCTGAATGACTGCTACTTTGATAAAGAAATGGAGCAAGAAATGAAAAAAAACTTCAAAATTCATATGGTATTTTTAAAATTAAGAATACTTACAGATGGGCTGGTGAGATGGCTCAGTGGGTAAGAGCACCCGACTGCTCTTCCGAAGGTCCGAAGTTCAAATCCCAGCAACCACATGGTGGCTCACAACCACCCGTAATGAGATCTGATGCCCTCTTCTGGAGTGTCTGAAGACAGCTACAGTGTTCTTACATATAATAAATAAATAAATCTTTAAAAAAAAAAAGAATACTTACAGATTTAAAATTATTCAGTTTCAGCTTTCTATATATAAGTAGACTTGATTTCTTTCAAGGTCACTATGTCACTACCTTATTGTCCTGGGGTTTTATCCCCCTTTTCTCACTTTCTTTTTTTCCTTCCTTTCTAACCAACTTTATTTTAATCTAAATTCCTTTCTTATAGGAAGTCTAGACAATACAGAATTTTTTTATATATTTATTTTTTAAATACAACTTTTTAAAAAGATTTATTTATTTATTTTATGTGAGTATATCACTGTCATTAGACACACCAGAAGAGGGCATCAGACCCCATTACAGATGGTTGTGAGCCACTATGTGGTTGTTGGGATTTTAACTCAGGACCTCTGGAAGAGCAGTCAGTGCTTTTAACCGCCGAGCCATCTCTCCAGCCTCTGCAGAATATTTTTAAAGATTGATATTATTAACAGTAAATCCCAATATCAAAAAGGGATTTCTCTTGTACATCGGCAGTCTGCTTCCTTTAGCCTCTTAGGAGTCTGCTCTCTGTTAACTTGCATGCCTGCCTGAGAACATGCCAGAGCTCTAGCAGCCCACACTGGAGCCCACTGCTCTTGTGTTCTCTTCTCCCCCATCCCTCTACTTTGAACCTCTCCATCCCTTCACCAGGGCAAATGTGGGGGTAAGAGAACCCATGGCCTTTTCTATTCTGTGTCTGCCTCCATCTTGACCTGCTGTGATGTTAACTTGGATGTTTTGGATGCTTTTCTTTTCGGAACAAAATTTATATACTTTTAAATAGGTAAATTTTTATCCTAGACTCTTCCTGTGTGCTGTCATCCTTGCTTGCTCTGGTAAAAAATAGGAAAGACTTTGAACCAGGTACTGATTATTTGGATAAAGTAAACTTTTTATTTATTTGTTTATTGATTTATTTGATTGAGTGGTTTGCCAGCATGTATTTTTGTGTACCGTTTGCAAGTCTAGTACCCAGAGAGACCAGAAGAGGCCATCAGATCTCCTGGAACTGAAATTATAGTGGTGACCTGCTCGGGAGGTTGTGGAAACTAAACCTGGGTGCTCTGGGAGCACAACCAGGGCTAGTAACTGCTGAGTCCCCAAACCCTTTTCATAAAGGCATTGGCCATGACATACGAAATGTAAACTCACTGGTGATAATGGAACAGATTTAAGCCTTGATACAAAAGATTCATGCCCCTGACTGCATGTAAAGGCTTAAAAACTTATATCATAAATTAGGATTTCAAAGTTACCATAAACAAAGATACAGCAGATGACAAGTGAGAAAATGATTGCAGCTATGTGACTAATAATTGATGTTGCATCTGCCCTCAGTTAAAATCTATAGCGCAATAGAAAAAGGATCAGAAACTAACAAAAGTCAGACTGACAATAGCAGAATAGAAGCAAACAGAAAAGGTGCTCATTCCACTATTAGTATTTTATCTTAAAGGGATTTTTTTTCTGCCAAATTGGTGCACTTGAATAAGTACTAAGCTTAGTGTTTGGGAGGATGAAACAACAACTGGACATGGTTGTGATGACCTATATTAATTATCTGCTGTGATACAAACCATGCTGTATTTTTGTAGGTTAGCACAACAAAGATTTATTTCCTGTTTCTAAAGATGAGGAATCCAGGAGAAACATCCTCATGAGCTTTAGTCAAGCTGTCAGTCAGGGCTGCAGTCACGGGAACTGGACGGTCCATTCACATGGATGTTGGCTATCCCTATTCCTTACTGCATAATGGCCAGAGACAGCAGTTCCTCAAGAACCCCAGCATCTATTCTCACCTAGCAACTCCTCTCTTGAGCAAGTGATCTGACAAAGAAACCAAAGAAAGATGCCCTTGTGTTTGAGTTCTTAGGAGACTTGCTTTCACTGCCACATGCTGTTGATCACAGTCATGAGTACAGAGTAGGAAAGCACTGCACAAGGCACAGCTACCAGGAGTCAAGGAAGGACCCATGGAGCCTTTGGATTCTGGCTACCCACATGCCTTTGTTGAGAGTATATGCCTGGGTATTTATTTCTCTCTGTAAAATAGCTATAGAAGTATCTACATGATGTAGTATTCTGTGGGTTAAATGTGCAAGGTAGCTTCTCCCTCCACTGCCGGGCCTTCGGGGAGAATGGCAGAAGCACCTGGAGATCAGGGGAGCATCCTTCACTTTTGCAGCCTTGCTATAGGGTTAGCATGTGTAGTTTATCTGACTTCTTAAAGGACAGCTAAGCCAGCATCCACAGAGATGCAGACAGAGGGTACAAAGCTCCCTGTGATCTAGTTTGGACTTTGTCCGTGTCTTAGGATGGCTTATTGTGAAACTTTATCTTCTGACTGCCCTGGGCAGTTATGGTTGTGAGAGATGACACTGTTAAATCAGCATTACATATAAAAAGAAACTTTTATACTGGATTTATTTTGAATATAAAATTAATGAAATTTGAGTATGGATTGGCTGTGTAATATCTGCAGGGAGGTTGGAAAATTAAAGATGAAGTGAATCTGAGATATTTTAGCTTGCCATTTGAAGAAGAGATTTACTAGTAAGGGAGAAACAGAAAGATTGTATGTTTGAAAAGGACAATCTAGGCTTAAACCATTGGTCTACATCCAAGAAAATACAAATAAAGATGTTGCCTTTAAGAAGAGGGTTTAGCTAGGCCCACATTTTGCATACCTTTAGTTCCAGCTACCTGGGATGCTAAAGCAGAAGGAACTATTGAAGTCAGGAGTTACAGGCTAGCCTAAGCAACATAGTACAACCCTGTCTCAGAAAGGGTTTACATGGAGGGGGGGAGGAAGGGGGGATATATGTGTATTAAAATAGAGATATTATCCATGGTGTTACCTGATGATATGATAGAAAACAGTTCTTATCATGAACAAAAATGTGTTCACTGTGTGAGAGTAACATGTATTCATATATACATAAACCCCTTGAATCTAACCTGTCTTTCCAGGACATATCATTAAGAGTTTTGAGTAGTCAGACATAGTGAAGCATGCCCATACTCCAATACTTGAGAGGTGGAAGCAGGAGTTCTGGGCTACTTTACTCCTTGTCTAAAAAGAAAGGAGAAAAGTTTACATTAAACTGTAGTCCGAGGGAACGTCCTGAAGACTTTAATCAGAAGAGCGATATCACTGTAATTATGTTTGGAAAGACTGAATTGATCAGTGTATGTAGTAACCGAGGAGCGGAGGCAGAGCCTCTGGGGAAGCGTTGCAGTCTCTCTTCCGATCTGCAGTCTCTCTTCCGATCTGTGAGCTAAGTCCACACAAGCCTGAGACAATGGCTTCTCTGGTTTGTGTCTAGTCTCAAGTCCAGAGCAAGCCACAGAAAAAGGCATGTTATAGATGAAAAACTAGTGAATTATAACTTCCTGAAGCTTTTTGAGAAAAGCTAGTCTAAATTAGTAAACTCTCTCAGATTGAAGTTGTTATAGTTGAGAAGTGAAAGAATATGGGATTTTAATTTTTTTGTTTTTTGTTTTTTCGAGACAGGGTTTCTCTGTGTAGTCCTGGTTGTCCTGGAACTCACCTTGTAGACCAGGCTAGCCTTGAACTCAGAAACCTGCCTGCCTTTGCCTCACAAGTGCTGGGATTAAAGGCGCGAGCCACCACTGCCCTGCTGAATATGGGATTATTAGTAGGCAGTAGACCTATAAAGACTGAATCCTGCTCACTGAAGGCTTGTAAAATGTCATCTTATTTCCTTTGCTGCTGTATTAGATGACATTTTGCTTTTTGAGACAGTGTCTCATGTAGCTGAGGCTAGCCTTAATAACTCTGATCCCTCTGCCTCTGACTTCTAAGTGGTGGGATTAAAGATGTACACCACATCTGGCCTAGTATAGGGATTTCAAAAAAGGCTTAAGGGGAAAGTCCAGTCCTTCAGGAGGTAGGTCTCATGCTTTGTATGCAGTGCACTAAAGGAACTGAGGGACACATGAAAGCAGATGGGAAGGTGACAGGTGTGGTGACTCTCATGGGCTTTTCAAAAAAGAGACTTTTACTTCTTCAGGATTTTCCTTTGGCCATTTTTTATCTTGCGTGTATGTCTGTGAACTATGTGTGTTCAGAGCCAGGAGAGGCCAGAAGAGGGCATTGGATCCCTTAGAACTGGAGTTACAGATGGTTGTTGGCTGTCATTTAGGTGCTGGGCATTGAACCCAGGACCTCTGGAAGAAAAATCAGTGCTCCTAACCACGAAGCCACCTTTCCAACTCCTTTATCATGCTTTTTAAAATAAGAATATTAAATATCTTGTTTCAGTGGACAAAGGAAAGCTCGTACTCGGCTCGTTGTCTTGTTTTCATGGTATCTTCATAATACTGATTTTTTTTTTAATTGCGAGATATTTGCTAAAAAAAAATGTCTTGTTTATTCCAGGGGCTACGCTAAGTATGAGACCTGCCCCCATTCCAATAGAGGACCCTGAATGGAGACAAACACCTCCCCCAGTCTCCGCCACACCTGGAACCTTCCGGCTTCGACGAGGGAGTAGATTTACCTGGAGAAAGGAGTGCCTAGCTGTCATGGAAAGGTAGGTTTCTTAGTATTGTGGAACACTTGGCAGTCCAGTTTCATTTCTAAAAGATAATCTGAAGTCCAGATTCTAGCTCTGCGGGTGTTGTGAAATACTAGGACTGTGTTGGTGAGGTAAGAGAGCTCACAAAGCTGGAGCTAGCGTCTGTCAGCTGAGTTTACAGCTTCACTTTGTCCTCTGCTGTTGTTGTTTCTGCTGTTGTTGTTTTTGAGATAAGGTTTTTCTGTGTAGTCCTGGCTCTCTTGGAACTCACTCTGTACACCAGGTTGGCCTCAAACTCACAGAGATCCTCCTGCCTCTGCCTCTCTAATGTGGGGATTAGGGCATACACCCCCACCACCCAGCTTAAAGATAGTATTTATAAATGTATATCTTTCCATGATCCTGAAGAGCCTCTGTGCAGCTTGATCCTCCTGTGTTGAACAGTAGAGGAGAGCTCTGAGATTCACTTTCCTGCAGAAGACGGTCAGTCTCTGAATGGATTCCCAAAGGTTACAAACTACATGTAATCGAATCTGATCTGTGTCTGGTTTCAGTACTTTTGACAGCTTCATTTTTTCCCCATCTAACATGGTATAAATACATGCTTATAACATATTTAGTATATGTTCTACAGTAGAACTGTCCTTTAAGGAGCCCCCACTTTGCAGCATAAGTGATATATACAGGATTCTGATTTGTTGGGGATGTTGACAGCAACAGAGTTTATTCTTACCTAATCCAACCACAAGTGTAGCATCCTGGACGGAACATTTGATGGAGATTTAGAAGTCCCAGAAACCTGATCAGGCTCTGATCAAGTCAGAGACCAAAACTGTATCCTTCTTGTCTTCAAAATGAAAATGTCAGTAGCCGACAATATGTTACCCAGGGTGTCTGCTTTCTCTTTCCCCTGTTTCCCAGTGCATTGACCTCACTGCCTGAGGAAGGACAGGCTTTGCAGTGCTGGAGGTCAGATGGTGTACGTGAGGTGAATAGGTAGCCACGATGGAACTGTCAGTTATCCATTGCTGTGAGGTGCTCTCCCTCACTCTTGACTGTAGCTAAGAGGAGACCATATTCTCAGTAATAAGCCAGTGTCTTCCTGACTGACCAGAGTATAAGGGGAAGACTTCAGTGTTCTGGAGGTCTGATTGCACTCTGCTCCATTTCCCTCTTCTGTGAAGTTTAATTCTTTCCAAAAGTTTGTTTCAAATTTCCACATAGCAGATGAGAATCAAAACAATGCCTAACTTAAATGAGTCACAACATTGTATATTTCTCTCTGGTAACAGAATACATTTTGATATTTCTTTGTGCCTAGTGTGGGTTTTAATTATACCAATAATGCAGTCAGTTAATTTTTTTCACTAATATTCCAAAGTGCATTTATCACATAAAGTTGGTACGAGAAAGGATTAACCATTGAGAATATGCAAATAGTAAATGATACTGTGCAAATAATAGAAAGCACATGACTCCTGATGGACTTTAGAGTGGAACCTAAGACTCTGGCTGGGGCTCCATTTACTTCTGAGTTTTCTTTCATAGAATTGCACTGGCTAATTTTTAGTCAAAAGGATGCACAACATTTTATCCTTTTATAAGGTTCCTATTTAGTTCTAACGTATTTTTAACCTTAATTTTAATTTAATATCTTCACCCTAGGACTCGGTATTTTCTGGCTTCGTTTCATCTTACCTGGCACAGCTAGAGAAGGTGTGGCTCAGGCCTGACTGATCAGAAATGCTGAAAGCCTTTCAAAGCACCGAGTAGCAATTGTCTAGATGATCTGCACCCTCCAAAAATGGAGCTTTGTATTCACAGAAGTGGAACATGAAGTCACCTGCCTTAGAGTAGCATCATGCTTTTTGGCATAGACTGAATGTTTGGATAAATACATATGCCCAGCCAAGTAAGCCTTATTCAAATATGCTAGCATAGGATAAACGTCCAAAACTATCCCATTCCTCACTCCATACAGCAAGATGAATTTCAAATCAATCAGAGAAGTGAACTTACATACATAGAAGAAAACATAAGTTATCCTTTCATATCCTGGAAGTGGGAGACATGTTTCCTAACGGAGTCTCATAATCCAAAAGCAGACGTGAAGTAATGGATAAATATAGGTGGAAAGAACTTCTGGGGTAAAACTAACAAAGTGGAAAGGTTTCACCCTTAACATAGAGAGAGAGCTCATAAGTAAGGTAGGACCAACAGTTGGACAGAAAGAGTGACGAAAGGGACCAGGACAAAAGTACTGCAAAGGCTTCCTGAGCACAGGTAAAGTTCCAAGATGATGGTTGCTATTCTCCCTTGTTTCCGCTGTTCTTGAGACTCAGTCCACTCAGCCCTGGGAGTCCCCAGCTCATGGCAGGCCTCCTGGACCAGTCTCCACGTGTAAATCACTGCATCCCAGCAAAAACACTTACTCTGAATCAAGAGTGAGTTGAATTAAAATTCTATTGAGGTCCCATCCTTCACCTGTCACACTGGCAAACAATTTGGCAAAGTTTTCTCCTGATTAGGCTCCGCAGAAGTGGCATTTTCATCCATTTCTGTGGAAATGCAAAACAGCAGCTCCTATGGAAGAGAGCCGGGGTATGTCTGGGCAGTTACCTATGATTTGCCTTTTAGAGCCACACTCCTGTTTCTACTGACAGAAATACAAAATAATATCAGAATCCTGGGAGAAGCCTGAATGTATCTGTAGCGGTCTGGGTAAATAAGTACAGAAAATGAAAAGGCCACTGAGAAGGCCGAGCGGGTAAGCACCTGCTGTGAAGCCTGATGTCCCAAGGTCAATCCCTGGGACCCACGTGAACGTGGAAGGAGAGAGGCATCGCTGCATGTTGTCATATCTCCACACACAAATGTACATGTACTTAGGAGAAACAACCTCATTGAGATAGAGCCCACTTGTTTAATGCCTTGAATGTACCTATAGTCACGTAAGTGTCACCACATTTACTTTTACAATACTGTCACTGTGCCCTCAGAACCTTGGGATCTAATGGAAACCACTCTCTTTTCCTCCCATCCATCTTAGTTCTATATAACCATTAGTCTGTGTGTAAATGTGTCTGCTCTGGACATTGTACTATTATGAGTGACTCATAGGAGGCCAGATTAGAAGGCTGTCAGAGTAACCTGTGCCTGAGTGAGGAGAGCTGGATGATAGTAAAAAGACAATGGGATAGCATAAATAAAAAGGCATAACTATCAGAAGGGAGTGTGAGGAAAGACAGTATAACTAGCTGTAGGAGGAGCATGGAAGGACAACAGCAGAGAACATAGAAGGAGCTTAGCTTGGTGATGGTCAGGCATCCACTGAGGACAGTGTCTGTACCACTGGACAGACATCCAGTGTCAGCATCTCCAGACACCAGTTCTTATGTTTCTAAACTGAAGATTGAAGTGTAATGATAGAGTAAAAGAAGATAAACTCAGAGTTAGACAAGGTTTGATACTGGCTCCCCAGCCAACCCGTATGTGAATCATTAGGAACTTAGCACCTTGGTAAGTTGAGATTTGAGGGTGAATGGAGATGATGCGTGTAATGAAATAGTGGGATGTTCTTGTTGAGAGTGTTTGTCTTCAGAGTAAGCTGTTCCAGTGTCAGGTAGGAAGTTACCTGAGGTGTCTTTCAGAAAGTGCACTGGACATGGGAACACCATCAGTGAGTTATTTACAGCTCAAGGAACAGGTACAGCCTCGTCTGGTTACATCTTTCAACTTACACAGTTTCTGCATTTTTTTGCAATTGATTGTAGCTAGAAAAACAAACAAACAAACAAACTTAAAACCCTGCTAATTTATCTCATTTTATTTTTTTTAAAGATTTATTTATTATTATTACTATATCTAAGTACACTGTAGCTGTCTTCAGATGCACCAGAAGAGGGCATCAGATCTCATTACAGATGGTTGTGAGCCACCATGTGGTTGCTGGGATTTGAACTCAGGACCTTTGGAAGAGCAGTCGGTGCTCTTAACCACTGAGCCATCTCTCCAGCCCAATTTATCTCATTTTAAATTAATGATCTCGAACCCCAGAGAGATTTTTAATTCTGTCAGGTACTCATACTATATCTTCCTGGTTCACCCTTTCTGCTTTCTTTAAATTATTTTACACTTCATTTTTCCTCTAAAAACTATCTTCCTTTTTTGTGGTGACCTTGCTTCACATTTGAGTGAGAAAAATAAAACACTTACAGGAGAGTGTCCACAAACTACAGCCTGCTAACATGTATGTGCAGAGACAAGGGTGTGTGCAGTTTCCCCAGTACCTTACCACATCCAAAGCACCGCAAGGATGCATTTCCCCAGGACTTATCAGTGTGTGGCTTATTGTAGATAGTCATATTCATATATATAAAATGTTGTGAGTGTTGCTTTTTTTTTCTTTTCTGACCTTATTGCATTCTCTGTCCTGTGTACTTCACTTTTCCAGTACTGACTCCTCGAATCATTGATTATTACAAGGGGCAATATTATGTGGTTCTATTTATAGAAAATATCCAGAGTAATCAAATTTGTAGAAAAAGAACATATTTGGCACTGGCCCAGACCAGGAAAGATAGAGGTCTGGGGGCCAGGAAACCGCTGAAGAGCACACTGCTTTTACGCTTTTATAAATATACTAAAATCACATTTTAGATATGTAAATTGATCCACATGTGAGTCATACTTTAACAAAACTTCACATAAAGAAGGAAGGCGTTGTTTAGTCCGCCATCAGGAGCACCCCTGTTTACCCTGCACATTTGGTCTTGTTTCCTGTTTAGTACAGTATTTTTTGTTTTAAAGATTTGTCTATTTTAATGGAGAGTTTAGAAGACATTGTTGGATAATCTTTGATTAGTTACTTATTAAAGTTTTGCTATATATTACCAAAAAGCTAGGTTTAGGTATATATATCTACAAGATGGAAAACATACATTTGATAGGCCTATATCTGCAGATAGTGTGAGATGAAAACTGGGACTTTCCAAAACCTTCCCCTTCACTCATTCAGTCAACCCCCTTCCGGTAATAGGGCAGTGTTGGGGGGAGAGAGATTAGAAACAGCTTTCGGTGGAAGAAGAGGTCGTGTAAGCTGGACTTGATTTCTGGAGGCTTGGAGCCTAGGAGGCAGGCCCCAGTATACTCTCCCTATATGCCTTTCAGGATCTGGCCATGGTGTGCCTTGGGAAATAGGTGTGTCTTGGATCTGTGGCTAGAACACAGAGAATGAGGCCTGGCTACTGTTCCTACTCCTGTTTCATATCAAAGGAAGAAAATAGAAGTTTCTAAACCACACCACAGGTTCTTTAACCCAGTTAAGAAAAATGGGGAAAAAAGCAACAACCTTGGGGAAGCCTTGACCAGGCTCAGCAGTAACTGTGAGAGTGCCTGGCAGTATCAGGTGGACGTGGTGACCACCTGGAGCCATGGAATAAGACAGTTACTTACTGCTGCTATTTGTAGTCCAGTGAGTGAATGACTGTCCAGGAAGATACAGAGGAATGCGTCTGTGCAGGTTTTGTTTTTCTTATGGACCAGTTTACCTGTAATATGTTTTTGTTCTTGGGTTGTTTCCGTCATGTTCATCTTCTGTAAGTAATGGAGAACAAAAATAAAACCCACCAGTAAACATAGAACCATGAAATTATAAGGAAAATGAATTTTGGCTTTTTGACCTTTGAAATCAACAAAATAACTCTAAGAAGTTAATTTAAAATACTTGCTCCAGAAGCCAAGGAATTAGCGTGGAAAACAAGCCTGAGAGTAAGTGTCTCCTTCCCCCAAAATTCAAGTATCCAAAAATAGGTTCTTGGAATAACTGCTGTCGTGAGCGAAAATAGCATTGCAGCCACAGTATTATGGCAAACACAAATTAAATCAAAGCTCTAAACTTGCTGTCCCTGCCCTTAACCTGACGTGCGTATAATCTACATTTGAGACGTGTCTGACACACAGATGCATTTTACAGGGGGTATTATTGCCTCCTGGGAGAATTAGTATGGAAGAGATGAATCGGCTTCTCAAGCATGTTTCTAGAATGTTGTTTGAGGGTTCTGTATTTTCATTCCCTTGGTCTTTAGCATTTTGGAATTCTTCCCAGGACAGTTTGTTAGTGTAAGGTTATGGTATCAGTCTCGTGCCTGTCTCTTTTTACTTATAGTTTCAGTGAATTCTTCACCAGGCGGGTTCTGGAGAGTAGCGTGTGCAGAGACTAGTGTGGCAGGCTAGCATGTCTGGGTGCCATGAGCAGACTAACCCTGGGGAGCCGTCACCCCTGAGAATGAGCTCAGTCAGAGCTCTGTTTTCCTGCCTGTCCTCATAGTCAGCTTGTGAGCGGTCCTCTCAAAGTCAGTGTTTACAGATGCATGGTAATGAACTATCAAGAGTGTTAAGGTCTGAAGTGACAAAGACTTCATCGTTCACCTTGCACTTCATGTAGATTCTTAGAATTACTAATTTTTTTATTAAATGAGAAAACTACAAACTCGTGACTTACTACTTAGAAAAAATTGACTTCTCTTATTTTTGGTTTTGTTCCTAAAACTTTATTATAATCACAAAGAATATTTCATCTTCTTCATTATTGTTTTGTTGCTGAATTGAGTTAGCCTGCTGAAGGGAGTATCTCTTAAGCTCCCAGATCTCAGAGGCAAGTTAGTAACACCAAGAAAAAAATGAGTGTGTTTTTTAGATTTTTACATTTAAGTGTGATTGCTTTTTAGCAAGTGGCCCCATCAATAACGGTGAATTTATTAAGTGGCATGCTGCAGCGAAGGATGATCCTGGCTTAGTAAACTTGAGGGAATGTAAATGAGATGATGGGGAGCAGACGGAGCAGTTGTGTTATCATGACAAAGTGTAAGGCAGGCTGAGTCATGGCAGCTCCAACCTGTCATCCCAGCACGCAGGAGGCTGAAGCAGGAGGAACACTTAAAAAGAGTGTGCAGGAGCCCTGAAAGCTTACCAAGTTCAGGCTAGCCTAGGCGGCTGAGGGAGACTATCTCAAAAACCAGTAGTGACAGTACGGGTAATAAAGCAAAAGATGTGCGTGCAGAAAGATGAAGGTAGAGGGGCATGATAAAATTTAAATTATTTGCTTTAAATGTTGAGTTTATATTTTTGTATTCTTTTCTTTTTCTTTGGTATCTGATGATCTAGCAATTAGGAACACATACTAAATATGTTCTAGGTATCCATAGGCAGGTCACTTGCTACAAAATGACTATTGTAAGACCATGGGGCTGGAGAGATGGCTCAGCAGTTGAGAGCTTCTGTTTCAGAGGACTGAGGTTCTATTCTCATCTCCCAAATGGTGGCTCACACCTGTCTATAACTCCATGCCAGGGGGAGCCACCCTCTTCTGGCCTCTGCAGCACTGGGAATGCATATAGTACACAGGCATACATGTAGGCAAAACACCCACACTCCATAAAAATAAGTGAAAAAAAATTAAAACATGATGATAGCTATTTGTAGGAGTACAGTGATTTCGTGACTATTAAATGCTACGTGTTTAATAGCTGGCATTCTTCCTTTCACTACATGGTCAAGATAAAAAAAGAAATTAGAGCCAATGAGATGGCTCAGTGATTGAAGTCCCCTTCCACCAAGCCTGACAACCTAAGTGTGGTCTCTGGTACTCAAATAGCAAAAGGAGAGGGCCAACTCATGCAGGTTGACCTCTGACCTCCACACATACCTTCCTCCTAAAATCAATCAATCAATCAATCTAAATTACAATAATAATATAAATTAATAACTTTCAGGATGATTTTATTCAACAGAAATTTTCTGAAGTGGTCACTTTAACCAGTTGAAGTCTGCTGTGCCTTTCTTCTAAAATCAAAACAATGCAAACAGAACATGTGTCCCTACGAGTTGTTCTAGGTGCTTGTCAAGCTGAGACAAGATCACCTGAGTAATCTTATAGGTAGCTTGGGAGACTTCATCCCTTGTTTTTGTTTGTTTGTTTTTTGTTTTTTTTTTTGGGGGGGGGGTGCGGGGAGAAGATGTCACTGTTCACTCTTCTCTGGTTCTGTGTGAGCAGCGGATGGTGGGTGGGGCCTGGGCTGCCCTCACAGGAGAGTTTGACCACCGGAACAGTGGGAGAGGAAACACTGCAGAAACCGGAAGCTGCTTCCTGCAGTTGTGAGCAGGATGCTTCAGGGGTTGAGAGAAGGCAGGGCATGTCAGTGGCAGGGGTGGAGTGCTGTGAGCGTTTGTTGAGTCCGGCTAGAGTGGCAAGTGATCTTGCACCCTCAATTGCAAGCTTGGCTTTCTGGGCATTTTGACTTGCATCCCTGCTGCAGTGCGTTCTAATCACATGCCCTCTCCTTGTCTGTTTTCCAAGATGTCTGCACTCCACTTTCCTCTCATGTATGAACTAAGGGCAGTGTTTTTGTTTTGTTTTTTTTCCCAAGCCCGTGACTCAAGATCAGGGGTTGAGAGGGGATTGATTTATAGGACAGCATAGGAATTTAAATTTTGAAACTGGTTAAAAAGTCTTTCCATACTTCCTTTCTAAAGTCAGAGCCTGACATGGAAGGGAGTAACTTGACAATCCAGCCATGCTAAATCTTGTACAAATCTTCTGATTCTGCTCCCATATTATAAAGGGACATTGTTATTTATAAAAATTGCAAAATTTGGTTTTCTTGACAACCTGGTGTTAAGGTAAGGTGCGTTGTTGGGATAGAATTATAAACAATACCATTGCCAGAAAGAATTATCCCCCATCTGCCCAGTGTATTTTACTCGGCATTTCAGTGGCATGTTTTATTTGTTCCGGGCAAGCATTTTATTAGACTCGGCAGGCAAAGAAGCTGCATGGCACTAGGCGCGAAGGCTGATGCTTCCCAGGCTAATGAGAATGTGACTGAATGAGTAGGTAAGGAGAGCCCACAGCCTCAGTATGGTTAGGCTCTGTTAGTCCACGTCTTCTCCAGACGAGCCAGGCTCGGAGGAGACACAGAACAGTATAGGATCTTTTGATTTTCTTCAAAATCTTAAGGCCGTTATGTCAATCCAAAGGTTAGTACTAGTGAAGGATTTAAGCTTACCCCCGCTGAAGTGACTCAGAGCCCTCTCCTTTCCATTGCTTCAGTGTTGTCTTTCCATTGCTTCAGTGTTCCTTGTGCTGTGCTGGCAGGGTTGAGCTCCTGACCTCCTGACTAAAGCGCATGCCCTCTGCCTCCCCGACATAGTTTTGCCATCAGCTCGGCTTCCTTTCCCCCCTTCCTGATGTCAGCACTGGTTGAGAATAGGAAATGCTGGGGGGGATAAACTATAAATTTTGAAATTGATAGGTACTGGAGGCTGAATTTTAAAATGAGTTTCTCCTCTCCCATACCCTTGTGGAATTACTCGAGTGGAACGTAATGAGCTGCTCCTCCTGTGCCTCTGCAAGGAGAAGGAAGTTCTTAGCATTTACATGAGACAGCAGGAGCCTGGACATGACCTCATTTCAATCCATTAGACTATTTGAGGAAAAACAACAAAACTTTGCCACTTATTGACAAGTAAAGCTATCCCAATCCATTTCTCATAGCCAATAAGAAGATGAACTGTCCTTAAATGCATTTTAAAATTGGCAAATTATACTTCCTAGTTCCTTTCTGGTCAAACAGAAATAGCTGAAAGAGAAATTATCATGATGCTTTTGAGGTGGATTAAAAGTCTCCCTTTCTCTTGTGGATGCTCTGGCAGCAGTTGTTATTTTTAACAAACAGTGATGCACCCCTATTTCTCTAGTCCCTGACAGTTAAGTAGACTAGAAAGCCTGTGCTCCACATGACCTTCTGTAGCCATTGTCTACAAAGAAACAGCACAGTTAGGTGACTCTTGGTACCATGAGAGTCATCGTGAGGTATGACGGCTTCATCAGAACATGAACTTTAGATGTGTAAACACTGGCACGAATGGAGGTCAGCTTGTGACTAACTGAAAACTGTGGGAGACAAGTGAGTCTTTTCTTCTTAGGATTCAAATATTCCAGGTATTACTTTGTATCCATCCTGTGGTAGATACTAGGAGAACACACACACACATACACACACACACACACACACACACGCACACACACACACACACACACACTGTATACTAGGGGATCAAAGGCGATCTTGGCTCTTCTTACAGTATGGGAATGAGTGTTAGAACCTAAGATCACAGCTTTCATGGGGCTTGCTGTGGCAGTGGCAGGAGATAGACTTGGGAGTAAGTGTTCTACTTGCTTGTCTTTTGGTTGAAGAAGCTTAAATATCCTGATGAGTTTCTTTTTTTTTTTTTTTAAGATTTCTTCCTTCCTTCCTTTCTTTCTTTCTTTCTTTCTTTCTTTCTTTCTTTCTTTCTTTCTTTCTTTCTTTCTCTCTCTCTTTTGTATATGAGTACACTGTAGCTGTACAGATGGTTGTGAGCCTTCATGTGGTTGTTGGGAACTGAATTTAAGGACCTCTGCTCGCTCTGGTCTATCCTGCTTGCTCAGTTCCTGCTCATTCTGGCCCAAAGATGTATTTTTTTTTTATAAATAGGTACACTGTAGCTGTCTTCAGACGAACCAAAAGAGGCCATCAGATCTCATTACGAGTGGTTGTGAACCACCATATGGTTGCTGGGATTTGAACTCAGGACCTTCAGAAGAGTAGTCAGTACTCTTACCCCCTGAGCCATCTCACCAGCCCCCTGCTGAGTTTCATACAAAATGTATGTCCTCTTTAAACTGTACTTGGAAACCTATGTACCATAGAAACCCTGAATATGATATAGTGCCTCACTCAGATTATTCTGTTGTGTTGCTTTGGTAACATGCCATACATTAACAGTTCAGGTTAGGGAAGGAGAGGTTGCTCCCTCTTGCAGAAGACCTGGGTTTGAGTCCCAGCTCACAGCCAACACTAACTCCATCTCTGGGAGATCTAATGCCCTCTTCTGACCTCTGCTGGCACTACACACATACATGTAAAATAAGATTTAAAAAGTGTATTTCTCCAAAGCCCAGACTTCATTTCTAACTCTCTTGAGATTGTCATATAGCCATCATCCTTAGGCAGACTTGTCACCAAAATAGCCTTACTGTTTAGTTTTCTCTTGGAAGTTTATTAAACCTGTACATAGTGGCTGAACAGCCTTTCAGCATATGTTCTGTCAGATAGTATCAGAAACTAATTTCACTTTTGTTTGTTTGTTTGTCTGTTTGTTTGAGATATGATCTTACAGTAGCCCAGGCTGTCCTGGAACTAACTGGTATGTAGACCAGAATGGCCTCAGAATCAGAGAGTTCTGTCTTCCTCTGCTTCCTTAGAGCTAGGATTTTTTTTTAAGATTTATTTATTATTATTATATCTAAGTACACTGTAGCTGTCTTCAGATGCATGTGAACCACCATGTGGTTGCTGGGATTTGAACTCAGGACCTTTGGAAGAGCAGTCAGTGCTCTTAACCACTGAGCCATCTCTCCAGCCCCTAGAGCTAGGATTTAAGGAGTACTTCACAATTCCTTGCTTTTTATTGTTGTTTTTAAGAAAAGGTTTTTTTGTTTGTTTTTGTTTTGCGGGGAGAGGGGAGGGCATTGTTTTGAGATAAGGTTCTCTATGACTTACCCTGTAGAAGGCCAGTAAAGGCCATTACCTACCTTCTGATAGTTTGGCTATCACTGAAAATGGTCACAAACCATTGAGAAGTGAAAAGCTAAGCTTCAGGAAGTGCCAGGATAACCAGAGACCAGTACACCCTGATTCTTCACGAGATCTTGGCCAAAAGCAGAGACTTTATTGCCACCATAATTCTAAGAGTTTACTTACTTGGTTTGCTATTTATGAATTTTTTAAAAAAATTGATTCCCCTGGAAAACCAGTTCTCATTTTAGGCTCACACATTATTCTTTTAGTAGGAATGTCCTTTTTGCAAAAACTTGCCATTGACCCTAAGGAAAAAAAAAAAAAACCATTTAGGGAACAATGAGTTGATCAATCCTCTTTTGTTGATCTTTCTATTATGATACATTATTGGGGGGCAGAGTGTGAGGAACTTAATTCTCTATCACCTTCCAGTTCTCTCTGACAAACATGATTCCTATTAGTAAAACCGGACAGAAGGCAAAAGGTGCAGCTACCGCCTGGCTGCAGCTGAAGCAGATTGCAAGAGGAACTCGCCAGCCTGGATGCCCAAGAGTTTGTGAACTTTCCAAAATGTTACTGTCTGCTGATTTAACTTGTGTAACACTCACATTTGGTGGTTCCTCTAGAAAGTTCGTGGACCAGCAGACCCAAACACCACCCTTACACACTCTATTCTTTATTGTTAAAATGGAGCATGGGCCAGATGCTTGGTGATGTCATGAGAGTCAGTCAAGCTGCTTGTCTTAGTCAAGTGCAGCTTCTTAGTTGTCTGTCTGTCTGTCTCTCTTTCTCTCTCTCTCTCTATCTATCTTTTTAACAAGAGCACAAATCTACTTTTATTCATTTACTCTCCATTAGTTTAAATCCGGGATGGGTACAGCATCACACAGATTCTGTGTCCAGTGACCTTTGCAGGAAGGTTGCTTCGGATTTTGGCTTGAACCATATACCACCACTGTTCCATGGGCCCGAGTTACTTTTCCCCAGATCGCTCTGGTTTTGTTTGGTTTGCCTCCAGGAGACACTGTATTGTTTTTTGCTTTATACACATAAGCACATCTTTTGCCTAAGTAGAACATAAATGCCTTCAATTCTAAGAGGAGCCCTGTGCTCTCTTTGGTTCCGGAGACCTTGCTTGAAGCCAGCCAACATGGCCTTGCACCACAGCCTTCCTGACATACTTAAGTCCTGTTCCCAGCAGGCCCCAAAAATCTGCCCCCAAAGTTTAGCAGCAGAAACGACCTCACGGCCACCTTGTTTTTCTTTACTGTAGTGGGAACCTGCCCAGTGTACTGTTTGCTCTGTTCCATTGTGTTTCCTGAGAGCTCCAGAAGAGCCTCCATCTCTAATGAACTGAATGTAAAACATCCCTTGGGTTTATGTGTTTGAAACCGTGGGCCCAAACTTCTGGTGGTGTTTTGGAACGCCGTGGAACTGTTAGAAAATGTAAATGAAGAAAATAACTAATAAAAAATTAAAAAAGAAAGAAAGAAAATGGGGCCTAGCTGGAGGAAAGGAATTTCTTGGGGATGGGTCTTGAAGTTTATAACCTGGCCTGGCTTCCCTCCTCTTTTTTGACTGGTCTGCTAAAATGTGAGCAAGCACCTAATGCCTTCCCCACCATGCTCTGCAGTATCCCTCAAACCATGAGCCAGGGTCAATTCTTCCTCACTTAAATTGCCTCTTCCAGACAACTGAGGACCAGCAAAGAGGAGAGTAACCAATGTCTTTCATTCCTGGCTGTCAAGGAGCAGGTGGCCAACCAAAAACGGGCATCTCACCATCCTGATAAGGAATTAGTTGGAAGCCTATAACCTATAGTGTTTGCAGAGGTATTGCTGCATGTAGGTTAAGCGAACCCCACTGTAGATCTAGGCTGTTATGTATAGTGAGGCTGTACTCCAGAGTTTATTTAATCCTCTGCTGCTCAGGGAAGAAAGGTGGGTCAGTATTGTAGTTGTCCCCTGGGTAATCATGGTTCCTTTTTCAAGGAAGTGAAGCCCTTGTGTGAGATGCAGCTCTGGACCTACAGTTCTCTTTCTCTGGCACTGTCAGGAGCTCTCGTGAGATTGGCAGGACCTTAAGCCACTTGGTTGTCTTTGGGGATTTGCATTGCATATCTTAAATGAAGTCAGAAGCAGTAGCCTATCTTTAGCCAACAGTGGCCATTCCTGTTAGGCCTTTAAGCCAATGAACTGTGTCAGGATACCTGAACTGCGTGCGGGCTGTGGCCTTGAGGAGGGCAGTTCTTTGTCCTTTCTGACTCCATCTATGGAGTTCATGCCTTACTACAGGTGGAAGGGGCTGACCTCATGATGTTTCCATACAACTCAAAGGTTTTTGATTCCTTGCCAGGGTCTGCTCTGCAGTCTGTCTAAATCCACAATGGTCTGTGCTGTGGGCTTCCATATGAATTTATGAATGAGGATTTGAAAAGTCATCTTTTTGTGTTTTTAGTCTGTCCACAGGCCAGTACTAATTCTTCTGTTTAAAACTCCTTTCACAAGCTTTTCTGTTCTGAAGTTTTAAGAAGATGCTGCCAAGCTGTGAAAACATACTGCTTCCTCTGGAACAGAACTCATTTATATTTTAGCTTTTCTCTTCACGTACACCTTTTAAAAGGTTGATGTGGGGAGAGCTGTTATTTATTTTATTCTGCCCATAGAATTCAAAATGAGCTCATCGGTAAAAAGGCATTAGTGCAGGATGGCTTCTGCTTATCAAACTCTAGTGCGTTTATGAAACACACTCTGAAATGTTGCTGAAGGTGCACAGCGAGCTAAGGAACGTTATTATTTAGTAATAATTATGTAAACTTGCACTTCTCTCACATCATAAGGTGGCAAACTTTCTTTTGAAATATTGGGTTTTTCATTATAAAGCTACTATATGGTTAGTGTGTAAAATGTGAGGAAATACAGGAAGATGTAGAATAGAAGTGAGCTCTCATGCTCGCTCTCGGTGGTCATCAACACTTACCGTGTTTTCAGTTGTATGTCTGTGTGTTATATACAAACCTTTTCAAGCAGCAGAGACTAATACCAGCTGTGTAATTCTGTATTAACTATCATTATATGACTTTTAAAATATAATTTTATTATGAATACTACCATGAGAATATGCTGTAGTTTATGGATATTTATCTGTCTTTCTATTTCTAGGCCTGACTTCATCTAAGATCAGATGAATTCAGGAAGTTTTGGCCACAGTGGCCTAACTGCTTAGTTGACTATGCTTCCATATGCTTCCAGGTTGTACCCATGATGATGGGTGAATACGTGGAGAAGCAAGTAGGCTGATTTGACAGAGACCTGCTTACTTGCTTGTTTGTTGTTTAGTTCTCTTGCTTACTTGTTTTGAGAGAGAAATTCACTGTATGGCCCAGGCTAGCCTGGAATGACATTTTCCTGCCTTAGCCTCCCGAGTGCTGGGATTATAGGTGTGAGCAGCCCCACCTGGCTTCAGCTCCAAGCTCACTATGTGGCTGAATATGACCTGGAACTCACATCTTCTACCCCACCTGGTGAGGGCAGGGTTACCAACCACGCCCGGCTCACTCTGCTTTTGTTGTTAGGCATTTTATTTCAATTTTCATTTATCTTTATTCTTTTAAATAGTAAGAGATAGATAATAATAAGAGCAAGATAATTACAGTGTTAAGTTTTCTAACTGGCTACTATTTATATACAAGAAATTCTGATCATTTAAATGGTTTGTGTGTATTTACCATGTACAGTAAGATTTTTCACTCCTGTTAGCATTTTTTAATGTGCTTTGACATTTCATAAATGTATATAATACCCTTTGATCATCTTCCATGCCCTATTGGCATATTCTGCTCCTCCCCTACTGTTCCTTTCCGTCTCCACGCCCTCTGTCTACTTCCGTGCATTATCTCTAGTGGTTTCTTCTTTTTCTTTAATTTTTATTGTTACATGTGTATGAACATATAAATATATAAATACAAACTGCTGAATTTATACATTGCTCATATGTATATTTTTAGGGCTGACCAGTGGTATTGGCTAACCATTTTAGGGACTTGTCCCTGGATAAGACTGGTTCTCTCCATTTCAGCAGTCACTGGTAATTGATAGCTTCTCGTCTAGGGATGAGGCCTTGTGAGATCTCCCCCATTGTTGGCATGTCAACTGGTGTTGTCATTGCTTAGGTCTTGTTTGTGCAGCCATAATGTTGAGATTTCACAGGTTCAGCTTCCATGTCATATATAGAGGATATAATCTCAAAGCAGACATCTTGGTCCTTTGTGGCATTGAAATCCTCACACTTGCTTTGTCCTTGATGTTTCCTGAGTCATAAATATAAGGGCTGTGGTACAGATGTATCAGTTGGGGCTGAGGACCCAATTAAATGTTCTCTGCATTTTGAGCAGTTGGGGCTTTCTGTAATAGTCTCTATCTCCTGGAAAAAAAAAAAAAAAGCTTCTTTATGAGGAATGAAAGCTACCTTTATCTGTGGGTATAAGAATAAGTATTGGGAATGCTGCCATAGGTTATAGGTTCTGTGGGCTCACCAGCCACAAGTAGTTGACATTAGCTGACATGAATTTTGTCCCCTCAAATGGTCCATAAGGACAACTAGACAGCTATTGGTTACCACTAACATATAAGGGCCACTGGTGCACCTTTGAGGATATCTTGCCATGTTGGTCATTGCTGTGGCTCATAGGTGTCTTAGCTGGGCAGGACTATTGATTGCTTTTCTATCTTGGCAGTCTGCCCACCACTTTCCAGTACTATGATACCTAGACCACAGGGAGGATGATTCTGGGTCCTGTCTCCAGAGTCCAGAGCATCCTCAGCAATAGGAATTTACCTTTAGATTCTGGGAAGCAACTAAGGGCAACAGCAATAGCCTGTATTATTTTGGAAGTTGCTTAAGATCACTGAGCAACAACTTTAAAAGGATGTTTCTCATGCTTGGTAGGAGGGTTTGTGTTAGTCTCTGGCTCTTGGAGGGGAACATTATCAACCCCCACAGGTTATATTTTACACACACACACACACACATATACCTTCTTTCATGTACATATAACGTATGTAATTATAGGTAAACATAAATAATGATGCCTCCATTTCTCTCCCTCAGCACTGCCTTTACCCCACCGTATAAAAACAAACCTAAGAAATGAAGACATTTTAATTGTTTTATTGCTAAAGATCATTTCACACATAGATGCTCTCAAATAGGAGGTAGGACGATTAAACTCCATAGCATGTAGGCTAGCTTAATGTTAATGTTTTCTGAAGAAATCCACATGGAATTATGGGTAGTAGGAAGCAGTCCCGAAAGCTATTTCTAGATAACTAAAAGAGAGAAAGTGCAGCTCTCTTCTGCAGAGGTAGCCTGCAGGAGGACAGAGCGACGTGCCGTGCATGCGGCTCTATCCCCTCCTGTGGTTGGTCTCTGTTTTTTTCTGCATTCTCAAGATACAAAGCAGAATATTCAGTGGCTGCAGTGATTTAGGAGTTACTGGAACAACAGTGCTTCAGGAGCAGCTCCTTTTGTTCTTAGCTTCTGGCTTCTCATTTCCTGTACATTCTCTTCCCGTTTTTACCCTTCATCATACAGCAGTCATGTGATCTCCCTATGGGAAGCTGTGCACTGGTCGCTTAGCTGACAGTGTCCTTTGTGACGTGCAGTGTCCTCAGAGTTTGCCGTCTCTTTATGTTGCTATCCTCAGGCATGTGCTACATTTCTTTCTCTTTTGTACATTCCAGAGCGTCTAGGGCTGTAAGCATTTCCAATAGAAAGAAGAATGAAGTTCTAGGGTTTGATTTTGTGTCTCCTTTAGAAACTAGCAGCCAAGCTCTCCTACCTTAGAAATGTTTATTGGGTTTTGTTTGTTTGTTTGTTTGTTTTTTACAAAAAGCAAATAAGCAACAACAAAAAAATCTAAAAATTAAAGTGCCAGAAGGCGAATAATGTCTCATGCTACAGACAGAACTGTCTAAGGCTGTGTGAGTACCCCTGGACGGGTCCTGCCTCTTCTGTCTCTATGCCTTCATGGCTTCTCCTTAGCTATTGCCACAGCTACACACACGACTTCTGTGTCCATCACCACAGGAAATGCTGCTCTACAAAACAACTTTGACCCTTAGATCTCCCTGCTTTGAACCACAGCACCAAGATCCTTAAAAAGTTGGTTCCTCTCTTCACAACATGGGCTCAGTCTTTTCCACTTTGATCCGCTGCCCCTGTCAAGCACTGCACATACAGGGTGTGTTGGGCTCCCTCCCAATTTCAGTGTCAGGGGCTCCTTAGGATTCCTTTACTCTGCCTCTCATTATTTCCCTATGCCCAAATCCCTGTCCTGAAAGCTCTCACTCTTTTCTTGAGACCCTGTTCTGCCGTCAGCTCTCGTCTGCTATAGTAGTGCTTTTGTGCCTACAGTACTGGGGTTGTTCCCTTACAGTTCTGTATTTACCTCGGTCTGCTGTGACCACACCCGGAAGTTCTCTCTGGTTCATCCTTGCCACCCCTGATAGTCAGCTATATAGTAGAAACTAGGGTTTGTTACAGGGTGATTAAAGGCGTGATTAAGAAAGTACAGAATTGCCTATTTGCTGACTTCCTTGATAGTCCAGCTTGGTTGCATATAGTTTAAAAGAAACACCGTTCTGATGTAACTGTAGTCATCTATGTCTCCACTGCTAAAACCACCAAACATACCTGAAGCAGACACCATGGAGCACGCTGGGACCCTGAAGCTGTCTCTGCGGGAACTGCTGGTGCTGGTTCCTCCAGAAGCCTTGCTTAGAGCCTCTGCTTTCGTTCACCAGACTCCTCTTTACGTTCCTTCTTCCATTTCTTTATTCACACATCTCTTGAGTAAACAGATACACACTTGTTAGTCTCTACCATGACCAGCCAGACTCCTTCTGTGAATAACTGGAAAACTGGCCATTTTTTTTCTTTGACACTTCCCTTTCTCTAAGCAGCATTCCCTCTCACCAAGCGCATAAGGCTTTTGTTGCACTAGTCACTATGGTGCGATCCTAGGCAGGTCCTGAAGTTTTGGACATCTATCCTTTGTCAGATGTTTTCTCTGATTCTCTCCACTCTATTGCCACCTAGCTGTCTTTTTGTTTTCTGTTGTGCATCCAATTAGATGACCATACAGTTTTGTCCTTCACACTATGGGAGGAAGGTTTTAATTTGTTTTGTTTTTCTTATATCTGTGGTCACCAGAGTGTCGGACAATGCAGGTCTGATAAAATGAGTTAGAGAAGCTTCTTCCTCCTGAGCTTTTGGGGTAATTTCAGAAGAACTCGTGTTAATTCTTTAAACGTTAGCTAGAGCTCAGCAGTGAGGCTGAGCGGAACAGTTCTTAATCATAAAACAGTAGGGGCTGGTCTGCACTGGCTGCTCCTCTAGGGGGCCCAGGTTCATTTCCTAGCGCCCACCTGACCACTCACAACCATCTGTAACTCTAGTTCCAGGGGTCCACGGCCCTCTTCTGACTTCTGCAGGCACTGCACACATGTGAGTCACAAACACACCCGTAGGCAAACATTCATGGATATAATTTTATTTAAAAAAACCAAAAAAAAAAAACAGATTTTTTTTTTAAACAGAAAAAAAAATCACTTTCACCGGGTGTGGTGGCACACACCTTTAATCCCAGCACTTGGAAGGCAGAGGCAAAAAAAAAAAAAAAAAAAAAAAAAAAAAAAAGACTAAATACTCTTGATTTGGGAGAAGTTCCTGGGGTCTTCTTTACTCCGACCTTCATTGTATAAAAGTAAAGCCTGGAAATACAGAGTAAGTGTAAACACTAAAACTTGGACTCAAAAGAAGACATTATGCTATGAATAACTGAAAATTTTCAATTTAGCATCCAAAGCCAGTATGGCTTTTTCCTATTAGTCACTGCAGTCACAACAGTAATGCCTTCTACCTGGTCCCAATCCACTTTAGAACATAAATTGTTTGCAGATTTATATTAATCGTCAAACTAGTTCTTAATTATTTCAGTGTTTCCCTAAGGTCTTTTTATTATAAAAATGATGTCTGTTCATTTCAAAAACTCTGTGGAGACTTCCATGAAGTAGATTGTGAGAGTCAGTCATGTCACAGTGTCACCAGCATTTTATTTCCTGCTCTGTATCATCCATCTTGCTCCTCAGAGATAAAGGCTCTGACAGCCGTGAGTTCTGACGTTGGGCTGAGCAGTCCAGGCCTGCAGTCGCAGCATTTGTGAGACGACTGAGGTTGAGTCTGACTTGCACCCTAGCTAGCTTCAGGAAGAGGAGCGGGTCAAGATGGAAGAACTGTGAGGTAGGACAGATGAGTCCTGTAGGACTCACCAGGGAAAGAAAACTCCTGCCCCGGGAAATGGACCAGATTTGCACTGGAAGAAGGCAAAAGGCAAATATTCTGCCAGGAAATAGGCATAGGCCTCTTACCTAAGTGCCAGTGACCACAGAGACTGGGGAAGGGTCTAAGCATCCATAGTAAACCTTTGAAACTGTTTGAACAGGATATAACCTAAAGAAATGAGTCAAGAATATTAACCACATACTTCAGGGCCCGTCGTGGGCTTTCAGGTCATTTGGCTAAAATGTTATAAGGTGTACTGGCCACAGAGTTGTCGCTTAAATGGAATCTTAGGTTTTAGCAGCCAGTGTATTCCATCAGGTCTAGCAAAGTCTTGATTGTAAGGCATGCCTTATTGTGCACGCCATTCAATTTTCAGATACTACCAGTTAGGAAATGTGTCCTGATTTCACAGATCACAATAATGAAGAAATGTGCATCATAAAATCAGTGAAAGAAGATTATTACACTGGTGCAGAAAAAAGCTGAGAACGGCAAGAAAAATGAGAGAGAATGAGCAGGAGAGGGGACACAATCAAGGACAAGGAGAGAAGTTGACCTTGGAAAGGAGGGTGATTTATGTTTTCTCAGTTATGAGAAAGGAAATGAATAATGGTCCGGAGAAGTTTAGCAGCTCAGAAGCTAAAAAAATCTAGCAAACAGCAAAGGCAAGGTCATCTGCAGAAAGAGTGACGGTGGTGGCTTTAAGGGCTGAGACTTCAGAGTGAAAAGGTTTCAGCAGATCGGGCATGAAAGAATTTCCACCAGAAAGGAAGGGGCTAGTTCAGATTGCAGAGGAACGAAACCACTTGGCCACGTTTTGTGGTGTTGAGGAGCACATCTCATCCTGAGAAGGATTGGAGTAAAAGGCAGGTGCTGCCTGCAGTGCGGGAGATGGGCAGGGCAGGAACGGGGAACAGAAAACTCATTAGGCGGGTTCTTCTTGGAAAGTTTGGCTTGTCTGCCATTTGGGTGAGAAGTAAGGGACATAGCTAGAGGTAATAGACAGATATTTATGTTTTATTTAGAAGAAGAGAAACAATTTCAGGATTAGTGATTGCAGAGATGAAGAACTAATTCAGAACTTAAGGCCATGGAAGTAGAATTTGGAGGAATAAGTTTGAAGATGTCATCTTCCTAAAGCATAGGTGGGTTCTGTCTGTTTGGAAAACCCTCAGGCTCTCCACTGATGTCAGCTGTTGGCCTTCATTCTTAGAGGACATTGAGTCCATTGCAGGCTTGTCCTTTGAAGAAGTGATAGAGACCAGCACTGATCCCATTCCATCGCATCATCTGTGAAGCCCAAGTGCTTAACACATTCTGCTCTGCTTCATTCTGCTCATTCTCATGGCCTCACCTGCCATCTTTACAGTTGCCAGTCCTGAAGGCCTACCTCAGGCTTCTCTGTGACATCTTTCCAGACTCCTCCCACAACCCTGAAGACACAGAACTGTCCACAGATGCTAAGCATTTCACCACAAGGACACTTGCATATATTTCTTTCTCAAGTACATTGTGAGTTCCTTGATGCCAGAAACCAATTTTTTTTCTTTACCCACAATACCAAGCACATATTATGTAATTCGTATCTACTTGGTGAATTTGAGGTAAATGAGGCAATTGGGTGACAAATAAGATGTTAGTGTGATTCTGGTTACTTACTGAGTCTGCTCCAGGTGAAGCGATGGGTCTACCATGGCCTAACAGAAAGTTAGTTCAAGCAAACATGGGGCCCAGACAGCAAGGACATGGAGCATCTGTGAGAGTGGTGGCTTGGTAGCATCTTAGAGTGAACACTGGTACCCAAGGATCATGCAGGAGAAAATACCTACACTGTGGAAAACAGCCAGGGACCATGTAGAGCATGGTTGTGAAGCTTATGTTTTAGAAAAGACGATGGAGAAGCGAGGCAGCACAGACTGAAGTGAAGGTCTGCCATCCATAAGGAGACAACGAGAGAGGAAAGCAGGGTCAGGTTGGGTGTCTTAGGAGGGGAGGGGCCCTGGGGCATCTGTGCAATGGGTGGTCTTTGCCAGTGCTGGTAGGTGTGGTAAGGGAACAAGACTGGTTTTCAGGAAAGGGACACCCTGGAATAAATGGTCATTACTAGAATGCAGTGAAGATCAGGCTCAAGCCATAAGCGGTTTCTTTTTAAGTTCATAGATGTCAGAAAAAGCACTAATAATGAGCATTCTGTTCCCACGTTACATTTTATGCATCTGATGGTCTAACAACAGATTTAGTGGGCCTCGTATTGCTAAGCCTACTATTGAATCACAGTAGTATCTACTTCTTTCAGAAATGAAATGTGCAAGTATCCCACTGAGCCCTTGCTCAGCTGTGAGTGGTCAGTGTTCTCCATCTAGTGTGCATCTTCTTCGGTTGCTCATGTATTCCGGCACGCATGCCATCAGGAATCTTTTAATTCTTGGCATTTGGCTTGTGTGTTAGTCTGTGGATTGTTTTTCTCTCTTAGGAATAGGCTATAAGCATTCATTCAGGTCAGTGGACAGAGTGCTAACTTATTTTTCTCCTAGTTGTTTTCAAATAGCTTTGTGTCAATACAGATGCCCCATAATTTGTTCTGTCATCCCCTCTTGGAGGATAATTGAGTAATTTCCATATTTTTTGCTACTACAAAAGAAAAAAAGTGACCAAAAAAGAAAAGGTTGTGTTGACACCAGTCTTCAGTAGCGTGGCTCTTGTGGCTCTGTGACTTGAGTCATGTATAATAAAATATCATATACATAGCAGAGCTGA
The DNA here is from genome assembly GCF_000001635.26 of Mus musculus. Taxonomy (NCBI): domain Eukaryota; kingdom Metazoa; phylum Chordata; class Mammalia; order Rodentia; family Muridae; genus Mus; species Mus musculus. The sequence continues at coordinate 64,829,178 of NC_000080.6, read as the reverse complement.
CCTTACCCCTTTCTTCCCTGCCTTCCTTGCCTTCCCTGTTCTTAGCCTTCCCTCCTATCATTCCTCTTGGTTTCCCCAGTCAGTTTGATTTCTGAGGTCATGTCATACATGCATTCATAATTTTATATATCTATATAAAATAAATAAATGAGAGTGGGCACGGTATTTTCTTCCTAAGACTAGCTTAATTCAGTTAACATGATCATCGCCAGGTGGATCCTTAAAAAGAATAACTTATCTCAGAGGAATCTTAATGAAGTACCGCAGCATGGAGCCACCAGTCACAATTAGTAATTTCAGTGAAGTGGAAGGCAGGTCTCTTACTTACATCAGCTTCCTCTCAAGTACAAGTGGGCACATAGGTGGTAGTTACCGTATTGAACACAGTAGAGAATGTTTCTGTCAGAAAGCTCTTCTGAACTTCCTGGCATACGCCAGAGTTGTCTCAAAGAAGACGTATTTAATGAGTACGTTTTAAAGTAGATGTGTCTTTGTCGGTTGCCCCTACAGTTACTTCAATGAGAACCAGTACCCAGATGAAGCAAAGAGAGAAGAAATTGCCAATGCTTGCAATGCAGTCATACAGAAGCCAGGTAAGGTATGAGCTCAGCTGTGGTCAGTGGTCTGGACAGTCACCTCGTAATGCAGGTCCCAGCCCAGTGTTCTTCACAGAGCACTTCTGATGTTACCATGGCATGAGTCAAGTGCTCATAGACAATGACTCTCCATAAGATTTGAAGCCTTGAATTTTTTTAATTATGGATTTGTATTAGTAAAAGTTAGCATAAATTTATCAATTCTGAAGTAATCATAAAGTGTGAAATTTTAAGCAAGTTTTGTTAATAAAAATACATAAATCCAGTTTTTCAAAGTTGCTCTAAAATTGTATGCTCTGTGAGAAAGCTCTTTGCGATTGGATTCTGTCTGCTTCCTACATTGGATCGACCTCTGCCTAGCTAAGGGAAACATGGTGGCTCCCTTTTAAAGTCTCCTGGGCGAGTCCACAGCCACTCTACTATTTCCTGTGTATCTTATCCCTGTGCATTTCAGAGACTTGGCACAAGAACCCATTCAATTAAAACAGCCAGCTGGTTTCTACTTTACCATTTGTTTTGCTGGGTTAAAGACTGTGTGAATCTCAGTTTTATGAAGTGAAGAGGGGCCAATCCCCTTTATTTAGAAGACTGACTTTCGCCATATCTACCCTACACCCTCAGAGGAGTCCATACCATGTGTATACAGGCCTACAGTCCCAGTGCAGGGATTTCCTCTGGAAAACACATACAGATTATAAGCTTAAAACATGAAGACAGACAGGAGAAAGTCTGGAGAGATGGCTCAGCAGTTAAGAGCACTGACTGCTCTTCTGAAGGTCCTGAGTTCAATTCCCAGCAACCACATGGTGACTCATAACCATCTGTAATGGGATCTGATGCCCTCTTCTGGTGTGTCTGAAGACAGCTACAAACAAACAAACAAACAAACAAACAAACAAACAAATATTTTTAAAAAAAGAAGACAGGAGAAGAGGAGATGCTGCAAATGTCTGCTCTCCATAAGAATTAACTGTGGTGGCCAAGAAGACCATAAATCTGAAATCTAATCTGAGTGGTACCTTGTGTCCCAGAACAGTCACAACCATGTGTGGACTTGGCCATTAGCCTTCAAAGCAACAGGTATCATATACCTTCTATAAGGTAGAACATATATCTTAAGCATGAGGACACTAAGATAGTCATTTTCTGTTATCTGTACACTTCTTTAAAGAATAACATTCCTCTCAGCTGGCTGTGCACACCTTTAACCCCAGCACTCAGACGCCAGAGACAGGCAGATCTCTGTGAATTCCAGGCCAGTCTGATCTATAAAGTTCCAGGACAGAGAGACCTTACCTCAACTCCCTATCCCAATATAACAGCAACAATAACAACGACAACAACAACAGTCCTCTTGGTGGTGCTAATTAGATGGTGCCTCCTTGGTATATAACATGGAATCTACAAACTGCTTTAGAACTCTAGTAAACAGACTTTGTAGAATTTTCTTTTAATACTGAGTTGTGTTCCTCAGTTGAAGCTTATTGTGTTATTAGTTGTGGCTAGCTGTGCATTCATTTATATGTTTGTTCACACAATGATACTTCTAGTGTGTTCTTGGTACTAAGCAGTGGTAGAAAAAGTTATACCCCATCTTGTTATTTTGGCAATAAATAGAATCAAAAGCAACTTTCAGCAGAAACGTATTTCTTAAGGACGGTTCATTATTGGATCCAAGGTACAGATTATCTGAATTTTGTTGCATGCATTCACAGGCAAAAAGCTGTCTGACCTGGAACGAGTTACCTCTCTGAAAGTATATAATTGGTTTGCTAATCGACGGAAGGAGATCAAGAGAAGAGCCAATATCGGTAATGTATCAGAGAGACTGCTTTCTCTCCTGAGAAGGTTAGAAGTGCACTAAGAGTGGCCGGTTAGGAGCTGCAAGTCTGAATGATCGCAACCCTTAGGCCTAACAACAGATACCATCGCTTCTCATGGTTGCATTTTTAATAGCACAGTCGTGCTATCTACACTATTTTATTTATATTTTAAGAATGACTTTTTTATTATTTATAAAGACTGTTCTTCTTAATATTCTAGAATGTAGAATTAACCCCTAAACAGTGGGTTACTTGTGTGGCTCATATTAAAGATTTCTGTGTGGTCTTAAGAGAAGAATTGTGAATCTCCCAGCCTGCTGGTTACTGGTACAACCTAGACCTCCACACTGAGAAACATCCAATCAGTAGCTGGAATGGAAAAGATTCAGCGAACGAGAAGCATGGAAAAAGCAGCAATAAAGGGCATTTCCTGAATGTGCCATGGGTTTAGTCATTCCCAGTGTGTGGTTATTGCTATACACTGTGGTATAGACCATAAACAAATAGTTGCATTGGCAATGATAACGTAGTAAGTAAAGCTAGAGGACGGAAGTCAATGTGAAAGTGCCTTAGGGAAAATATGTGTTCAACTAACAAAGAAGAAAATCCTATTCAAAACTGTAGGAAAAGCATGAGATCAGAATGGATGGGCTCGGAGTAGAAGTTTCCTTTAAGCTTCTGCAGGTGTATTTCGGGGCTGGGATAGCACGGTGAGAGGAAGGACCTGGTTGTGATGTCCAGCACCACGAGAAGTATGACTGCATTTCATTTGTGAATATACTTCTTACTTGCCCTTCCAATTCTCAGATGCTTTGCACTACCCCACCAGCTATTAACATAGTAAGTTTATGAAGTACCCAGCAGTCCGGTTGGTACTTTAACCAGGTTGGTAGTGTAATGTGCATAGTAGCTGGACCTCTACCCTAAGCTACAGAGTTGAATTTCTCCCATTTAAAGATGACTAGAGACTTAATTGTGTTCTGATTTCCTCACCATAAAAATCATGGTGCAGCCATTATAGCAAGGCAGCAGATAATTTAGGGATCTATTTGCTTTTTTCGAAGAAGCAGCAATCCTGGAGAGTCATGGGATAGATGTACAGAGTCCAGGAGGCCATTCCAACAGTGACGATGTGGACGGGAACGACTACTCCGAGCAGGTGGGCGGCTGGGCTGTGGCTTTCCGGTTGGGGGGTGGAGGGGCAGTGGCAACTCAAGTCTACGGGTGGTTGTATGGGGAGGTTGGGGGAGCAGCCGGTGTCCCTCCACTCTGCTCATGTGTCTAGTTAGATTTTCATGCGGTTGGAAAGGAATATGGTAAGATTCTGTTGTCCTGTTAAATCTGTGAGTAATCTCTATCCACCCCTATGGGTTTATTGTCACACAACAGGACACTTGGCAAGCACGCAATGGGGAGGAGGAGGAGGGAAGAAGTTCAGAGGGAGGCAGAGAAGCAGAGAAGGTAGAAGAAGAGAGGAGGATCTGACCCAAACAAGCAAGTTACAACACTTACCACACACACAGTGTTTGAGACGCACTTAGGGGCATGCGGGCAGCTGTGCCGGGGCCTACCACGGACCATGAAGGCACAACAAAGGCCCCGCCCACCTCAGCCCCATTACACTGGGAACCCTCTTGCCCAGAGGAGTGGTTAACCAGATTCATCTTGTCATAATACAATACCTGCATGCTTTCTCATCTCATCCTGGTGTGCTCTGCATTGCTTGGGGAAAGTGTATTTAATTGTAGCCACTGCATGGAATAAGTCAAATTGGGGGATTTTTTTCCCCCCACCCTCAAACATGTTGACAGATTTCATTAGAATATTGCATAGGATCAAATTTCATTTCCATTTGGGAAAGTCAAAGAACACACGGGTCCTTTCCCTAGACTCTTTCTTCTGGTGGTTACCTTGTCCTCAGATGCCATGGTCTTCATTCTCTTGCTTTTCATTGCCTCCATGTATCCACTACTCCAGCAGGGCTTGTGACTCTCTGCAGCTTCCTTCTTAAATCCCAGAGGCTAATGTCTAAAAGCCAGAATGACACAGTGGCACCCATGTGTCCCAGCAGGTTATCCCCCCACCCCCCAAGAGACTCAGCTGTCCCAGCACAGCTCCACCCTTGGATCGGGAAAGTGCTAGTTCTCTCTGGAAACACTCCTGTTATTTGTCAGCAAACCACATAGATGGATCATTTCCATCTTTTTTTGCAGATGCCCTGAGGGCAGCACATCACATGCTTTTTCCCCCAAGGGACTTTCTCTTTCCAAAGCTCTTTGGTACAGAGTTCCCTGAAGCTGTGACAGGTGAGAAACGTCCCTTACCTGTGATGGTCTTCAGTGCCCAGCACACCTGCGAGGACAGCTGCCTTCATTCCTCGGTTGTCTGGCTTTGCTGGGTTTGGTTTGGGGCTTGCAGTCAGTCTCTCTTGCCTCCGCCTGGGAGTGCTGGGGTCATAGGCATGTGTCCCTATGCGCAGCGGCAGCTTTGCTGTTTACTGTGTGTCGCTTAGGGGGTGAGAGCCTCACTTCACTCTGAGTCAGGCACTGCACTTGCGACTTGTGTGACTAAGGACCTGTCCCTGATCTGTAAGGTACAAGTGCTTGTTCTACTATTCCTCCTCTGCTGTTCTCAGCAGGGAACTCCCTGGATCCTAGGAGCCACTCAGTAGCTTTGTGGATTTAGGCGTGTGCTCGGTTGGGTTCAGTGATTACTAGTGTATCTCTGGCAAACAGAAAAATCCAGACTATTAGCTTATTTTAGTCACTTCAGGTTTGATCAGCACTAGCAAATTTTGATAGAATAAATACTGTGTGATAAGGAACAAAACAAATCATTTAAGTCCTTTTTATTTGTTGAGTCACAAAAACATGAAAAGTCTCTGGACCTGTGTCCATTCAGTGTCTACTTAAATACAGTTCACCTCCACCATGAGATGCACTCAGCCATTTTCTCCACAGATTGCTCTGCCCCCCGCACGGCACCCCCGCATGCCTTTTTGTGAGCTTGAGATGGTTACCAGCCGACAAATAACGCTCCTTTCTTATCTCCGCACATCTAGGATGACAGCACCAGCCATAGTGACCACCAAGATCCCATCTCGCTAGCTGTGGAGATGGCGGCCGTCAACCACACTATCTTGGCATTGGCCCGGCAGGGAGCCAATGAAATCAAGACAGAGGCCCTGGATGATGACTGATCAGGGAGTTAAACAGTTAACTTAGTTTAGACGTAGCACCTTAGCAGACTTTCCTCGGTCCTTAACATGTGTTCTTACAGTATAACTTACAGTTTCTTGTATGTCAGGTAGCCATTAGGGTCTTGTTCTGTGAAGATGGCATGGTGCCCTCAGCCTTTGCATATACTCTCTCAGTATTAAAATTCCAGTAAGTAAGAAGCAAACAAACACACTTCCCTCTCCCAGCCCCTGAGGCTAAAAAAGAAAAATCTCGCTGCTCCGTTTTAGCATTCCAAGAAAGTGCTTCCAGGTATTTAGATAACCCTCAGTTCTCAAATATTAGGCTCTGTGTAAAATCTTGGGTACCTTTAGATTCATGTAACACTAGGCTGTACCCCCATCTGTCCCTGCCCTAAGACTGATAGGATGCAAGCTGAGGTAGTGGCACAGGGCCGACAGACACCATCTGGGAAGTGTCCATGGAGCGGAGCACAAGGAACACTAGCGCCCGCCTCGGCGTGAGACTCACTGATTCAGCTGCAATAAGCCGTGCCTCCTAGTCACAGTGGCCAGGCTCTACTTCTTTGGGTGCTGTGTTAAGAATGTCATTGGAATCCCAAGCTCAGATCTTGGTTAATGCTAACATGCCCAACACAGACATCCTTCTCTCTTACGAGCTGTGTGACCTAGTAGATAATATACTGCCTTCTGCCTTTGGGACCACGATTCTAAAACAAAAAGGACAAAAACCAAGTTCTGAAAAGCAAAGCCCAGCTTGAGAGCGAGAGCAGTAGGGAAAAGCGAGAGCTGAATGTCGGATGGATGCTGAGCCCAGTTCTCAGAGCCGCTATACATTCCACAGCGCGATGCCAGCGCCTGCCCGGGAAAGTGTTGGAATTACCTTGGAAGTTGCTTGGCCTTCTGTCGGTGCCCCCTCCCTGCTACCAAAAAGGATAGAGCTGAGGTCCTGAGTGAGTGAAAGAGCAGGCTTGGTGCCCGTCACCTGAAGCCCACCCAGAGTCATTAGGACTCTTGCTGGGGACTGTGGCAACTTGACTGTCACACATGGAGGTCCTTGCCTAGCTAGGGGCAGAAAAAGCAGGGGACATTTACCACCTACAGCAGGATGTCTTTGCTGTCTTCTCTTTATCTGTCCTTGTGGAGGTGTGAAAGCTATATTGCTACAGGCAATTTATTTAATAATTGGAAGCCATATTGATAATGGATGTGGTGATATTTGTAGTTTAATCTACTTTAAGTGGCAGTAACTAATGGAATTTTTTTCCTTGATCATATATGTAGCACTTTTGTTACTTTTTAAAGATATTTATATTTGATAAATCTTTTTTTCATTTTGAGAACTCAAAATACCAAACAGTGAACTTGCGTTATAGAGTCACCCTGTGGTCACCTTGTCATCTAGTAGCAAAATGATGAACTATTCATGCATCAAAGAAAATTACATCTGCTGGCCTTGTGTGAAAATGATCTCCTGGAGCCCTGATTAAATAGCACACTGTCACTGTGGGTAAGAAGAACCAGCCTTCAGTGAATTGGTGCAGTGTGTGCTGAGAGGCTGAGCGTTCCCTGCCTCCTCCCATTTTCCCTCTGTTGCGTCTGAAGAAGCCTTGCGTAGAGGGCGGTGTGGGGTGAGCCTGCGAGCGGGCTTCCATCTTTTTGTCCATGCCTGACCCAATCTCTAAGATAGAAAGTAGATGCCATCTCCTCACCCCTGCTTCCTCACCAAGTGTGTCCGACCCTCCTCGCTTCCCCTGTGCGCTGACCAGATACTCGATATCCGCAGGGCTTAGCTGGTCTTGCTGAGGCACTGACCAGATACTCGATATCCGCAGGGCTTAGCTGGTCTTGCTGAGGCACACGCTGTCTGGACTACCCCTTAGGTATAAGTCTTGGTTACAGGGGTGTGAGGAATCACCTCATCTTTGAGGAGCTGAGGATGCTACCCCACCTTCGTCTGTGACCTTGAAGGACACTAGGTAGGGCTTGGCCCTGTTCCTATCAGTAGATTTCAGGGGGAAATGTATGCATTTTTTCCCAGCTCTGAGACGTGAAGTAAAATGGAGCCATCTTCTCTTACTGTATTACTTGAACCACAAATTTAAGAGTAGCATTTCTTATTCTCAGGAACGAGTCCCCCGCACCTACTTAGAATCTCGCATGGTTTCTTTGATTCGTTTGTCTGTCTGTTTCACTTAAGAGATTGCATTACCTTTCTTTCTCTCCTTCCTTTTGTTTACTTAGAAGGAATATTCCTATTATGTCTATCCATTTTGGTTGAGTTTTGTCTGCTTATTCTCAGTTGAATCAGAAAGAACAGGAGGGGGGGGGGAACGTATTTTTCTGACAAGCCACATCCATGATTTATCATGAGATTATGATGATTGACAGCTTCTTTAGGGTGCGGCTGCTCCTGTCTCTCTTGTTCTCTCTTGCCGTCTTAAAGGAACAGGCTCCAGCTGTTAAGACAGCTCCAGTCTCTAAGGGAACTCTGACTACAGCCGAAGAGCAGAGTGTTCTGTCATCCTAGGGCCTTTTAGAGAAAGCAGTGCAACAGGATACCAAGCCCTGGCTGGTACAGGCAGTGCCAGCCCTGTGTGGCAGTGTGGTGGTACTGGAAAAGTACAGGTACCATGGAGGCTGGCTCTGTGCTGAGCTAGCTAGAAAGTCTGTCACATGCCCACAGACTCACAGCCTTACAGGGAACCTGCGCTGTCTCACCTACAGCAGGAGTTTGCTTCTTTGGGATCAAGGTTCAAAAACTACCATCAGTCGGTTTTCCCTGGGGTCACCAGGTTTGATTCTACTTTTGAGTCCTGTTCCCTCAACTCTTGGAATGGCCACAGAACATCCGCAGTCAGACTCATCCATCCTTTGTGCTTCTTGCTCACCCTGTCTGCTCTCATCTCCTTCTGTATTTCTTGTGGTCCCGGAGCTCTTTTAGATTGTATCTTCTCGACCAGTGACTACTGGAAGCAGGAGAGGAGGGGAGCAGGCGCTCATACATGGACTGTGGTGATGTTTATTTAAGAATTACTGTTGCTGGATAGGAAGGAAGGGGAGCAGGCATTTGTAGACTGTGTGATGGTGTTTATTTAAGAATTACTGTTGCTGGATAAGAAGAGAGGGGAGCAGGTGTTCATAGAATGTGCTGTGACGTTTATTTAAGAATTACTGTTGCTGGATAGGAAGGTAATTTCCCACCTTCTGGTTCCTTACATGGCGGGCGGCCTGTTAACAAAGGACCATCTTAAGATATTCCTGCCTACCTGAGACAGTCGCCAGGAAGGGCAGTGCATTGCTCTCCTGTGTGACTATCCAGGGCCCTCAGACCCAGGAGACAGTCATTCACAGCAGGCATGTTTATGTTTGTGTTGAACGCCCCATAGGGCAGGTTACAGGAGGAGAAAACCTGGGCTGGGAAGGCAGACAGCCCGTGTTCCTTTCGCTCCAGCTCACTAGGTGACCTTAGAAAGACGAGGGCATTGGAAGCCTGCTCCAGAGCTCTGGTTCCTAGGATGTTTGTCACTCTCAGCCACACCCATTATTTTTGGATCAGACATCTGGGAATGTTTTTACTTTATGGGAACGGCACATGGAAAGCTGATATAGTGGTCTGCGTTCTCTCTGGCTTTAGGAACTCTTGCTTTAAACTCCTTGGAGATGAGTCGTCAGGCACAGGCTACAGCAGATGCTGTTCCGGTGGGATGCTCCAGCACTCTGTCCATCCACATGGCTTCTCTTCCTTCCATTCTGTGTCTCAGCACTGCATCTTTGTCTCGAGCTGACATCACTGGACATTTTCTCTCCTCTGAGCACCGGCTTAGTGGGTAGTGTTAGTCCACTCTGAATACGGACCCTCGAGGTTCCATCTACCAAGCCTGTTACCTTTATCTACACAGTGAAAAGCATCCCGTCCCATGGTGGCTTCTCTCTTCTGTGTTCCCTCCAAGTCCTCTCTCCCTGGTCTCAAGAAGGTCGTGGTTAGATGCAGCACTCCATCTAACCAGCTCTGCTCTGGCCCTGAGCTTTCTTCCTCTTCTGCTCAGAGAACAGCCTGCATTTTCCTCTATGAGCCTCACCAAGTTCTTAGGCAATAACTTCTTAGGTGGTGGCCTCCTGCTCAGCGGTTCTCTGCTCCTGCATGAGCATCCGTCTCTCCACCTCTGTAACGTCATCCTCTTGCTATGATTATTAGCTATGTTTTACTACTGTATTTATTGACGCTGTACTGAGACTAGCCGATTCCACGTACAGCGTTACTGAGCCGAATTTATTTTTGTAAGATTTCCCAAGTGAAGGTTGGGCACATGGACCGGTTCTGCTGTGTGTGTGAGTGGAGCTGGGTGGGGATAAACTGGGGCAGGGGCATGTGCTGTGTTACATTGCAGATGTGTTTACTCAGGATTGGGCCACCAGTTGTCAGCCATACTGGATTTAACAAACTGCACTGCTGCTGTGAACACCCTTTCCGTTTGTCTCCTTTTTCGTTTGTTACACTGTAACAGTGAGCACGGAGCAACAGGGGAAGGCTTGCAGGGAGGCAGCCACACATGGCCATAGCTTTCTTAGGCTTTCATGGTAGCATGTAGTCAGAACAGGTGCTGTGTCCTACATAGAGACCTTCATTACACTCCTCCATTTCAAAGATGGCCCATCACTTAAGAAGAGTGACTTTCTTGCTGCACTAGGGAACTGACATACGGAGGCCATAGGGAAGGCTTTCAGGCCCAGGCCCGTCACATCATCAAGCCAGTGTTCTGGTTGCAAAAGCGCGTCTCTTATAGCATACCTTCTAAAAGATTTTTCTCAGTGCCATTTGTTTCTAAACTTAAGGGGAGACACTACTTCTTATGGCAGCATACAGGACTGACGTGCTTAAGACGAAGCTTTATGCATATTGATGGACTGGTAGAAGCTGAAGTTTGGACATTGAGAGGTGTCTGTAGACACTTCATTACACCATGTGTGTGGAGGGGGAAGTAATGGAGAGAAAAAAGTCAGCAGCCCAAGCCACCCAAACCCTTACAACACTAGTCTTCCTCCTTAACCAAGAGAGGACAAGACTGACAGAAGGCTGAAAGAAGGTTCAGCTTGCCCACCTAGCGGTTGCCTTGGGATCCCCGATATATATGTCCCCAAACTGCTTTATCATTCTTGGCGCCCAGGCAGAACTAAAGCTCACTCACTGCTCCTACTCCGATGAGGTGTGAGAGTGGCTGCCTTCCACTGCTGGGGCTTCCCTCTTGTCTTTGCTAGGGAGCAGGGGAACTACGCTGCCATCCTGGGCTTACAGACCCTCTCTGCGGCCAGTCTTCAAGCTGTATAGCTCCAGCACTGTTGTTGGGGAGTTTGATGCCCCACTTAGAACGCCCAGGAGGCCAGCTCCCCTGACTGCATGTCCGTCGTTTCTCTCTTTAAATAAGACTGGCTCCATACAGCCATAATTAACTCACAAATTCACGATGGTGTGCTGTGATCAAATGAAGGTTTGGCAGAATCTTTCTTCAAATTGTAGCCATGGTAATTGAGGGGGGTGGCATAGAATGAATATATAAAAGTATAATGGCAATTGTTCCGAATGACTGAGTGTCCTCCTGACATGTAATTAGCTGTTTTAGCAGGGTGTAGATTGGCATGGTCATAATTAAGAGGATTTCTGTCCTTTATGTGATTGAGAATAGCAGAGCCCATCCTCGTTCCCTTTGAGCACTAATGCTCCTGAGAACATTTGGAACAACAGCTCAGTAAACCAAAATAATGATATGGGATTCATCTCCCACCCGAGTGAGAGAGCACTGGGAAGCATTTCAGGTCCAGAATGGAAGGCTTTGCTTATTGCTGGATCTGACTTCCAAATTCTCTTAAACCTCTTGTGTCCAGTTTCATCTTATTCTACTTTGACCAGAAACTAGTCAATATCTCAAACTGAGGCAGCCTCTGGCAGAGCCTCCTGACCCCCATCCTTTCCTGGGGACACTTGCTGCTTAACTGGGCTACCTGGGATTTTCAGACTTCTCCTTGGTAACTTGATTATTTCCACTGCCGTGACCATCAGACAGTATTTGCCACACGGAAGTCTGCAGTTGAGTAGGGTTTTCCTCGTGGGACATGACGAGATCAGGCACACATCGACCTCCTACAGGAATGCGTGGACTTGGGCTCCAGGGTGTGCACCCCAGCTTGCTCACATCTACCATGTTCAGCCATCACAAGTCCCTAGAGCTATTCTGCTGTCAGGATGGGTTCCTGGTTCTTCTGAAGTCATGTACTCTGTCCCCCACTTCATTTTTCTTTATGCATCTGTGCCTTCAGGCAGGTGTCATATAATCTTCACAGCCTGTAGAGTCCTCCTAACTAGGAGCTGCAGAACTCACTAGCCACTCTCCAGCGGATGCTTAGTTTGGACTTTTTCTTTTTTTTCTAGTCATCCTTTGCAGGAGCCTTGATTCAATTAGAGCGTCAGAAGGGTCCACCGGGATGCCAGCAGCTACCAGTGCTAAGTGGCCTTTTATAAGTTCTTCTGCCCATGAGGCTCAAGACTCAGGTGAGGTTAACTTGAGTTCAAGAGCCCTGTCTTTTTCAGGCTGGACACTGTGGGATTAGTTAGTAGCCAAAAGTGTGTGTGTGTGTCTGTGTGTGTGTCTGTGTGTGTGTCTTCACTCTTTCTATAGAAGGTGTCCCTCCTCACCCAGAACACTAACCAACCAAGATGCTGGTTCCAGCTCAGTTGTGTGGAAAGGCTGAGGTTGAGTATACGCCTAGAGAGGTCTAGAGAGCCCTCTTCCTCAGCACACAGACACATATGGAGAGGTAAGGAAGAGTTTCTGTTCCTGGGGATGCTTCAGTTTGATTCCTCCCAGATACCTACAGTGAAATGTACAGCAGATGCCTGTGTCAGGAAGGTGGCCTGGGAGGATGGCCATTACTGCTGCCTCTGTAAGTTACCTTGTGGCCCCTCCCCATGCCCGCAGGTCAGAGGTGTGGTCCTTGGGACTTGTCAGCCTTGATGTGGATGACCGGACTTACAGCGCTTCTTACTTTTCCAGCTGCTGAGCAACTGCTATGTCCATTAGAGGTCAGGGCCGCCTTCTGATCCCGTTCTGAAAAGTCACTGGTGGAGCTAATTTTGTGACTTGTGTGACATGTACTGCACATCAGCAGCATGTTATGGTCACCTGTGAGCACTCACAGGAATGGAATTGGCGTGTAGCCATAAGTTCCCAAGCTTATCTGCTCCAGTGCTCAAGGGGGCCACTCTGATTAAACACACCCTGCATACCACAGATACCCCACCTCAAAACACAAAACTAGCCCTCAAGTCAAGGACAGTGTAGGTGGTACTTGCCTGGGAATAGCTTTGTTCCCTCCCTCCCTCCCTCCCTCCCTCCTTCCCTCCCTCCCTCCCTCCCTCCCTCCCAGAAAAACCCCAGAAGTGATTGTTGTAAGAATCTAGATGCTGGTATCTGAGAATGTGTAGTCTTACTCTGCTGAGGTCACTGCCAACCCACTTGCTGTTCTCAGGCACACAGGGTCACTCCTGTGCCACAGCCACTTCCATTCTTGTCTCTGCAGCTGCATCCTCAGACAGCACATCACTGTGGGGTGCTGCTCTCCAGCCCTCACCACCTGCCCTGCAGTGGCTTCCCCAAAGCCTGCTCTTTTCAGTTCTTCCGGTGCTTAGCTCCAGGGACTTTGAGGCACCCTGCTTGAGTTCCAGGGGGTTTGTGTTGAATCCGCCTACGAACCCTGCTGTCCCTCTACCATAGACAGGAAGGAGAGCACTGTGGAGCTCAAGGCTCTGGCTCTCTGGTGTTACGTGACTCTGCCATGGCTTCCTTTGCTCCTTATCGACACTGACAGGCCCTTAAGTAGATGTTTCTTCAAATTTACACGTAGAATAAAAGTTTTTAATATCCAGAGTCCAAGAATGGAGCAAGCTGCCTCAGAGTTAATGTGGCCATTTAATGACTACTGGTCAGTGACACCAGACTAGGGACATCTTCCAAATGACCTGCTACACTCCTTCATCCAGCCCCACACACACACACCACACACACACACACACACACACACACACACACACACACACCATCATCATCATCACCATCATTTCTAGTTCCTTTTCTTACAAAATTAGGTTCTCTGAGAGTTGGCCAGGTCACTGTCCCCTTTTGATCTGTCACATCATGGGTAGCCTAAAGCCCAAGAGAAGTAAGCGCACCTGAGGAGGAAGGCTGAAGGACTGGGCAGCCTGGCTTGTGGGGCTGCTGATGCTGTGTGACACTGGCTGACCAACGAGGCCTTAACAATGGCTTCATTTTGCCCCAAACGCCTTGGTTTGAAGAAAAAAAGAGTATGGGTGCCTTTCATTTTGGTATAATCAAGATTTTGCATCTTTGTTGGTAGCCAAAGGTGCCATGGAAATTGAGTGATGAAATCAGTGCCTGTCACCTCCCAGGGCTCAAGACAGACCGGTCCCAGGGACTTGTGTGAAGGTTTGTTGCTCCTGCGAGGACTTTGCTTCCCGGCACCTCCAGGTTGAATCTCTCCAGTCTTGTTTGTAGCATCCTTAGCCTAGAAACCCCTCCCATTTTGCTTTACTGGAATTAAGAGCCCAGCCTAAACCTGTGAGGCCATCTGTCCACTCCAAGGCTCTCCGAGGCCATTAGACTAGAAAACCAAATGGCATTAGAGCTGTATGAATGCAAACAGCAGCCACTCCCTGATGTTTCCTGGGCCCCATCTGCAGGCTTGAGGGGTGTGTGTGTGTGTGTGTGTGTGTGTGTGTGTGTGTGTGCGCGTGCGTGCGTCATGTGTGCTGAGTGGAGGTGAGCACTTGTGGCTGCTTTCAGAAAGCATCCCCTTATCATTTGCCTTGATGCCTACATTGACTCTACTGAAAGCAGTGGGGATCTCATCACTCATCTCTGAAAATGGGCACCAGAAAAACAAAACCAAAGTTCTCAGGGTGGGTAGAGCTCTTTCTTTCCAAGCACTGGCCATTCTGGCAAGCTTTCTCCTTTATGCTCTTTGGTTCTACCACAGTTCCACTCTGAAAGCTCTCTTCTTTCTTAGTGGTTCCTCACAATGACCCTAAACAGTGTGTCAGGGCAGTCTGTACCTCACTAGGTGCAGATCAGGGACCACGGATGCCAAACTGGCTCCTGAGCCACCACATAAGTTCACTGGCTGCAAGGTGCCAACACTGTGGCAGTTGTCTGCCCTGGAAGAGCCTACAGCCTTCTCCAATCTCCCCATGGGCTCAGCCTCTCCTCCATGGCCATGGTTAGGTTGGGTCTGCAGTACTTTCTAGAGCAAACTTCTCATTTATGTTTAAGTGCCTAAGCAAGTTATAGACCTCTGGGACCTGCCTGAGAGTCGGCCTGTGCCCTGTCCTTCCCACCATGCACCTCGCCTCAGGACAGGTGTGATGCACATCCCTGCTCCCCAACCCAGTGTCCCTGCCATTCTGCAGGCAGAGTGGTCACCAGGGCAGGCAAGGGGAGAGGGCTGGCTTTGTCACTGTTTCCTTTGTTCCTTCTGTTGATGTGACTATGACCTTGGGTCAGAGGAAGTTTTAAGGAATCTACTTAGCTAGGGCTCGGTGGCTACTGAGTGAAGAACAGGAGTGAGTCGCCTCTGAGCAGAGTTCTAAGAGAGCCAGCAGGCAGGGATCATGACTGAAAAACCTGTGCGTACTGGAGCCCTGACCGCATCCACAGCCCAGATGACGAGGAGCCGGAGGCCATCAGCAGTAGAGTCGTAGTAAGATCCAATGTGCATTCTTTAAAATGAGTGAGAGACTGTTTCTTTTGAGGAATAATTAAAGTGTGAGCTAGATCTGGGCCTTTTATTTGCATGAGGTATAGAACAGGTCATGGACTGCTGTGCTCAGTTGGTACAACAGTGACAAGTAGAAAGGAACAATCTATTACGCAGGCACCTTATTTTCATTGATCCAGGATTTTTGTTCAGACAGTGGAGTAATGCAAACACTGGGTGCTTGCATGTAACAGGTGCAGATGACCCTGCCTCACCTAGAGAGGGGAACACAGTAGGGTGAATGGCCAAGTAGTGGCAAAAGGGAGGCAGTGGCACATGCAAAACCCATGCTGCCCCTGAGGAATGTGTCACCCTCTAGATGCAGTGTCCATGGTCTACCTACCAAGCACCTCTCCGGCCCGGTGTAATTGAGGAATGTCAACCGGATGCAAATTGAGGGACGACAGCTTTGAGTCAGAGCATCGGGGAGGCCAGGATGCTGGGCCCTAGCTGGACTTGGACATCCTAACAAGAGCCAAATGCACGCCTGTTGAGGGCAGCATGTGTATAGTTCACCGTGGGTCTGGGAGCAAGCTGGCATGGCCAGCTGGGAAGTGGAAAGCAGGCTTACGTGTTCTGACCAGACACCAGGGACCAGATGTCTTGAAGTTGCCTGCAGGTATTCAGCCTAATGGCTGTGTAGGATCCTGCCAGATGAGTCGGAGAGGGGGCAGGGCGCCCTCCTGGCCTTGGCCGTTGTGTGTCTTAGTCTCTGTGTTCCCCTTTGGTGTCTTCTCTGGTCTCTGTCCCCATCTTGTGTGCCATGTGTCCCTGAGGGTGAATCACACCTGTGTCTGAGTCTGCTGTAAGGTGTTCAGTCTACCTCAAGGGGTCGTCATGGCAAGCTCTGTCCACATGGAATCCTCCTTACATGCCACACACACTGGAATGTATACCACCCCACCCCCATAACCGCTAACCCCATCTTTCCCCATAATCACCAGACTCCTAGTGCAAATTGGATGCTGCTTTAAATGTGAAAAATCTGTTCAAAAGCTATAAAATCTGAATGAAAGCTAAAGCTGAACTTATAAGCCTTGTTGCATATGAGCCAAAAGTGCAAAAAGCTCTATATAATGAACTAACCTGCCACTCGTATAAATATAAATATATATAAATATATTAAAAATCAGACTGTTCTACAAAATTGTGTATTTGTATTTTTGTGTACGTACAATTTTCTGCTAAGCAGAAGGAGGGTGTAGTATAGGGCGCTGTGAGAAGAGATTTGGTTTAACCCCATTTCTTTGTGACTTATTTTTGTTAACATCAGATGCCTGTCTTCGTCTTCTCTGTGTGACACTGTTTGGAAAGCTGCAGTATCCTTCTTCCTTAGGCCAGAGTCTGGGCTCAGGGAGCTGTGTGGCCACCTAACAGACAGGGCCAGGCTTGCACCCCCAAGGCCAGGCATGGGATGGCAGTCTGACTCGGCTCTGGGAAGCAAACTCCCTCTTTAGAAACCAATTTCCCAGACAAGATCGTTGGATACTCACAGACCCAGGGAGCAAGGGGAGACTTCTTTCCATTGCCCAGGTAGCTTTGCCTGGTGTAGCTCCCGGTCCCCTGGCTGCCACTGGGCCATGTCTCCCAGGTAGCTGCTGCCCTTTCAGACAGGGTCACCAGATGCCTCCCCTATCGGAGCTGTCACCAGAGGTCCAATTCATTACCTGGAGCATCTCAGAACCCACTTTGCCGGTGCTAAACAGGAGAGGGGTTAGAGTAGCTGCCAATCATGGCCAGACCAACCCACCAGAGGCCAAGACAAGCTTGGGCACCCACCACTGCCCACCCCCTCCCAGCCCCCTCCTGGCCCCTGGTGGAGCCTGCTCTAAGGAGTGATACTGCACCTTCCCAGTAGGACTCGGATTCTAACAATGTGTGATGACTGTAGCAAGAAGCCCTTGTTTCTCGGTGTAAATGGGCAAAGAAACAAGTGCTCTACTGTATTGATTAAATAGTTCAATGAGTCCTGTTTCATTGTATCTCCTATTCTGGATTAGTGCCTTTTGGACAGTAGACTGTTCTGTAATTAAAATGTAGTATACTGCTTTTTTGTACAGTTTTGTTTTAATAAAACTTTTTTTTAATTTGTGTTTATTTTAGTATTGTACCTATTAGAGAATAAAATGTATAACTGAGCAAGGCTGTCCGGGATTTCTTTGGGTCCAGATATTCATGGGGATGGTGTTTGTGCCCAGTTGGCTGAAGTGGGCACAGGGGTCTGTCTGTGCACCCTCCCTGGCAGTTTCTGGTTTGGTTTGGTTTTGCAGGCAAGGGCCCAGGCCCCAGCTCTGCCTTTTAGACTTTGCCAAGGGACAGGGGAGTTGAAGAGATCACAGCTCCAAACCCTGAGCAGAACCCATCACCACTTCATGTTGGGGGCTGGGGGGCACACATCCAGTAAGGCTCCGCCCCAGGACCACAGCCAAGCTTAAGGATCTGTAGCTTGCTTTTGCTCTCTCCATTTCCTGCTGCGGCCTGCCCACCCTGAGCCTCTTAAAGGAGCCAACTCTGAAAGCTGTATCTGGAGGAGCAGAAGCAAAGGGCAGCTCCGTGCGCCCTGTTCTGGTTTTCAGTGGTGAGCAGAGGGAAGGCCAAGTGCCAGCCTTCCCTGTCGCCCAGGCAGGGACTCTCTCCACCTGTCCTTAGATGACTGCGAATCATTTCCCTTCATGGTATGCATGCTCAGACATGCTTCAGACAGCACAGCTCAGATCAGGATGGAGGCTAGGACAGGCCTGTCCCTACCTCACAGGTCTGCAGAGTTTGACCCCAAACCCTTATTTCAAGCATCTCCCTGGGGTACTCTCTCCTCTCTGTATCCAAGGGTGACTTCCTGGGCTCCTCTAGGCCCAGGATCAGAACCCACATCCCTTGAGTCACTCAGTAAGCAAAGAGTGACACCCACTACAGCCCATGCCAGGGCTTGGTACAGACTAGACCTCTCCTGGAGTATCTAGATAACCGCAGTCTGAAAAAGATGATGTCTCCACCCCCACCCCCACCCCCGCCCCCACCCCCGCCGCTGGATCAGTTCCATTCAGAATCCTGCCTCATCTTTCAAGGGGCTTTTCCTGCCTGCCACGGTTTTCGTCTCTGCTTGGCAGGGCTTATCTCTGAGAATAACTCTGCTGCACTTGGGAATACAGACAAGTCTTGTGAAGACAGAAGCTGCCTATGGCTAATGGCCACCTCCACTCGGGCCTCCAGGTGCCCTTGACCCAGCATTCTCAGGCTATTTTATTTATGAGACAAGGGCAAAATGATGGTTGGTGTAGGGAGAAAAACATGAGTCCTGAACCCTGGAAACAATGCTTTACTGTAGCAGAGTGGCTGAGAGTGGGGCCCCATGGGTGGCAGAGGAGGTCCCTTCCCTAGCACAAACCCAGAAAGGGCAGGCTTCCTGCTAGGCAGGTCTAAAGGCAGGTTCCATAGCCCTAACTTATTCCTCTTTCTAAAACACCTTGTTCTGAGGCAGTGGTTCTCAACCTGTGGGTCTTGACCCTTTCAGAGGGGTCACCTAAGGCCACTGGAAAATACAGATATTTATATCATGATTCAAAACAGTAGCAACATTACATTTATGAAGCACCAACAGTTACAAAAATAACTGCAGGTCACCACAACATGAAGAACTGTATTAAACAGTCGCAGCATTAAGAAGGTTGAGAACCACTGTTCCAGTGTATATCTATGTGCAGCAGTAGAAAGACTTTGTTCTCTAGTTTAGTCCATAATAGGGCCTATGTCAATCATAGGTCAAAGCAGATGGTGAAATCCCTGTCTGAAATCAGGGAACCTACACACACGCACACACACACACACAGAGCCACCTATTCTTAGCCCTGAAGCTCCACTTCCTTTTAGTCTCAGTCCCCCAGGAGTTTCTGATGCTGCCTGGCTTCTATAAGGGGCTGAAATGAGTGAGGGACTGGAGACAGGGACCAAGATGCCAATGGGGACTTCCAGGGTCTTTGATCCACATCTAGGGGGGTCACAGAAGTTTGTGCCCTGGGGCTTGCTGCTCTCTGGAAACCCCAGGACCACCACCAAGGGACAGTGTAGTCAGCTGAAGCCCAGGGTGAGGATAGGCAAGAACAGTTATGCTTGACCTCGGACATAAGCAAGAAATCACCTGGATTTATTTAGAAGCTGTTGGTCACTTGATGGAAAGGTATGTATGGTACAAAATTACAATAGTTTGGTTCCTCATACAACATAAATCATCATCTTTACTATTCATTACAGGGTCTTTGGATTTTTAATTCCCATTTAACATGTACCAAATCACTGGATTCCTGGAATCAACATCACAGATATGAGCTCATATTTACACAATCCACACAGCCGTGCTTTTCCCAATTTTTGTCCACAGCACAAAAGGAAGGCAGCATATAGACTAAGATGTTTTGGGCAGTGTCTGGGACTAGAAGCACAGGCTAGACACTGGTCCCAAGGAAGGCACTAGAGATGGCCCTATGGTCTCTGACCTGAGGTGGCCTGGGCCTTGAGGCACTAGAAGCTTCAAGTCACCATCCATGGGCAACACGTAGCAAAGGCAGCTTGGACAGACAGGTAAATGCTACATGGGTCACTCACCTGCTTCCCACACAGAACCCCTAAGGCATGATAAGTGGTTGAGAAAACTGAAAACATGGAAACACCATGTGCAACTCCTCAGGGGACATGCCACTAAACACAGCCCAGAAACACTGGCCCTCTGCCCTTATACATGGGCACCTAACCCCACACCCACCACCTACCCTCCACTACCTGACATTTTAACAACCACAGCCCCTATACATCACGTTTCCAGCTGCAAGTTAGTGTTAGTCTGCTCCAAAAGGCAGTCAGTGGAGAGCTGAAGCTACAGCTGGCCTGTCTAGCCTCTTCTGGCATGAGAGCCCAGGAAGAACACAGCTCACTGTCTTCATCCGGCCCACAGGCAACATGAAGGTCAGAGTGCAATATGTGCTCAGCAAACCCAGAAGACCAGCAAGCACCTGAGCCCCATCTCTTCGGACCCACCCGAAAGTGCCAGCTTTCCCAAGGTCACCTCCCTGCCCTCAAAGCAGACAGGAACACAGGGTCCTCTCGGCCACAGGAACAACTCATAAGGAACACCCATGAGGATAAACTTCTAGCACACTTGCTATGTGTGCCATGAGATCCCAAAAGATCCCATCCACATTGAGCACCAAGTGCATGAGAGCAGAGCCTTCTGTGCAGACAGACAGACTGCCCTCACAAAACACCCTCCAGCCACTGGAGGACCCATGTGCTTTGGCCAGTTGCCTGTGAAGCTGGAGCGCTTCACATGAAGAGTATCCTGCAAGGCTCTGTGGAAATGGTATTACTTTCAGAGGCAGGGGGATTTCTTAGGCAGCCTGGAAATAGAAAGGCTAGGGAACCTCAGATCCAATGAGCAGGGAGGGAAGGGAAGGGGGTGCTGGGAGAGAGACAGTGGTCCCAGAACCACGGGATGACAGCTGGCCAAGTGAGATCCTCAGGACTTCCTGAGAACTCCGGATAGCGAGATGAAGTCAATAGTAACTTTCTCCCGTTTTACACCATCCGAGTGACAGGTGGCACAATGTCCCTTCCCACAGCATTAACACGACTGGCATTACATCCTCAGGGACTTCTCTCCCTAGCAGCCATTGCATGGCCATCCTAGAGGATGGGACTCCGGGACACTGCTCTCTAGGGGACACTGTGGATGCTGACAGGAGAAAAGCTCTCACTAGAACACAGTCAGAAGCACTGTGGGCTTCCATAGAGTGGCCAGGCAGGACTGGCACTGCTAACTCACCTGGTGCGTATCCCAAGATGCCAGCTGAGGGAGAGGAGTTACTGAATTGGTGCCTGCCTCTAGCTGGCAGCTCCAGAAATCTGTGCTATTCAAGAATGGAACAGAGGCAGGTCTCTCCTGGCAGATTGTGGTGACAAGTGGAGTGACACTTGACTCCCAGGCTGGGGTGCAGGCAGAGTCTGCACCTGTGCCAGGAAGGCCACCCATCCTCCTAGCGCTCTAAGCAGCCTCTGGTCAGGGTTTGGGCAAGCAGATGGTAGTGAAGTTTATACTGGGCTAATCAGACAATGCAGACAGTCCAGACTGAGTGTCAGCAATACTAGCACAGGCCACAATGGCCAGAGGAGGCTGAGGGGTTCTGAGAAGCTACCTGGCAGGAGCTACTTCCTTTAAAAGGCTTAAGTCCTCACAGAACCAATTCCTCTACAGACACCTGTTAGCTGTGGTTCTTCGAGAATCTGAGAGTCAAACTTCAAACAAACTGCCAAGGATAACCTGTGTACTGATACAGCCTGAGGTGGAAGGCAGGGCAGGGCCTGGGACAACAGGGACTAGGTGACTCTGATCTACCCACTGAGCCCTCCACCAACACTCTGGGACTCAAAGGCCATGCACGTCTCAGCAAACAGGTGGTTGGTAATGCCCTGGGATATACCATGACTCCAGCCCAGATCCACAGAAGGAAATGGAGATGGTTCTGCCCTCACTACCTGCCTGGCCAGCTGCTGGCCCCAGGCACAGGCAGAGTCAAAACATTTTCCAGCTCCCTGAAGCCTGGCAGATCCAGACAAGGTACTGAAGGCTCGATCCGTGCCAACCCTGGGTCAGCCTTCCCACCAGGGTCAGTAAAGCCATGGTGTCTCCAATCAAGTAACACAAGGGCAGCTGGTTTCATTTGATGGCTGCCACTTCCAGCAACCACCATCCAAGATAGAGGCTGCAGCTCTGGCCAGCCAGAGGCCAGAAAGCACAGGCAGGCATGTTGGGATAGACAGCGATTGTGGATTGTGAAGTATTTTAACTTTTGGAAAAATAAATTAAATAAATATAGTTCAAGCATCCTGTTAGGAAATGAATGGCCAGCAGAAAAGATTTTGAATGTAAAGACACCGGGACACCCACAAAGATGCCTCTTAGAAACCCTGTGAGCCAGCCGTGCAGCAGGATGAGGTGTGGCCCAGGGGAGGCTGATAATCTCCGGTGCACGGAGAGGGTAGTGTGCGTGCTGGGCCCAGGCAGGGGAAGTCCAGTCTGTGAGGGCAAGTCACCAGTTAGGATCATTGCTTAAATTAAGACATTAGTGAAGTCAGCAGAATAAGGAAAGGGGAGCCCAACACATCTGGCTGGGAACCCCCTCCCCCATCCTCAAGCAGGCAGGGAGGAGCTGGGCTGGCTCCATCCCACGAGTCTCTGGGCTCCTGGAACCTTCCACCCCTAACCAGGGGAGCATAGCTAAGGGGCCTCTGCCACTGCCAAGCAGAGGAAGGAAATCCAGCTTCCAGCTTCCCAGAGGGAACAGGGAACCAGATTGTCCAGCATCCCTGCGTCGTGCAAAAAGCATTCATGGCCCTGCTCCCATGGAGGAGCCAGGTCTCCCCCTTCCTGTTCGAGTCCACAAGGGAGGTGCATCTTAGCTGGCCCAGGACTTCCGGTTCTCAGGATTCTTGTAACTCCTGTCTCCCTTGGCCAGTGCAGCTGTCAGTGAAGCCAGGTTGGTGGCAGAGCCCGAGATGGTAGCACTTCTGCGGACCTCTGGGGCTCCCTGAGGCTGGAGCCCTGAACTGCGCCTGCGCCCAGTGCCCACAGCCCTGCGGACCCGGCTGGGCCTCACCAGCAGCCCATAGCCAGGGTTGCACCTGAAATACTGTTTCCCACCAATGGAGCCATCATTCTTTCCTGCAGGGAAGGAAGGAAACAAGCATCATGGAGCCGCCTTGTCAGTCATCTTCTTTACTGTGTTCATCCATCATGCTGCTACCTCCAAGCCACCCAACCCAGAGGCCAGTGAGCCCAGTGCCCAGAACAGTAGCCTCTCAGGACAGCAACCAGTCGTTATCAGGGACAGGCAGCCCCTAGCCTGTAGTCTGAAGGATGAAGCAGCAAGGTGGGAGCCATCAAGGCAGAGCTGGCTGCTGCTCCTCCAGGGGCACCAGCTCCTTTCCTAAATGCAAGCAAGGCTCTGGCTTAATGTCCCATGTCCCAGCTCAGTCCAGGTATGACTGTCCCACAGCTTGGCCCCCAGGGCACCTATCATCTCTGTGACTCTGGATCACCTGAGACGGTGATCCTACACTGATCGGCAATTTTTCAGCCTTTCCAACTCAGGGACTTGTGTTCGTGGCCTGTTCTGATAGCACACATTAGCTGTCACCTTGACACTCCTCCTGATGGTCCCCTTCCACCTGCCCTACACGTCTTCCCGAACCCTGACCATTGCTCCCATACCTACCACTACCTCAACCTCAGCCCTCCCCACTCACACATCTGCAACCCTCAAAGCGGTCTTCCTGTTCCCATTCCTCCCATTTGTGCTCTGCGAGGGGTCATCTTTTCAGTCCCTGATGAAACTGCACTACTCACCACAAGACTCTCAGATACGGGCACCTGGTGCCCCGCAGGCCTCTGAGGCCACTTTCCTACTAGTCCTCAAACACAGAAAGCTGGGCCCCCCTCAGCAGCATGAGACACTGCCTGGCCTTACCCTGGCGACAGCCCAACTTGCCAGCCCTGCTTCCTGGACCCTCTGTGTGTCTGGACAGCTTGTGGTGTTCCGGTCAGCCACCCTCCTCTATCCCTCAGCACACTTGTTCTTATCAAAATGTATTTATTCCCTTAGCATTTCTCCTCTGACAATTACAAGTCAAGGAGGAGATGTTGCTCACCAGAGCGTGTTCGAACCTAGCACAGCAATGCACGTACTTAGTTCCTGTAGGTGAGTTAAATTATTTCCTAATTCTCTTTAATTCTTGAGTTCATCTGCAGACACAGACTTATTCCTGCACTTTGGGAAAAGCAGATTTGAAATTTTTTCCAGCCTCTACTACAGTTAACATCTTGAACCACTTCCAAATCAAGGTATTCTCTGCCAGATTATTTTTAAAGATAGTGAATACACAGGAAGCACTCGGATCGGGGACAAGGGTGTCATTTTGGCCTGTGTCTGCAGCCAGGGATAAATGGACTGGTGAGGCCACAGGCTGGATGAGAGACACAAGCGGCAGAGCCCCTCAGTCAGAAACAGGAAGAGCTGCAATGGCACTGCACACAAAGGGACCCGGGCCACATGTTAGGAAAGATGCCAGGCACAGAAGTTTCCTTCCACCCAACCCCAGATCATGGCCCTCCATAAACTTGGGAACAAAAAGCAGATTAACTGTGACCCAGGGCTGAGCAGGGCACAGCTGCCAGTGGATATGGGATTTCCCTGTGAGGTGACAAATACAAGATACTACAGATCCCAGTAATGGTAGGGTAGCTCAGTAAGCATGCTCCACATGGCCCAGGTTGGAAATGGGTACCCAAGCAAACCATTTGGCCTGTGCTTACAACAAGGGATCAAAGTGCCTAAGAGGCCACAGGCTGGGTCAGACACAGGGCCTAGTGCTGGGCCTCAAGGGAAGCCTAGTCTTAAAGGATAAAACAACACTGGAAAAACAGCTACAGATGTCGCAACACATGCTTCTTTAGGGCCTCCCGCTTCCTGCCCACCCTGAGCTCTGCAGTCTGACTTGAGTCTGCACCACTCTCACCTGACCTCACCTAAGCCATCTCGCTCGTGCTCACCCCTAAGTGTCCTGGCGTCTCTGGAGCACAGAATGTGGCCTGAGACAGAGCTGCTGCTGTGACTTTACAAAGAACACTGGGTATGGTGGCACCTAATTGTAGCCCCAGATAGTAGAAGGCTACAGCTGGAGGATCACTGGGCCCAAGTCAGTTCAAACCAGCCTGGGCCACACAGCTGGTAAGGACTCAAGAGAAAAACATTTAAAGTATTACTGAGTTTATAGCAGTTTTCAGTGACTACCTTGGAGCTCTGATGGATTCTGAGAGTTTAGATAAGCTAGCTTCTGGTTATGAAGGGTCAGGAGGCTCAAGGAGTCTGATGCGCTCCGGTCCACAGCACATCCCATGTTCCCTTCCTGCCAGTCCACACTCAGCAGGGCCATGTTCAGCACGGGCACCCGCAGTCTACTTACCTGCAGGCAGATCCAGCTCCACACCAATCCATGTTCCCTCCTGGAAATCAGTTGGTCCAATATACCGTACAATGCCCGTCTTGTTGGTGCCCACAACAACATACTCTCCCTCTCTGAGCCACTCAGGGACTTCGCTGGCATCCTCAGAGTCAGATGTTACTTCTAGCCTCCCCAGAGTCTGTCCCCTAGCATTGCTGGGGTCTTCTGAAGCCAGGGGGTCCTCCTCTGCTCCGGAGGAGGCACCACCCAGCATGCCTGTGAAGGACTTAAGCTCTGAGGTCCGCACTTTCCGGATTCTGAATGGGGACGTGGGTACAGCAGACGCGGGTTCAGAAAGAAGAGGTGCTCTGGGAACCTCCAGCTCTGTGCTTTGAGTAGGAGCTGCAGGTACGTGGGCCTCCTCTGGGGCAGGAGGATGGCTTTGTGTGCAGGAGAGGAAAGCCAGCTCAGGCTCTGGGGTGACCTGACACAGGGCAGGGGGGGACCCAGGCGTCTGGCTGCCGAGGCCTGTGGTGTCCAGGCCTAAGGTGAGTGTTTCTGACAGGGTGGCAGAAGAGACACTGTGAGAGAAGTAGCCACTTGAAGCTTCACTCAAAGGGCTGGGTGGTCCATCCTGTCCTTCTGGGGGCTGAGTAACCACCATGGGAGATGGAGGGGAAGACACTTTGACAGGTTTGTCACAGATCTTTACTGCAGGGGCCGCCATCTTCACCATGGATTCCAAAGCCCCACTAGGCCCAGGGCTGCCTTGTTGAGCCTGCAGAAAGACAGAAGGCATACTAAGGAAGGTTGGAAAGGCCTTCCCACCAAATCAAAGCCCACCGGGCTAGCACTACCAGATCTATGCTGAGCCAGGTAGGAGCTGTTCCTGGCTCGGTGCAGTGCACACCTGAGCAAACCTAGTCAGAGCTTGCCTTGCTCCAGGAACCAAATGCCAGGTGAACACTGTGCTGTACGTCTGTGTTTGGGTGTGGCTGAGCACAATGGACCAGACCCCGCTGCATCTGCATCTTCTACAGAGATGCTCATCCCTGCACTTGGGCACAGGAGGGCATTACAGGAGGCAAAGGCCCCCACTCCAGGAAGAAGCAGCACACACTAAACCTCACCCCACCCATCCTAGCTCCCCTGGTCCTAGGTATCTGTTCCCATGGAAGCAGATGCCCTCAACCTCCACTGTCCTCAGAGGAGGACTGAAACGCACTAAAGAGAGCAGAGAAGCACTTTTCTCTGGCAAAATCCAAAGGATGACCTCACCAGACAATCTGCAAGTGCTTTAGCAAGCAATGCAGGCACATGAGGCTCTGACCCCAGACAGTGCTGGCGGGGTGCTCAGGCTGGGAGGCAGGGACAAGGAAGGGGCGCAGGCTGCCTATAGCTAGGGCTCTTTCCCTAGGAGCTTGCTTTTCGGCTCCTAGTGTCCTGTCAGGGCCTAAGGGCCTCTGATTCTGGGACATATGCCAAGGGATCGTCACTAAGCAAGGACAGAGCCAGTGGCCTTTCACATCACTGTCTGAGTTACCAGACAGAAGGCACAGACACGAAGCCAGGAGTTCACAGTGACGGCAGCCCCCGCTAGCCCCAGGGTTTTGGGAGTGAGCACAGGATGTTCTATTAGATAACAAGCTGTCTGAGGGAGTCAAACACTATCTCCCAATTCTGAACCCTCGGTGCTGGGGAAGGAGAAGACAGGATGGGAACAAGATGGAAGGCTGCGCAGAAAAGGAAAGATGTATCCCAATATTTATGCATAGATGGTCACTTTTCATTTGAAACACAGGATTTATTTGAACTGGGAAGGAGCTAAGATCTATAAGTCTCTTCCAGTTACTTGGCTTAACTCAGTGGTTTGATAAATCATGCATTTTCCCGTGAACTGTCATTTATATTCCTGCTTTCTTCCAGAAGCCTTCCTTGCCCACAAGGCACACTTTGTGGGGGAGGGAATTCACGGTACCTCTGGAGATTAACAGCCCATTTTTGTGATGGGGCTCTGACTGAAAACTTACTCAATCCAGCAGATCAATAACTGTCATTGCCATAAACATGCTGAAAGATTAGGCGATCTTTCAATCATTTTTCTTCTGCAACTTGGACATGCTTGCTTGCTTGCTTGCTTCCTTTCTTCCTTCCTTCTTTCCTTTCCTTTCCTTTCCTTTCCTTTCCTTTCCTACTCGAGTTTCTTATTGCTAGATGCAAGGGAAGTGCACAGAGCTACAAGAGAAGCTGGACATGACCTGTGGCCTTTCCATACTCACCCATCAGTGAGATCCAGTCACCTCTAGTTCCACCCTAGCCAGAGTGGCATGAAGGAGAGGCACAGAGCACCTCAGGTGACAGGTGTTCCAATGCCCCACTTGGATCACTGGTGGGAGAGGGGTGCGGGAACTACAAACAGTCATTTACAGTGAAGCCCAGAGAAGCTGAAGGGCATGTGCATGCTCCCCATGGAAGGGACAAGCCAGGTAGAGTGAAGGCAGACTAAAGATGGCAAAAGGAAGATGACACAGCCTCCAGCTCCATCCCAGCACCCTGTAAACAGTTTCACTTGGCTGGAATTCAAATTTATCACTTGAAACCTATTTGCTGCCTGTAGAATTTCCAAAGGCTGTGAGCCACTGGGATGAGCAGCAGGAGCCAGGCACACGGTAGCCTAACCAGTGAGTGCTGCTTCTGGTCAAAACTGCCAGCCTAAATACCACATGACCACTTGACCACCGACAATACTCCCAGGAGAGGGGCCTTGGGATGGCTAAGATGGGACTTTTCACAATAGGGCACTACCTAAAGGGTCAATTGTCCCTCAGATCATCAGACCCTGTTTGCTGTTGTCTGAATGTATTACTTCCCTTATGAAGATGAGCCATCCTCTGAAAGACTGAAGGCATGGTGGGACTAGGGGGGTCTCCTGCTAGCAGGATGACAAGCACTGCCAAGCTGTGGGAGACCAGAAGAAACAGTTCTCTCCCAGCCTTGCATTAGGCTTTTCACGTTGATAACATGGACCAGAATGAACTGTAAAACTGAGAATTAAGCAAACACTCACAAGAAAAAGATAGTTCTGTTTATAGAAACCCCCTCTGCCTAGCAGTGGGCTATTAAAGCACAGACTACATTAGCAGTCAAGCACCAAAAACTTTAGCAATCATATGATTAGCAGGTTGAAAATAGCAAAGTGTAACAAGGAGCCTGTGCATGGAGAAGGCAGTGACCTACATTGTAGCTAATTATTAAAGTGGGAAGCAAAGACAGAAAGGCAGGAATTGACCAAAGGATCCTAGGGCCACCTCTGCAAGTGGGGCAGCCCCAACCTGGTGACTCACCTCCTCTGTCCTTGTTGCCCAGGTATCTGAGAAGGTAGGCTGCACCAAGATTCGGGGCACGGGCTGAGGAGACAAGTACATGAGTGAGGGCCCAAAGGGTAGAGGGGCACAGAGCAGAAAGCTGCCAGGAGCCACAAGGAGACCGTCACAACTCTCAGGAACTCCAACACATTCCTGCCAACTAGGCTTGAGGGTGCCAGGGTTCTACACCACACAAGACAGGCTGGCCCCAGCCAGATATAACACACATATATAATTGTCATGCTTCTTCTCTGTGGTCACAGACACATGCTGGTCAATACTGGACTGTGAGCACAAGTGTTTACATGAAGTCACTGAAACAGAAAGCAGGAGTCGGCCTGAGCCTGGGTGGCCAGGAAGCACGTGGAGCCCATCGTATGCTGCAGGACTGAGGACGAAGGCAGCTTTTCTGGCTGGAGCACCAAGCAGACAAAGACAGAGGGGCAGCCTTGGGCATCTGAAACTAACAGAGCTATGAAAAAGAAGAGAGGTAACTTGACTCCTGAGCAAAGCAAGCAGAAGGCAGCCAAGAGCCAGAAAGCATCTCACTGACAGTGCGGAGCCCTCTGGAGAGGCAGCAGAAGCTCAGGCAGGCATTGCAGTAATAAAAGCCCTGCATCAGAGCAGGTGAGGGGAGAAGAGCCTGAAGAAGGGGTGAAGCACCCAGCAGAGGGCTTGACTTACAGACACGTGATTCAAGGAGTGCTAGAGGTATGCTAAGAATCTGGGTAAGAACATGAAGACAGAAGGAGGGAGCAGGAACCAAATTCATCTTATGATGAGGTCAACAGCAGCTAGACAGAGGCAGACAGTAGTGTGAAGGTCTCTGGAAGAAACCAGGAGCCCACCATTTCTGCCTCTCCAGCTCATGCCAATTTTGGCTTCAGTGTTCCCTTCTCTCCCTCTGCTCACTGAGCACTAGAGAAGGACCCACGGGCAGGGCAGGCACAGCTTGGGCTTCACATCCCCTGTGCAGCTGGCCACAGCTCTGCTACTGACTCTATGTCACCATTCTGACCTGGAAAGGTTGAAAGACTTACTAAAGGATCCCATGGAAGAAAAGTCAAGGACTAGGGCCAGTTGCTCAGTGACCACATGTATCCAAGACAGCAGAAACCTGACCTGGATAGGCCACCATCCACTCTCTCCTAGTTCCCAGGCCCTGAGAATTCCAAGTGGTTCTGACTGTGTACACAAGGCCTTCAAGCCTAAGCATGACTGTTCACCATCCCTCAATTGAAGATAACAAACACATATTAGGGCAAAGATGACACCGTAGCCACTAGGGCTACTAGTTGGGAGATAACACCACCCGAGACCCGTTCTAACTCATAGGGTAGTAGGACGGCTCAGGATAGGTGCTGGGGAGAATGCAGAAGGAGTGCG
Organism: Mus musculus; assembly: GCF_000001635.26. Classification (NCBI taxonomy): domain Eukaryota; kingdom Metazoa; phylum Chordata; class Mammalia; order Rodentia; family Muridae; genus Mus; species Mus musculus. The sequence continues at coordinate 64,799,000 of NC_000080.6, read as the reverse complement.
ACAGAAGGACCAGAGTAGGGAAAGGATTTACATTCCACCCTCAGACACTGGGGTGAAACTCCAGGGGAGCTAGGAGCATGTGTGCCTGAGAGGATGAACAAGCGAGGGTGTCCCGTAATAGCAGCCCTACTGCCCTGCTGTCGGAAGAGCTTGAACTCCAAGACTCCAGCCACCTCCTCAATGCCTTTACCACAAAAAAAAAAAATATTCTGTCCTTAGCACCCCCCCCCCCCAGCACATAGACCTCTGACCACACCCAGGGCAGCTGACACTGAAATGGAGCAGTCCTCTATGCCTGCCACTCCACCTTCAAGTCCAAGGGACCTGATGCTGCCTCTGCTCTCTTCCCCACAGACCGAAGTCTCCCTCAAACAGGAAGGTTTACAGGGCATTTTCTTAGTACAGACAGTAAAAGGGTTTCTTTCTCTCGTGCTCAGGCTGCAAGTTCCATTCTTTACTGAAAATGCATGGCATTAAAATGTTGAAGCCTGGGGGGCTGGAGAGATGGCTCAGTGGTTAAGAGCACTGGCTGCTCTTCCAGAGGTCCTGAGTTCAATTCCCAGCAGCCACATGGTGGCTCACAACCATCTGTAATGGGGTCTGATGTACTTTTCTGGTATGAGTAATATACATAAAAATAAATAAATCTTTTTTTAAGGAAGGAAGGAAGGAAGGAAGGAAGGAAGGAAGGAAGGAAGGAAGGAAGGAAGGAAATGTAGAAGCCTAGCAGGAGGGAATGGTGGCCACCAAACATGGACTCCTGCTGACGTGATCCTGAGCAGGGAAGCATGTGCACACTCTTCCTCATGACTCAGCAGCTCCCTAACATGACTCGGTGGCTCCCTAACAAAACAGATGCAAAAATTAACCGAGGGCACAAACAGACCAAGCCCTGGTTCTACCATGAAACCGCTCTCCAGACTCAGCAAGTCTCAATGTCCATTTGGCTTCTCTCATTTGGGAGAGGTGGTCTGTTTGCGGGCAGGGAGGGATGTGTAAGCCAAATTACTAAAATGAAGAGTGAGAAATGGATCCCAGACTGGAAGGTCCTAAGGCAGAGGGAACTCAGGGGAGAAGAGATAGACCGAGTGACTGGGTGGGACCAGCCTGAGCAGAAGGCATCAGGGAACTGGTGTCTCCCCAGGATCTTGAACAGCCCCAGCAAGGGAAGAGGCTCAGTGCAGTGAAGGGGTGGAAACTGGAAGGGGTGGGGCATAGAAGTCTTTGTGTGATGACAGAGAGGAGAATCTTCCTTTGGAAGACTGGTTAGGGAGGGAAGACACCAGGATGAGAGATCAATGAAGACATTATTGCAGTGGTTCCACAGAGAGTTCCTGAGGGCCTAAACTTGGATAGGAAGAGAAAGAAGAGGAAACAAGAAGTGCGATGAATGTTTGGAGGCTGAAGAAGTTAGAGGCATTACCCAGGCGGAGAGGAGAAAGGTGGACAGAGTACCCAACACACTGTGTATCCACATATGGGGCTGGGGGAGAGGCTCAAGCAGTAAGGTACCAGATACAAACTAAGCTGGACCTTCTGCAAGCCACTGCTCCTTCACACACAACAGCTCCACCCTCCAAGCTCAGCCATTTGAATACTCCTTTGCACATTCCATGCACAGTAACCTCTATTTCAGGAGCTCTAAACACTTCACATCGTAAATTCATTAATCCTTATGACACATCTGGTAACTATTAATAAAAGCTACTGCAAAGTATTTCACAACCATAAATATTAAGAAGTCCCGCGAGAAGGGTGAATATAATTATCTGTTTCCTGCTCCAGAACCAGGGCTTAGGGAGCCCAGCACTGAGTGGAGTCAGCGATGCTCAGGAGCCTTTGTGTGGTCTGCTGAGCACTGCTGAAACCCAGCAGACACATGTTCAGCCACCACAACCTGGCAACGGTTCAGGAAAATGGTGCCAGTCATTTATGAGATCACATCTCACTCAGACTTCATGAATACCCACTCCCTTCCCTATGCCACAAACATATTTGGCAGCACCTGCTGGGACCCTGCACTGGCTGTGCCTCTATCTGTGGAGTTCAGAAGGAACATCTTGCCCTCCACTCTTAGGAGGGCACTAATAAGTGCTGTCTTGGTGTTTTCTGAAGAAATAAACACGTACATCAGTCATTTAACAAACAGCACAAAGAATAAAACAGACAGTGGGAAAAGATGGATCCTTGTAAATTTTAGCATAAAGCTGTAAAGGGAACAAGAGAAGCTGGACAAAGGAAGCATTAATTACCTTAAACAATACTGAATTGTCACCTACATTTTTTATATTTATAAACCTTTTCTAACATCTACCTACTATCATGAATTTGATCAAATTGTGGCCAAGTTAATACTCAGCTTTTATTTAAATGAATATTAGTCAACTATTTAGGCCCAAGTAGGAGAAATTAGTTTTATAAGAGTTGTAAATTTTATTTTTTGCTACAAATAATCAGAAGTCAACATCTCACCTTCTGATATGAGAAAATTCTAAGCAGAGTCTAGATGCAGGGCATTAGAAATGGCTAGCTTTAACAAGTCTGATAAAAGTAGAGCCTCTGATGGGATAATAGCCACATGCTACTGAGGACCAAGCCTGACCCATAAGCTCATCAACAGAGGCCTGTGTCAAGGACTATGTTCATATAGTGAGGGCAGAGGCATGCTCAGGGAAGGCCCTGGCCTTGCCAGGGGTATCTGAAGCTATGTTGTCGTTGAAATCCTCAGTGCCTGGTATTACCATGTTCCAAGCTGCCTTCTGCTTTACACTCTGTGTGTCAGGCTAATGTGAGTAGAGTGTGTCAGTCATGATGAAGCCAGCTTTTTACCCGTCTGGTGGCTATATTTCAAATGGAAAAGTGGGTGTCTGACGTACACAGCACCCTTAGATTACCTGTCACCAGCACAAGGTACATATATGAAGGTGGTGGTCCAGTCATATGTGTTCTCTAGATGACCACATGTGGGGTGGGGGTGAGTTGATCATTACAGGTCCTGGTCAGTCACAGGATCCAACTGTCAATCATAGGAGGGGACAAAATTTCTGACAAACACAACAATCACTGTGAGGGCTTTATGCATACTTGAATAGTCTGCCCATTTCCTTCTGGAATCTTCCTTGCAGACCCAGGGGGGGTAAGTACTCCAACACATAGACCTGACATTCTAACTCCCTATTCTGAAGCAGCCTACAATCTCCCTGTCCGTGGACATCTTTTAAAACAGGAACAAGAGGGACAAGGAAATATGGGTTGAAGAGGCTCTTTTCTCTCTAGTTTGGCTCCTTCAAAGACTTCCTTGATTCAGCAATTCTATGAACACTATTACTTATTTTTAATCAGACTCAGCTGAACCTATTCAGCTCATTCTGTGAACTAACTCTAAGGCTCTAAGTGCAATGGAGGCGCTACCTACATCTGAGAGTTTCCTCAACAGGTCAGCACTAAGTGACAGTGGCCTGCTGCACCTGAGGCTACAGTGCAGAAGAAGCAAAAGTCCCTGCAGCCAATACAGCCATACTACCCAAGAGGGCAGAAACAGGAAAGCAGGCCAGAAGGGAGCTCACTTGTGCTGGTGGGAAGTCAATCTGACTTTAACACTTTCGTTCCCCAGACTAATCAATGCAGCTACTTGGAATCTCAAGCTCTGAAGAACACCAACAACTTCATAGGAACACAGACTTCCAGACACGTGAAGAGAGCTATCATGGCAAATTAATTCAATCTGACTAATTAGAGAGCAGGAAGTCCTTTCAATTACTGTATGTGCTGTCTGAGAAATACACTTGAACACGGGTGCGGGTTTCATTAATTGTAGTTCATTATTTTCCAGATTCGTTACTAAATGTGCCTCGGAAGGTCAAAGACAGCAATTTTGTCAGCTGCCACCTCTTTCCATGCAATATCTTTGCATTTCTGGAACTCAGACAGAAACTGATTACAACCAGAACTGCCCTCTGTGAAAATGAGAAGCCCAACTCTTTCTGAATACCCTCACACAAAGAAAACGACACACAAGTTATGAGAATCTTGTTTGTAAAACAGGAACTAGGAACTTCCATCACAAAAGAAGACCATGAGCCACACACAATCCTGAATCAAAGCCAGGAACCAAAGCCTCTGTCTGGGCCACTCTCTGGCTCAGACGCACTAAGCACATATCTTCCAGTGCCCTGCCTGCCCTGCATGAGGGACAGCAGAAACTGTTCCCACCCTGCCCTGCCCTGCATGAGGGACAGCAGAGACTGCTCCTGCCCTGCAAATGCCAAGGCCACCGATGAAAGGGTTCCTGGCAGTGCTCATTCTCACACCACAAACTTGCATTTCTCTCCCAACTCATCTGCCCTGCCGGGGTAGTGATAGAACCATGAGAAGACTCTGAGCCTCTTCTACCTCGGGCCTCATCCAGGTTAGCATCCCCTCTAGAAAACACTGTTTGCAAATGCAGGAATGGGTTGCTGTAGAGAGCAGTCTGTGTTTACTGCGCTCTCATAGCTGGCTCTATGCTCTGCTAACTCGAATCCCAGTTCTCTGAGACAACACTTCAGAGAAATTGTTCTTGTCGTTCTTCTTCTGAGGAGTCAGTACCAGGGTACTGACAGGCAGCAAACCCGCTCCTCAGTCCTTTCTCACAGAGTGTTTCATGTCACTCTACTGCAGAGCCACCCTGTGCTGCTCTTCCTGGCAGCCTTGAATGCCCTGATGCTCGTTGGCCACTGAGCCTCCAGAGAACTCACAACATGGGACGGTCTCAAAGGAAGTGTTAAGCTCCAAACTAAACTGTGATCATCAAAAAGGAAGCCGCTCAATTCCTCTCCTCTTAAGAAAGAAGTGAAAGTGGGTTCCAATTAACAGGCCCGTGCCCCTGAACATGGTGTACAGGCTTCCATCTGGATCTCTGCTTCTGTCCATACTGAAAGCCTTAAGTAACTAAGTAGTGCTGCTCTCTCTCTCTCTCTACGGGCCGTTTCTAAGTCCCACAACATTAACCGCTGGACCACGCTTCCTGCCTCGGAGACGGGACAGGTCCTGTGAGGCATGTTCACTGACAGGCTTTTTCTAGGTTTCATCTTGGGTCACGTTCTAAACATCTCAACATCAGTTTGTTGCTTACTTAAGGAACATCTGAACAGACACTGGCAGCAAATAAAACCTCAGGGTGCTCACGCCTAGCTAAACTACCATCACCAACATCAGATATCTACACAAGAGTGATGGTGGAGCCAGGTGGCAAGCAGGGTCATCAAACATTGGTCATGGAGTTTTTACCAGGTTGGTGACACAGAGCAGGTGACTGGTATGTAGTCCCTTTAGCACCACGATGCCACTCAGTCCTCCTTAAAGGGGAGACGGGGTGGCGGCCACCAACATGGAGATGCATTATGCTGGCCAGATGCCTGATGGCCGAAGAGTGGCTTCTTCAGGTGCCAGGGCTCTGTCTTAGGCCTTAAACAGCCAACACTGTGCTTGTGACTCACATGCTGACACCCTATAACTAAGAAGTATGGCAGATCATAGCAAAAATATAAGTTTTAAAAAGCAAACAACTTAAAAAGAATTTTAAAAGAAATATTTGGAAGGGAACCCTAAAGTTCCCTTTTGAGTGTTGTACATTTTGTAGTTAATACAATAATAGAGAGAGGGACCACACTGACAAGGGTGGACACAGGACAAAGAATCCAGCAGCCGTGCCGGGAGGAACTGGGGACTAATCCTACTCAGTGCTGTGCTGGGTAGTTTTATATCAACTTGACACACACTAGAGTCGTCAGAGAGAGGAGAGCTTCAACTGAAAAAATGTTCCATCAATCTCTCTGTAGGTAAGCCTCAACCTCACTCATGCCACGGCCCTTTAACACAGGTCCTCATGCTGTGGGGCCTCCAACCATTTCACTGCTACTCCATAACTGTGATGTTGTTACTGTTATGAATCATAATGGAAATATCTGTGTTTTCTATGGTCTTGGGTGACCCCTGTAAAGGGTCATTCTGCCCCACAGGGGTCTCGACCCACAGGATGAGAACCACTGAACCTAGGGCATGTTCTTAGTGACTGATATGGGAGGGCCCAGCCCACAGCGGATGCTGTCATCCCTGGGCTGATGGTCCTGGGTTCTGTAAGTAAGCAGGCTGAGCAAGCCCTGTGGAACAAGCCGGTAAGAAGTACCTACCCCTCCCTGGCCTCGGCACCAGCTCTGCCTCCAGGTTCCTGCTCTGCTTGAGTTCCTGTTCTGACTTCCTTCAATGATAAACCACAAGGCAGAAGTGTAAGCTGAATAATCCTTATTTCCCCAGCTTGCTCTTGGTCATGGTGCTTCATCACAGCATTGATAACCCAAACTAAGACAGCGGTACTCTGGAACAGGAGAATCATTTAAATGAGATAAGTCGGCTCCACTACTGTCGGGCTCAGGACCTTACTGTTCCACCCATCCCCCCCCACCCGCCCCCCAGAGGCCCCTACAAGACAACACAAAGATGAAGGCATTGCCACAGGCGGCGGGCCAACTAACCCAGAACTGCTAAGACTGGGTAGGCCTTCAAGAGCATGGACCACTCTTGCCCTGGATTCTACCAGCAGAACACAAAAGGTCAGAGGCCAAGGCCACAAAAAAAGATGACCCAGTTCTTGAAGAAACCACATGGAAGGATTTTTTTTTTTAAGTCAAAATCTCAACCACCAGGTATGCAATCAGACTTCCAAGAGAGTGAAGAATGGAAGAGGAACATACAGGAGCCAGGCGCGCTGGCACTGAAGCCCCATCCAAGGGTGTACACCCAGGGAGCAGCAGCACAGAGCACATTTCAAGTGACCCAAGTTGCAAGAAAACTAATGTTGACGCTGTCACTTGCAATTAGAATTTCCATCCCACAGAGCTTTAGCAGGCAGTGGGGGAAGGTGAGAGACTGAGGCAGTAGCTCAGGGGTTGGATGGAGCAGCAGAGGAGGCAGTGCATTTTGGGTAACTGAATCCCAGGAGAAAAATCAGAGCTTCAGGAATTTGTTTTAATGGCATGTCCATCCACCTAGGAAAGTTCACAAATATGTCTTGATACCGCAAGACCCCACTCAGTTGTGCCTGTCTCATCGCTAACCTACAAACAGTGCTTTCTACACATGTGACAGAGGTCCACACAGGGCCACATCTCCATCTGCATACAAATAGACAATGAGACAACTTTATATCTCCATCTTATGAGGATGATCCAGGGCAAATGAGCCCTGCCCACTGTAGTTATATTCCACAGGGAGACAGTCAACAAACAAAAACCTAGAAGCTCCCAGGAAAAAAAGGCATGTGTATCTGTGGGGGGTGGTTTGCTCTTTTTATTTGGCTCACAAAGAGGGCTGGGATGCACTTAACTGTGCTTCCACTAAGTGGCCTCCATGACAGTATGGCTCTAAACCAAAGCAGGAGAAACAGGGTTGCCACCAGCACTGGAAGAAGAGGTAGACTGAAACTGAATGGCATGTGCTGGTGTGTTCGTGGGATAAAATGGGAGTGGGATGTCTTAGAATGGCACAGAGCTGGCAGGCAGCATACACAGACTAAAGGAGGGTACTCACTGCTGGAGGGTGCTATAAGCCACAGTAAGAGTGCAGACTTTGGTTTCATTTCCAGCTGCCTCATATGAACAGTTTAAAAACAGAATGAAGTGAGCTACCCAGGGGAAGAAACTGGTTAAATGTGGATAAATATAGAAGGCCACGAAGGTACCCGGACACCCAGCCTAGGACAGGCCACCAAGAAGGACTTGCTGTTGGTGATACAAGGCTTATGGTTTTATGCATATGAGGACAGAGACTACAACCTTGAGGATATGGAAGCATCTGCCCCAGGGAGATGTTTTCACAAATCACTGTTAATGTTTTAGCTACACCACAAGGCACGGTCACCAAGCCCAGTGTTAATTTATATTTTCATACATTTCTTGTCACCTGGACATGACAGACTGCCTCTCTATTCCCATCAGGTTTGTCTCTCACAGGCTGCTGTTCCTCTCACTCTCATGAGCTCTCCATGCAGCCAGGGCTTGGACTTGTTCGCTGATCACTGAAAAGAAAAGCTGCTTGTCTTCAACATGACTCCTCCCCTGCCATCTAGACAACTACTGCAGTGAAGAGCAGCTGGAACTGTGGTCATCAAGCTCCATGTAATGTCACCATAGTACTTACAGAAGGCAGAAGACATGGTGGCTGTCCCATATGGGCTTTGGGTCACCAGAGCAGATTGGGGAAGGGCAATTTCTTTACATATACTTTAGTAATGCAGAGACCCTCCCATCATACTTGATGAAACAATGACCAGTTTAAAGCTGCATAGCATGCACAGTGATGAGCCCCTGGGAAAGTCAGCTTTGCCTGCCTGCGCCCTCCATTCACAGACACATCTCAATAACGGCAAATGACCTTTGACCTGCCTAGCTACATGTCCTTGAAAACATTTTCAAAATTACTGTGTTTCACTTTGCCATCTGCTCTGTGTGCTGATGTGCAAGTTGGTATCACACTGGGCAGGAAGCTCTCTCTACATACAGAATAACTTATTGATGCCAACACAATCTCTCCTGAAGATGCCTTCATAGAAGCCCTTAAGAATCGCTCTGCCTCCGACGCTCCTGACCTACATTCCTGACACTGGGACATTTGAAATATGGAGGAGCTAGTGTTAAGACCCACTTCAACAGCTGCACCTGCATGGCTTATGTTTCTGAATGAGTAGAAATAAATCTCATTTAACATTCTCTGTTGAGATAAAGCCTCCATGACTACAAACTGCATCTCCAAGTGGGTTCCTTTCACCACCGTATGAAAGGAGCTTCCTGCTTGTTGGGAAATCCTAGAACATTTTCTCTAACGCTCCACTGCCACACAAAGTGTTTTAAACAGGAGGAAGACAAGTGACTACTTTGAGTCAAAGAACTGATTGTCCACTGGACATTGAGGGTGGGGTGAATTATGATTCAAGATTGTTTGAAAAGTGAAATCAAGAATTAAAAATAGAATTACATTTTCTACTTGGCAACACAAACAACACTAAGTGCACCTTCATAAATTGGACGATTGTTGTACTAAGTGATAGCACATGAATCACATTAGTAGCAGACTTGGCAGTTTTGTTTAGAGCAGAAAGGATGGGGTGTCAATATGTGCAAACAGCTGCTATCTGGAAAGAGGGGAGAGGCATTATGACAGGCTCTGCCAGGGTCAGAAGCTGCACCAATGCCCTCACGGGTCTGTTCCTCTACCTCCAGCTTCAGAACCACAACAGCTCAGGGAAACATTCACTGTGGCTTCCTCACCTGGTGTGCAAGGGGAGATGAGTGTCTCCCCCTTCTGTCATCCCGAACAGGGAAGAGAGACTTCAGCAGCTTTGGCATCTGTGGCACCAGGGACTTCACTGGGTTCAAGTAAGAGGCTGCCACGCCTCCCAGTCCTGTCGGAGTGAAAAGTGAAAACAATGGCACATAACACTTGCTCTGCATTTGCCAAGAGCCACTTAGAAGCAAATCCCACAGTATAAACTACTACAGGCATCACTAAAATCATTAGTAGGAAAAGATCACCACAGCTGGCATCTACCAATTTAAACAGCAGTAACTAAAGCAACCGTGATGCTCCAGTGTGCATGGCTCCTGCCAGTGTTGAGGACTAACTTCTGCTCTAGAGGAAGGAGAACTCTGTTTTTGGGTGTGCTTGGTTCTGCGTGCTCACTTGCTTGTGGTGTTTTGAAGGTTTGTTTTCAAGACAGGGTCTCAGTACAAACACCAAGCTGGCCTTGAACTCACAGGGATCCTCCGGCTCTACCTCCCCAGTGCTGGGATGGAAAATGTGCACCTCACACCTCACTATGAATCTTAACAAGAACAGTGAGAGTAAATACTGTAACATTTATAAGAATAAACAATAACCTAGACAATACCAAAAACTTTTTGGGAACTAGGACTTAGGAAGCAGTCTGATAAGGAACACAAAAGTCGAGATCACTCCACACTAAAGAAAACTTGAGTCATAATTCAAAATCTTCTACACAAAGAAAATGCCAGCTTCAGACAGCATCACTAAGTAATCCTGTCAAACATTTAAGGAGTATGTATTACCAATCACACAGAAACCCATGCACAAAAGAAAGGAGAACAGATTTCCAAAGCACTGTGTGAGGCCAACACAATCTTGATAGCAAAACTTAGCAGATATGAGGACGTAAAAGCTGAAAGTCATCATGGACCACAAATGGACAATAAGTATTAACAAACAAGCTGAGCAGTAAGAAGACAAGAGGGTCACAGGGTAATTTATCAGAAGAATACAGGGTAACGTCACCACCCTTCCAAACCATGCCACCCAACATGCTAAGAATAGGTGACATTCTGATGGACATGAATAGTCTGTGTGTGGACCTAGCAGGACATTCTGATTGAACCTTTTTCTGAAAGATACTCAAATTTCATGGCAGTGACTGGCAGATTAAAAAAACTTACCAGGATCAGGAGACTGGTTATTTTGGGGCGAAACAGAGAGAGCTGGAGGGCCTGGAGCTATTCCTCTGGAAACTAGTGTTTGGGACACATCCTGTTGACTTTCCCACCGGCCCTATTAAGCACAGGGACAAAAGTAAGTCATCTTGTTTCAAATTAAAAACTACATTTAAGAAAAAATTATTCAACACTGCAGAAAAAGCCTACTAGCATTACTAAAACGCTATTCTCTGGGATGGAAGTCTGACTGTATCACTCCTTCTTAAGCTTCCATGTGCTCATGGGGCTGAGTCCCTCATAGATGAATGTTCACTGCAGACTCCTCTCCACTTTACAACCTGTGACCGACAACCAGTAATCCCAAAATCTACTGCATCCTGCCACCTCCTCAACACAGGCTCCTTTAGAAATAAATGCCCTCAAATTCTGCCCTGGCTCCTGCGGCTGGAGATGACACCCTCACTCCTATGCCTCAACTGGAGCCCAAGAATGGGGCGGGGCCTCCTCTTCCCACCGTTCTGGGAGGTAGCTTGGTACTGAGCCTCAAGTTGTGAGCAGATCTTAAGCTCTCTTTTGTTCTGTGATAACTCAGGTCTTTCTCACTGAGGTTAAGTAACAGTTTTAATGTTAGTTTAACTGAGCGTGCTACAGACAAAGGACCCAGGGTTAATTAGGATGTCCTGAGGGCTGCTGAGAAGCAGGGTGGAAATGTGAGTCCTGGAAGGCTCAACACTGAGGGGAGAGCCCACAACTTCCTACATGCAGTAGGAATCCATCTGCTTTAGCGGCAGCTGAAGGACTGATCATAAAATCAATAAGCTCTAAGTGATCCAATCGTGTTCACCACAGAGAACTCACTCAGCACTTGATGGCATTAAAACAAAACAAAACAAAAAACACTGATGCTCTCTCTGAGCAGTCATTAGGAAACAGACAGAAAACAGACTCCAGGCACATGATTGGGGCGGAAGAAACGCAGCTCCCGCTGGGCATCTACACCCCCACAGGTAACACACTTCCTTACAGACTGCATTCTTCTGTTAATTTTTATTGTTAATTTTTGCATTCTAACTTAATTATCCTTCTTGGGATGCTGCCCACTTTAGGTTCCTTGGGGAGTCACGTCAGGATCTGAACACTAAGGTCAGGAGTTTCAAGAGTAGCAGTGGAAGAGGTGTTGAGATCTCTGTTCACGAAGTCAAGTTCATACAAGGTTGTTCTGAAGACAACTTACTTCATTAGAGAGTAAATTTATTCTAATATCTTAGGCTCTCTTGTCTGGCAGCTGACACAACCACATTGTGTATCTTAGGAAACTGAGCAGCTGCGTTGCACTTAGCATCCAAGCTGTGTGACACAGAGTTGTCCAATAACAACTGAAGGAGGTGTCCCTTCCCTGGGGCACAATCAGGACTCCTGGCACCCAGTGCACAATGTCCCATGGAGGCTGAACAAGAGCAGTGGCTCTTCCTGCCTCACACCCCAAGACTCTGAGTATAAATAAATGACTGGTCCAGGCAACACCCAAACACAGCCTAAGCACACTGCAGGCCTATGAGCTAATGGCACAGAGAGACCACCATAGCACCCAACACAGGTCCCTGTAGTCAGAGCAGACAGAGACCCTTACAGCCACTTGTTCCCAGCCTCATTACCCAGAGTCAGGATCCGAGTACCTGGAGATCTGGTTCTGCTTCCTAGGGACAGATCTGAGGAAGAGCAAGGTGGGCCTCCCTTTCTGCCAGCCCCTAGAGATGCACAGAAACCTCCTTCCATGTGGTTCTCCTCCCCCTGCACAACTCACCACAGATGAATGGAGCATCCAGGGTAGGGCTGCCTATGGTTGTGTGCCCCCCCCCACCCCCGTCCCTGGCTGGACAAGACAAGTGCTGACTTTGCAATAAACTGGACCTGCCTGGCTATGCTAGTTTCTCCCTTCACTGAAATGCTGGGGGAGAAAACAGAACCAAAAACAAAACAAAACAAAGTACAGTTAAATGTACTTCAAAGGGAGTGAACTTGAGGCTGTGGGTAGAGGGGACTTTGAGATTTTTGCTCTGGAGTTTTCTGAGCTCTCTCAGACGGCTCAGACCTGAAGGAAAAAAGGCATGGCACCTCCTTCCTTCTGCCATAGTACCTGGCACCACATGGCACTTCCCAAAGACTGACTAGTCTATTCCTAATATCTGCTTCCTTGTGAGCTTAAGATTCAGCCATGAAGATACTAGGAAATTGGATCCACACACTGAGACTAGTTGTTCTAAAAGGCAGAACTCAAAAAAAAAAAAAAAAAGAAAGAAGGAAGGAAGGAAGGAAGGAAGGAAGGAAGGAAGGAAGAAAGAAAGAAAGAAAGAAAGAAAGAAAGAAAGAAAGAAAGAAAGAAAGAAAGAAAGAAAGAGAAGAACGGAAAAGAAAAAGAAAAAAAAAATAACCTTTCAAGATTTTAGGAGTGGCCCCAGACTCAGAGGCACAGCCAATCCAACAAGTCTAGGAGGTCCCTGTACACTCCCTGTCCACCAGCCATCCTCCCATCAGCCCCCGCTCTTCCACCAAATATAATTTTTTGGCTTTCTGTATAAGACTTTGACTTTGATCAGGAAAGTGACAAAACAGTAAATAAGAAGATGTGCCTATGTCATTTCCAGCCCACAGGCAGCTCTGATGCAGCTGAAGAGTGGGTGACTCACGCTTAGCATCTCTGGAACCAAAGTTGAGCTGATGGCAGTTCCAGGAAGCTGCGTTAGCTCGACCCTGCTCAAGACACCAGCTGACTTGAACTCTGCCAAGAGTTTCTGAGGAAGGCTGGGAATATGCCTCAGTTGTAGAGCCCTTCCCTGGCATGCATGAGGTCCCAAAAAGCATCCCACAACAAAACCACTTCAGAGGACAACAGCACTACTTTACTAACTTAATACAAATGCCATCTCTAAAGTGGCTTTAGGTATGAAAACAGACTTGTTGACAGCTGTCCTTGTATTACAGAAGGTCTCTATACATCGCCAGCTTTGCAGTGCCAAGGCCAGCAACAAGCTGAAATTAATTCTGCATGGGATACCCACAAGTAGACAGTCATAGAGAATCTGTTTTCATTGCATCTATTAAAAATGTCTCTAAAACAGAGGCAAAGCATCCTGTAACTGTAAGTAAAAACAGCACTTCAATATGGTCACATCTTATAATTTTAATTGGAAGACTTTTTGTGAGGATTTCCTTTAGCCTCTAAGGGGATGGGAATAACCCAGCTCTTTAATTACTTTACCAACTTAATTTTGGTGAAACAATTCTGATTTTAACATGGGAAGAGTAAATCAGAAATAATAAATAAGTGTGTGTGTGCATGCGCTCAAAGACACACGCACATGAGCGAGCATGAGCGCACACATACATTCTGCTAACTGAATTCAACAAGTTCTCATAGCCCCATCAACCCCAGTTCAATCAGCCTCTCCCGCTCTTGCCTTCTTACACCTCCTTAATGCCACTTGCTCCCAAGAACGAAATCTATTCTCATGACAAGAGAGCACAACAGGGGGAGAGAGGCTGGGGCTGGCTCATGGACTCTTCTTTGACAAACCATAGTACTCTGGCTAGGCTGTGGTCTCTGGGATAAAACACTTCACACTCTAGCCTACAGCACTCATCTACAGCATAACCAACAACGTTATCTGTAGCAGAGCTGAGTGCAGCAAACAGAGTAAGAGAAAACTAGAACTGACCCCATGAATGCCTGCAAGATAGACATAACTAACATGAGGATAATTTTTGATGATTTCAAAATATATTTTCTAGCACTTTTAGCATCACCAAATCTGGGTTGAAATCTGTAGGACCAACTCCCTGACCATTAACTACTTCCTTGTAGAGAAATCAAGATGGAGCATACTGCCCAAGTGCCTGTGTGCATGTGCATGTATGTAGTAGTACTGTGGTTATAGCACAGTGTGCAGTTGGCTTCCTCTGCCACCATCAGGATTACCCTGTAACCTGTGCCAAGCCACTGTAAGCACGGCTGTGGTTAAGAGTCTAACAGGTCCTCTGACCTTCTAAACACTGTCCATCTTAAGAACTCTCCTATAAATGTTCATAACCCATTTTATGCATTTAAAATGACACAGGCAATGTCCTTAACAGGCTACAGGGATGATTTTGAGGGAAACAGGATTCTTTTCTCACTGGGGAGAGACATGACATGAAATATTCATGTGCTGATCATCTTTTATAGTGCTTTGCTTTAGGCCCCTGCACAGGAAAATGGGGAGCTATTTTGTGGTCTTTTTTTCCATTCACATGGTCTGTTAATATTCTTGTCTGCTGCCATCTGCCTGACCTACCACAGACATCTGTGACAGAGCAGGTCTCCTCTTGGCCCAGGGGCAAAAGCAACAGCCTAAGGTGGCACTTACAGGTTGCTTACTGCGAGATTCATAGGAGGATGCAAAGATGTCTCCATGGTAGAACTGACAACCATGAAAATCAGGCTATCTAAAGCCACAGCATTGGGGACGGGTGTGGGGGAGGGGAAGGGATGGAGGAGGGGGTAGGTGTCAAACTCTGAGCACTGTAAACTGTACCAAGCTCTCTGTAGCCTATAGGAAAGACTAAAAAGACCAAGTCACCAAGACAGAACCATGACACAAGCCAAATCTGAGCAACTGGAAATAACAGCACCATTTTCTCCAAGTTATTCAGGAACCCCAAGAAATCCAGAAAAGAGAAGCTGCCAGGCCAGCAACAAAAACATGTGATGTTCCTCCACCTCAAGCAAGACAGCAAACAGGCTGCGAGAGACTCAGTCTCATCTCTCCCAGTGCTCAGCAGAAATGGCCTGGAAAGGTGTAGTCACCCAGTACCATTCCAAGCAACCCTAAATGCTATCCAAGTTCCAACATGATCTATCTGCCTCCTTCTGTCAAACACAAATACAGAATAATTAGCAAGAATAGAAATAGCCTCATGAACACTACTTGGCCTTAACAATTATCATCAATCAGCCAATCTCTATTTCCCTACATACCCCTGAGTCATTCTGAACAACTCCCCCCACAACACACTGCCACTATGACAATGCAGACTCCTAGTGTACTCTAGGGTCATCCTGTCAGCACAGCGCCAACACTTAGCCAGGCACCTCAGAGTGACAAAAACAAACTGTGAGGGGTAAGACCCAGATCAGGCAGCTACTACAAGAAGTGCTGGCCTTTTTAAGCAAACAATAGTGCATTTCTGTTTGCATAAAGCTGTTACTGGCATTTACATGTTTTCTTTTTTTTCTAATAAATAATAACAATTATAAATATTTTTATATCATAGCATAGCTTTCCTATTATAAATTCAATTTGAAATTTCTTCTTCATAAGTAAATGGAATATTATAACCAGAAAGATAATTTTTAGCAAAACCTAACTCTTTTTAAAAATTCTTTTTATTAGATATTTTCTTCATTTACATTTCAAATGCTATCCCAAAAGTCCCCTATACCCTCCCCCCGCCCTGCTCCCCTACCCACTCACTCCCACTTCTTGGCCCAGGCTTTCCCCTATTCTGGGGCATATAGAATTTGCTAGACTAAGGGGCCTCTCTTCCCAATGATGGCCAACTAGGCCATCTTCTGCTACATATGCAGCTAGAGACACGAGCTCTGGGGGGTACTGATTAGATCATATTGTTGTTCCACCTATAGGGTTGCAGACCCCTTCAGCTCTTGAGTACTTTCTCTAGCTCCTCCATTGGGCACTGTGTTCCATCCTATAGATGACTGTGAGCATCCACTTCTGTATTTGCCAGGCACTGGCAAAGCCTCACAGAAGACAGCTATATCAGGGTCCTTTCAGCAAAATCTTGCTGGTGTATGCAATAGTGTCTGCATTTGGTGGCTGATTATGGGATGGACCTCCGGGTGGGACAGTCTCTGGATGGTCCATCCTTTCGTCTTAGCTCCAAACAAACCCTAACTTTTTAATTCTAATAAAAGGGTGTTAGTGGACCTCAACGGCAGGATCAGAAAAACCAATGTGGTACTCTGTCCAATAAATGTTGCAAAACCAAGGTGTGTATGAAGGGTTCAGACATATGCAAGTACAGAGGTTTGAGAAGATGAAAGAGGCGAGGAGCCTAAGTGCCAACTCACCTTGTTGCTGCCTAGACTGTGGGATGGGCTAAGCTCCTGCCGGCTTCCTGACAACTGGGAAGAGATAAAAGAGATTAATGTAAAAGCATGAGAGCATCAAGAAAGAGCCTGCTTTGAAAATCAAATCAAGCAGGGCCTGAGTGCCTGTGCCTCTAATCTCAGCATTTGGGAGGCAGAGGCAGGAGGATCACAGTGATCTGAGGTTATCCTGTTTCCCAGTCAGAGAGACAGTGAGACAAAATCATAACCAAGACCAATACTGCAGATTAGTGAGTCTCTGGGATGTGAAAACCACTGAGCAGTTTCCAGAAACTTTCCATGGGTAGTTTCCCTAGGCTTTCATGTCCACTAAACACTGGGGTGACACCTCACTGGGCCTGAACAGAAAACATTTCACTCTAATGTCACTGGATCCTGCCATGGCCTGAGCCTTTTGTCTAAGAATAAACTATTTAGATTACTGCTGAGGCTCATGTGAGAGAAACAGCAAACAGCTTTAGGACTCATGGAATGAGGTCCACCGGTCAGTACAACCAACCACGATGAGTGTGCTGTGGAGAGGCAGAGCTCTGAGGACTATGTGTCCTGAGGACTCCAGGCTGTTGGGAGTTTCTTTCGCTCTGCTTGTTGCCCTCCACCCTGAGTCATCACACCCCTCCTAATCAGTGAGCTGTATGAAAACTCTAAGGGGGTTTCCAGCCCCTCCTGGGCAGTGTTGTTGGTCCTTATAATAACAGTGATTGATCTTTTTCCAGCATTGCTGCTGCACAGATTAATGATTCAACCACCACCCCCGGAAAGAACGTAGAGATGGAGCTTGTTAGTGCTATCCATCGCCCCTAGAAAGAATCTGGAGGTGTGGACTGTTGGAAAAGTTAGGTTAGGATGTGTTTGCTAGTGGCTTTGATACAGAAAATCTTGGGGGACAATTTAATGTTCAGAAAGTCACACCCTCAATAGTTGAGCCAGGGATTTTTTGAGGTCAGGGAACAAGAACAATGACAGCCCAGCTAACACTAGATGACATGCCTTTCTTGCCGAGCCTGGTCTGATGATCAAGGCAATGATTATTTTCTTGTACCCATTTTTTGCCCTCAGCTTCCTGATGTGATTTGATAAAAAAAACTTGGTAGGTGTGCACCCTGATGATTGAAAGCAGTAATGACTGACTGGTTTTTTACATAAAAGTTTAGATTTGTGATTCTTTTAAAAATTTTTTAATGATTGTTTTTTAAGATAAATAATGAAACAATTGATCCCTTCTCTGTAACTACAAACTGCAGCCTACCAGTAAGAGAAACTGGCCAAGAAAGAAATATCTTGCTTGCTTACATTTTGTTAATCTATAACAAGTTGCTTAGATACGACTGTATGTGGGTTCTTGGGAATAATTTGGTTTTTTATCTGTATTACATGAAACATTTAGTCATGTAAAGGCATTAGGGAACATACAATTTTTTACTCATTGTAATCATTCGCTTAAAGAAAAATAGAATATAGCCACATTGTAATTTTTGCACTGCTTGAGCGATTCTGCTGGGGGATATAAGCAGTAGGAGTTGCTTTGCTTTATCCACCAAATAAAAGAGTGTGAGAGTGTGTGTGAGTGTATGTATAAACGTGTGTGTGCGTGTGTATGTGTGTGTGTGTGTGTGTGTGTGTGTGTGTGATATTTTCCACCTTTTTCTCCAGCCCCAGAGACTTTTTCCCCCACCCCAGAGAGTTAAGTTTTACTCCCTCGGAGTAAAGTCTGCTTAGTGATTAATCACAAACTCCATGCCCCTTCTCAGTGAACCTGACCTGTCGAAGGTGGCCTTCGGCAGATTATAGTACCCCAGATACCAAATCTCTGCATTTGCCAGTATGTTAATAACTTTCTGAAGGGACCTGGAACTAGTGGCATTTCTACATGCCTGAGAGTGGCCCCGCACTTCAGGTCTGCGGTGGGCAGACATTGCCTCCTGCACCTCTGCGCCCACAGACTCTCCAGGGGGAAACCTGCCCTGCCTGTCATTCACACTTACAGATTTGAGGCAGCTGCTCGTTCCTCCAAAGCAGAGCAGCTGAGGGCAAAAGCGCACCTACTCTCCATACCCACATCTTCACAGAAATAAGGAGCAGATAAAGAGCTGCTGGCTCATTTTTTGTCAATAATTATCTCCATGTTCAATATGCACATAAACTCTCTCTCTCTCTCTCTCTCTCTCTATATATATATATATATATATATATATATATATAAATCAACATATCTTAGCCATAGTTATATAAAATACAACCTGTTTTACTCGTTTATACTACCCTAAATGGCCTTCAAGTGATTGGTGTGCAAACATATACCAAACTTCCTAATTTAAAAATAATTAAAACCCAGAAAATGATTTCCTTCCTCTGTACAGCAAAGCTGGGGTTTAAGCTCCACATACATTTGTGACCTCCCATCCTGTACAGGGCAGGTGGTGACGACAAATAAGCAATGTGTGGCCATGACACTCAAGCAAGCATCCTGGGTCTAACAGCGGGCACAGCCGTGCGTGACAAGAGTAGGCAGAAAGAAAGGCATCCCAACGAGTAGTCAGGAAGGAGGGCGCAGACACCATTCTAGAGCAGCGGCAGGAGAGACTCACTCTGTTCATGCTGGGGGAGCTGATACTCCTTCGGCTCAGCTTCCCCTTCCCCGTCAGCTGCTCCTTCACGGCCACTTCCTGGGAATTGGAAAACACACCAAGGAGAGGTCCATATGAGAGATGCACTCCAGCTTACACGGTTCAAGGTTTGCTACATTCTAAATACCAGCCATGACTTGACAAAACAGAATGACCCCATTGCACTCAGTGGTTTTTGTGAGAGTAAACTCTTCAAGCCAGACTCCAGAAAGTCAAGTATAGAGGCCAGATGGGAGTCCACCACAGCGCTGTTGACCGCTCACCTGACGCAGGCGATCTAAAGTCAGGAGGTTTTCCACGGCCAGCACACTCCTCAAGTACTTCTCAATATAGGCCTCGGAGTCAGCAGATGCTGGGTTTTCCACGTTAGCTGCCATCCTTGCCAGTGCCTCTCGCTCCTCCACTCCCTGGGCATCCTGAAGAACAAAATGATGCACAGAAAAAAAATACCAAAAGGCTGAAAAAGGGAGTATTACAGATGCTTTACACACACACACACACACACACACACACACACACACACACACACACTCATCCTGAACTAAAGGGTGCATGTTAAAACTACATTGAAGACATCATTACAGATGTAAACACACATGCTCACACACATACATGCTCAAGCACACTGATACATGCACAGTCACACACATACACAGGACTCTGAATTGACAAATTTCAATGGAACCCCAAGTTCCATTTTAAAATCAGCTTTTAGAACTCAAAATGCACTCTCTCCCAGAAATCGCGACCCATCATTAGGTAACAGCTTAACCTGGAAAGCAGGTTCAACGGCAGCTTTCACAAACATTCAACACAGTTGTACCCATTTCACAAACATTCACTACTAATTACCACCTGGAAAGGATTCTGCAGGTGATCTGGAAATCCACCTACAGAAACGTTAGAAGTACCACTGTGACGGCAGTGTAAGACAGTTCCACCCCTGTGAGCTGGGTCACCCCACTGGACAAAAGTGGAGACCTAACATCCCCAATATCCACGTGAGATGCCGATGCAGTGTGGAGAAGGGAGTGGACGCCGGCAAGGCCCTAGCTGCTGTCGGGCAGCAGTGGCCTAAGGCTCTGAAAAACAGAGGTGAATCCCCACCCTGTTCTACTAACTGAGATGCCCATTCTCATAAATGGACAACTTATGGGTCAGGAGAGGATGAAGAAACAATGTTTGCTAACTCTGGAAGCCTAGCTAATTACCAGCCATCCAGTGACACAAGGGTGCTTAGTCTTAAGCTGATTCCCCTACAGTCTTCCCTTTTAACTCTTAGAAAGAACAATGAATGAAGCACAGAGTCAGCTTTTCTAGTCCAAGATCTCGTAATTAGTCACTACTGCAAACAGCTTCCTTGCTGACTGCCTGGAATGTCTGAGAATGCATGGCGGGCCCTGCACAGGCTATACAAGGTGCTATCAGTTACACTCAGCCCTTGGCTTTGGGCTTGGGCAGGAGCTTGTTTAAGATGGGGTCTCACTAAGTAATTCAGCCTCACACACCATCCTCCTACCTCAGTCTTCCAGTCCTAGAATTATAGACACATACTCAAACCTGCCAACAGCCTAATTCTCAAATGCTGAAGAGGCTTCAATTCAAATCAAGTACTTAAATAGTTAATGTTCAATATGAAAGACCAACTTTAAAACCCAGGAAAGAAGTTACCATTGGACACTTTTGAAGATAAGAATTTTCAACATAATGTAATAAGGCAAGACAACGCAAAGATTCCTCCATCTTGTATTCTAGCTGAGGTCATTTCAAGTTTAACTAGAATTGGATCTCCTTGATGCAGAATCCCATGGAAAATTACCCAATTCCAGTCTAGTAACCAAAGGTCGGGATGTCCTAGCTAACTTATCTTACTCTGTTTGTGCGGGAACCCCCTACAATTAACCACCTAACTTTTGTTAAACTGATTGCTTCTGCAAAGTACCCCTGAAGCTTCAAGGCAAGATGCCAACACATGGTTTGGGCTTTAAAAACCCTCCAAACACTCTGGGTTGCACCTAGGTTCCTGAGTACCTGGATGTAGTCCCAGTCAGCTAAAATAAGTACTTTATAAACTGTCTGAATGGTCATCTCTGGTAGACTCCCTGGAACAGTACAAAACCTAAAAACAAAGCCTAGGTGACATCAACATCTTGCTTTCTTTACAGACTGTTAAAGCAGGGATTGCCTGGGCAGTGGTGGCGTATTCCTTTAATCCCAGCACTTAGGAGGCAGAGGCAGTTGGATCTCTATGAGTTTGAGACCAGCCGGGTCTACAGAGTAAGTTCCAGGACAGCCAGGGCTATACAGAGAATCCCTGTTTCAAAAAAAAAAAAAAAAAAAAGAGTTATTATCTACCTACTATCCAAACAAAACACTCAGCAGAATCAATCCACAAATTCTACCACCTGGAATGAAGACTACAAGGCAGTACTGACAACCTGTGGGGAGGCCCCAAGTCTCTAGTTCCTGTGTCTGAACATCAGTCTCTGGTTTAGAATAAAGTATGCAGATTCACTTGATAGCAAGAGACAGAGACTGGACTTAAGTCTGGTTCTACATCAGACATAAATCTCTACACTGGACTGTTTCTGTGACTAACACCATATTGCTATTGCCTGTTGTGTTTCAAAATAAGAAGCCATTGAATTGCTTTTCAAATTGGAGTTCTTGGCTAGAAATCTGGCTCACTCAGTGGGTAGCAGCACCTGCAGCCCAAGCCTTTTAGCTGACTCTGATCCCTGGAACCCTTGCAGGAAGCTGGATGCAGAGACACACATCTGTGAGTCTGGGACTCATAAGGCAAAATGGGAACAGACACAGGAGAACCTGCAAGAAGCTCAATGGTCAGTGACAGAGGAAGATTCTAGAAGGAGAGAGCCAACTCCCCAAAAATGTGTCCTCTGTTGCATGCCATGGTACTCTTCCCTCTTCTCACCTTGCTCACGTACCCTCTCTTACACATTTACTCAATAAATAAACAACTTTTTAAAACAAGAGAGTTCTTTAAACAAAATACTAAAATTTCAACTTTTACGGCCACAGATACATTGTACTAAAAGTTTACAGTAGAGGACTCATCAAAACTTGTATACATTTTTCTCAGTAGATGGTTTGGTGTTTTACATTAATTTGTTTGTTTGTTTATTTGTAGTAGGGAGCGTGTAAGTGCCACTGCACTTGTGTGAAAGTCAGATGAAACTTGCACAGGAGGGTTATTTCCTTCAACCACGTGGATTCCAGGGACGGCACAGACTCGGGTCATAGGCTTGGCAGCAAGCCCCTCCCTCCGCCTGCTCAGCATCCCCAGCCCGTTTCATTGACTATGGTATTTCTTGGGTGGGTGACTGTTTTGAGGAGTTAGCATTACATGTTTATTTCCAGGTCAAATTTCCCAGAATACCTCTGGAATATTGGAGACGATTTCAAAGGTCACTCCACAGCCAGGAATAGAGCTCCGGTGAGACATCTTTTTGAGGAGACTTTGAGCAAAGCCCTAGAGAAAAATAAAATATAGACCATTATTTCCAAACTTGCTAGCTTTGTTTCCTGTAACAAAGAGCAACAAAGGGCACTGTTCTCTCAGAGCTAATATAAGAAGAGGCATCTGCCACAAGCATGTGAGATCCTGAGCACCGGGCATAGCTCCTTCACTTAAGCACAGCACCAATGGACTGGGACCTATAATGTGCCTTGGGTCCTGCACCTGATTAGGGAGAAGTGAGACCTGGGATCTCGAAGCTGCCTCCAAGCATCTGAATAAACTCAGGAGACAGAAGATACAACCAGATGACCTTCTAAGGAAGATGGAAGCAAGGACTGGTGACGCTTACACTTTCCTCCTCCAGCACGATAGATAGACGTCTGGGACCATGAATATTGACAAGTTCAGGCATTAAATTCTTGACCAAAGCAGGATCGTTATGAAGGATGATTTAAGAGTGCCTGGTCATTGTTTATGCTGACTGCGCTCTTTGCACAGTTAGAAATTGAACTGTTGAATTAATGCATAGATGACTCATTTAGAGAAGCTGCGAAGATTGAACATTCTGCAGAGGTTGAAGAGAGCAGCCATGAGGGCGGAATACAATTGAATAAAGATAAGGAGAGAGAACAGTGAACAGGCATGAGGCAAAAGATGAGGCAGAAGCATGCAAAAACCCAAAGGAAAACTGAAAATCAGCTGTTGCTAAAAACACGTAATTTTATAATCCTATCTAATAATGACTTATTTCACATTTGGTGATTGTTAACTAATTTTTAAAAGAGTCTCTCAGAACACCTGAGGACTGATACCTGAGGTTAACCTCTGACCCTCCTCCAACACAAGCCCCCCAGCCCCAGCTCTCAGACAGAGCCTCTCAGAATGGAAAGAGGTCATCCACTTCCTTCATCCTTTCAGGGCCTCAACCATGCCTTGTAGCAGTCTGCAAGGCAAATGGTCCAGGGATAGCCATGGCTTCTCATGGGTGGTAGAAGGCAGTGCCACCTGATGGTGTTTAC
The DNA here is from genome assembly GCF_000001635.26 of Mus musculus. Classification (NCBI taxonomy): domain Eukaryota; kingdom Metazoa; phylum Chordata; class Mammalia; order Rodentia; family Muridae; genus Mus; species Mus musculus. The sequence goes on along the minus strand of NC_000080.6, from coordinate 64,775,229 downwards.
TATCTGCATGAACTAATGATGTGTCTGCCACATGTTTGCTACTGTCCTATATGAAGAAGCAATTTAAAGGAATGAAGTATCTGCGACTCGGGGAAGTGGCATGGTTTAAATACTTCCATCAAGTCACTCCAAATGGGAAGAAATGGAATAACATGTTTTTCCTACTCAAAAATAAAAGAAGAGAAATGGTTGGTTCCTCCACACTCTGCCATCTCTGCTGGGAATGCTGTGGTCAGGTGGCCAGGACAGCTGACGCAGATGGAAACACTCTTCATGAAGCTCCCCCGTGCAGCAGGCCTCTCTCCATCCCTTCAGACTTCCCAGAAGAGGGGCACAGGAGGAGTGAATATGAGACACACAAATACTCTACAGCTAACCCCTGACCTCAATTTTATTGATGTTGGACTGGAGAGCTAAGGAGCTGTGATTTTAACAGCATTACACCAGTCTTTGTTTCAGAGATTGCATCAGTGTGGCATTTAGAACTAAAGATTAATTTTTAGGGATGGAGATTACATCTTGAAGTCTGTCAACCACGACTGTGTTCTTTCAAATGAGATTTCTTTCCATCTGTGTCTGTGTGTTTAAATGTCCCACAAAAAGGGGGTGACAGAGTGAATGAGGAGCCCCAGAGCCCATCTTCCAAATCTTCACATTTATAAATCCAATAACACAGTGTTTAAACTTACCTAGACAATTTCTAGAACACTCCATCTGTCAAGGTTCCTCCCTCACTGACTACCTCTTCAGTAGGACACAGCCACCTATTCCCCTGCCTGCCCAGCCCTGGATAAAGTGCCAGCTCAGAGTTGACCTCCTTTGCAAGGCTCTTCCTCACAGCTCTGTTGGCAGGATGCTACCCCAGCCAGCACACCACACAATAGAAGGTGGCCCACTCAGGTACTTTGAAATGCAAATAGGCTTTGCCTCTTTGAAGACCCACATGGAGGAGGGCAGTAGTGGTGCACACCTTTAGTCCCAGCACTGGAGTGGAGGCAGGCGGGTCTCTGAGTTCAAGGGCAGACTGGTACTACAGAGTGAGTTCCAGGACATGCAAAGCTATAAGAGAGCCTTGTTTCAGGGAGAAGAAAAGAACAAAAGAGGAGAAAGAAGAAGAAATTTATATAAAACATGTATGTGTGTGTGTATATATATATATATATATATATACATACACACACACACACATATACACACACACATATGTATATATACACGCCCATACATATATACACACACATACATATATATATACACACACGCCTATGCATATATATAAATGTATATACATATATATGTTTATATATATGTATATAAAATCAACAACAAAACAAAATACAGATGTACTAAAGAATTAAAAACATAAAGACCCAGCCTATTGCCTATTCAATGTTTTATAACCAAAGTCACACTGAGAATCAAAGGCTTCTAGAAAAGACAGTTGTACTGGCTAGTTTTGTGTCAACTTGACACAGGCTGGAGTTATCACAGAGAAAGGAGCTTCAGTTGGGGAAATGCCTCCATGAGATCCAGCTGTAAGGCATTTTCTCAATTAGTGATCAAGGAGGGAGGTCCCCTTGTGGGTGGTGCCATCTCTGGGCTGGTAGTCTTGGTTCTATATGAGAGCAGGCTGAGCAAGCCAGGGGAAGCAATCCAGTAAGGAACATCCCTCCATGGCCTCTGCATCAGCTCCTGCTTCCTGACCTGCTTGAGTTCCAGTCCTGACTTCCTTTGGTGATGAACAGCAGTGTGAAAAGTGTAAGCTGAATAAACCCTTTCCTCCCCAACTTGCTTCTTGGTCATGATGTTTGTGCAGGAATAGAAACCCTGACTAAGACAACAGTGTTGTTAGTACTCCAGGCTGACAACAGTGTTGTTAGTACTCCAGGCTAACAACAGATGCCACAACTGAGCCACCAGGGAACCTCCTCAAGCTGCTTGCTTCAGAAGAGCACAAAGGAGCAAAGCCACTGGACTTCCCCATGGCAGGGCTCCTTTGGGACTCCGCCTCCTAGGTCCTGTGAGTTACACACTGACAGCAAGATAAAGGACAGTGACAGGCACCTGGGAAGGGGAGGCTCAGGGTTCCATAGAGCACGTCTGGAAAGAACTTTCTAGTGTGAGTGGCCCAGTCAGCCTCACCTGGCGCCCATGAACATGGACACAAATCCTCTTGCGTAGGACCAGCTGCATGTCGGCAGGATGGCTGAGCTGGACAGTCACTCGCAGGATGAGGAACACTCGCTCGTCAGCAGGTGTGCCCTTACTGAGTTGAGGACAGCTGTGCACTGCAGAGTCCCAGGAGGCCTCTGCCTTCACCTGCAGAGAAGGTAAGGCAGCACTTCACTTTCTTCTCCATGTGAAGGCTCCCTTTCGAGAACTGCCCTGATGTGATGCCAGGATGTGAGCGAGAGTTGCTGTCATGGGAGGTATTTGGCATGGTACCTGTGCTGATACTTATGTGCTCATACACTGGGATGGTCCCTATAGGATCATATATTTGAGTATTTGGCTTCTAGTTAGTGAACTGTTTAGAAAGGATCAGGAGGTATGGCCTTGTTGGACAGGTGGCACTAGAGGTGGGTTCTAAGGTTTCAAAAGCCCTACTGGGCCCAGCTTTTACTGTTAGTTCATCCTCTTTCCCTGTCTCCTTCTCCCGGTCTCCCTCTCCCCATCCCATCATGGATCAGGATCCAGCGCCATGCCTGTCTGCCTACTGCCACACTCCCCTCCGTGATGATCATGGGCTAATCCTCCAAAACCGTAGGCAAGCTCTCAATTAAGTGTTCTCTGTTATAAGCGACCTTGGGCATGTCTCTTTACAGCAACAAAACAGGAGCTGCGACACTACTTTATTAGCCTTCTTGCTGTTAAATTATTTGTTTTTAAAAAAATGTTTAAACATCAAGAAAGCTTAAAAAGCTTCAGTGAACTTCGTGTACTATTCCTTGGCCACCCACTGAAAACACTGTCTATTTTAGCCTGTGCCCTGTCACTTTCAAGTAAACTGTAGGTAAGTGTCACATCCAGGCAATCAACAGGATGGTACCTGATTTGGTTTTGTCCATGTTCTCAGTCCACAATTGCAAACTGCAGTAGCTGTCATGGCCCCATAGTCTACTTTTACATAAACTGATCCCAAGCCTGTCTTGTCACATCTAACACAAACAGGCTCAGGGCTAAGGCAGGGCACTGTGTGAACAAGGGGAACAGGGCTAATGCCCAACAGTAGATATCTCAGGTCACCTCTGAGTTTCTCAGATACTATACTGCTGATATCATGTGTCAAGCATATTCAAAATTAGGAAATAAAGCCCCAGGATTATGCTCATCACACAGATTCAACCACGAGACCATGAGTCTGCCTCAATGCCTTCATTTATTCTTTTGCTTAAAAAAAAAAAAAAAGATTTATCTTATGTATACGAGTACACTGTAGCTGTCTTCAGACACACCAGAAGAGGGCACTGGATCCCATTACAGTTGGTTGTGAGCTACCATGTGGTTGCCAGGAATTGAACTCATGATCTTTGGAAGAACACAGTGCCATCTCTCCAGCCTTTTTTTTTTTTCTTTCTTTCTTTTTTTTTTATTCTAAGACAAGACCTCACTATGTAGCTCATGCTGGTTTTGAATTCATGATCCCCATGCCTCAGCCTCCCAAATGCCAGCACTATAGATGTTTACCACTAGGCCTTTCTTTTTCTTCTCTTAAAGAACTCTTCAGGGGCTGGCGAGATGGCTCAGTGGTTAAGAGCAACGACCTCTTCCGAAGGTCCAGAGTTCAAATCCCAGCAACCACATGGTGGCTCACAACCATCTGTAACAAAATCCGATGCCCTCTTCTGGAGTGTCTGAAGACAGCTACAGTGTACTTACATATAGTAAATAAATAAATCTAAAAAAAAAAAAAAAAAAAAAAAAAAAAAGAACTCTTCAGTCAGGTATGGTGTTCCATACCTTTAATCCTGGCACTTGGGAGGCAAAGGTAGTAGATCTCTGTGAGTCTGAGGCCAGTCTGTTCTACCTAGACAGTTTTTCTGTTGTTGTTGTTTTGTTTTTTGTTTTTCAAGACAGGGTTTCTCTGTATAACCCTGGCTGTCCTGGAACTCACTCTGTAGACCAGGCTAGCCTCGAACTCAGAAATCTGCCTGCCTCTGCCTCCTGAGTGCTGGGATTAAAGGCGTGTGCCACCACGCCCGGCTACCTAGACAGTTCTAAGCTAGCCAGAGCTACACAGTGAGGCCCTGTAATAAAGACATTCTTATGAAGGAACTGCAGAGCAAATACCAAAGTCAGCATCCTTCCAGCCTGGAGTGCTATGTACTTCAGAGGAATCCACAGCCACCTCTCTTGTACTCAGGGTTGAGAACAGAGTACAGCCACACCAGTGGATGCTGTCCACACTGACATGGGTCCCTCACCAAAAACCGGAAGGGAGAAGGAACCGGGTGTGAGGGTCAAACTTCACTCTAAGTACTGATAGAGTTTTCCCTTACACTGTGGAGGCCACTCATTGCTGACATCTAAGCTCCTTGTCTGCTCTCCAGGGGTATGCTGACTTACCTCTCCATCGTGTTGTTTCACAATCTGCAGCTCAAAGAACTCCTCCTCCTCTTCCCCAGTCAGGGTAGCATCCCATCCTGCTTCTGGGTCATCGAGATTATCCTGAGAGCTGAAATCATCCGCTGAAAGCACAGCTTTCACTTAATACCAGGCTGCTTTCAAGGACACCCCTCCTCCCAGCCCCACTGGCTGAACCAACACGCTTATTATTAAAATTCTGCTTCAAACTTCACTTGCTTTCTGCCCTGCAATCTCGCATGACACTGATAATAACCATTTAATAGTTCACAGATCCAAAAGCCAGAAAGTGCTTCAAGAAATTACCCAAGCTGCTCCCCGTGTGTCGTATTTTACATGGAAGGCAAACGGAGCCAAGATACCTAAGAGGTTATGAGAGGTCTGCTCATAAATGGTAATGATGGGATCACAGCCCAATCTCCCCACCCTTTAGTGCACTTAAGAAACAAGAAGAAAGCGAGAGCGATTCCTCACAGTTAAGCCTAACAAAAGTGCAGACTGGCTAATGGACCTGGCAACTGCACAGGGCCCTGTGGTCGCTCGGCCCCGAGTCTGAGTTCCCAGTGCCCATCCCTTAGGCTTGTGCCTACAAAGCAAAGGAGGTGTGCTTGTGCATGTGTGCTAGTGTGGCATGCTGAACAAAGCTCTGACGACCCTGCAGATTCCCAGCTAATGTGATATATCTACACAATGGACTTTATTCAGCCATAAAGAAGCATGACTTTCTGTCATTTCCAAGAAAATGAGGGGATCAAGAGCTCATCCTGTTAAGTGAAATAAGCCAAACACAACAAGACATAGATCTTTTCCCCATAACAGTATAAAAGCAACAGGGAAAAACCCTGGGGGAGGGGCAGGAATTGTCTAACGGGAGGGAGGAAGAGGAGAAAAAGACAGTAGTGGGGGGGAACACACAAATGCTACATTCTTTCTCATTTGCAAATCTAGATCTGTCTGTTCTTCTGCCTTCCTACCTACATGATGTGAATGCAGGAGAATGGCTTGGCTGAAGAGAGGGACTCATGAAAAGGTTACAGCAGAGACAGGAGGATAGGTGAGAGGGTGCAGAGAAGGAAAGCATAATGTATGTACATGAAAATGTCATGGCAACATCCAGGACTTCCTATGCTTACAAAAACATTCTGAGGACAAAACAAAGGCACAACTAAGAAATCTTCCTGAACTTCAATCCTCCCCAGTCCCTTGGAGGCCTGCTTTTCAGCTGCCCACGAAGCCCAGCACGAGATCAGGCCAGAGCGTCTCAGCCTCCAAGGCTCAAGAGCACAGGAAGACAGTGCCCTGTGACAGCTCTGGAACAGCTCTCACCTCCCAGGATGGACAGCTGGCATGGGTGCCCCGTGTCTCTCTAACCTGTGCACACGTGAGCCCTCAGGGGCACAGATGCTGGGCCCCTCAGGCATCCTAACACACTTCCACTCAGTGAAGGGAACCACTTGAGGATGCCCAGGCTTCTCTATTTAGGGAAGTTTGTGGTAACACACACTTCTGCAGGTGTTTCGTGGAGCTTAACTGCTGACTTCTTATTTTTAGCTCCCTAACCTACCTTTGCATTTTCTATTTTCCCTCCTATAGACAGAGACTGGTGGAATGGCTGTGCGGGGGCTGGGGAAAACAACAGTTATGTAAAAAGAAAAATAAGCAAGTAAGGTTAAGTTCACAGGAACTCACAAAAAGGCTGAGAAAGTCGTTAAATAATGCTAAGAAAACAGTATCCCTAGTTGTTGGTCCTTTCCAGATAGACATTTTCTTCAGAGCACTGAAGTCGAACATAGATCAGTGTGGACAAATCCCCTAAGTGGGTAGGGAAATAAAGCTCACTCAGAGAAGCAGGAAGCCACAGGGAGATGTGAGCACCACAGCCAGAGCTGCTGGGCTGGGCTGCAGCTCACTGGAGCACACTTGTCTAGCATGCATAAGGCTCAAAGGATGGAAAGAGATGGACAGAAATGGGAGAAAAGGTGGGGGCTGCACACCACAGCAAGACTGATACTGAGATTTACAGCCCTTGTCCAGCATCAGAACACCACACACAGAGCACTGAGCCTATATCAGGGTGACTACACCCCGAAACATGATTGGCTAGATGTATAAAGGATTACCCTGTCACTGTGTTGTCAAGGTAAGCCTCTGGAAGCCACCTCTAACTTACCATTTAAGTCAAGAAATATAACAGGAATGTGGGTCTCCATCCCAGGCACTGGGGTCCTAAAACATGAAGAACAGGTTATATACAGTACCTGAGACACAGCAGTCCCTCAGGATCACATGTACCCTTGGGGACAATGGCCTGAGCAATGATGTCCCTCTAAGACAGTGTGACGAGGCTCGTGATTGACTGCAGGAGCCGTCCAGTGCTGGGGCATAGGAGCTCACTCTCACAGACTCACCACTTCACCAGCAGCCCGTCTAAAGCTTGCTTTCTTGACAAATGACATACTTAAGGGATCCTTGTGGCTTCTTGCTTTGCTATCTTTAATTCCAGTCAAGTGTCAGAGAACATTTGCTGACAGCACAGCTTAAGCACCAAAACCAAAAACTGGTTGAGATGCAGTTTTCTAACTGCATAATGACCTAACATTCTTTTAAGGGAACAAATGATCCAAGTAATTAACATATTAACTATTTTTTAATGCTAAGTGCAGTGGTACTAAATATTGATTTAAGTTCTCAGAAATCCTAATTACCTTGGCCAATAACAATATTATTTAATAAAAGTTTCAAGCCATAGTCATATCCAACTCATGAAAATAATTTAACAGTCTTTCAATATCTCAGTTCTCATTATGAACAATCCATTCATTAACAACATCACTGCAAAATACAAGTGGGAATCGAGGTGCCTGGTCATCCCTGAAGCTTTCAGAAGACACACTGTAGGACCTTACCATTCTGCAGGGGCCCCTGGAATGCCACTCCCAGCAGAAGGCACCATCACTGCATTTCTTTCCTCTGTGAGCGTCAGCCGCATCTCCAGGAGCTGTGCCTCTCGGTCAGCATCATCCTCAGTTTTGTCTAGAAGAGCAGAGTTAGGGTTAGGTCTAGCAATTCTGCTTGCTGTTCCCACATTTAGACAGATTTAGTGCAGGGCAGGGAGTACTGTGTGAGTATATGTGCATGCAGCAGAGGGAGGGAGGAATGGGGGAGAGGGAAATGTCCAACTTTTCTTCCTACCATGTTTACTGACAAGCTTCTGCAGTTGTTGATCCAAGTATTCTTGACGTTTGGTTAATGCATTGAGCCATTTTCTACGAAGCCGCTCTAAATCCCTATCCTGAAAGAAAATAGAAGAAGCCACACTCAATGCAATATCCAGGCCACACGCTTAAACTAGACACTCCCCAAATTAACTTTGCTCTCCTAACTCCAAGACATAAGCAGCACGCAACAACTATTTTTTTTCCCTTCTTTTCTTTTTCAAAGACAATGTCTCATAAAACCTAGACTGGCCTGGAACTCATCCACTATGGAGCTAAAGATGAAGTCAACCTGATGAGTCTCTGTTCCCACCTAAGAGTGCTGGATGACCACAGGCTTCTGTCACCATGCCCAGAATAATCGGGACATGAAAACTGAATGCAAGGCAAGCAGTCTACCACCTGAGCTTCGGGCCAGCCCAGCACGAACGGCCAACAAGTGACTCTACCTACAATTCAGATCACCACTCCCAGAGCAGGAAGCATTAGTGGACTCTAGAGTGGACAGGCCTTTAGGAATTGGTTCTCTTTGTACTTGCTTAACTCCACCCATGAGAAACAACATCTTCTGTGAGGCTGCCTGGCTGGACTAGAAACACAAACTGTACTTAACAAGCTTCAAATGTTCACTCCTCAGAACTACCAGAAAGAAGCTTTCAAGTGTCTAGCCACCTCCAATAGCACATGCGTCTACTCCTTGGGCATATTTGGGAGGTAGCAGTGGGCAAGACAACAGGGGTGGTTACTGACAGACTGAACCCCACCAGTCAGCACCTGCCAGCACGCCAGTCTGACTTCACTTCCTTTAGTAACATGGTTAGGGGCTGGTGGTTCAGAGGAATGCTGCAGATGTCAGTGTCTGGATTTCAACAGCACATTTAACCAAATAGCCTATGACATTCCTGTGGACAAGATGGAGAAAACGTGCTGTGCATCTCCTCTAAGTGCAATCACAGGGACCTCAAATACCACATCCAGAAAGCAGTGATGAATGGGATAATGTCTGTTTAAAAGAAGGCTCCATTCTCTTAGTTCATACTCTGAGTTCAACCCAGCTGATATGGTGAGGTTTTTCTCTTGCCTTTTTTTCTTTTAATCAGTGACTTATAGGAAAGCAGACATTTCTATCAAATTAGGATGATGCAAAGCCAGGAGAGTGACTACAGCAGATGACATAATCAGGCTCCAAAGAGCCTGGGCAGTTCTAAATGATGACAACAAGATGCAACTTCACAGACATAAACAAAATCTGGCACATTAGGAAAAGAAACGACAGAGAAACAAAACCTCCAAAACTAATGGACAGCTCAAGGAAGGGGGCATTCAGGGTGACCTAGTCTCACACATGTAAGACGCAGAAATAGATGTGCACGTGCATGTGCGCGCACACACCCATATATTCCCTAAGCCCATGGGTGACTCAGCTCAAGGGAATCCCAGGCAAGGTAGCTGGGAGGTGGCTTTGTAAATAGGCCAATGCAGTGTCCCTGATTAAGAAAGGACTTTGTCACAGGGTGTCCTAATCCTAGCCCATGAACCCCTACAATACACAGCCTTTCCATACTTTGTTTGACTTTTTGGGAAAAGCAGAATTGTTTAATTATCAAGTAGCAGTGCAGAAAGATCCTGGCCTGTGTAATTAAGTACTTGAATCAAGCTGATTTGATGAGGCCAACAGGTGCTCAATTACCTGGTAGCTGTCCATGTCCTCCTCTTCCTCCTAAAAGAAAACAACGTATTATGTAGAACCAAAACAATTATTTACCCCCACATCAGGCCTCCAACCACAACCACTATGTTCTCCCCCAGTTCCTGTCTTCTTGTCTAATTGATACATCACACCTTGGCCTCCCACCCAGCCTTACCAGCCATCCCATGTCGAAGCTGGTAAGACTTGGAGCTTCTAGGGGGGAGTGAAGAGGCTCCCCTGACCTTTTCAGACTCAGTACAATGATCTCCCTGCTGGGCTTACCACCCCCTACTCCAGGGGAAATCAAACACCCGCTGGCAAAGAGTCTTTACCAGCCAGTGGGGGTTCTTTAGAGGGGTGGGCCATGGGAGGAAGTTAATCACTGCTAGGCTTGGTGGTTTGCCAGGCTGAGAGGTTTTAACTCTCAGTTCACCACACAACAGGACAAAGCATAGTAACAGCCTAGTACAGGTGCTCTTGTCAAGACAGTGCACTGAAGGAGACACCAATGGTGGGGCAGGGGTGGCAGTCTCAAACGATTCTGCTCTGCTGTTGCCTTTCAAAAAGCACAGAGCAGGCCCAGAAACTTACATGGACATTCTCGTGGATCTTAGGGGACCGGAGTGGCCTAACTTTCACACACCCAATGCCAACTGACAATATGCACTCTTCCATCAGTGGTAAAGTTCCTGACTCCTGCACAGACTTCACTTCAACTTGAACTCGCCGAGACTGCCCCTGCAGCACAGAGATTTGGGAACATATACACAAACACACACAAAATCAGCTTCATGAGTTTCAAAACTCTGGTTTAGAGAGACCCCTATAGGCTGATATAGAAAAATGCAATTGGCTTTCATCTACCTCATAACTGTTAAGTACTAAAGCATACATTCTAACCTAGTCAGGAAAATGAATTTTCTTTCAAATAGACAGAAAATCAAAATGAGCATATTTTTCTATAATTCCTAAATAACTAGAAACTAAAAGAAAATTATTTTAATGAACAATAGGGGCTTGCTATATAGCTTTGCTATGTAGCTATGTAGCTCTGGCCTACCTACACTGGCCTAATTTTGAATTCAAGGCAATCCTCCTGGCTCAGCCTGGAAAATTCTGGTGCTGGTATGTGACAAAACACCAGGTAAATGAAAACTTACAAGCAAAGGAAATGCAAACAGTGTCTAATAAAAAGTGTTGAACTGAGCCAGGTGTGGTGGTTCACACTGTAACTTTAGTACTCCAGAAATTGGCAGGGAGATCTCCATGCTTGAGGTTATCCTGGGCTGCATAGAGTTCTGGGGCTACCTAATGAGACCTAGACTGAAAAAGGGCAACTTCCAGACAAGGCAACCATGAGAGCTTTTATTTCAACCTACTAAGTGAGAAGTTACTTCCAACAGAGATCATGGTTATGAAACAAATAATGTCAATCCTGTGGGACAGGGATTTAAACTGGCCAAGCTTGGTCAAGGGCTAAACTGTAAGTCACCTTTGCCCCAGCAACTGGACAATCAAGTACATGGATAAGTACTCTGAAGTGCCATGAAGAACAAGGTAGTAGACCTATATGGAATGTGAACAACTGTTTAAAGTGTGATGTCCTATAGCTGTCACTAAGCAACTGGTGCAGAAAAACACTTGCAGCCTACATATGTTAAAGCACAGGGTACCAAAGTTGGGATTCAGTCTTATTTTAAAGATAAGAACTGCCAGGCAGTAGTGATGCACACCTTTCATCCCATCCCTAGGGAGGCAGAGACAGGCAAATTTCTGTGCATTCTAGGCCAGCCTGATCTACAGAGCAAGTCCAGATCAGCCAGGGATACAAAGAGAAACCCTATCCTGAAACAATCAATCAATCAATCAATCAATCAATCAATACAAACAAATAACAAAAAAGATAAGAACTGACCTGTATACAATGCCCTTTTCACAGAATTAAAGAAATCAAGCTGCAAATGTGATCAGAACTGACCCTGCTTGGGTGTCCAGAACAAGCCCTGTGACTCCGCACACTTAGGCAGACACTGGGAAGGGTTCCTGGTATCCCCAAGCATGGTAGGAACAGAGAAGAGCATCTAAGCAACAGAACTTAAACATCCAATTTTAAGTCAATTACTTTTCCTCTCATCTAGAAATTAAGCTCCCAAGAGTTTTGCACAGCCAGGAACATCCACTCAAGCAGCCACAGGCTCGGACTAACAACATCTGATGGACAGTCACTGATCTGAACATTTCCAAGGAGTATGCATCTGATATTTTATGGGAAAAGTCACTCAGTAAACATGTTTTATTTCATTGTTATTATTATTACCCTTGTGTGTGTGCATATGAGGGTGAACATGCCATGGTCCACACTGCAGGTCAGATGACAACTTTACAGTCACTTCTCACCTTTCATCTTCACTAGGGTCCCAGAGACTGAATGTGGGTCTTCAGGCTTATGTGGCAAGCACCTTTACCCACTTTATTAAGTCTAAGGCCACTTCATCATTTCAGGTAGCTGCCTTCTGTCTCTTTAGCCTATCCTGAATATTTGAAACATAATATGGAAGACAGAGGAAGGCTTACTGTCTCAGAGAACACATTGGGACATTCTCTCAGCCACTACTCTGAATCCCATTCCTGCTATTGTGGTCCCCTCTGTTCCTGCAGCATCTCACCATGGTTACAAACATCCCTTACCCTGCTTCTGTGACAGCCTCTATCATCTCACTTCCCTCCTACAAGGGCCTTCGCTCAAGCAGAGCCCCACCTTGAGTCCTTACGCTGTCACCTGAGAGAGGAACCCTTTACCAAGCTGGAGTGTCTTTCTCAGCACTGAGGTGAGGATGCTCGTCCTTCGCTGAAGCCTTCCTGGCATCTCTGGACACTCTCCGTCAAGGGTCTGAGGTACAACTGACACTGACACATCCAGCTGACAGTAAGCTTCAGAAAAGGCACCGAGCCTGGCTTCCTAAGATGACTTCCTAAGGCCGCCAAGGAAAACGCCTAGGGAAAGATCTTCACCCTCAGAAATTCGTCTGTGTCTCCCTACAGTGCCATGTCTCTGCATAATACTGTAGCTGAGAATCCTTCCCTTTTGCTCTAAGTCTCTCACCTGTGGATGAAGGCATCAGAAGAAACTCATTTGCTTCCACCTTCTACATTAATCTGAAATTTAAATATTTAAGTGGACACTCTTTCCTTCAGCCATTCATGTTTTTCTCTGAATGCTTTTAACATTCATTTCGAAAGCAATTCTAATAATATGGGTTTTTAAAGATTTATTCTTTTTGTTTATGTGTGTGTGTGTGCCTTTGTGAATAGATGTCATGATGGAGGGCCCACAGACAGCCTAGGGATGGAGTTACTAGTGATTGGGAGCCATGTGACCTGGGCGCTGGGAATCAAACTTGAGAGCTGGCAGAGAAGAAAGTATTCTTAATCACTGAGCCATCTCTCCAGCCCCCTAGTGTTATATCTTAAAGTATGAAAACGCTAGAGAACAGCCTACTAGATTTTTGAAATGAGGCACAGTGTCGTAAAAAGAATACTTCCAATTATGTGTACCGATTACTCTGAGGTTTTCCACTGTCTATGATATGTGACATGAAAGCAGAAGAGAAGACGGTTTGGGAAAAGGAAGGATCAGCAAGAGGAGGGTATGTGGACATACACAGAAAACCTTCACAGTGAAGACTGAACAGATTAATTACATATGGAGACCTGCCCTGTCACTGTTGGTCAGCAGCACAGACTGACAGATGGCCACTCACCTGGGCGATCAGTGAGGGATCCATAGTCTACATTGCATGGACTCAGCCACACACACTCCTGCCATGTGTCAAGCACAGGGCTATAATTATACAACACTCTCCTAATTCTCATGCAAACCCACAACACTGGTGCTAACCCCTTCTCCGTGTTCCAGGTGAAGGAGCTCACAAGTACACTGCTAGGCCCCTGGAGGGCCAGCAGTGAGCCGGCAGTCCTCCCCTGCATATTCAGTGCTCTCTCTCTGTGCAGCTTTGAACTCATGTTCATGAGCACATGAAGCTGCCTGGTATGTCTGCCTTAAGTCCCACTCCTCAATACTAAGTTTTCCTGGAACACTTCTCGTTTTCAACCCAACAAGAAGGCTCAGCCAGTAAAGGTGCTTGCTTCAAGCCTAATGACCCGAGTTCAACTGTCAAGGCCCAAACAGCAGAGAGAACTCACTTTTCCAAGTTATCCTCTGACTTGCACTGCATCCTGTGGCATACAAACTCACACATATACAGACATATACAAAATAATAAAAATATTTTTCAAAAGGCTTATTTTTAACCCTTTTAGAAACTACTTTTAAAACATCATTAAGTAGTGAGACTTTTAACAATAGAAGAAAATGCCTATGACATAAGAGAATATTTTTATATAAAAAAATGGGATTGAAAATGAAAACCCAGGGAGATGGCTACATAAAGGACCTTTCCACTATCACCTAACACCCTGATTTCAAACCCCAGGACTATATGTTGAAGGAAAAGAGAAAACCAAGTCTCACAAGTTGTCCTCTGACTTCTACATGTGCACAGTGGCATTACCTATCCACAAACATACACAATAGATAAACAAATGCCAATACATTTAACTATTTCAGAGAAATGGGCTTGACCATCATCATTATTATTAAAAGTTCTGTTCAGGGGCTGGAGAGATGGCTCATCGGTTAAGAGCATTGACTGCTCTTCTAAAGGTCCTGAGTTCAATTCCCAGCAACCACATGGTGGCTCACAACTATCTATGATGGGATCTGATGCCCTCTTCTGGTGTGACTGAAGACAGCCACAGTGTACTCATATACATAAAATAAATAAATAAAAAAGTCTTTTTTAAAAAAGTTCTGTTCAAAAGAATCCACTATAAGCCATCGAGTGTCGAGGAATTTACTATGATGTCACAATGCTGGTACCTGTCGGAGCTGGAAGATCCCTCCTGTGGGGACATCTTTTGCAGCAATTACTTCCACCGGACAGTAATCACCATTCTCATTCTGTTCCAAGATCTGAACCCAGAATTCCAACTTTCTGGTGACTTCACTCCACCTAGGAAATATATGCAGGTCTTAAGAAATTACACTTCTTTTTTAGGCAGGGTTTCATATATAGCAGGTTGTGCTCAAGCTCACTATACAGTCAAAGGTACCCTTTAACTTTCAATATTCCTGCCTCATACTTCTGAGATTCCAAGTGTATGCCAACATACTCAATTTATGCAGTACTGTGAACCAAACCCAGGGCTTCATGCATCTAGGTAAGCCCCCTGCCAACTGAGTAGTTACCTCTAAACCCCCAATCCATGCCTCTCTACTTCAATACGGACAGCTTAGGACCTTCTAGTCTTAACAGTGAGAATGACTGTAAACAAAGAAGCCCAGTGCAATGATCTTTAGATCAGAAAGAAATGTACAGCACACAATGACAAATAATGTGACCCGAAAGACAAACTGACAGCATCAACCCAGCATGGCTCTTTGTTTTTCCTTTGTTTCCAGTTTTGAGGACTAAATTCAGGTGGCCTTCATGTGCTAAGTAAATTCTCTACCACTGAGCTACACCTCACTTGCACTTTTATTTTGTTTAGAAAATGACAATTATAATGTGAAGTTAGAACAACAGCTCAGAGTTCAAATCCACATAAACATGCATGCATGTGCACACAGACAGACAGAGGCGGGGGAGAACACTCAAGGGTGGGGGTGTATCATGACAAATACATTTGAAAATGGTTATACAATGATTGAAATACTCTAGTCAGTACTCAGAAGCCAAATACAGGATGGTCTTCACATAGGAAGGTGTCATCCATGACTTGTGCTCTCAGGTCAATTAATAAGAAAATTAAGGGGAAAAAATATCTCACCTTCTAATTTAGGATTTGCTAAAAGAGAAAATGTGGTTCTCATCTATAATTAGATGGCAGCAAAAACATCGCCTCCTTGAGTCATTCCCTTTGAAATTGCTTATGCCTTCAAATGAGCTACCTTCTCTCATCACTAATGGCACTCAAAACTGGAAAGGGCTAGGGATGCAGAACTGTGCAGCATTTGCTTAGCATGCAAGAGGCCCTGGGTTCAAACATCAGCAGCACAAAATCAAACAAGTGACCATCAACAAACACCTGTGAACTAAAGGCAGTGTCAACTTGAATGCTACAGCAGATTGCCATCCTTCTCTCCATGGCTGGCTTATCAGCAAAAGTCACTGTGATAAATGGCCTGTCTCCTGAACTTCATTTCACTGTTGCTTCTTAAATACGCACACACTTTCTTCCACTGTTCTATAAAGTTTGGTGCACTAAGGAAATTTTACTGGTAGACTTCAGCCATAGAGTGGTGATACTTGGGAAAAGGTGGCCATTAATTCATAAAATAATGGTCATGATTCAATAGTTAAAGTGTTTGCTGCAGAAGCATGAGGACCCACTAGAGTCTAAAACACACACAACTGCTGGATGGACCAACGCCTGCCTATAATTACAGCATGCAGACACAGGATCCCCAGAGCAAGCTGGCTAACCAGACTAGACCTACTAAGTGAGCTCTGAGTTTGAATGAGGGGCCTTGTGCCTCAATAAATAAGGTGAAGAGTGATTGAAGAAAACATTCCATGTCAATTTTGACTCCCACAGGCACTAGCACACACCCACACGGCCACTCATGAAAATATGTATGCACACATGTACATACCACACATACACAAGGGAAAGCAAAATAATGTAAAAATAAATGATGGTCATTTCCAGCAGTATTTTTAAATCTAGAAATGGAAATCCAGTGGATATCAAAAAATTCACCTGTCTGGTCCGGTGAGGTGCCTCAGTGGTTAAGAGCACTGGCTGCTCTTCCAGAGGTCCTGCATTCAATCCCAACAACCCCATGGAGGCTCAAGACCGTCTGTAAAAGGATCTGATGCCCTCTTCTGGCATACAGATGTACATGCAGACTGAGCATTGCTATATTAAAAATTAATTAATGATTTAGATAATTATTTTTAAAAGATTCACCTGTCCCGAAGACTCCTTGTTTTTGCTTGGATGATCCCCAAGTCCCACAGGGCTGGGTTTTTCCGGGGATCATTCATTTTATGTCCATATACTTCAATGGCTAGGGCCCCTTCTGAGAGATATTCAATGAAGTCTTCTGTGATGTTAACACTGAACTCCTGAAACACAACAGCTCATTACAGAGCAGCACACACTTGCTTGGTCTTTCAACCACTTAAATCAGGTGTCTGTCACATCCTTAATGATACCAGGAAGGAAACACAGAAACAGTGGCGTACTCTCCTCAGAGGACAGATGGTCATTAACTGCGATGTGAACACAGACTACCCCCTGAAAGGACTGGAGAGATGGCTCCACGCACTGCCCTTCCAGAGGATCCACTTCAGGTGACTCACAACCACCTGTCTGACTCCAGGTCCAGGAGACTGTGCCACTTGCCTCTGCGGGCACCTGGACTCAAGTGCACAACACACACACACACACAAAGAAACACATGATTCAAAAAAAAAAAATCAATCTTTTAAAATAAAAAATACACAAATATAGCTATTACTTTGAAATTTAAAGCTTCTCACTTTGAAAGACTCATCTATAAAAATAGCAAATTATTTTGTTTTGTTAGCAATGTTTTGAGAGCCTGTTTTCATTTTTGTTGTGGGTCAAAAATAGCGAAAGCCAGTCCAAGCTCTGATAGTATCCAGCCAAAAGCAAAGTGATAGTCACTACTTTTAGTTTATTCAGCCCGCAAAAAAAAAAATTATCATTAATAATAACAGGTCAGGACCAGCCAAAAGAGTAACCAAACCAACATGGCAGAGCAGGGGTGCCCAGCAGGGTGGTCTCTAGTCTTGTTACTACCTTCCTTTTAAAGGTTTTTTAACCTTTTTATGAAACAGACTCCCTCTGGAGAAGAATGCTCATACATACATGTACACAAGCTTTTTTTTTCATTGAACAGAAGTTAACTCTTGACTGTGGACATGCTGTATGAACTAACACTCTGGTCTACGACTAGAAAATACTCCAACACGAACACTAGCACAACTAGCCAAGTCACAGCCCTCGCTCTTTAGCTGTGTTTACATGAATAACTTGAACACCAAGGCAGACTGAAGAGAACTCACACTGCAGTGATCGAACACAACCATACACTGTGGCTGCTTGCTGGTGGGAGACGAAGACGTATCCACTTCAGGGGCAACGGTCACTGGCTCCTGCTGATCCCAGAAGTCATATTTGCAGAAGACAAAGTGACACAGATGCTGCGGCAACCCTGTGGCTTGGAGTATTTTAACCTGAAAGGAAAGAAGGCTCAAGTCTCAACCAGTAGGCCTCAAGGAGTCAGGTCCTGCCCTGGCTGTCATAACCATTCAGCTATGTGAGGCATGTGTCATTCAGTGTGGGCCCAGGACTTGGACACAGGCCTGACACAGGGTGACAACAATCAGACACTAGAGTGAATGCTGGGTAAGCTGACAAGAGCATTTGAATGCTAGTTTGTCAGAATGTAGGATACCGTCATCATTTCTGCAGAAGGTGGTTCTGGGAATCAACATCACCCAGCATTTCCTAAGGGAGCACAAAGCCATTCAGCACAGTGAGCAAAGCACAAAGCCAGGTCTGCCTGAGTAAGCAGCAAACCTTCAGGAGAGGACAGCGCTTACTTTATCATAAGTTAAGCAGAGGGAGGAGCTCAGCTCTGAAACAGCACACATTGTGTGCTACAAGCCTATCACTTTGTTTTTATTGGACTCCTATTGGGAATTTCTATGAGCATGCGGAGGGGAGAACAGAGGAGGTGAAGACCACAGAGTTTCTGTTTTCTACAATGACACACTGATACCCTCTCCTTGAAGAATGCCAGCAAACACTCAAAGGAAACTCTGGATGAAAGGACCCCAGAGTCTCTGATTACAAAGTATGGCCACAAACACATGCCCAATGGGACCAAGACCCCAGAGACAATGTCTGCATCTGAGCCCTTTTTTAAAATGACTTTTATTATTTTAGTTATATGGATGTGTGTACTGTGTGTGAGTGTATGCCTGTGAGTGCAGGTTCTTGTGAAGTCCAAAAGAAAGTATCTGATCTGATGGAATAACAGGAAGTCGTGA
This sequence comes from Mus musculus, assembly GCF_000001635.26. Taxonomy (NCBI): domain Eukaryota; kingdom Metazoa; phylum Chordata; class Mammalia; order Rodentia; family Muridae; genus Mus; species Mus musculus. Next base: position 64,756,594 of record NC_000080.6, on the reverse strand, counting down.
GCTGCCTGACATGGATTCTAGAAACTGACCTCCAGTCCTTTAAAGAACAGCAAGTACTCTTAACCACTCAGCCATCTCTCCAGCCCCACTTACACACACACACACACACACACACACACACACCTTGTGTGTCTGTATAAGTGAATGTGATGTGTGGGCAGATTCCCTCAGAAGAGAGCATTGAACCCCTTGGAGCTGGAGTTACAAGCAGTTGTGAGATGGTATAAGGAGCTGGTGGACACAGCACCAAGGTCCTCTGGAAGAGCAGCAAATGCTCTTAACCACTGAGCAATGCCTCTAGCTGCCCATGCCAGATCTCAAAGCAGCCTAACACTCTTCATACTTTTCGCAGCAGTATATGGATCTCAATTTGGAGTTTCTGTGATAGCTTGTGATGGCGTTAAAACCACAGAATTATGAAGTAAATTCTAGAATTTTTAGTTACACTACATTCTAATGGTATATGTGCTGGCTACTCCTCATTGCCAACTTGACTGCATCTGGAACTAACTAAAACCAAAATGGCTGGGTACACCTGTAAGGCATTTTATTTTCCTTAATAAATCATTTGAAGTGGGAAGACTCACTTCTCATCTGGATCTTTGAGGGAGAAAAATCCACTTTTAATCTGGGCCATCTAGTCTGACCAGGAGGATTTTCACAAAACTGAGCTGGTCAGAAAGTTAACGCTTTCCAGCTGCTCGCTTCTCCTATGTCATCTGAGTCACTTCATATCTAGTAAATAAATTTAGTAAGAATAAACTGGACTGTGTGGTGTATACGTTCTCACAGTTATACAACCTCAACTATAAATGTGGCATTTAGGGACTCTGAGGACACAAAAATCCTGAAAAGCAGATTTCCTGTATAACATAGACAAAACAGATCAACAATGAACATCAACGTCATTTCATGTCATTTCTTCCTGTTATATCAACAAGCTTGAACCACCCATGCAGCTAGGCTCTGACAAGCTGTATTTTCTCTCTCCATATCAAACTGACCATCAGTATTCTAGGATACACTTTCCAGGAAATATTTTCAGACTCTCTACATGTTTGTTTATTTATTATTATATACCTTTATAAAATAAAATAAATATTTATAAAATATCTATTATATATCTTTGAAGAGGCAATGTGCTGTGAGGGTGATCACAAGGTCCTAAAAGGACCCTTGTCACTTACTAGTCTGTGTGTGGTGTAAATTAAAGGCTTAAGCTTAGCTTTCTCCAAGCAGAGATTTATGTCTGCCTTTACAGAGGTGAGGCCTCAGTACTGAAAGCAGAGAGATGAATGTTGGCTGGGCCAGGTGCTGCTGAGCAGACGTAACACGCATGCTGATTTGTGATGGCATTCCATATGAAAGCAGTTAGCTCCTACAGAAATGAACCTCAGTCTAGGGCTGGAATAAACAAAAGGCAAGATCAGATTTGCTGACCTGCCCTCTACAGGAGCTCCTGAGGGTTAAGACTGCCAGGAATAAAGACCATGAATGAGGAAAACATACCAAGCACATAGGCTGAGCTTTTTGTTGTTGGTTTGGTTTGGTTGGTTTTTTTGTTGTTGTTTTTTAAATTTTTACAACAAAAATTGAAATCACCACAAGGTGTCAGGATAGCGCTCAATTTGCAGCTCTACATGAAAGAGCCAAAGTGAACTGGCAGGAATTGATGACACCTGGAGCTTTCAATGCAATGTTTCTGAAAACAGAAATATGGGCATAATCTTTCATCATGGGAAAACAAACGCAGATGTCTGTAGGGCCAATCATCTCCCTCACTCATGGAATCGAAACTATCCCCACGTTTGACTTTCCACAGGAGCTTCTCTCCGTGTGATGTCTTATCTGCCCTTGTCTTTTTACACAATGAGCCTCTACAGCTAGGGCTTGGTCTCTAAGTATGTCTAACTTAAATGAACACTGCTTCTTAAGAAATGGTGGATTCTGGGTCCAGAAAAGGAAATGTGGACAAGATGAGGCAAAATGTCTACTGTTCGTGGGGCAACGGAAGGGACTGCCACCACTCAAATTTAGGAACATTGGAGCTTTGATAAAAGTAATGAATACCCAGGAGTCAAAGTCTTAAATCTAAGAGTTCATTATGACATGAAGACAACTTTACAAACCAGTAATTTTGAAATAAAAACACACCACCACCCATATCACACTCTTGCTTTCCTACTCTATGGTACATTATGCCTTGCTACTCCCAACCTGGGCCTAGCACCGCTGAGCATGACATGCAATGACAATGAACAGAACAACAGGACAGCACAGGCACGACAAGCAGATCTCAAGGTGAGAGAGAGAATCTGGACATAAAAGAAACCTGGGTAATCCCACCAAAGACACTTAAGAACGCTGACTACACGGCTTATGGCCTTAAAGGAATTACTATTTTGATTGACTGATTTTTAAATTTTTTTCCTATTTTTTATTTCTTTGGTTTTTCAAGACAGGGCTTCTCTCTCTCTCTCTCTCTCTCTCTCTCTCTCTCTCCCTCCCTCCCTCCCTCCTTCCCTCTCCCCTCTCTCTCTCTGGGTGTAGGCTAGGAAGTATATGAATAGAGTAATACTCTCTATTCAATCTTTTTTTTCCTCAGCCAGTGTCAATGTCCCAAAGCTTAATTAACAGAACAGGGAAGGTGCCCCGAACTGAACTCAACACTCTGGGGAAGACAGGGTTTCTCTGTGTAGCCCTGGCTGCCCTAGAAATCACGAAGATCTGCCTGCTTCTGCCTCCCGTGCTGGGATCAAAGCGTGTGTCACCACACCCAGATGATCCTCTTTCTTTAAGTACCCATATTTTGAAGCCACATGCTGCTTCCAGGTGAAGTCTGATACGAGGGTGGCATCAAGGTGCTCCTGGGGTAGGGGTCAGGGTGGGGTAGCATGCATGACCGAGCCACGCTAAGCGGCTGGACACTGTGGAGCAGGTGGGCAGGGAAGCACCACTTTCCTTCCTGCTTTCATGCTTCCTATTTTCCATTAAATCTTAACATTTGTTAAAAATAGCCATGTTATCTCAGACACACATTTTTTTCAGTGACAAATTTCCATTCTTCCTCTTTTTTGCGACAGGGTAGCTCCACATAGCTCTGGCTGCCCTAAAACTCACTCTGTAGACCAGGCTGGCATCAAACTCTGAGATCCACCAGCCTCTGCCTCCCAAATCCTGGGATAAGGCTGTATGCCACCACTGCCAGGCATATTTTACACTGTGACAGCCGACCTCCCAGAGATGTAATCACTGTCTGTCATCTCAGAAATGGCCACATAGAGCCAAAAAACTTACATCTCAACCTCTGATGAGCAAGCACATGGCCTCAAGGAGGAGGTTGTGAAGCCAAGTACAAATGAGCAAGAGCGAGACTGTTGATGAGAGCACTGCAGGCCTCCTCCTCATGCAGACAGTTGCAGAAAGCAGCTCAGCTCTCAGCAGCACCAGCTTCCCCCTTCCTATGGCTGTGTGCTAACTTACTCCTTTCGACAACCTCAACTGTAGAATACTTACTGAGCAAAAGCTTGACCTAGGATGAGTTTAGAACTAAGAGCTGACCTAGGCTTGCTTCTTCACAGATCTTTTAGTCATATCCTTTAAACTAAAGACTCTTGCTGATTTTGTCACCAAATCCTGTCAGGATTCTGAACCACTAGCAGCACTGGCCCACTAGGGGGCATCTGGAGATTCAGACAAGGACTGCAGCATAAAGAGGGAAGAGGAGCAGGTGCCAGAGAACATGAGACCCTCCATGTTATTCACCAGGAAACACCACAGCGCCTGTAAATCTGGTGCTACCTGACACCCTTTCTTACAGTCTCATTCTCCCAGAATATTCCTCAGTCTCCCTCAGCACCTATCATCTGAATTCAAGCTTCTCTGTACACAGGCACATCTGGTACCTGCAGTATCACAGCAATGGATCTTGCGCTAGAGGCTTCTGCTCATACTCACATATCTCTAGCTACTGGACAGCAGGAACCTGGCACTTTCATCTCTACCCTGGTACCTGACATAGCTTTTTGACATAACACTCACGGTTTGCCATGAACAACATGCACAGGAAGACCAGATAGAAAGGGCTGGAAACTGTTGGCTTGAATGGCACATGCAGAGGCACTAAGTAACCAGGGAGGTACAGAGAAGCTAGGCCAGGTGAAAATGAAATGGCTAAGGGACAGGACCATAGAGAGGCAGAGCTGGAGAGCTCCGGTAATAGAAAACCCACACGGGCTGGACAGGTAAGCAGCTCACTCACCCTGACAATGAGTGGCAGAGAAGAGGTGACTGGTCCAAGCCCACAGAGAAAAAGTACTGGAAGTGCTGAGTGAGTCTTCCCAGAAGTGTGTCAAAACACAATCCCCAAGATACTGAACACTAAAAGACTTCTCTGAAGACGGGCATTTATAAGTTGTTGAAAATGAGTTTATTGTATAACCTACAATCTCACTGATGGTCCCACCTGGGCTCCTTCTAGACGAGGTCTTTGGCTTACCATGCAGACCAGCCTGTTCTCCTGGGCTTCCTTTTCAGAGCTGACCTCTGTAGGATCGTCTCCTCCTGCAATCCTCTCCCCAATAGCCCCACTGAGTCGCATCACCTCCACGTGCAGCCGGCCTGCCACCTGAAGAAGGAAGCAAAGCAAACGCTGGTTTCTGGGTTGAGTTCTTTCGGCCTGCCAGGACCTGTCTTCCTTGATAAAGCCAGAGGGTAACAATGTGTGAGGCACTAAAGGTGAGTTTCTAACAGCTGCTTTGCAATCTGAGTAAAACAGGAAAGTCCTCCTTACAGCCCAATGGAAACCCAGGGTGCCCATGAGACAAATATTTATCACTAGTTAGGACTGGTTTAAAACAAAGATATTAACAACAAGTGTCCTGTCAGTACCCCTCACTGTCCCCTGAGCTGTCTGCTGACTGAGGCAGTGATAGCCAACCTCTCCCTTCTGGTTGATGATCGGCACAGCATACTGTAACTTCACGTCATAAAACAGGGTCTCCAGGAAGACATTGGCCACACCGATGAGACTATGGTTTTCCTGCTCATCATAGAATGGGTCAGCACGCTTGAAGTAGGACCGGCTAACCTAAAAGAAATTCCAAACATACAAATTCAAAAGAGGGGAAAAAAAAAGAATCATCTGAACAACAACTTTTACCATTATATCCTGATTTTTTTTTTTTTTTTTTGAGACTGGGTCTCACTGCATGACATTGGTTAATCTGGAAATCACTATACAAGCCACAGCTGTCTTCAATTCACAGAGATTCTCCTGCCTCAGGGACTGAAAAGCAGCAACTGAGAGCACTAACCTCTTCACTGATCTTTTAGGCAAGAAGATCCTGAGTTGCTAAATACACTACTGCAAATTAGGACAGCAACAGCAGCAGCTGAACTTTTTTGGCATTCATTTTTATACCTATCTCTAAGTCAAAGAAGGAGAGGAATACTGAAGAAAATTACAAATTTAGGCAAAAATATTACCTAACCATAAAAAGCCATTTCTATTGAGTATAATCTAAAAATAAATAAATAAAAGAAAAAGCTAAGAAAGAAAGCAACTCCAAGTGGAAACGGGCCCAACAGGATTGAAAACACTGGTATAGGTAGCAGGCTGTAGTAGTGTTCCACCATGATCCCGCCTAGGAGGCTGAGTGAGAAAGAGCCTGAGTTCAAAACAAGCTGGGCCACAGAGAGACCGTGTCCAAAAGAAACTTGTAGACAAAAACAACAAGCTACATGTGTTTGTTTTAAGCACGTACAACTGCATGGCTGAAGGGAACGAGGAAACGTGTCGGCAGAGGAGCAGCACCAGGACAGAGCTGGACACTTACTCTGGGATCTCAATGCCTTCAGGGACCTTCCTAGCAGTGCGAACACCAGGGTGCACTGATGAGTGTGAACCCATCGACTGAGGAGTAATCGTCTGCAGTGTGTTGAGAAGGCCTGGCCCCTACCTCAAAGAGAACCCCAGAGCAACCTGAGACAGACACACTCACTGACAGATGGAAAGGGGAAATTCTGCTAGAATCCAAAGAGAAGAGGAGATACAAACGAAAATATGCACATGCCCAACTATTGAACGACTTACTTAGCTCAACAACTTAAGGATTAACAGAAATTTTACTTTAAAACTAGAAACAATCTTGGGAAAGCATGCAGTGTCCCACAGCTGGGCAGATGGTATGGCTCCTTCTCAGACTACCAGGGAAGGGGTTCCTCAGCTGCTTACCGGGCTGTCTTCTTCACACTCCTTCCACTCCTGGTAGAGGTCTCTCATATCCAAAAGCCTGTTTTCCAGCTTTTCCAAAGACCAAATCTGCTTTCCTTTGCCCTTTCTTCTCACCTGGATGGCAGGTTCACTGAGGAGAGAGCCTCGCTGCAGACAGGAGATGTCAACAAGGCAAAGTTAGCTGAGATAGTTATAAAACTTTGTCCTTTTTCTTTCTTTTGAAACAGGATCTCATGTAGCCCAGGCTAGCCTCAATCTCCTGATCTTCCTCTCTTCTTTGCTGCCTCTACTTCCTAAAGGCTGGAATTACAGGAGTAATTCCATCACTCCAAACTAACAAACTTTTTCAAAATTGTGGGTTTTGTTTTCTTTTTTTTTTACTATATAACCCCCCACCCTGTGTGTTTGCTTGTGCACACCATAGGACAGAGGTCATCTTGCAGGAGCTGGCTGGCATTCCCCTTCCAACATGTAGATTAAACTCAGATAGTCAAGCTCAGTGGAAGGCACCCAATGAGCCATCCTGCCCCAAACATCCCCAAACTGATGATGTTTGTTTGTTTGTTTGTTTGTTTAAATGAATAGAATTTTAATGCTAAGAAAGTAAACTCTGGGTTGGAGAGATGACTCAGTGGTTAAGAGCACTGGCTGTTCTTCCAGAGGTTCTAGGTTCACTTCCCAGCAACCACATGGCAGCTTACAAGCTGATGACTTTTTCTGGTCTGCAGGCATACATACAAACAAAGCACCTGAATACTTAAGAAAACAAATCTTAAAAACAAAACAAAAACCGTAAGGGGGCTGGAGAATTGGCTCAGCGGATAAGAGCACTGACTGCTTTTCCAAAGATCCTAGGTTCAAATCCCAGCAACCACATGGTGGCTCACAACCATCCTTAATGAAATCTGATGCCCTCTTCTGGTGCTTCTGAAGTCAGCTACAGTGTACTTATATATAATAATAAATATTTGGGCCAGAGCAAGCAGGGACTGAGTGAGCAGGGCCCACCAGAGCAAGCAGAGGCCCTAAAAATTCAATTCCCGATAACCACATGAAGGCTCACAACCATCTGTACAGCTACAATGTACTTACATACATAAAATAAATAAATAAATCTTAAAAAAAGAAAAAAAGAAAGAAAGAAAGGTAAACTTTTAAGAGTAGCCGCATGGAATGTTTTCAAGAGTAAATTATCTAGGGTGCCCCAGTCACTCATTTGAGGGCAAAACATGTCATAAGTTTCCTAGTCCAAACAACTAAAAGGGCATACAATCGGGGAGAGCCAGTCCAACACTGCATAAGTACTAAGTGCCACTGCAGCACTCTTTCTAGACCAGTGATGTTTCCAGTGTAGTGGAAACACTTATAATACTTCACTCAGGGGGCTGAGGCAGGAGGATGTGGGGAGTTCAAGGCCAGCCTAAACTATTATAAATTATAATTTAAAAATCCAAGAAGGTGTGGTAGCACATACCTATACTCCCAGAACTTAGGAGTCTGAGGCAGGAGGATTGCCTTGCATTTGAGGCCTTGTCTCAAATAACAACAAAAAGCAGGTATGAAGAAAGGATTGGCCCAAAAGGAGCAAGGAGTACATGCTTAGCAGCTAACAGACACAAGCATGCACACACACAGACACAGAAAACTCAGAAAACAGAAGGAAATAGCTTCCCACTAATCCCATCACGAGGGTAGAGCCCAGTACAGCCTCTGGGATGGTATCCCTGCTGTGTAGAGGATGGACACCTCACCTTCCTATTGGCATCCAGACTGGAGGTTGGAATCTGGAGGGTAACTTTATACTCGGTTCTTTTATCCAACTCTTCTGCGATGTAACTAGCTTCCCGAACCAGCAGGTTGGCCTTTACAATCTGCTCCCTCAGCCTCATCAAGCTGTTATTCAATGTTGCTTCTCTTTAAGATAAAATAAAAACAGGACTGGTAGAGAGGCAGGTAGCAATCACACACAAAACAGCATATGGGAGACCATGGTCACATTCACAACTCTCTTCTGCATACAGGAACAGGGTAGTGACACCGCCCCATGCACACACTGATCTCTGGACCATGTCACAAGCACAGCATTCCTTGCACAGCAAGCTGGCCACAGGTAGGTGCAGGACTCTGCAAACTCAACTGCATATGTAACAAAGCATCCTGATCAAGTCAAGATCCTCGCAGTAGGACTGCAGACTCAACATGCCTGTCAGTTTCCAGCACACAGGGATGATGCCTGTATGCAGATCAGAGTAACAGGAGGTTAGTGCTGCCCTCTCGAACCATGGGAGGTGGCATTTAGTGCCATGCTAATTAGGCCATAAGAGATCAAGCTGGTACTCCGCATCATATCGGCATCATGCTGTACCTACCTCACCTCACCAGTCCAGATATCAACTTTCTTTCCCCCTTTAAAAAGAAAAATCTACCAACCTTCAGAATCTAAAGCATGATACAGTGATAAAGTAGTCTTTATTCAAAGCCAAAGGCCACACAGTCTGAAAATGGGCAGTATCTAAAATGGTCTTTTGTTGGTGATGGTTTTCTTGAGACAGGTTCTCTCTATGTAGCCCTGGCTGAACTGGAACTTTCCCTGAGACCAGGGTGGTCTTGAACTTGCAGAGATCTGCCTGCCTCAGTCTTCTGAGTGCTAGGATTAGGGGCGTGCATCACAAACGCAGATAACATGGGCAGTTTTAAAGAAACGTGAATCTACTGGCAATTCCCATCTTTCCAAAAATGAAAAATAAGAGCTAGACTGCAGTGTGGTGGTAGAGTGCCTGCCTACCATGCTCTAAGCCATGGGTTCAATCCTTGGTGCTGTTAAAGAGACACAGAGAGAAGAGAAAAGACAGAGAGGCAGCACATAAGCAGAGACCTGTAATCACAGTACTCCGAGTGCTGAGGCAGGAGGATTCTAAGTTCCAGGCCAGTCTAGGCTACAGAGTGATTTCAAAGCCAACTTATACATGTATATAAGACTGTTGCAAAATAACAAAAAAGAAAAAGAAAAGTGAAAGAGGAAAAAGGGAGAGGAAGTAAAGAGAAGGGAGAAGTGGGAAGAAGCAAGGGGGAGGAGGAAAGGAGGGAGACCGGTAAGTGTTTCCTGGCGCTTACACTCTCAGAAATGTTCTTCTTCCCAGGCATCATCCAGCATCCCCACCGAGAACCTCCCTGGTAGGGGGACAAGAGCTACCCAAATCAGGCCGTCCTGCACACCTACCTCTCTTCAGCCCACTGTTTCAAGCGCTGCTGGGCACTGGGCGAGTGGAAGGAGAGCCGGTCCACACCGCGGCAGTTCTGCCTCTCAGGAGACAGCCTTCTTCGAAGCTGTTCCAGTTCGTGTTCGTACATGAGCCTCTGGCGCTCCAGAGCAGACCGCTTCTCCTCCTCATGCTGCTGTTCTAGGCTGCTCAGTATGGACTGCATTGGGTCTGAACACGTGTGAAGAAAAAGAAGCATAATGAATGGGAAAGAATGATATACTTCAGACAGCCATCATTCAAACTGCCATAACCCAATACCATCTGAGACAATCTGGCTTTCTTACTGCCAGTGACTTGTGTTACACACTTTAGATAAACTTCACACTGTCTGCAGAAAAAAGACAGGGCTAAAATATGTTCTGCGTGAAACTTAGGTTGTGGCAATTGCTCCAGAAATATAAGTAGAAGCCAATGGCAGCCACACTTGAAACCTAGGAAACCCCACTCATGAGGACAAGTTTGCAGTGATTTGTCCATCACAGCAGAGAAAGTGAATGTTCTGCAAATATAATCAATTATAGCCAAGGGCACAGAGTTCAGAGGTCATCCGGGGAAGGCATCATCAGAAACACACTCAGCCCCTCCTGCAAGCACAACCTGTGCTCACCATTGCTGCCCAGAGCCTTCATGGTCACCTCCATCTGTGCATACTCAAAGTTGAAGTTGATCTCGCTGGACACCTCACTGGAGGAGTCGCCGTCGGCATCCAGCTGCTCAGAACTACTGTCGTTTTTCAGGGATGCCTCACGGTCCTCGTCCTCTCGCTCTGCTTTCTTTTTCTTTTTTGGCAGATTGAGTCTTGGAGTGAAGTAAGAGACATTACTTTTAAATTAACAGGGATACTTACTGATTCTATTCCTTACATACTGGCATCTGCTCGAGGCCAAGGGAATGGCACAGCTTCAAATTCTAGTAGTAGACATAAGACATCCATGTGTGTACATGTGGTTACAGCAGAGTCCACACAGCTTTTGCAAGCTGGGTGATACAGAAAACCTGAGGACCACCTCAGGATGGAGAACAAGTTTCCAGAGACTTTAGAAGTAAAACACCACAGTATACACAAAAGCCATACAGCAACATCTGAGGGGCTTCAAGACCAGTTAGCAATGCTTTAGTGTGAAAAGCGAAAAGCAGAAAAGCATTCCCCATAAGCTTGCATCCATCTAACCTTTCCTCTAAAGTCAAACAGCAAGTAGCATTCAGGTAAAGATCAGCGACAGTTATGAGGAAAGTCCATTTGACAGCTAAAGCACATTGGCCAAGGACAAAGAAAAGAGACCAGGTTTTGAATTCTACAGTGGCCAGTCTGCCTCACCAACACAACAGCAGCCACGTTTGGGAAACAGTGTTGTGGTCACAGGTGAGAACCTTCCTTTGCAGCCTCTCTTGCAGCTACTGCACAGAGTCCACCCAAGGGAACTAAGAGGAAGACTTCTAGTGCTCTGACGAGAGGACTGTAAGGCTAATGCTACATCCTTTGCAGCCCTTTTGTCCCTGTGAGCTGAATGGCTCTTCCACAGCTGCAGGGGCACAGCTAAGCCATGGGGGAAATGCCAAGAAAACGGTTGGCCACAGCCATGGTCTTTCTGAGGGGCACAGCTCACTCTAGCAGCCACCATTCCAGGACTTTTCATTCTGTCTCAGAATATACGACCTGCTTAAAGCCATCAGTGTCTGGTGTGCTGAAACTCAAAGCTGAAAGAAACCACCAGCTTCCTTTTGGGAGAAGGAAACTACATCTAGCTTTTCACTACTGCTTTCAGACAGAAGGAAAAACAGCAGTGTGTACAGATAGACGGCTGATGACAGAGAGAGCAAACCCATCAGAAAAAAACATTAAGTCATTCTGATGCCAGATTTTTTTGGGGGGTAGGGGATCTTACACTGGGAAGAAAAATAAAGAAATGTACAAAAGCTTAGAACTTTTGATGATGAGACTTGACATTTTAAGCCCCCAGGGTTCACATATATATGAACAAACACATAAGCTATGTATACAACATAATCATACGAACATGAACACACATAATGAGGTGTCATTTTACGATGTTCACACTTACAATGACTCTTCTGTTTCAGAACAGGACCTTCAATGGGCTCCCATTTTTCAGGGATGTGAGCTATGTCATACCTGAAGAAATGGTTGTTTCCCCACAGTATCCTGTCCCCATGGTGCAGCTGGATGGGGCTGGAGACAGAAGACCCATTGACAAATGTTCTGTGGGGGAAAGAAGACAGCATGAACAGGATTACCACACTCTCTGCTTCCACTGCCCTTGATTTCCTCAAAGAAAACTTGCCTTTGGTGAACGTAAATATCTGTAGTTACATCTTTCCTCACTCACTTACCTCAGATACTGATGACATCATTAAGCATTACTATTCGAGTCTTAAACATTCTACATATTCACTTATGACACTGTCAGAATCAATCTGTTTCTCAAAACTCTGACCACCTTAGACAGTAAGGAGTAAATATGGAGCCAAGACAGATAATACTGAAAGACTGAGCAATGAAACAAAGCCCAGCCAGCCCAGCTGGATAAAGAGTCAGCCAAGTGGCCAGAGTCTAGAAACAGAGGCAGAGACCAGGGATGCAACATGAGACCTGCAGGGAATTCTGCGCATGGCAGAGACCACCTTCACATCCTCCCAGCCACGCTGCTTAGTTCCATAGCACACTCCCACAGAAGACGTGGTGGGTAGAACACTAGCACGGAAGGAATTTGGAAGCACAGGAAACAAGCAGCAAACTACATCTGTGCATATTCTCAGGATACCAGCCCCACGCCTCGGTCCTGCCAAGTGACTCACAGGCTGACAAGTGGGCCGTCAAGTACAAATTCCTTAACATGACATGGAAGGCCTGCCCTTTCTTTCACAAGGACATCCTCTGTTTCTCCTCCTTCTCTCTTCCAGTGAAACTCAGCTCCTCTGAAACTAGATTTCTTTTTCTAAACATGATCAACTCTTCCTCCACGGGGGAAGTGTTTATTGCTTCATCAGCAGACAAGATCCCACCCTCTCCAGCCTCTAGAGTCTTCTTCACAATCCTAGTCTACTCTGGATTCCATTTCCTCTGCAGAGCCTGCTGAACTCAGTATTTGAGTTTCTTTAAGCTCTGTAAAGCTATAAACCTTGTTTGGTTTGTTGAGACAGGCTCTCACTATATAAGCCTTGAGCTCATGATCCTTTTGCCTCAGCTTCCTCAGTACTAGGCACCACAGCTGACTAAGCTTCGCTCTTACCTCGCTTTATGCCGCCATGATATCCTACGCATTTCCAAGCACACAAGTTCGTATTTCCATTCAAACCTTGCTCCCCGTGTGATTTCATAAACACTAAAACTGACCCTTTTGCTTCTGTCTGTGTGGTTATTCAAAGCACAAGCTCAAACCTAAGGCTTTATGGTACCATTCTTCAAACACAATGAGTTAAGAAAGAAACACAGGAGGTGGAGCTGACATTCATATAGACTATGCCAGTTATGAGTCTGACTGCTGTCCTGTCTAAAACTCATATAGATCACACTGATCAGCAGCCTGTCCCCTGTGCTGACACTCATAACCCTTGAGCTGGCCTGCTGAAGCTGCACACACAGTCTCATCAGAGAGAAATGTTCCACTGGACTGTCCTAGGACCAAGCAGTATGGCACTGTCCAAACCCTGAGTAAACCCTGACCCCTAAGCATAGAACACCTTTACTATCACAACTGATAAGAAGATGACAAGTTTCCAGGCAGTGCCACTGCTTTATGCCAAAGATGCCCTGACACACACAAAGCAGCCTTCAGTCTTCCTGGTGAGCAGTAAAAAGAGGGAGCCCATTGCCAAAGAGAACAACTGGCAGCAAAAGTGCATCTTTAATAAGAACTTCAAGTTCTGGAAAACTATTGTCCATATCCTCCACCCAAAGGCCACTGGGAAGTTATCCTAAGCTGAACTCCTTAGATTTGTCTTTCAGACTTGGGGACAGTATATGGAATGACTGCTTGTGGCAATGATGGGGTGTCAGGATAACCTGGGTAGAACTGGGCTTTGACTGTATGAGAGAGGGCTGGGGAATTACTTCTATCATTTAAAGTGTAGCTAACAGGTAACTCCCAAGGGTCAAATGGGACGTGACAAGTTAAAAGAATGGCAGAGCAGAAGAGAAGTCTAGTGACTTCTACCCAAACCAAAGGTGAGCCTACCAGCAGGGCAGGAAATGGAAACAGCTGAGACAAGTTTCACATAAAGATACAGTGAAGGAGCTGGAGTGGCTAAGAATATATATTGCTCTTCCAGAAGACCTGAGTTCGATTCCCAGTACCCACATCAGGTGGCTTATAATCACTTGTGGTCACAACCACCTATAACTCCAGCTTCACGGAATCTGACCCCTTTGGCCTCCTTAACCATCTGCACCCATATGCATATCCCCATATACATACACATAATACACACATATATACATACACATAATTAAAAAGTAAAGAAATCTTTTTTTTAAAATAACAACGTGGGGGTGGGCAGTGGGAATATGATAGATGCTAAGATTAAATAGAAAGGGTGTTGCATGTGACAGTGTGACTTTAGAAGGCTGAAAATAAAAGCAGGCCAATGTCCCTCAGTCCCCCTGCAGCTCATGTATTCACACTAACTTAGGCATGTTACCTGGTGTTCTTCTGAGGAGTCAGCACAACCTGGCCCTCGGGCGTGATGTCTATGATGCCGTGCTCAGGGAGGATGCCCATCCCGCAGAGCTGGATGTCCTGAGAATTGGCCGACCCTATCAGCGTGTGCTCCTAAGAAAGAAGCAGAGTTCACTGTGAATACTGCTAAGACCAGCTTCACTCAGCGGCCTCAGCCATGCACTCTGAAAGCAAATGGATGGTGACCCCCGAAGTTCATTACATGAGCTCTAATTCCTTAAAAGGAGCAATATCCCTCCAGTCATACTGTCTTACTTAAGCTCAAGATAAAAGTTTGCATCCACGTCTGTTTACATTTGCTATTTGTTACCATCTTGATTCTAAATATTTAATATCACTCTCAGAGTTTAAGCTATATATCAATAATATATCAAAATAAGGTCTGGAAACTACAGTTTCAGAGCTGGCCCCTGTAAGTGGAGAAAGAAGGATCAGGAGTTTGAGGACTGCCTCAGAGCCGGCTATGGCGACTTGAGACTCTTTCAGGAGACAGACAGACAGACAGACAGACAGACAGACAGAAAGAAAGAAAGAAAGAAAGAAAGAAAGAAAGAAAGAAAGAAAGGAAGAAAATAGGGACTGCAAGAAGACTTAGCAGGTAAGGGCACTTGTGCCAAGCCTGACAGCCTAAGTTCAATCCCCAGACCCAGCATGGATGAAAGAGAGCTGATGACTTCCACATGTGGGCCTCATTTCAGAGTCTTTTTCTTTTTTTCTTAAGATATTTTTTCTTTAATTTTCAAGCATATGTGTGTTTTGTGTGCATGTATGTCTGTGTACCATGGGCAGGCAGAGCCTATGCAGTCCTGAGGGACTGGAGTTGCAGACAGTTGGGAGTTACCATGTGAGTGCTTGGGATTGAACCCAAGTCCTCTGGAAGAGCAACAGTGATCTTAACCACTGAATCATGGCTCCAATCCCTCGACCTCAGCTGTTAGTGTCATATCTTCAGAACTGTAGTTACCGTCAGGCTGCCCAGGTCAATTCCTACCCTGACACTGAAAGGAGCTTCTTGCTGGAGCCCACTGCTCTCCCCTGTATAAGCTGGGAAACCCTGTCTGCCTCCTTCTCCCAACCCCACCCACACTGAAAAAACCGAAGAAAGGAATGGCTCCAAAAGCTTAGTTCTGTATCCCTGGCAGCCAACGCAACCCTCCATTCTGATAACAGCCAACCTGCCTAAGTGCCTGCCCAGGTGCCCAGCATCTGATCATACCTGGGTACAGTCCCAGTTCATGGCTTACACAACAAAAGTCTAAAAACCTCCTTGCCTTAGCCAGGGTTCAAGATTTCCCTAGCCCCATCCTTTGGGAAAGATGAACCTTCCCCGGTAACAGCGCCTAATAAACCTGAATTTATTTGCTTTTAATCTAGTCTGATCTGGTCTATATTTATGTCACCCAGAGGAGAGAAAATACCTAATGCACATCCATCACAACTAGCACAGAAACTGTACAAGGCAGGGATATCCTGATTTCTACCTGCTCTGAGCCCTTAGGACACTTAAAAACCAGTCATTACTGAGTTTCTGTTTTGCAAGTGCTATTTTCCTCTGTTTGAACTGTAACCTATCCAAGACTCTTATAGATGGTACAACCAACAAAAGACACAGTCTACAGTGGTACCTGTAAACAGAGCGAATTACAAGTCAGCAGGAACACAAGACACCAACTCAAACAGACAAAAGTATAATCCGTTTTAGAAAAAGAAATTCATTTTTTCAACAAATATTCTGAGCACCAAATATCAGAAAGGCACTGATCCCTAGAGACACAAACTGTAGAGTTCCAGGGAGAGTTTATATTTTAAAGGACAAACTCAGTCTCTCTCTTGAGGCTATAGTGATTTGGAGGTACACTAGGATCCCAGACACTATCTTCAAAGGCTCAACTATGTGAACTCCTTAATGCTCAATGTTTAAGTCAACAGTGTGTGCCGTAAGCAACAGCAGAAAAAAGATGAAATTTCTCAAAGACTATCTCCTAAGTATGCACAGGCCTATAATCCTAGCACTGAGAGGCTGAGACAGGAAGCTTGTTAATTCAAGGTCAGCCTGAGACCAAGTTTCAGAAACATGCTCCTCCCCTACCCCACCCCCACATAAAAGGTTATCTAATGAGTACCTAAAGCTAAATTAAGATGATACAAGGTAAGCAAAATAGGGTGAGTTAGTGAGGGACTGTGTCTCTATCTGTGTAAGGATTCCAAAAGCTTACAGTATGAGGTATAGCAGAATATAGATGGAGGGGCATGTTGTAGAGGAGAAACTCCTATAGCCTGAACACAGGAAGGATATCAGAGATGATGTGGGGAGAGTCACCTAGAGGTAAGGTCATCACATCTGAAGTCGCATCCACACAAACTGACTTAAAGTGCAGCCTCCAGATTCCCACATCCCACATAGTGGCATTTTCTAAAAAGAGATCGTTCTTGAACTAAGCGTTTTCTGTTCATCCTATAATTTGGACTGTATCATCTCTGAAACAGAACTAATTCCAGACTCTGGTAACCTAGGTCAGTGTGCCTCAGTCCCATTCTACTGTGCATATTCCTGAAGTCCATAGTACCTGCAGCCTCTGTTCTAACTTAAGATGCTGGGCTAGGAAAGAGAGAGAACATTCTTTGTCTTGCAAACATGAGGACTTGAGTTGGACTCTAGAACCCACTTACAAACTCCAGGTATGCTTGCTACCTAAGTCCTAAGAAGGCAGAGACAAGAGGGTTCCTGGGGCTCACCTGCTGGGCAATCCTGACTAATTGGTGAATGTCAGACCAAAGAGAGACACCATCTCAATGGAGGAAAGGTTTTTTATGAGCATCACACCCAAATAGCATGTGGGAGAAGCAGAATAGGGAATTCATTAGAACTGTGCAGTGTTTCTGTCTATAAAATTTGCCTATATATTCAATCTTCACATGAACCCAGGAAGCTGGCCAGAGGCAACCTCCTCCAGTGTAAAGAACCAGAAAAGCCTTGACTCTGCACTTCATCCACACACATTTGTGTTTGTGTAAAGACATTATTTAACTCACAGCATTGCCAAACATCATATAATACACTCAGTAAAAAGGGGGAATTGTCAAAATGACACTAAGCAATTATCCCAGCACCTCCTCAATGAGAAGCTGTGCTGCTTGGTTGGTGTTTGTTTGTTTATCAATTGTCAACTTGAAGCAAACTAGAGCCCTCTGGGAAGAGGAAACCTCTTAACTGAGAAGATACCTCCATCAAATTGCCTGAGGCGTGTCTATGGGGCATGCTCTTGGCTGATGGTTGATGTGGAAAGGCCTGGTTCTTCAGTCTCTGGGGTTTTCAGTTTTCAGTGTGTACTATGTTTGGCTTTCCATTTCATACTCTGATCCTCCGAGTGTCTAGGTGATCTGCTCTCCTTTTGTTTTTTTTTAATAGGTTGATATTTTAACTGTTAAATTTTTCCTAAAAAATATTAGAAATACCAATCTCCTATCAAGTGTTGCTAAGTAAGAAATTTAATTATTTCCACTTATGTTTAAGAAAGTACTTCCTATAAATTATGTTAAAAAATGGTGGTACATTATTTAACTTGCTAGAAATAATATCAGAATATTCTTTTTATAAAAGTAGTTCAATGACATCATTCAAAGACAGGCAACAATAACTGATCTCCAAAACCCAAGACTGCCCTTCACTCCAATTGATGAACTAAAAGCAATTGGTAAGGACCACAGTTCTCCACATCTCACAGAGTGCTCCAGCTCTGTGAAGGCAGGACATTCACCTTTAAGTAGTACACCAGGAGTTCATTCAGAGCTGGGTCAGCATTCAGGTTAACCAGGAAGCACTTGTCATCCCCAACCTTGATTCCAGAAGTCTGAAGAGATATGCCAAGGCTCTCAAGCTGCTTTTGCCGCTCCTGCAAACACACCAGAGAAGTGGTGATTCCCAGCACAGAGGCAGCAAGACACAGAGGATCTGACAGCCTCAGAAGACCATCATATCTTTATCCTTCAATGTTACCTATAAATAAAGTATTCTTGAGAAACGTAAAGATGATCACATTTTTCTCTTCTTTCCAAAATGTATAAAACAGCTCCAGTTTGCCAGAGTGAAGGTCACCTCTATAAAGCTCACAAGGCTTTTCAAGCTGCCCCGTCTTCTCCTTCACATCTTATCACACTCACATTCCTTCCTGTGCCACCATGAATTACACAGAGTTTAATGCCTCCTCTCAGGTCATGGCCAGCAGAGTCACTGGCCAGCTCCACAACAGTGTACATTTAAAACATGAAAATAAGTTTAAAAGTTAAAAATTAGGGCTTGGCAAAAATGGACATCTATTTCTAACCCCTCCCCGATGAGATCAGGGTCCATCAAGGAAGTAGAGACGGAAAGATTGAAAGAGCCAGGGGTTGGGAAGGAGCGAGGAGAAAGTGTCCTTGTCACGGCAGGGCCACTGTAGTCCTGAATTCACTGGAGCTATGGTTGACTCCATACAGGATCAAGTCAGTCAACATTCCAGAATGGAGGCTGTAGGGGCTTAGGAATCCCTCTACCCTAAATTAGTGACAGCTGATGGCTGCTGAGGGAAGGAAAGTCATGTCCCAGTGAATGATCACACATCTACTAGTATGGGAACAACAGAGTTAGGGGGAAGAAGTGGGAGGTGCCTATGATCAAAATACATTGTATGCATGTATGAATTCTTAATGAAAATACATAGCTCAGTAGTGGGGTGCTTGCTTAGCATGCATGGGGTCTCAAATTCAATCTCCACCACCACCTTAGTCCCATAGCCAATCGCCCCCAACACAAACCTGCGCAATCTCCTCAGTTTTCCTTAGTTTCTCCTCCCAGGTCACAGTCATTTCCTGGATGAGTTTCTCCGATTCTTCCAGACGATCTTTCAGCTCTGGAGATTTCATTGCCTAAAAACAAAGTGTCACCTCATGGCATAACTGCTCAGTGCCGGGAAAGAACAATCAGCTGGATGGGAAAGGGCGGGGACTGTCACCTGTCACTGAGCCCTCCACCACTCCAGCAAGGTGGCAGTCCTCAAGGTCCATAGAGCCTGTGCTGGGGGACTACAGACCTACCAAAGCAACTAGGGCACATCCAGAAAGACAACTTTCCTCCAACCTACTGTGAAGATCCCATTACATTTAAGAAGCTACACGTTCCAAGCTACTTGTAAAGAACTAATGATTTTAATTTTAGTAGGTTGTACACCTAGACTCAAAAGCATGCTGCATCTCAATCTCTGTCTAATGTTGATTTCAAGAATTTACTCAAAGCTATGTAAGTTAGATGTGAACATGTTGCAAACTGGACAGTGTTAATAACACTTGGTCTTAAGACAGAGAAACAACCAGATGGTGACGTAAATAAAGGAAATACAGAAACCTCAGCCCCAAGATTCTTAAAGAACTGTAAAATCAGGATAAAATTCAGTAGGGAAAAAAAAAAAACCCAAACATGATTACAGTAACTGCTGTGACCATGTCAATCAAAGCCTCTTGCCTTTCTACCAGAACAAGAGTAATGAGACAGGAAAGGGCCATGGTGCCAGCTCCACAGACAAGTCCCTGGGACAGAAACACTAAGCACAGCTCAAGCCCTGAGTGTGGCACTTCATGCCTACACTGTGATCTTCAAACCTCGCTCCAGAACCTAAGCATCTCCTTCCTGCCACAGAAGGACACTGCGCCACGCTGGCGACTTCTCTACTTCTGTCCTGAGAGTTACACTGCTGCTCTACAAACGTAACACACTCAAATCAGGAAGGGGTGAGCTGTAAAGGAGAGGATGTCTTCTGTTCTGACCGCAGGCTAACGAACCAGGGGAGGAATCCAATTCCCTCCCCATGACTGTAAGCGCAGTCGGTTTCTGCACAAATTAAATCACATTTCCCTACTGTTTCTCTTTCTCCCTTCACATTCTAGTCTGTCAGCGGTCTCGACAAAAATGGAAAGACAAACTTTTCCTACTCCCTTTATTCTCTCCTATACAATCCTTTCAACAGCCAAAAAGAAAAAAGAGCTCCTAGCGAGTACTCCTCCTACCTCTGCCTTGGTCAGCTGCTCCCGGAGCTTCTCCACCTCCTCCCGCAGATCTCGGATAATCCGAGCATTCGGATCCTCATTCACCACAGCATGGTTGACGATGTGCTTTGCTCGATCTGCGTACCTCAGGGTTGAGAGGGTTTCGTCATAGTTATCTGCAGCGGGGCTCACAGTGGCCACCATGGCAGTCTTGCTATTACCTCCCAGACTGTCCTACCAGGAAGAAAACAGTGAGGAGTCTTTTAAATTGGAAGAAGACATCACATAAGAAAGCTAAAATCTGAAAGAGTGAAACAGTCCAAGACCAAACACATTTAAGACAAAATAGGGGTTCACATGCAGACCCCCATGAGCCTCAACCCTGAACTGTCTCTTCTCTGCCAATTACTTTTTTTTTTGAAGGGGATTGGGGGTGGTAGCAGTGGCAGGGTTAGAGACAGGGTTTCTCTATGTAGTCCTGGCTGTCCAGGAACTCTCTCTATAGATCATGTTGGCCTCAATCTCAAAGATCTGCCAGCCTCTGCTTCCAGGGCACTGGAACTAACAGCACCTCTATGCTCAGCTCTACCTACTTTTCTTAACAAACAAAAGGAACCACAAACAACCACAAATCCTTTCTTTTTTTTTTCAAGAAAGAATAACAAAACCCAACAAATTAAAGTCTATTTTTTAAGTAAAAATTAATCCAGAGATAGTATATCCCATTTAATAAGCAATGTGATACCATTCTGAGCAGTTTTGCTCACAATGAAAAGACTCCAATGGCTAACCAACCTCAGAGGTACTGGACATGCACAGTGTCAGTTCCTTTGGGGAATTTGGTAGTGCTAGTGATGGGACCCAGGGCTTCTGCACTCAGCAAGTACTGTGCCACTGAGCCACACTCCCAGCCCCAAGGAGGCTTACCTACACTCTCCTCCACAGTGCTGCCTGTCCTCATGGTACAAACAAGTTCTTGGGAACCTTGTCTGGCTCTGAAACCTAAGGGAGGATTAGAGCCCTCTAATCTAATCTAATCCCACCAGAAGCTGAGTTCCAGAAGCTCCGTTTTCTTCCCTCTGCTAGCATTCTAGAAACTAACACATGCTCTACACAATGGCTCCCAAAGCTCATTCAAAGTACTAAAGAAGCTCTTCATCTGCAGGCCCAGTAACTGTTTCCAACAGTCAGGAAAGCGAATGTTAGTCAGGACATTAAAAATAATGAGCTATGTGACTCTGCAGAGCGCTTACAGGGCTCTAGGTTACATACATCTATCTCAGGCCTGAAAAGAAAAAGAGAAATTCTCTGTTGGTCCAGCATGGCCTTGGTGGGGACAAAATGACATAATTTGTACCCCTTTGACAGGACCAGCAGATGTGGGCCTCCAGGAGTGTCAATGGCTGCTGTAGGCTTAAGACTTAAAGCTTACTGTCTCCTAAGAATTAAGGGGCTGGGGTCACAGGATGGTGATTCATAGGATAATTAAAAGGAAACCTGGAGTAAATGACTGGGTTAATATGTAAAATAAAAGACTGGGCTTATGATCTACAGGAGACAAGCTAACAGAAATTTTTTAGAATAGCAAGAGAGAAGTGTTTGGAGAAATGTCTCCAGCAGAACAGCAAGAGCGAGAGCAAGAGCAAGAGCAAGAGCAAAAGAGAAAGAGAGAGCTGTCTGGAGATCTCCAGAGCAAGCAGATCAGACAGAGAGAGAGAAAGCAGATCAGAGGGGAAGAAAGCAGAACAGGAAGAAGCAAGCAGGCTGAGAAGCCACAGAGCACAGGCCGCCAGCTTCGACCCATGATTTGACTTGCAGCGGTTTGTTTTCACCTCTCCCAAACACCCCTCTCTCAGAACCCCTCTCCAAGCTGAGACTGGTCCTTAGCCACCCTCAAAAAATTTAAAATTACTAAATCAACTCCCACTCCACTGACCATGCAAAAGATGTTAAAGGTCACCCCATTTCAGCAGAGACTCTTAGGCATCACAGCCTGCTGAGTCCTAACTAGTGCTGGCTCTTCCCTTGGATGGTCAGCATTTATAGACTGGCCTCTAACTGGCAAAACAGCAAAGGTGACAGAGATGATGGCATGTCATTTCTGATATCGAATTAAAAGCAAATGATGCTCTCTGTTTAGCACTCCTTCTTGCTCTCAGGAGGAGCAAGGTGGCCCTACGAAGAGACCCATAGGAGTGAAAATGGAAGCAGGTCCTTGAAGTCTGCCTATCATCATGGAAGTGACAACACTCTCCCACCTGATTCAGGCCTCTAGATGATTACAGCCTTGGCTTATACGTAAACTACAGCTCATAGGGCCCTGGCTCCAAGCACTTAAAACTGCTTGTGGAGTAAGATGTTACAGGTCAGTAGTTCCATACCATGCAACACTTGGGAGCATTATAAAAAAAAACTAAGCTATATAAAAGAGTCAGGCCTGGGGTGATGGCTCAGTGGGGAAAGCACATGCCATATAAGCATTAGGATCAGAGCAGACTTCCAGCACTCGTGTAAAAGCCAAGTGGACAGCAGCCTACCTATAATCCCAGCGCATGGGACACAAAGGCAGGGCTCCCTGAAGAAAGACAGCTAGACACGCTAAATCAGTAAGTTCTGGGTTCAGGTGAGAGAGCCTGTCCCAGTGTATAAAGTGGAGAGCAATACAGGAAAAAAATCCAACACCAACTAAAGTGCATACACACCCATATACACATGTTTCCAATTACACACATGTACACACACACTACATACACATGCATAAAAAATATTCAGAGCTGAGAGAATGCTTAATCACAAAAGTGCTTGCTTTACAAATGCAGGAACTTGAATTCAGTGCTTCAAATACATGTAAAAAGCTAAACTTGATAGTAGTACCTACAATCCCATGGAGAAAGGTAGATCCCCAGAACTTGCGGGCAAGCCTGACCTACTAGATGAGCTCCATGTGAGAGACTGTCTCAAAAACAGTGAAGGGCCTACAGAGGTTGCTCAGCAGTTCAGAGTACTTACGGCTCTCACAGAGGACCTGAGTTCAGTCCTCAGTACCCAAAAGGTGCTTTACAACACCAGTGTCGGGGATTCTGATGCCCTTTGCCGGCTCCTACATGCTCATGGTGCATTTACACTCACACAGGCCAACATTATATACATACAAATAAAACTTCTAAAATTATGTTTTTAAAGGTGTACAGAGCCTGAGGAACAAAACCTAAGGTTGTCCTCTGGATTCCATATGCACACACTCATGTACATAGACCCACATACATGAACACGTAAAGATTCAATATCCCCTTTCAGAAATGCGACCACAATGAACAACAAAGTCTTAAAATTTAGAGATATTCACTACATAACAAGAAAGCTGACTTAGATTTGGCCAATGTTCACCTTTAGAAAACTCTTAATTTTAAAAATATAGTTTTTCCAATTTTAACACATATAAATTTTTTAGAGAATTTTGTAGTTTTATACATTTCTCTGCCTTTTGTGAATTCAACTATTAGAAGCCCCACTCTATTAGAGAGGAAAGCAGGGTTGTTCTAAAAAACAAAACACAAAAACAAGCAAACAAACCCATCAACAACATGCCTAAGAATCTAGACCTAGCAAACTGGGTACTACTCCACCCCAGGATTTTCCACCTTGACTTCAAACCCCCCTCCCTTCCCACACAGACACCCACAACAAGCACACCAGGCAACCACAACTTCAGGCCTAAAGGCTGAGTCAGATCACCTGACACCACTTCAAATTATTCTGTCCCGACATTAGAAACAAAATAATTCACAAGGTATCAATATCTCAATATGATCAAAAACAATATATATGTATGCTTACTCTTCCATTACTAAAAATTTTGTTTTTCAAAAAAAAAAAGAGAGAGATAATTATATTGAAGAAAATATGCTCTTAAGTATAGAAAGGCAAGAAATGTAACCAATCTGGACTTCGAGAAGTACAGCCAGGACTTCTTGATTCTCTTTTCACTCCTAGACACTAATTTCACATTGTCAGTGCTCCAGTTTGTCATGAGGAGCCCATGCACATTCAGACAGGATAGGAAAGTCTCAAGGACTGCGGTTCCACCTACCAGCGAGGCCACACATCCCCCTAAGGGTTACTGCACAGTCTACCCATGGGCACAGCAAACAAGAATGACAAACAGGACTTGTAACCATAACCACCAGGGGTGAAAGCAAGCTGCCACTGCATGCGTAGGCAGAGAAAAGGAAACTGGGCACACCCCATGCCTGATTTACCAAATGACCAATGTGAGCAACAATATGCTCACATTGCTTGAACAAAAAGGAAAATGTAACAAAAGAATGGGCAGGCATCCAAGAGAAAGTTTACAGTTTCTTGTTTACTCCTTAATTAAGCACATCAGACAAGCTTTGTTTCAAATGTGGCGATGCAAATTAAATGGACACTGGGAAGAAATTTCATTTTAGAAGTCAGAATTTTTCTTTTCAAGCTGAAAGAACTCTGAAATCATCTAATCGAATTACTTCATTGTGCTGCTAGGAAATTGAGACCCAGAAAAGCCGAGAGACTTACCAAATGAAGGTCAGCGTACTAATGCAGACCAGAGCTGGGATTGCTTGCTCTTCCCCTCTTGTGGGGTTTGCCATCTAACAGGAGAGGCAATGCTGTGTAAGAGCTAAACCCAGGGTCTAGAAGCACGAAGAGCAGAAGGAACCTAGGAGAGAAGACACTCCAGACTGGCAGGTAGAGGAGAGAGGAGCAGGAAGTGACAAGTAAGAATAAAACTCGAACGCACAACAGCCATCTTCACTCGCCTACAGCCTACAAAGCCAGAGAGCACAGATAACAGCTAGGACGAGAGGTCAGCTGGGAAAGGCCTTTGAAGCCATTCTTTAAAGAACTTGGCCTTGATTCTAAGGGCCTGGAGGACAGTTACTAAAAAGACTTAAAGTTCCAGTGAATTTAGAAACAGAAGAGTGGATTGGACAAAGAAGGTCCAAGGGAAATGGTTGTCAGCTCAGTGAGAGATCCACATGACATCCACTAGAGAATTGACATTAAGAATAAAAGTGGGGGCTGGAGAGATGGCTCGGAGGTTAAGAGCACTGACAGCTCTTCCAGAGGTCTTGAGTTCAATTCCCAGCAACTACAAGGTGACTCACAATCTATATAGTGAGGTCTAGCACCCTCTTCTGTCATGCAAGCATATATGCAGGCAGAACACTGTGTACATAATACATAAATACATCTTTAAAAAAAAATTAAAAGTGGGCCAGGCAGTGGTGGTGCAAGCCTTTAATCCTAGCACTCAGGAGGCAAAGGCAGGCAGATTGCTGTGAGTTCAAAGTCAGCCTGGTCTACACAGTGAGTTCCAGGACAGCCAAACTATACAGACTCAGAACTACCCTGTCTCAAAAACAAAAACTAAGAAACAAAGAATAAAAGTGGGGTCAGAGCTCACAAAGTAGGAGCTGGGCACTCACAGCCACACTTGGAGCTAGGAGATCCACATTCAGACAGTGATAAACGTCAAGTGTGCTTCATTCACTCCCAAGCATCTACATAAAAATCCTGGTGTGGTGGCAGAGGACTGTAATCTCAGCAGTGGGGAGTTAAACAGGCAGATCACTGGAGCACACTGGCCACTCAGCCGAGCCTAACTTCCTAACCCCGGATCCCAGTGAGAGACCCTGGCTCAAAAGTCAAAGAAGACAACACCAAACATGACCTCTGGTCCATCCATGTACACATTCATCTCTTTAAAGGTAATCCATTTTATGAGCTCAATGAAGTCCTGCGGGGGGTGTGCTAACCTTACACCAACACTGAAAGACAATCAGCAGGTGTGGGGTGGGAGTAGACTAGGAGTTAAAGAAGAATTCATGCACTGGGTAGAGGTGGAGGGGCAAACATTACAGCTCTGGACAAAGTGTTTAGATCCCCCTACTTAGGCTCTTGGTGCAAACATCAAATATATAAAACAGGTAATACAAGCCTTTAAGGAAAAAATAATAGAAACTGAACAAACATGCTTTATTTTTCATCTGAATCATCACAAAGAAGCTGCAATTACATCTTTGATTCATTCTTCACATATTACAAACATCTTCCCTTACTTTCAATCAAAAACAGGCAAAGTCAAATGGAGGTCCTCAATGAATCTCTACTAAGAGCACAGTTCGCATAAACCAGCCAGGCATGGACATGGCTGTCTGACCCCTGATTCATCAACAGGGTTAACAGGCTCAGCTTTATGGACAGCAACTGAACTGTACCAAAAAGAGGAGATTGCCTGTTGTTTTAACTAAAGTCACAGTGACTATGTAGACTCTGATTTTAAATCAGGCACATCAAGGGAATGGCTATGCATGACTTGAAATGCCTCTCTGGAAGTCCAAGGGAGAAGAATATTATCAGATTTTCTTCCTGAAAACTTTGAGGCCAGCCTGATCTACAGAGTGAGTTCAGGGCAGTCAGGGCTACACAGAGAAACCCTGTTGGGAGTGCAGGGGAGAAAAATCCTGAGTGTGTATAGTCAGGAGAAAGTACTTCCCTTTGAAAGTACTTCAAAGGCTGATCTCTAAACACAGTGATTCAGTCAACGGTGGCAACCAACATTTACTAAGTTCCCTGGGGCCCCTGCTTCACTATAGTAAGAGATAGTAAGTACAGTACATTTTTACCAATGAGAAAATGAGCCATCACTAAGCTACACCAGACACAAAAAGTTATTTCCTTGTTTCTAATTGTATGTGTGGCTTTCAGCAGGTGAGTTCAGCCCCTTTAGGAGCCAGAAGAGGGTGTCAGATCCCTTGGAGCTGGGGTTATAGGCAACTGTGAACTATGCTACATGGATTCTGGGCATTGTACTGAAGCCCTCTAGAAGAGCAGAGCTCTTCTTAACCATGTACCACGTCTCCAGTGCCTGCTTCTCTGTTTCCAGTGAATCATGGAGAGTATGAGAAAGGCAAAAGTTTTTGTTCCACTCTGACACCTTTACAAAGTTGTCACCTATTACAAGCTCTAATCCCCTGCCTGATGTCCATTTCCCACACCACCTTCAGGAAGACCCCAGGGGACCCGTCCTTTGTGAAATCACCAACACACTTGTAAGGTAACCCTTCGTGCTCTTGGGCTCAGTCTCCATTTCCTTGTGCTCCCTTGGGGCACTTATGGATGTTTTCCTTTCACATTTCTGTTGCTTGTTTGCAACAGTGGAGAAGTGGCTGTGTTTCTACTCTACACTTAGCTGAAGCTTTGCAAAGCAGAAAAACCAAAGGCTCAGGGGAGAATGAAATGGAAAATAAACTCAAGCTAATCAAAGGTGTCTGTGAGCAGAACAAAGCAGCTCCGAGCAGGGCATGAGGCAGGGGACACTGTGAGTAACCACACTGTCCCCTCACCACTTGATCCTTCTGCCCCTCAATATCTAGGGGCCACTATGTGTTCAACCACCACTTCCCATGCAGGTTCTGGAGGACAAGAATGCCAAACACTAGCAAGAAAATGACACTTGCTCCTGAAACTGAAACTGTTCAAACAGCCTAAAAGCTATACAACTGAACACAGATGGAGACAAGGTCCCTGGAAGAGACTAACCTACTGTTTGTTCTTCCTTTCTGCCACTGAAAAATGCTAAAAACTGGCTGGTTTTGTGTCAACGTGATACAAGCAAGAGTCATCATTGAAAAGAGCCTCAGTTGAGGAAATCTCCCTGAGATCCAGCTCTTAGGCAGTTTTCAATTAGTGATTGATGGAAGAGGGCTCAGCACACTATGGGCAGTGGCATGCCTAGGCTGGATGTCCTGAGCTCTATAAGACAGTAAGCTGAGCAAGCTATAAGGAGCCACTCAGTAAGCAGCACCCCTATAAAGCTTCTGAGTCAGCTCCTGTCTCCGGGTTCCTGCCCTGTGTGAGTTGCTGTCCTGACATCCTTTGTTGATGAACAGCAATATGGAAGTATAAGCTGAATCAACCCTTTCCTCCCCAACGTGCTTTTTGGTCATGGTGTTTTGTTGAAGCAAAAGGATCACTAACTAAAACACTAACAAAGGACAAAGAAAATGACTCACCTTGAGCAGCCATGTGAGAACTGAGTCCCGATAGGGAACAAATTTATTTTTGTTTTTGCCAGCACCCTGATCAGCTAGGGCAGAGATAACCAGACCCAGGGTTGTGAGGGACCTGCATGGAACAAAAAGCACAATTATCTAAGCCAGAAAATATCGAATGTCACATTAGTTGCAAGGATGGACAGCAGCAAGGTGCCCTTGGCTGCATGTAATGAGTGCTGTGGTCAGCACTTTGCTGTCTGATCTGAAGACCGAGCCCCCAAAGGCTACTGTCCATCTGAGCTACTTGAGACAATAAAAACACTTAGCACTGTTTATTTTTCATTTTTGCAGATAAAATATGTGACCTGGAAAACTAGGATGAAGATAATAATATAACCAACAGACACCTTCAAGAAGGGTGTCCAGGGTAAAATACTGATTAGAGCAAAAGTGATAACAAGCTGACATCTGCATACCCTAGTGCTAAAGAAGTGTTCCATAGTTCCCACCTGCTGGCTAATGTCTCACCTCATATCTCTAGGAGCCCTGAAGAAAGGGAAGACTTGAACCCATGAAGAGGTAATGATTTAGCCTGAGGGAAAACTATGTGATGGAGCTGGCAAATGGAACACTACTTCATAAAGTTTGGGTTCTGAGATACTGACAAATACAACAGCAGACTAAAAGGGACAGCCCAATGTAGCTGGCACAGTGTCTATTCACACAGCCGAGAGCCAGTGGAGGATGAGTATGCTCCATGGATAACAGCAAGTCACAAGGATGAGACTAGGTTGTCACAACTGGGGGTCAAAAGAGAGTCAGTGGATCACTTAGTGAGCGGACACCAGGGGTTCTATCAAACATTCCGCAACATCCTTCACCCACAGGAAAAGGAGTCATTTAAGCCCAATGTCAATAGGGCCATTGTTGAGAAGTCCTGACTTGACTGAGGGCTGTGCTTGCCAGTTACATCAAACAACTCCACAGATGAGAAAATGAGCTTAGGCCATAGAAAACACTAGAAAAAATATCCAAACTGCTTACTCATCATTGCCTCAATCGTTCCAGAATCATCTTACTCCGTAAGCCCAGATGTTCCCCTGTTTTTCTATCAGCCCCATAGAGTGACTCAAGAATGTGATCCTGGAACACTTACTTGTTGATGTTGCTGCCCTCCTTCAGCCTGTCGCCCGCAGCTCCGGTTTTCGTGGCTCGTTCACTGCCAGCTAAATCCACTAAGCTCAGCTTGCCCACTTTCTCTCCAGATGTCTGCAGAGAAAACCAACACATGCTACAAAAGGCTAATGAGTGCTGAGAACAGGCTGACTCCCTCGAATGGCTTATTGTCTCCGGCCTTTGCAAAGCTATCTGTCATTACTGCAAAATTATTTTGTGCTGGCAGTAAACACTGCAGAAACTACCACCTAGCACAAAACTTACACAATTTGCTAACCAAGTAGTGAGCAAACAAGGAAGATGATGACCTCAGGAAAAATGCTATAAAATGCAACATTTTGGAGAGATAGGTAGAGTTTTCAGAGATATAAACAAAAGTGCTTATAAAATAAAAAGTTTCATGATTTGAAACTATGCTTAAAATTTCATAAATACTGGCCCAAGACAAAATACTTACATTCTTGGCTAATATTAAAAACAAAAACAAAGAATCTGACTTTTGTGTGACAAATTTGTTCAAAAAGTCAAAAACATTTTCTAAACACTTTTATCTTATTCAGCTGATCAGCTTAACTTTTCCACATTAGCTGTGGTCTCTGATAGACAGTGGTGTCTTCTTCCACCAGATCAAGCATGTGACGTGCTTCATGCTTTACCTCATCAGCAAAACAGAACATAAGACAGCGATGTCAGAGGCTATGGATGCAAGCACTGTGGAAACTTTCCTTTAAAATCTGTTCTCCTCGGCTGGGAAAGTAGCTCTTGGCAGAATGTTTATCTGGCGTACAGAAGGCCCTGGGTTCTGCTCTCAGCACTGCAAAAGTACATTTATACATTTCCATAAACATTACAAAGGGATATTTTGCTTCCCAGATCAAAAATACTTATGATTTAAAAACAAAAACAAAGTCCGGACTGGAGAGATGGCTCGGCAATCAAGAGCACTGGCTGCTCTTCCAGAGGTCCTGAGTTCAATTCCCAGCAACCACATGGTGGCTCACAACCATCTGTAATGGGATCTGACGCTCTCTTCTGGTGTTCATGGAGAGAACTATAGTTTACTCAGATACATTAAAGAAATTAAAATAATAATAATAAAAGAAAAGAAAGTCTTTAGTATGTTATGTGTTTTGTTTTGCTTTACTCTAAAAAGGAAATCAACAAGAGAACTTTTTGTTTTTGACATTGATCTTGATGTGGAGGAAAAAAATTATTTTTCAGCAAAGGAGAAGCCTGCTAGCATGGAGCACCTCGCCACGTTACTTCTGCCTGACATAATTGAGACTGAGGTCCTGAGGGATGGACATCAGAAATCAATCTTCACATGAAGAGAGAGGGGAGGGGAGGGGAGGGGAGGGGAGGGGAAAGGAGAGGAGGGGAGGGGAGGGGAGAGGAGAGGAGAGAAGAGAAACACGTGAGCTACCAGCAGATGTTCAACGTGCCAAAGGCCTCAGCAGCTTCACAAGGTTCCAACCAAACGCTCAAAGGGTGCTCTACACGTTCAATGGTTGTTACAGCATTGCATTCTTCCCCAACACAAGCTGCTCCTTGACCTCTTGGCTGTTTAGCAGCAGGGATACCGGCAAAGGTGTCTCCGCTGAAAGCAGCCATCTGGGTGTAAAGTGCACAGCTGCTGTGGCTGGGCCAGGTCAAGCAGCTTGTGTAATTCACTGTCCTCTTGCTGGAGAGTGGGAACTACGTCTAGTCCAAGACTCCCTTGCAGCCAGGCCGCAGGATAGGACTATAGCTCCTTTAGACCCTCTTGCTAAAGACTGGAAAGCAGAAGTGAAGTGTCTTCCTTGGCCTTTTTTCTGCCATCAGGGAAGTCATGAAATCTAAGTTTTCAGGACATTCTACGACTTCCGGGTGCTAAGAGGCAGCTTCACTGACAGAAGCAATTTCTTTATTCCTGAATGAAGCTATGTGTGTCCCTTGTGGTTTAGGAGTGACTCCTAGAGTTGCTATAGACCCCAACCCTCTTGGGGTATTCCAACAGTGCTGTAGCTACAGTACAGCAACTTCTGTTCCTGCTAGGATCCTCTGTCCTGAGTCCTGACCAATAGT
Source organism: Mus musculus (assembly GCF_000001635.26). Classification (NCBI taxonomy): domain Eukaryota; kingdom Metazoa; phylum Chordata; class Mammalia; order Rodentia; family Muridae; genus Mus; species Mus musculus. The sequence goes on along the minus strand of NC_000080.6, from coordinate 64,725,102 downwards.
CTGGATCAGACCTACAATTTAGCAAATTTAGCAAAGAGAATAGGCTAAACCAGTAATTCTCAGCCTGTGGGTCACAACCCCTTTGAGGATCATATATCAGATGTTTATATTACAATTCATAACAGTAACAAAATTACAGTTATGAAGTAACAACAAAAATGTTATGGTTAGAGGTCACCACAACATGAAGAACTGTATTAAAGGGTCACAGCATCAGGAAGGTTGAGAGCCACTGGACTAAATCATGATCATTTCAGAAGCTACTCACCCCAGACTTCACATCATACAGAGTATGTGTCAGGGTGATTTTGAAGACTGCATGGGAACGGCTACTTTCCTCGTTCATGTTGGTTGCAGCAACTGTCCGAGACTTGTTGCCCTCAGACATCAGAGACTCAATATCCTAAGTGGAAACAGGTCACAGGCACATACTCATTATTTGTGAATAAGCATGACCCCTCTCTCACTCTACCACAAGCACCCAAGTTTTTACAGGTTACATTTTGTTTTTCCACAAATTATAAGAGCCCATACTATTTTCAAGGGCCAACTAAAGAGCTTCACTCACTGCAGATACAGAAGCACATGGCTGCTTTGACACAACAAGTTTAGAAGCTAGACTCCCTCAACCCACAGATAGGATCTTACAAAGTACCTCAGGCTAGCCTCACATTCATTCTATAGCTCAGGCTGGCCTCAATCTTGTGATCTTCCTGCCTCTGCTTCCACAGTACTGTATCACAGGTGTGCCATGTCCAGCATCAGACACAATACTTCTGAGCGACATAAGATGAGAGCCAAAAAATAATAATAAATGCCTTTAATTGTAAAAGCAATACAAGCTTATTACCAAAACAAATTATATAAAAAACAAAATATAAGAGTTTAACCCCTTTACCCAAACACATTATGTATATGTTTTGGTATTACCAATTAAAAAAAAAAAAGCATAAAGCTGGGATACTAGAAAAATTGCTATGGTTTGCGGGGAGAAAGGCAGTTCTGGGAATTGAACCCAAGGCCTCAGACACACTACATAAATGCTCTACCACTGAGCTATCTCTAGCTCAATATTTGTTTGTTTGTTTGTTTGAGACTGGGCCTAACTATGTTGCTCGGGCTGGCCTTAAACTCATTCTGCAGCCCAAGCAGGCCTTGAACTCTCCATCCTACTACTGCCTTAGCCTCCTAAAGAGCTGCAAAGACATGGCTATGTCACCAAGGCTGGCTCAGTTTTTCCAAATGCTATGTGCTAAGGCCATACACCTTTAGTCCCAGCACTCAGGAAGCAAAGCAAGTGGATCTCTAAGAGTTTGAGGCCAGCCTTGTCTATGCAACAATCCCAGGTCATTCAGGGTGGCACAGTGAGATCCTGTCTTTCCCTCACCCCACAAAAGCTACAAGCTCTGAAAAAGTGACTAAAGCAATTAGTGTTTGGCTTCATTAATTACAACACAAATTATCATCTCCTAGACTGGGAATGGAGCCCAAGATCAGTGCAATTGCTTAGCATGCACGAGGCCCGGGGTCTAATGCCTGGTACCACAGCAATAATGAATAAATACACACACACAGCAAAGTCCTCTCCAGGGGTGTGTGAGATGAGGAAGCAGAGATGGAATATGCAGAAGTGCTGCTCAGCTGCCTCCCACCACTCAGTGTTCTTAAGTCTGCTGAGGCAGAGCCAAGAGGCTGTATTTCCCAGGTCTCTGCAGCCCAGCCTGGCCACATGATGAACTCGAGTATAAAGCAGACCATCTGGGTGACCCTCCTTAATGGAAGCACACATGCCATCATATGTCTACTATAAGAGGCATTAGCAGAGCACACGTAGTACAGCATCTCCCTGTGGAGTAGGGAAGGACCTGTGTCCCTCCCAACAGCTTGGAGCCATGACACCAGCCTCGGAGCGCCTATGTCAGACTGACTTAAGAGAACAGCACTTTTTAAATGACTGCTTAGTTTTAGATCCATTCATTCATATGTATACTGAAAATACCCATCATACACCAACAGGTACTTCCTAAACACTAAGGATGCATAATACAATATGTAGTAATCCGTACAGAAACCGAAAATCCTGTTACTTTTTTATGATGTATATGCTTGAATGCAATCTTAAAGTTACCAAACATATAGAAAAGTTTCATGTCATAGTTTTGCTATGACAAAAGAATGAAATATTAAAAAGAATGATATTTAGTAAAAACTTCAACACAAGTACTCTCAAAGAAAAATCATTAGTTTCAAAAATATCAACATAGGCAAAACATTTTCTAAAACTTTCCCAAGCCCATTCTAGATCATTGGTTCTGAAGATCCAGAGGCCTCACTGACATTTACTGACTAGTCCCCATTATCACTTTGAAGTTTTTTGTAGAAAGAGAGTTATTAAATGATGGTATTATAAATTTAATCTTAAAACTGTAGCTCAGAACCAGAGAGAGGACTCCAGAAAACCTGAGTTCCATTCCCAGCACTCACATGGCAGCTCACAAACTGTCTGTAACTCTAGTTCCAGGAGATCTGATGCCCTCTTCTGGCCTCAGGGGCATCAGACACACAGACAGTACACAAGCATACATGTAGGCAAAACACTCATACATAAAATCAAAGTAATGAAATTTAAATAACTATTCGAAAATCAAGAAATGTAATGAGCCAAAATGGCAATCAATTGAAGCACCTTACAGAGAGGATGCTGTTACCTTGTAGCTTGTGACAGCCAGTTTAGAAAGTCCATCCACGTAGGGTCCCAACACACTGTGCTCTCTCACTTTCAACGTCTGACGGCTTCTGTCACGACAGAGACAAGGTCCATTAGAGACTTTTAGAAAGACTCAATTGTGCATCACAGAAACACACACACGCACTTCTAGAGAGAACCCCTAATACAGAAGAGCAGATCACTGGATCCTGCAAAGATTTAAGCCTAACTTTAAAATCCTTGCTGAGAAGAAAAGCTTGATAATGTGGCAAAATACCACATCGCTCAAAAGGGTAAGCGTGGGAAGTCTATTTACTACTGTAAAGAATGCAGAGTCAAATAAATACCAACAATCTCCTTGTCATATCACAGAACCAGTCTCAAGACAGAAGCTTTGTAAGTATTAACTACACAAGAAAGAAAAACCACAGGCCTAACTCAGCTATGAACAAAGATACAAAGACAACAAAGGGCTCTCCCTTTGTTTTAAAGAGAGATTTAAAGGCACAGTGGAGAGCTTATCTAGAATTTGTCTGGTTGTCCTAACAAGGGGGTCTGCACACGTTATCACACTGACACACCAGAGGAAAGAGGGAAAGTATGACTGTTTCAACAAATACAAAAAGTAAACGTTCGTTAGTTTTTAAACCAAACCTCCCAGCACACATGGAGCCGTGGCCCCCTCAGGGTTCTGAGCGAATCCTAGGAACACCTGTCCAGGCACTGGCTAAAGAGCACCAAGTTTCAGTCAGGAGGGGTAAACCCTAAGACCCACCAACAGGATGGTGACTACAGCAGTCATCGTGTAAATCATTATTTCAAAATTGCTGGGGGTGGGTCTCATTTGTTCATACCACACCATAAAAACAGAAAAATGACAATTAAGGTAAAAGATACAGGAAGCCATTTCATAATGTCTACATATCCCAAAATACCCAAACTGTACTCTGTAAATGAAAGTACTGTTTACAAAAATTATTTTTTAAAAAGAATACTGACTAATAGTGAAATCCCAAGTGATTATAGTTTTTTGTTTGTTTATTATCTATACTTTTTACTATGTGTTCATTTGACCACAGAAACGGGTTGTCTTTTCAAAATAAATAATGAACTAGAATGCTTAACATTCTGTGGTGTTTTTTTGCTACAGTGTAAGGGTCATGCTCCTCAATCTAACATGCATGCTCTTTTACAATCTGTCCCCATCTATTGCCTTGTCTCAGAGTCTGCTCATCCCTACCATAGATCAGAATTTATTTGCCTAGTAGACTTTGGGCTCTAGAAGAAAAGAATACCTTGTATTAATAATAGTTTCAGGGTCCACAGTTCTTACTATAATCCCTGGCACCTAAGAGTCACTCAGAGAATTAACACACTTGGCTAACAAAGTAGAAACAAAAGTAAGGTACCAACAAGGACTTGCAAGGTATCAGCTGAGCTTGGAGACAGACAGAGAAGGGGTAGGTGGGCTTGGAGACAGTACAGATCACAGAGAACCTGGAACCCTATCTACTCCATCCACCGTATGAGAATGAAGCAGAGGTACTGGAAGAGTAAACGAACAGTTCAGCAAAGTGGGGAAACCAGGAAATGGCTCTGCCACCCAAAAGCTTTCCTGTCTTCCAGCATATGGACCACAGCTCCTGGGTTCAATGGTACATGAATGCTGATGCTGACAAGTGGTCCTGTAATATTATGTGATTTCAGCTCCAGCAGACATAGCACAAGAACTGGATTGCTGCTCAGCTCGTACACCAGGATACAGTCTGCTATTAACTTTTAGCCTTTCAGTATTCCCTTTAAAAAAAAAACAAAAAACTGTGTATGTGTATGTATGTGGGTATATGTGCATGTGTAGGCACGTCTGTGAACAGGTATACCTATGGAGGCCAGAGGTCAACCTCAGGTGTCACTCCTTGGATGTTTTCCAACTTACTTTTTAAGAGAGGGTTTCTCACTGGGACCTAATCTTGATGACTGGCTAGGCCAGCTGGTCTTTTAGCCTTACGGGTATGCCTGTCTCTGCCTCCTCAATCCTGAGATTACAAGCATAGAGCACAGATCACACACAATTTAAAAAAAAAAAAAAAAAAAAAAAAAGCACTAACCACTCCGGGCAGTGGTGGCGCACATCTTTGATCCCAGCACTTGGGAGACAGAGACAGGCGGATTTTTGAGTTCAAGGCCAGCTTGGCCTACAGAGTGGTTTCCAGGATAGCCAGGGCTACACAGAGAAACCCTGTCTCAAAAACAAACCCAACATGATTTCTAGGAATCCAACCCAGGTCCCCATGTTTGCACAGCAAGCACTTTACAACCTAAGCTGTCTCCTCAGTGCCATGCCCCTTTTTATGTGAACAGGTATTTGGTCAATATCTACATCTGTGAACAATTTATACAGTGTTCACAGAGGCCAGGAGAGGACAGACTTCCCCTGGATCTGGAGTCACAGACGATATGAGCCACCATGTAGATATTAAGAATTGAACCCATGTTCTCTGAAAGAGCAGAAGTACTTTTTCAGCCACTGAGCCATCTCTCCAGCCTTCCTGGCCCCTTTTTCTTAAAGACAATGTATATCTACCACATTATGTCTCAAGCAAAACATGATTTCATTAATATACATTATAGTCACTGAATTAATAAAATCAGTGCTTGAATTTTAAGAATGAAGTTTTCTCAAATACTCTGGGTGAAATGAAATCTGATTTACAACTTTTAATCCATTATTTTAACTTTTCAGATACAAAAATGTTTATAGGCTCTGGAGAGATGGCTCAGCTGTTAAGGGTGCTTGCTGTTTTTGCAGGGGGCTGGAGTTCTGCTCTCAGTACACATATCAGACTGTTCATAACTACCTGTAACTCCAGCTCCAGGGGACTCCATACCCTCCTCTGACCTCCACAGGCACTGCAAATGTGATATACACTCAGACATACACGTATACACATAAATACAAGTTTTTACATTAAAAAAGGGTTGTTTTTTTTTCTTAATCCTCAAGAAACTTCGGCAGGAAAACCCACAGCTAAAATGTGTTAAGTGCTTACTGTGTGCTAGAAGTTCTGAGACCTAGAGTATATCATGCTCTCAATCTTCACAACAGCCCTGTGGGCCACTGTGTGATAACATCACACATTCCCTATATAGCTCTAGAAGGTGCGAGGAACCTGCTCAACCACAAACAAGAGGACCTGGCTCCTGAGCTCTGTAACTCCAAAGCCCACGTGCTGAGCGTTAAGCCACATACAAAACAAACAGGAGACCACTCAAGACAAAGCACATCTGATACACTTAAGCCAGTTCACTAGGTGATACAGGTATGAAAAGCAATGAAGCCAGCCAGTTTACTGTTTCTGGGAAGTGTAGGTCTGAGCTAGATCTCAGAGAAAGTGGCCGTCTTTGCAGAGGTCAAAATACAAGAAAATCACTGAAGGCAGAATTAAAATTTACAGGGAGCAAAATATGGGTGCCTGAGCCATGGCAACCCATCTCTGGCCTCCTGCTCTACACACCCTATCCTTCAGCTGCACTGAATGTTGATCATCCTGTGACAACCAGACACCTCCACAGGCTGGCACAGGCTGGTCTCACCTCATTTCTCAGAGGATAAACTCCTACAGCACAGGGTCACCAAGCACCTCTGTGGGATCCTCTCTGGGCTCTGGGAGAGGCCATCTTTCCTTTTTGCCCTCTATTTTGTGTTGGCATCCCTCACAAGCAAAAAGCAGACTGCATGCTCCTCTAACTTGTTAGCAAAACTCATTCTCTCCAGACTATGGGCTCTTTCTCTGAACTGCACGGTGCCTGGCATTGTAAGAATGACTTGATAAACAGTGAGTAGGTAAAGTTTGGACAGCCATATCAAGTACCAATTCAAGCCCCAGCTTGAAGAGCATACTGGCCAAAGAAAGATGCTGTGAGGCACTGAGACCTGTTTGCTCTTGCTTAAGCCTCACTGGGATTCTCTGCCTCTCATATCATCTTTCCTGGGCCACCTTCCTGATCCAAACCCAGCTCTATGGCTGTAATCCCATGGCTCTCTGACCCTGTTAATGCAGTTTCACGTGAGTCAGCCACAGCCACAATCACTGCTCCTCACTCCCTCTCCCCCCTGCCCTGTCTCCGTCTCCGTCCCTGCTCTGCAGTACACAGGTTCCTCAGCTACCTCTCTCTGCTTGTTTCCCTCCTGGCTGCAGGGTAAACAAAGTGATTCTGAGGGCCTCCTTGTACTCTGAAGCAGTTCTCTTTCAAAGTCAACTCCATGAAGTCATGGGACCTCCTACCCCAAGTGGGAGGGAGGGCTTTCAGATTATTTTAAGACCAGGTTCCAAACTCTGCATTTACCTCCCCCCTTGCTTCCCCCTCAGGCCTGAAACCAACCACAGAAATCTAAAATTTATTGCCTTAAAAAAAAGAAAGAAAAAGAGTCTGTGTCACTGACGGCTCAGCCACACTCATCCTAAATGACCACTTTCGTCACCTGTTTTGTCTGTGGCTTTAGGTGATGAGAGGACAGGCAGCATGGCACAAGTGCAGACCTGAATCATCACTCTGCCAGCTCTAACAACCCAGAACTGGCCGTGGGGAGCTGATCCTTGTAAACATAAGTCATATAAACATAAATATGAACAGCAGAGCTAGGTCACTCTCCACTACAGTTCAGTTACAAACTCTGTGAAGCCACAGTCTGTTATGTCTGCTTGCAGAAAGACACAGCACTCAAGCATCCACGTTTTACCCTTTGGGGTCAAGAAGGTCTCGGACTTTTTCATTATAAATTTCCATGTACGACACTTCGACTTTAAAACTCTGTTCTTCATTTTCCTCTTTCTGGGTTCGTTCAAAGAGTCCACTACAGAGCCTTGGGATTAATCCAGGTTGGTCAGCAGTGCCCATCATGGTGTAAGACTTTCCAGACCCTGAAAGACAAAGAGCAGCCATTAATACTTCTTGGAGAAGTTTAAGGCATCTAATCCTCTTTCTAATAACTACAATCAATTTTTAGGACTTAGCAAAATTCACAAAATATAACAAATATACATGTACATGGATAAAGTAAGAAGAGCACAGTAAGGATGGAACATAAGCTTTTCGTTACTTGTATAGAACAAAAGTAGACATGGTCTAGAAAGAAAAAAGCCCAGCCAGGCAGGATGGCCTGAGCCTCTAATCCAGCAGGAGACAGGGGACGGAGGGTCAGTTCAAAGCCAGCCTCCAATAATCACGATGGATCAGGGAAGGAAGGAAGGAAGGAAGGAAGGAAGGAAGGAAGGAAGGAAGGAAGGAAGGAAGGAAGGAAGGAAGGAAGACAAATAGACAATACCATTATATAGATATTCCTAACTACTGAAATCAAAGTACAAAAGTCACAGGTACTCATGGGCTTCAGGGCAAATCAGCTTACTGCCTTTTTGTAATAGTGCAGGGAACAATAATCTGCCTCTAATATACAAGAATGAAATATTCATTAAAGATGACTCAGTAGCCGAGCGTGGCGGCACACACCTTTAATTCCAACACTCGGGAGGCAGAGGCAGGGGGATTTCTGAGTTTGAGGCCAGCCTGGTCTACAAAGTGAGTCCCAGGACAGCCAGGGCTGTACAGAGAAACCCTGTCTCAGGAAAAAAAAAAATGGGGAGGGGAGGGGAGGGGAGGGGAGGGACAGACCAGAAAACATGGACAAATGAAAAGGGGAAAAGACTAAACTACTACAGCTCCACTACCCGGAGCTAACACATGGCACTTAGGTATATTCTGCCCCTCCCAGTACCAAATGGCTCTGTGATATTTGTGTGCTTTCAACTTTACAGGTTGCTTCTGTGTCACCTGTAATAATACCTAAAACTTCTATTCCCAACCTTCCAAGCCCTTCCTGAAGTGAGCACACGGTAAATCAACACATGGCACTTAGGTATATTCTGCCCCTCCCAGTACCAAATGGCTCTGTGATATTTGTGTGCTTTCAACTTTACAGGTTGCTTCTGTGTCACCTGTAATAATACCTAAAACTTCTATTCCCAACCTTCCAAGCCCTTCCTGAAGTGAGCACACGGTAAATCATCATGCCGATCCTGTGGGAGGATCTGCAGTCTCAACATTTCACAGTGAGGAAACAAGGAGGCAGGAAGGCCCGTCTGGTGAGAGGCAGGAGAAAGAGGAGTTGGCACCGCCTGGCTCAGAATTTCTGTTCTTTGAACATGCATATGATGCCCAACCCCATCATACACACTGTGCTATGAAGAACAGTGTTCAGTTGGACATACCACATGACGTACCGTTATGAAAGCAACTAGTTTCACTTTAAATTCATTTTATTTCTTTAATTACAAAGTATAAATGCCTAAAGTCCTTACCAGTTATGACTAGTACGATATTAACAAGTGTGTTCTTTTAAAAATATTTTTTGTTAGTTTTTAGTTAATGTGTGTGTGTGTGTTTTGCACCATTTGCATGCCTAGTGCCCACAGAGGCCAGCAGAGGGTTTCGGGTCCCCTGGACTGGAGTTACAGGTGGCTGTGAGCTGCCATGTACATGCTGGGAACGTAACACAGCTCCTCTGGAAGAATACCAAGTGTTCTTGATCACTGATCCATCTCTCCAGCACCATAACTGGTTTCTTTTTTGATTTCTGACAAGTTATAAAGGGGGAGGAGGAGGAAGAAGAGGAAGAAGAGGAAGAAGAGGAGGAAGGGGGAGGAAGGGGAGAAACTTCACATAGGAAAAAAATAAAGACAAACAACTTTAATCCTAATTTTCCTGTGCTGTCTTAGAAAACATCGTACTGCCTACTTTTATCACCTGTGAGAGAACCTAACATAGGACAAGTAAGCAGTGTGGCCCGGTAAGCATGGCTTCATCTTCACCTTCATGGATCGATGCCCAACTGTGCGAGTATAGGCTAGTTCACATTACCTGTCTGCCCATAAGCAAAGATACAGGCGTTGTAGCCATCAAATGCATTCTGAAGAATGTTCTCCCCAAGGCACTTGAAAACATCTTCTTGACCTAAAGGACAGGAAAATGATATTTTATGGGCAAAGAACACATGAACAAATAAGAAATCCAACAAAAATCTCATTCTCTCTCTCTCTTATATATATACATACACACACACACACACACACACACACACACAAAATCAGCTTATTTAAAGTTGGAAGCCCAACACCTTCTGAACCATAGATTATTTCTAGTTAGAATAAGAAGAAGAGTCAGTAAACTGTCTTCTGTAAACATGTTTGAACAAGGACACCCACCAGGCCATGCAATACAGAGCTCAAGAGTTGCTTATTTTACAGTCAACACCTAAGATTCAACAATGTTCTCTATTTATTGTATGTGTATCGTGTGTATGTGTGTTGCCACATGTATGGAGGTCAGAAGACAATCTTAGGAGTTGGTTTTCACCATTCACTATGTGGATCCTGGAGACTAAACTCAGATCATCAGGCCTGGTACAAGCACCTTTATTATCTGAACCATTTCACCAGCCCTGAACATCTAAAATTTAAATTTAGGACCCAGATGTGCCTGAAACTACATACCATCCTTTTATTCAAAGTATACTAGAGTTCAGAAAAACCATGTACATCAATTACTCCCTTTCTTTTTCCTTATGAATGTTTGAAGTTATACAACCTACAATTCATAACAGTTATGACAAGGAGTGAGATTCTGGAAATAGGGTCCAAAGAGAGTTCATAAGTTAAGAACACTTGCTGTTCTTGCAGAGGACCTGAGTTCAACTCTCAGCACCCACACGGAGAAATGAAAACAGACAGTTATCTTTGGGAAGGTAGTATAACAGGGCAAAAGGAAACTGAGACCCGGGGTCGTGGTACAGAGGGAAGAGCGACTCTCTGGCAGGACTGAAGAACTGGCAAGCATCACAGAGGTTTTTAAGGAATAGAACTTAGGCTCCAGTATAGGGGTCCTCTCTACTTATGCCAGGTCCCTCTAGACCACATCACAGATATCACGGGGGCCTGCAAGACTAAGATGTAGCTCCTGGTCCCATGAGATGAAAGAGAAAGGGCCTTTGTGAGATCCTATAGTCGTAGATATTCATCATCTCACCCCCAAGAACATCACACTGAAGTCTCTTGGTCCCTAGACAGCACAAAACCTTTCAGAGCAAATGCTGGAAGCAGCTGACTGGACACTGTTTATAAGTTACACCAAACGATGCCATGGTAGTGGATCGAGAGCACACCAAAATGCTTCCACGCTTCTAAGTGCCCAGGAAACTGCTCAATTACCTGCATACTTCTCTCGGACAGATTCATCCATGGACCAGAAACAGTGATCATAAGCAAAGATCTGTTAGAGAGAAAACATAAAAAGAGTGCATAAAGAACAAACCTTAACATCACACAGTGCCATTATAATAATGTATAGCATTGTTAACCAACTTACTCAATAGGCCTGACGATACCTGAGAGACTGAAGCAGGAGGACAGCCAAGTTTCAGGCCGGCCTAGGCTACACAGTGATCATGTTTCAGCTGCCCACCCCTCAGATAAAACACCAATACCTGATGCCAGACAGTGGGGGTCAGTGATGCATATAGTCCCACATTGACAACTGTGTGATATAGATCCATCTTACATGAAAACCATCTATAATGGTAAGCAAAAAGTAAGCCTGGGAGATGATATGCACAATAGCATCTCTGTGTGTGCAGCTATAAAAAGAAAGTTTGTTTCTTCTGTTTGGCTAGTTGGTTTTCTGAAACAGGGTCTTAATAGTCTCAGTCGTTCTGTCTCTTACTCTTCCACATGAAGTATCTACCCAAGTTTGCCGGCACTTACCTGGCTGTACTAGCTGATTTTCTATCAACTTGACACAAACTAGAGACATTACAAAGGAATGAGCTGTAAGGCATTTTCTCAATTAGTGATCAGTGGGGGAGAGCTCAGTCCTTTGTGGGCTAAGACAAGTTGGTACCAGAAGTAGGGTGTTGCTATGACACACCTGACCATGTTTTGGGAGGATTGTGAAAGGATTTTGGAACTTTGAGCTAGAAGAGCCATTGAGTGTTAAAGAGTTTAGTGGGATGTTCTTCAGGAGCCTGAAAGATAAGAATATTGACAACAGTACAAGAGATGGAGGCCTGGCTTGTAAGGTTTCAGAGGGAAGTTTAAAGACGCTATCGGGGCTGTTTGCTACTTTGGAATTTTGTTCTCCCACCACCAGCAGCACCATCCACCTTTCCCCGGAGCTGAGGACAGAGCACTCTGCCACTGAGCTAAATCCCCAAACCCCTCTTTGCTATTTTGAATTAAGAGTCTGTTGTTCTGGTCAGCAGGGGCTGAAGAGCTGAAGAGTAAGCCACAATTAACAAGAGACCAGTATCAAGAAAATGAAACCTCTGTGTTCCTGGGAGCTAAGAAGTTAGCAGTAATAGAGAGCAGCATCACTGAGATAAAATCTTCTGGGAAGTGTTTCCTGAGAGCACAGAAAAACTGAGTTCCAGAACTGGCTGAAGTGTGATCTTGTGCTGGCAGCAGAACTTGGTAATGTACCAGTCACCCAGATGGTACTAGTCTTAAAGGCATGAAGGGGTCACTGAGAGCAGCTGAGGCTTACACTGTGAGAAGCCAAGAGAGGCCATTAGTGAAGGTCCAGCCTCCATAGCACTGGAAGACCCAGGAGTGAAGGGATCATGAGGAGAAGTTGAGACTTGATACCATGAAGATACTTTAACCTGTTGGTTAAAGTGTAGTTCAGCTGCAGCAGAGGACCCCAGGAATTTTGGAGATATATGTACTATGGGATAACCACCTAGGACAGCAGCAGTGGAGTGGAGCCAGCCAGAGCCTAGAAGACAAGCAATGTGTGCTGCTGAGGACAGAGCATAGGAAGTGACCCAAGAAGATGGTGAGTGGATCCCGGTCATTAAATTTTGTGTTGTTTACACTGATGGAACTCAGTTTTGCTGTGGTTTGATTGTGACTCTGCCCTGGTTCTTCCCTCTTGAAATAAGAAAATACTTAAACTTGATTTTTATAGGTGCTCATAGCTGAAAGACTTTTAACTTTTTTTAAAAAGATTTTGAATTTTTACACAGATTAGATATTTTTTTAAAAGCCTTTTTTTGGGCTAGAGAGATGGCTCAGCGGTTAAGAGCACTGACTGCTCTTCCAGAGGACCTGAGTTCAATTCCCAACAACCACATGGTGGCTCACAACCATCTGTCATGGAATCCGATGCCCTCTTCTGGTGTGTGTCAGAAGATAGCTATATTATACTCATATAAATAATAAATAGTATTTCAAAAAAATGGAAAAAAAAAACTTTTTTCGTTTTGTTTTTCGAGACAAAGTTTTCCCTATGTGTAACTTTGTCTGTCCTGGAACTCATTCTGTAGATCAAACTGGCCTCTGCCTCCCAAGTGCTGGGATTAAAGGTATGCACCACCACTGCCCACCAAAAAAACGTGAAGTTTTAACGTGTTTGACTTTGTAAAGACTGTGGGAAATTTTAAGTTATTTATGTTTTTAATGTGAGTTATTTATGTTTTTATGCTTTTAATTGGAGATAAATAAAAAAGGAAGGGTTGTAGCTTAACAGTGATGTTTTTGTGTATCAAGATGACAAAGAATCAGCTGTACTGACTGGCTTTGTGTCAACTTGACATAAGCTAGAGTCATCAGAGAGGAAGGAGCCTCAGTTAAGAAAATGCTTCCATAAGATCCAACTGTAAGGCATTTTCTCAATTAGTGATCAGTGGGTGAGGGCCTAGCCCACTGTGAGTGGGAACACCCCTAGACTGTAGTCCTCTAAGTTTCTCTAAGAAAGCAGGCTGAGCAAGCCAGGGGAGGCAATCCAGTAAGCTGTACCCCTCCATGGCCTCTGTATCACTCCTGCCTCCAGGTACCTGCCCTGCTTGAGTACCTGCCCTGTGTGAGTTCCTGTCCTGGCTTCCTTTGGTGATGAACAGCAGTGTGGAAGTATGAGCTGAATAAACCCTTTCCTCCCCAACTTGCTTTTTGGTCATGGTGTTTTGTTGCACCAATAGAAACCCTACATAAAACATTAGCATAACTTAAATCAAAGAAAGAAGCCTTTAGAGAAACAGGGATTCTTGTTTACAGAAGTGCCACCGCTGAGCACAAAGCTGAAGATGAATAAATAGTAGCTCTTCTTTACCAGAAACACTGAGGAGCTCCCTTCAAGTTTTAGCAATTTTATAAATTACTATAAATATCTTCTAGCCCAAAACTGCATGAAGTCAGATGATAATCACACTATATCCATGCATGCTCCACTGACAGATCCAAATTAATGAGTATTTTATACAAATAACAGTCAAATATGTCCTGATAACAGTCCTTTGTGTAGCTTATTACAGCCTTAGAGTCTGTTCCTTCTGTCAAATATGGTGCAGTGGACACTGGCTTCAAGAGGCCATGTTTGCTTCTCTTGCTAATAATATGCTTTGCTTCCTTAGAAATCAATTTGTTGAATAGGTAGGAATGGGCTGGAGTGTAGCTTAGCACTTGGTATCTGACATGTATAAGGTACCAGGTTTGATCCTCAACAATCAACTAGATTAACTGCACTAACCTGTTGATGTTAAAGTTGGAAGTTAGATTTGGTATGAAGCAGGCCTTTCATCTGAGTGGTTTTTGTGTTTGGGGGGGGCTTTCCATTATAAGTAGCAAATACTATACCATACCATACCATACCATACCATACCATACCATACCATATCTTAAGTTTGAGCTTTTTGGGGTCTGGTTTTGTTCTGAGACAAGGCTGGCCTCAAACTCCTGGATATCCAGCTGCCTCTGCCCATTGATGGCTGAGATTAAAGGTGTGCAGCACCACATGCCCAGTGCCATTTTTTTTTAATTATAAACTATTAGGTGAACATACAAAGCAGTGGGCTTCCTGCTGGCATCTGTGTCATTTCACACATATGCTGCTTTAACTTTTCTCCTCTCCCACTGGCCCCCCTTGCTCCTTTCTTTCTAAATAAACATTAGTTTTTTGAATCACAAAGTTTTCAATGAACAGAGAATACACAGTCATATTAACAAATTCGACAGAAAAATGTAAAATAGAAATAGGGTGGTAAAATGGTTTAGAGGGTAAAGGTGCTTGCCACCAAGACTGATGACCTGAGTTTGACTCCCCAGGATTCAGCAGGTGATCCCAAAAGCTGTCCTATGACCAATATGTGCTTGACACATGCTTGACACGTGCATGACAGAGTAAGCATGTGGGAGTGCACACACATGTGGCACACACACAATAAATTAATACATTTTATAATAAATAAATGTTGGTCTCCCACTTGCCAACTCCACCTCTCCCCCAGAGGAAGCAATCTGTTAAGGATGGAGGCTTCCCCTTCCGTGTTTTCTGTCTGCAAAGCATTTTCTCTAAGCAGTGAGAACAGCTCACAGAAAATGAAACATGACAAGTGTGTAACATTGTGAAGTGGTTTCCTCACATCTTTACTGGTCTCCATCTTCTTCTGCTCCAATAAAAGCAAAATTAACCCAGTACCCTTCCATAGCAAAAAGTCCACAAACATAAGAAGACCAGTGTCACATTCAAGCACCATTTCAAAGGTCACTGGGGATCCCAAAATGCATATGTACACATATTTCAGAACAGTAACAGCACAGAGTTACATACAGCTCAACCACAGGCTGTAAAACAACAAGCTCAAGAATCTAGACAAGCTGAACTTCCTGGAAGGTTTAAGTAACTCCAGAGAACTGTCCAGTTAAAGCAGGATTCCTGCTGACAGAAGACCTGCAAGAATAGGACCCATGGGGGCTCAGCAGTTAAGAGCATTTGCTCTTTCAGAGGACAGGGTTCCCAGCACCCACATGGTGCTTACAACCATCTATATGTAACTCCAGCCCCAGGGGATTCTACATCTTCTCAGCTCCATGAGCCCATGGTGCACATACATGCAGGAAGGCAAAACACTCAGATATATGAAATAAAACAAATAAATCTTAAAAACAAAACAAACAAAAAAAAAAAGATTTAAGATCCTCAGAAAACAAAGAAGCCAACTCTGCCACACAAGTTAGTTCAGTGAGTAAAGGGGTCTGCCATCAAGTCTGAGTTTGATACCTGGTGTCCAAGTAGTGTAAGAAAAGAACCAATGCCTGAAAGTTTTCTACTGACCATGCACATATGCAACACACGCCAAAAAAATTAACTGAAAAATGTAATTAAGTGATGGAGAGATGGCTCAGCAGTTAAGAGCACTGATTGCTCTTCCAGAGATCCTGAGTTCAATTCCCAGCAACCACATGGTGGCTCACAACCATCTGTAATGGGATCTGATGCCCTCTTCTGGTGTGGCTGAAGACAGCTGCAGAGTACTCATATAAATTAAAGAAAAGAAGGAAGTCAGAACCCAGCTCTAGGTATTTCACTATAGTAACAGAAAAATAAGGACTTGACTCTTTTTAAAAAAAAAAAAAAATGTAATTAAAAATTTTTTTAAAGTCTCAGATTTTGGCTCCAATGTAAGTTGCAAGCACAGTCTCTAGAAGCAGCAGGAGCCCATCATCAGGTCATCAGGGCTCCATCGGGAGCCCATGGGTCTGGCAAAGTACCCCAACTGCCTAGGAGTAAGATGAGCTGGACTGGCACAGAGTGACCAGTCTGGAACAATCAGTTTCATGCTAATCCACAGCACACAAGGAACCCATGTTAGGCTGCTAGGAGACTGGGCAGAGCTGGCCAGAACACACTGTGCCAATAAGCAGCTCTGGAGTTGTGAGACAGATGACAGCTTATTGCTTTTATAAACCGGCAGGAAGAAGGAATTTTCAGTTTTGATAAGAAAATGTCCAGTACTTCAGGAATAAGCACAGGAATCTCTTTCTACAAGCATCATGTGTAGAACTCTTACCTTTGGCTGGCCCCTGAGTTCCAGACAGCAATGTTGCCATGCACATGAAAAAAAAAAAAGGAATGAGAGTTAGCAAAAAAAAGTGTAGTTTAGAAAATTCTTTTTGAACAGCAAAAGATAATGAATGTAAACTTTGCAATAAGAAAACAAATACCAGCAGGCCAGCACACCTATAACCCATACTCAGCAGTGGAGGACGGAGGATTAGGAGTTTAAGGTCAGTCTGAGCCTCATAGCATGTTCAGTATCAGTCTTGGCTACATAAGATTCTGTCTCAAAGAGGAAGGGGAGCGAGAAGAGGTAGAAAGGGAAGGTAAAAGAAAAAGGGGATAAAAAAGAAAAAGAGAAAATACTACTTTTGAAATCAAATAGTAAATGAAAGGTAAATTAATACGAAGGAAGGGAGGGAACAGGTTAACCTGACTAACCTGTGACTCTCCCCAACAGGAAAAAGGAAGGACTTGAGTTCTGAGAACTTAGGACCCCTAATGGCTCTGCCTCTGCTTTTTTGCTCATCCTTGTATACACCTGCGGTGGTCTGAATATGCTTGGCCCATGGGAAATGGCACTATTAGGAGGTGTGGCTTTGTTGAAAGAAGTGTGTCATTGTGTAGTAGGTGTACTTTATGGTCTCCAAATGCTCAAACCCCACCATGTGGATGAAAGCCTCCTTCTGCCTGCCTTCAGATCCAGATCAAGATGTGAACTGTCAGCTCCTTCTCCAGCACCATGCCTGCCTGGATGCTGCCGAGCTTCCTACCATGATGATAATGGACTGAACCTCTGATACTGTAAGCCAGCCCCAGTTAAATGTTTGTTTGCCTTTATAAGAGTTGCCTTGGTCATGGTGTCTCTTCACATCAATAAAACTCTGACTGTAACAAACGTCTCATAAATCATCATCTTCAAAAGGTTGACCTCTGAGCCAGGTGCAAGTGCATCGCTCTGTAATCCCAGCTCCTAGGGGAAAGGAGGGTAAGCCGGGAGGACTGTAGGTCTGAAGCCAAGCCACCTGGGCTATATAATTAAATCCTGTCTGTGTGTAGAGAGATGGTTCAGTGGTCAACCGCTCTAGCTGCTCTTCCAGAGGGCTGGGATTCAGTTTTTAGTACTCACATGACAACTCACAACTGTCTGTAACTCTGGCTCCAGACAGTCTGACACCCTCTTTTGGCCTCCTCAGGCCCTAGTATGACACGTGATACACAGATATACATGCAAGCAAAATAACCATACAAATAAAAAATAATTATAATTTTAAAAAATCCTGTCTCAACCACCATCCCCTCCATGATAAACTACCTGTTGTCTAATTTCACATTTAGAACTTTCCTGAGGTTTTCACAGCAGCCAATTAGACTCTTTACCTATCCAGATCTTTGTATCCAGTGGGACTTCTGTCCTGGCTCAGGGAAAAAAGGTTACATTAAAGGAAGAACTAACAGTTGTTATTGACAGTGAGCTCCTACTCTCTGGGTCACTTGGTACATACCCTCTTCACTTGCCCACCCACTTCAACCTTCCCTCGGTCCCTCTGTCTAAAACTGCCAGAAAAATAACTAGGGCCTGAGATCCAACAACCTCCCAGAGACCCTTCACCCCAAATTACCAACTGCTATCCTTGAACGAGGCTGCTTTCATGTCCTCCCTCTCCACAGACATTAATATATACACGTACCTGTTTTTTAACCTGGACCCACACAGCAAACTCATAACCAACTTAGACTAAAGAAAGTATGCTCTCCTATTTTTTGTTGCTTTAAGATGAGTTCTCACTATCTATTCCATGCCAGTCTAGAATTTACTGTTTAGACCCAGCAGACCTCCAATATGAGCACTCATGACTTAGAGCCAAAGTGCTGCCATTAAAAGCAGGGGTCTCTCCTGGCTTGGAGTCTTCCAGATACTGAGAATAGTGATCTGGTCCTCCTCAGAGAAGCCAAGACTCCAACCTAAGCTCAAGTGGATACTGCATACACATATCTCCAGTGGTGTCCACGTGCATTCTCGTCCCTTTGTCTCATAACATTTTTCTTCTGTAAGAAATCTGATGTTTATTTGTACCAAATGAATTGAGATGAAGACAATAAATGTCTTGCAGGGGGTGACAAGAAACTGGTAAATTGGGGGCAACATATCCAACATGGCTAAGATATGAAAGAAAACCTGTTTTTCTGAGCTAACAAGATAGGGGCAAACCTCCTGACAAAAAGACCTAAACCAGGGAGATGGCTCAGAGGGCAAAGGCACTTGGTTGATACCCTGAGTTTGATCCCTAGAACCTACATAGTGAAAGAAGAGCAACTGTCACAAAGTGTTCTCTGATTCCTACATATATGCCATGACACATATGCACCCTCACAATAAGTAAATGACCACTTTAAAGCCACTGAATCTTTATAGATTTGTCACTGACAAATGCTACTATTGTTACAGGCATTTATAAACAAAGCAGATTTTCAACTGTATACCGTGTAAAAACTGCAGCCATGCATCTGAGGTGTCTGCACATTGCTTCTACAATGCTCATGGCAACTTCACATGATGTACTACTTAGTCCAGACTTACAGATGTGAAGTTGAAAAATCAGAAAAGTTGAAGGATTATCTAACACAGTGGGTCTTATGATTCCCAAACCCACAGTCTTCTTTCCATGCTGGTCAAAACAGTCCAATCCCTCCATTCTAATTATTACCTATGACCTGGTTAGGTCCTTGACAATCAACACAAACTACAGTTATCTGGGAAGAGAACCCTCAATTGAAAAATGCCTCTACCAGATGGCCTATAGACAAAACTGTGGGGGAATTTTCTTGACTAACAATGATGTGTGAGTGGGTCAAGCCCATGGTGTACAGTGCACCAGGGCAGGTGGTTCTGAGTTGTATAAGAAAGCAAGTCGAGCATGACATGAGAAGCAAGCCAGTAATGTAAGCAGCACACCTCTGTGGCCTCTGCTTAAGTCCCTGCCTCCAGGTTCCTACCTTGAGTTCCTGCCCTGGCCTCCCTCAGAGATGGACAAAAACTGTAAGCTGTCAGATAAAATAAACCCTTTCCTCTACAAGTTGCTTTTCACCATGGTCTTTATCACAGCAAAAGAAAACTATCTATGACAACCTACCATAGGGTTCCCAGGTAGAACCTAAGCCAATATTTTGGTATTTAATATGTACATGAAAAATCTTGTCTTTTCTGAGAATAAGACATACATCTAGTATAATACTTCAAGTTTAAGTAAAATAAATCAGCTTTTAAAATCAGTTCTTCCTAAACCACAACCAATAAATATCAAACTGAATATATGACTCACTGCAGAAGAATCCATGGACTCACCTGAATTCAAAGCAACCCAATAAAAACAGAAACCATTAAGTTAATTACAAGGCTACGTTTCCAACTAGGGAGTCTGGGAACCACAGCAAGCTCAGGTAACCTACGGTCACAGGACACTCCAATACATAATTATAGACCCATACAAAAATAAGCAGATTAATTAATTAGTTAATTAGTTTAACAAGACCTTGTCAACAGAGAGCTGAAATTCCATGTACCCACCACTCCCTGGTTTCAGGATCCCTTACCCAGAATCCTCAGTGAGCCCCACTACAGACACTCCTGAAGCAAAGAAAAGTTCCTGACCCATCCAAAGTGCTAGCACAAAGCATGTCTACCACAGCCTTTATTTCCCAGTTCTGCTGTACTAATTTTCTCATTGCTTAACTTCATTTTTAAGTATTTTCAAACTTACAAAAATAGTGCAAAGAAGCACAGGCTTGCTCAAGCTCTGCTACATGCTAATGACTTACAGAACCCCACTTAACAGTGACCAAAGTCAGGACAGACCTATCAACATACAACCTATTAAATAACGCCCAGTCATATCCAGATTTTGCCAACTACCGTCACTGGTGTACTTTTCCTGGTCCAGAGTCCTGGACTGTCTGAAGTCATCATGTCTTCTCCAACCCAGGCCAATTTGGCTATCATGGACACCTAGAACACTGGCCACTTTTGTCTGCAGATCATCCCTCGGACTAGATATCTAATGCTTCCTCATGACTCAAAGTCAGCCTGAGTGCTTGGCAAGTATCAACACAAATAACAGATGCGCCAGTGCGTGTATCCTACCAGGAGATGGGAGATGTCCAGGGCTCACTGTATCATGCCTGACTGGCTAGAGTATAGCACTCTCCACACTCAACGTTACCACTCCTCCCAGTGTCCTTGATATTGTCTAACAGGTGGCTCTGAGACCATGCAAGCCCTCTATCTCATCACACTCCCAACCAGGAACTTTAGCATCCAAATGCAACTCTTGCCTGCAGTGACTACTGTCCCCCAAGTAGTAAGGAGACAGCCACAGCATGGGAAATGAAAATACTAATGATCCAGGTGGATCAACATGGAAGGTGCTGCTGCTTTGGAAATGGTCAGTTTTGAAACAAGACATGATGTGCAAGGCCCTGGGTTCCACAGAGAGCATTCCCTAACCACTGACATGCAATGGTACAGTATTTCAGAAAAAAACTGATACCTATGATAAACTATTATCTTACTTGTTTTTATTGATCTTGTTTAAGGACCTGTATTCACTTCTCACTCGAAACATAAATCATACCATGAAAATAAATCAAATTATATTCCTAATTGCTAGACTAGTTATAAAGACATTCCATGGATGATTTTATATAAGTTGATAATCTCTGAGAATGTTTCATTAATTCCTCTGACAATGACAAAAATAAGATTGATATAGGATCTAAAAATAATTCATGCAATATTACATATACTTAAGACACAAACATGTCAAAATGAGTTATAAACCAACCAATTACCACTGCCAACTGATAATACCCAAGCACCATCATCTCTTCTGTCCTTCACTGGTGGAGGGGGGAGGAGGAAGAAGAGGAGGAACGGGGAAGGAAGGGGGAGTAGGAGAAAGAGGAGGAAGAAGAGAAGGGAGGGAGGGAGGGAGAAGGCGGGAGGGGGGGTCTTACTCTGTATTCCTGATTGACCTGGACTCATTATATAAAGCAGGCTGGCCAGGAACTCAGAGAAATCCTCTTGCATCTGCATCTGCCTCCTGATGGCTGAGGTTAAAGACTGCACCACCATCCTGTCAACAATCATCTCTTTCAATTCTAAAGCTTTAAGGTACTGAAATAATCACTGTTAAAAATATGCAAAATCTAACTTAGCAAGATCCCACCCTAAAACACTCTAAAACGTATAAACATCACAAAGAGCTTGAGACTGGAATATAACTCAGCCCATAGAATGCTTGTCTAGCATACCTGACACCCTGGGTTCCATCCTAACATAACCCTGCATAAACCTGCCATGATAGCACATGCCTAAAATCCAGGACTCAGGAGGTGAACCAAGGTCATCCTTGGCTACACAGCCAATTAGAGGCCAGTGCCCTATAGGAAAGCCTGTCTGAAGAAACAAAGAAAGAAAACAAAAACAAAGGGCTTGTTTAAACAGCAATGATGCTGTTTCCTCTTTGGGACTCAACTGGCAGTACCAGCAACCAAACTACAAGCTGTGATGACTGAGTTTTCTCTTGTCACTCACTCCTCCCCCAACCTCCCTTCTACACACAGAATAAACTGACAGGATTAAATCCCTGTACTGAATGAACTTGCAGATGTTTCTCAACCTTCACAGGCAGGTGTCATTAAAAGCCCAGTCCATTTTTTTCCTCAACATCTGGAATATTCCATTGAGCATCATTGAGAAAGTATGCTTGGAGAATGAGACAAAAGAGGCCTCAGTATTCAAAAACACCACCAGCAAATCAACCGAACAACTAGAACTCCACAGAACCTACTGGGGAACACTGTAAGAAGTGGGACTTCTCTTTACTATACAAGCAACCAAGGCTGTGCCAATCAGCCCGGTCGCAGCAATAGATCATCTAAGGAGGAGAAAAGCTGGCTAGGATAACCCATAGGAATGAGATGCTCACTGGGTTACTTGTTCAGTTCTGTACAACTCTTGTGTGTGTGTGTGTGTGTGTGTGTGTGTGTGAGAGAGAGAGAGAGAGAGAGAGAGAGAGAGAGAGAGAGAGATGCTGGGAAGTGAACTCAAGGCCTTATACATGACTCTTAAGCAAGTACTCTTCTACCACTGAGTTACAGCTCCAGTCCTGTGCAATACTTCTTATTTACAAGATGAAAAGAAAACATCCTAAGACCCATTACAACTCCCTATCAGTGATAGCCTGCAAGAGCACCAGAGGCTCACAATCTCTGAAAAATCTCATTCTGAGAGCAGCAGGAGTGGCACTGCTAATTCCCTGTTAGGGGCCTGCATGTCCCAGTGTAAGTAGCCCTGAGCCCCACCACCACCACCGCAGAAGGTCACACAGCTCAGTAGCCAGGTTAAACTTCCTCTCCCTTATAAAATCATGTCCATTAGCACCTGGAATTCCTCCTTCTGCAAACCAGGCATCCCCAATGCCCTGGCCCTGCCTGGCCAATGATGTACACTCACCCACAAAGTCCTTACCCACCCCCCAAAGGTTTCAGTAAAGTAGCCTTTTTTCCCCATTAAAGGCTCTGCCTCACTGAAGCTTCCCCCTGTTCTGGTTGTGTTCGCAGCAGCTTTCTCTTCCCTGGGCCTATCATGCTGCCAGGGCAGGTGGAGAAGCAGAGCCTGAACAGCACAGGCCACCTCAGCACTTCCATATTCCTCATTCCCACACCCATACAAGGCCACACTTTCACTGCTGCCGCCCTCTGACACCTCTGCTTCTTTAAGCCCTCCTGCAGAGCAGAAAACCAGAAACCAAACCATCTCCCTCAAGGATCCATCCATGAGAACCCCCACTCTCCACTGTACCCTGGCCATCCATTCTTTTTTTTTTTTTTTTTTTCCCCTAGACAGGGTTTCTCTGTGTAGCCCTGGCTGTTCTGGGACTCACTTTGTAGACCAGGCTGGCCTTGAACTCAGAAATCCACCTGCCTCTGCCTCCCAAGTGCTGGGATTAAAGGCGTGCACCACCACTGCCTGGCTCTATCCATCCTCTTGACAGCAGTTTTAGCTGTGTCATTTCAGGCAACCTGTGACCTCTAGGGAGTGAGGTTCTTTTTTTTTTTTTTTTTTATCAGGGATCAATACAAGCTTTTACTTGCTCAGTAAATAATTCATGCACTCTGTAGGTAACCTGGCCCCTGCCCAACACCCAAACTACACCGTTCCCCCACCCCTGCCCAACACCCAAACTACACCGTTCCCCCACCCTTGCCCAACACCCAAACTACACCATTCCCCCACCCTTGCCCAACACCCAAACTACACAGTTCCCCCACCCTTGCCCAACACCCAAACTACACCGTTCCCCCAGCTTTCCTTCCCCAACACAGAGCACCCACTGCTTGCTCTGGGGAAGTCGGCACGACTTTGTCAGCCTTGACTTGAGAGGCTCTTATGCATTTGTTACTTCTCAGCTTGATTAAATTTTCTCTAGTAGTAATGATTTCCTTAAACATTCCTGATACCACTCTCTTACATATGACAGAGTCTCTGCAGAAAAGAACTTTTATTACCATCCTTCCTTCCCCAAGTCATCCAGAAACAGTAAGGCAAGTGAGAAATAAAAATGCAAATTCCATAGCCAAAAACTAGGAAACCGGGCTGGAGAGATGGCTCAGCAGTTAAGAGCACTGACTGCTCTTCTGGAGGTCCCCAGTTTAGATACCAGCAACCACATGGTGGCTCACAACCATCTATAATGGGATAAGATGCCCTCTTCTGGTGTGTCTGAAGACAGCTACAGTGTACTTACATATAATAAATAAATCTTCAAAAAAAGAAAAAAAAAAAAAACAACTAGGAAAGCTTTTAAACAGAAGGACACAATATGAAGACAGGAAAAAAAAAATATATCCATAGACTTTTAAAATAAGAGTTAAAAGGGTCGGGGTGAGTGTACTGGGTATCCCAGGAAACAAAGGAGAAGAATCCTACAACAAGCAAGTAAACGATCGATCCGACTCAAGAGCACTTACTGCTCAACCATAAAGACAGGAATTCAGAACCAAGTACCCAGATCAGACGGATCACAAAAAGCTCTAACTCCAGCTCCAAGGAATGTGAATGGCCTCCTCTGGCCTTCACAGACATATACATGCATATATATTTACAAACACATACATAAAATAAAATACTATTTTAAATAGCCAGTCTGCCTTCATTATAAGAAGGTTTAAATTTGGCCAGGGAATACTAATCTACTTTCCGTGCCTTCTTCTTCTTCTTCTTTTTTTTTAAGATTTATTTATTTTATGTATGTGAGTACACTGTAGCTATACAGATGGCTGTGAGCCTTCATGTGGTTGTCGGGAATTGAATTTTTTTAGGACCTCTGCTCACTCTGGTCAACCCCGCTCGCTCAGTCCCTGACTGCTCCTGCCCAAAGATTTATTTATAATTATACATAAGTACACTGTAGCTGACTTCAAACACACCAGAAGAGGGCATCAGATCTCATTACGGTGTGTGTGTGAGCCACCATGTGATGTGGTTGCTGGAATCTGAACTCAGGACCTTTAGAAGAGCAGTCAACGCTGTTACCTGCTGAGCCCCCTCACCTGCCCCCTCAGTGCCTTCTTGGAAAGCATATACTGAATGATGCACACTCACCTGAGTAACTACAGACTCAAATGACAAAGGTTTGTCTATAGAGATTGCTGCAACTTTTTTGGACTAGTACAGGAAACTTGTAACTTTTACTTCTCTGAGTTCTCTGATGCTTTTTAAAACTTGGCTAGGAATGTAGCTCAGCTGGTAGAGGGTCAGCCTGGTATGCACCAAGCTCTGTGTTCAATTCTGAACATCACATAAATCCAGCATTTGAGAGAGGAAGGCCAAGAGATCAGTAGTTGACGTCATTACCCTCAGCTGCATAACAAGTTTGAGGCCAAACTGGGCTACATAAAAAATTTTCTTTAAAAAAAAAAAAAAAAAGTAAGTAAATAAAATAAAAAATAAAACACATCCACACTAAACAAGGGACCTCCAACACAAACGTCACATTCACAGAGAGAATGTCATCTGCTATCAACTCTAATTGAAGTAATGAGCAAATCTAGAACTCAGAATGAAGTCAGGAAACGTGGGAACCTCAAAGGAAAAAACAACAGTATGTGTGGGGTGTGTGCCACACGTATTCATACATACTGATACATGGGAGAGGGCTCATTTCATGATGCAATGTTGTCTGCAGTTATAACTGACTAGTGAAGAGAAAATTGAAATTTCTAATTCATTTCTATAATCACTCCCCCAAATCTACTATTAAACAGGAGTCCCCTTAGCTTCCTTGGGTTCAACTGAAGATTCAACCTCCAAGTGCGGCCAGCTTCACGACTCCCGGGAAAACCCACTGCGCAGCTCAGTGGAGGCTGTGAGGACGGTTCCCACCTCTCTCAAGCCTGCTGGCTCTTCTTCCTCCTCACTGTCATTCATTCAGTAAATACTCGCCTCGGTCACATGGATCATGGCTTTTGTTTCATTTTGTTGGAGGAAGGAAGTAACAGAGTTTTACATTCTAAACTCTCAGACTAGCATCTGCAACCTAAAGCAGATTAGGATACAGTGCTCTACCAGGAATTCTAAGAGTTATGTCTCGGCCTGTGTCTGGCTAGATGACAAACTCTAACCCTGAACCTCTGTACCACTCTGCCCAGAACAGTCAGGCCTTGATAAAGGACACCTAGCTTCCTTTAATTTTGCTCCACTTACTACTTAATATCAATGGCTGGCACAGGGCAGGACCCTTAGAGTTACGTGGGCAAGGATGCAGAGAGGAACAGAGGAGAATAGCAATGACTTGGGGAAGAATGATGGGAGGCAGGAGCAGCAGGAAAGAAAGCCGACCAGCCATGTGAGAATTCAGGAGAGTGGCCACCAGTCACTTCCCTGACTGGACCTGGGGTAGCAGGGAAAGGTTCAGGAATGCCCAGCCTTTGAGGTAGCCAAGGCATTTTAAAATTAACTCTGTGTGATTAACTCTGTGTGTGTGTGTGTGTGTGTGTGTGTGTGTGTGTGTGTGTGTGTGTATGTGTGTGTGTGTGTGAGTGAGTGTGTGTGTTTTCCATATACAAGTCCAGATAGCTCCTGGGCAGGTGCATGTGTGTGACCTGCCTGGAGCCAAAGCGTTAGAAAGTACCTTTGTCTATAACTCCATTTTCTGTGTTTTGAAATGAAGTCTGTGTTACACACTGGCCTCAATCCATCTTCCTGTTTCCACCTCCTGGAGAGCCAGGACAATGGGTTTGAGCCTCTGGAATATGCTGCTTCCTATTCTGTGTGGAATCAGCCCTATCTCCTAGACTCTCTAGCACTCACAAAGCCTCTGCATGCCCAACCTCAAAACTTCAAGGATTGAGCCCCCACCTTGTAGTGCATCCCAGAAGAGCATCAACCGAGTATCAGTAAAATGGGACAGGCATGGTAATTTATAAACTTATTATATCACAAATTTCACCCATCCTAAGTGTATATAATTCAATGATAGTTAGCAAATGGCTAACTGCCACCTCCACAATGGATGCTCAGAACACCTCCATCTTCCCAAAGGAAGATGTCCCAATAGTCAGGCCTACGATACGTCAGGCTCTACACTAGACTCAGTCTACCATATGCTACTGTAGATTTGCTTTTTCTCCTTGTCTTTTCAGGACATTTATTATGAAAAGGAGTACACACGATACTGTCTCTTGCATCAGGTGTCTGAAGTAGCGCTTTTGTGAGGGTCATTCCTGAGGAGGGTGTTATCAGCACTGGGTTTCTTTTTATTGCCATATTGTATTTTGTTTATTCATTATCGGCCATGCCTTTGAACTGCTTCCAGTTTAGGGTCACTAGAAAGCACACTGGTAGAAACATTTAACAATAAGCCTTTGTACATACATTTCTTTTTATTCTTCTTGAAGAGATAGCTAAGAATATAAATGTTAGGTCACACAGTGTGGCTGCTTATGCAGAACTATACTTACATTTTGGAAAAGTCAAACTCCATACCAAGCATATGTTACTGACTGACGTGTTCCAGCAACACATAAGAGTTGGCACTGTCTTTCTGGTAACATTCAAGTTGGAACACCAGAGCATCTCACTGCAGCTTTTGTTTCTTCTGAGAAGGAGTCTGGCTGTGTAATCCAATTCTCCTGGCACTGCCTCTAGATTGCTGGGACTACACTCGCTGCCATGATCAGCTATTGAATTCTGATTTTTTTTTTGGGGGGGGGGGGTTATGAGACAGGGTTTTTCTGTATAGCCCTGGCTGTCCTGGAACTCACTCTGTAGACCAGGCTGGCCTCAAACTCAGAAATCCGCCTGCCTCTGCCTCCCGAGTGCTAGGATTAAAGGCGTGTGCCACCACACCCGGCCTGATTTTTTTTTTTTAATTGAGCACACACACACATCACAAGAATGTGGACACTTGAAGAGGCCTCATTAGATTCCCCCTTAGAAATGAAGGTGCATGTGTTTGTGAGTTGTCCAATGTGGATGTTAGGAGCCAAACTTGGGTCCTCTGAAAAAGCAGTATGCATTCTTAGCGGCTCAGCCATCTCTCTAACCCTGTGAATTCTTATTTTAAAACTACATTGTGGATCTAGAGAGATGGTTCAATGGTTAAGAGCACTGGCTGCTCTTCCAGGAGCTGGGTTTGATTCCTAGCATCTATATGATCACTCATAACCGTCTAAAGTCCAATTTCAGAGGCTTCAACTCCCTCTTCTGGCCTCAGTGAGCACTGCATATACTTGATACACAAACATGCAGATAAAACACCCATATACATTAAATAAAAAGAAAATGTTTTACCCAAGGAGCTGAAGGGGTCTGCAGCCCTATAGAAGGAGCAACAATATGAACTAACCAGTACCCTCAGAGCTCCCTGGGACTAAACCACCAATCAAAGAAAACACATGGTAGGACTCGTGTCTCTAGCTGCATATATAATAGAGGATGGCCTAGTTGGCCATCAGTGGGAGGAGAGGCCCTTGGTCTTTCGAAAATTCTATGCCCCAGTATAGGGGAATGCCAGGGACAGGAAGTCGGAGTGGGTAGGTTGGGGAGCAGGGGGAGGGGAGAGGGGATTTTCAGAGAGGAAACTAGGAAAGGGTATAGCATTTGAAATGTAAATGATGAAAATATCTAACAAATTTTTTTAAAAAGATAATTTTTAAAAAATATAAACTAAATTGTACCCAGCATATACACCACTGAATACAGGAGCTTGAAAATTGCTTATAAGTATTCATCTTCATATGTTGGCATTACATACAAACAAAAAACTCCCTAATCAGTACTCCTATTTCAGAATAGGCCGGTGTGTAAGAACTTGTTGCCAAAGGCAGACAATGCCAAGAGACCAAGGAAAGAGGCAGACAAACCAAGCTTGGGCAGCACACTTTATCACAGAGCACATCTCTTGCAGTATCAAGACAGAAGTGTCTCTTCATGTCATGGCAGAAGCAGGGACTTCTATGCTAAGCTACATTTAGATGGCTGCAGGCACACAACATACCTGAATTTCCAAAAAGAAAAAGAAAAGCTATTAATATATCAAATATCAATCAAGAAATGTACTAGGGATCGACAGCTGGCCATGAATGCTCAATTGATTGTCTTAATCGTTGTTTATCAAGCAAGATTTGCATCAAGTGCCAGGGTCACCTAGTTGGCATGATGGTGGTCACAACCAGAACAGCTAGGGTTATATCTGGATGGCCTGCTACCATTCTCCTTTCACAGCAGTGATAAAGGAAGATATATCTGAGGCACTGTTTAACTTAGTTTAGGTCTCTATGTTTTTTTAACTTAATAAGAACAACAGAAACTGCCAGGTAGTGGTAACACAAGTCTTCAATCCCAGGACCCAGGAAGCAAAGGCAGGCAGATCTCTAAGTTCAAGGCCACCCTGGTCTACAGAGTGAGTTCCAAGACAGCCAGGGATACACAGAGAAACCCTGTCTTGGAAAAAAAGAAAAAAGAAGGAGGAAAAAGAGGAATAATAGAACCCAGGGTGGTGATATAGGTCAGTGGTATAATATCTGCCTAGCATGCAGAGGGTCTGGGTTTGATTCCCAGCATATACATACATACATGTATATATATACATAAGAGCTCTTTTTGTCACTACATGTCAAATGCCTGCCAATTTTTACTTCTCATAACCTACAAAGTAGGTCTTGAGCTGTCTCACTGTACTAAGGCAGAAAGATCGAAGAGTCAATAACTCATTTATCAACAATGTTGGGATTCAGACCCAGGAGTACCACTGGAAACTATGTTCTTTCCACTTTAACATTTGAAGTTAGTCCCTTCCTAACACCCCACTTCCTCTTACCGTCCAGTCCCCTAGCCATGCCACAAGATGTGGGAAGACAAATTAAGACAATGTAGTTTAGGAAAGTGGAGAAGAAAGTGCTCATTTTAAATGACCTGGTTTAGATTTTGTATTTTCCCCCCTTACTGTCTTTTCTCATCTTTAAATAGAGTGTGCAGCAAAAGAAAACAGGCTCAATGGAAAGCTGTGGAGACGTGTGTGCATGAGGCACAGAGCTGATGTTTCCACAGCTCTTGGTTCAATCTTATTGAGAGATCCCAGTCCTTACTCCTTCTGTTGTCCTGGTTACCAACCTACATTCACTCTTCCACAATGGCCTTAAAGAACCAAGTGCAATGAAATGACCCTGACAAACACAACACTGATAAGTAACTCTCCAAGGAGAACTGCTGCCTAGATAGCCCGTGTAAGCACTCACAGCAGTCCACCCGGGATTCTGCTCCCTACAACAAGAGCAGTACAGTAGTTTCAAGCCCAATACTTCCTATCTTCCACTCATTCAGCAGGGGCAAGGTACTGAAGAATAAACCCATTTGGAAAGCACAACCAACGCCACTTCTCCCATAACGTCATCAGTATGTAATGTGACACAGGGTAGTCACAGAGGCCAAGACTGGGCTTCAGAACTTAGAAGCCTGGGTCTGAATCCTGTCTACTTCTTTTATGTCACGTAGGGCAGCAACCTTAACCTTTCCAGGTTCCAGTAACAAGGAGACTAGAGAGATGGCTCAGCAGTGAAGAATGCTAACTGATCTATAAAAAAATATGGATCCCAGTCCCAATCTCTGGCCTCTCACAAACACTTAAAACTCCAGCTGCAAGGGATCCAATTCCACCCTTCTGACCTCAATAGTCACCTGCATGTGCACATATGCAGGTACACACACAAATAAATCTTTTAAAATTATGTAATTAGGGGCTGGAGTGATAGCTCGGTGGTTAAAAGTCTTTGCTGCTTATATACAGGGCTCCAGTTTGGTTCCCAGCACCTACACGGTTGTTCACCCTTAATCATGTAACTCTAGTTCCAAGGGGATCCAGTGCCTTCTTCTGGCCTCTACAAGTACCTTCACACATGTGTGCATATGCACACAAACACATAATAAATCTTTAAAGAGAAAAGAAAATACACATTTCGCAGAGCTCCCTAATCCTAACTAACTACAGGTGATGCTGCTTCCAGCCACTGCCACATCAGTTCCTTCATCTGATATCCTTGGCAACCACGAGCCCAAAGCCTGCCAAGTCTGAGGTATTTGATGAATGTTTATTGAAATCAGAGACTATGAGCTAAGCATGGTGATATTGACCTATAATCTCAGCATTTGGGAGATGAAGGCAGGAGGACCTTAAAGCTAGTCTTAAAGCTACGAGGTCAAGGTATCCTGGTCTGCACGAGACTATATCAAAATAAATAAAGTTAAGCAGAAGCTACTTATTAGGAAACTACTAGGGCTGGAGAGATGGCTCAGTGGTTAAGAGCACTGACTGCTCTTCCAGAAGTCCTGAGTTCAATTCCCAGCAACCACATGGTGGTTCACAACCATCTATAATGGAATCTGATGTTCTCTTCTGGTGTGTCTGAAGATAGTGATAATGTACTCACATATATAAAATAAATAAATCTTTTTTTAAGCAACTGTTGAGTCCCACTATTGGTCTGTAAGATGAAAGTAAATTTTCAAAGAGGGAAGTAAAACATAAGACTGCAGAAAGGAACCAAGAGGTCAAACCTACTCCATCTTGGGACCAGCCTCCATGTTTTAATAAAAAAAAAAAAAAAATTGACCTACACATAAACCCAAGCTACACCCAAGTACCAGAAAGGACCCCATGACTTGTCCTTGGCCCTTACGCCAAAATTACTCTCTAGCTACTTCCTAACAACAGTCAGTCAAAGATTAGTCTGATTGTTTCAGATGTACTTTCAGACTGTTTATGATTGTTCATGGTTTTCCTTCAGAGCACCCACCTGTTGACTTACAACAGTCATTCTATTAGATACCTGCAAGGCTAGACAGCCCCTCACTTGCTCCCATTTCCTATAAAACCTTGTCCTACTGAAGGTTCGAGGCTTTGCCATCTTCCTGTCCTGCTGTCTCAAGGTAGAATTAGAGGAAAGCCCAAGCCTGAACTTATAATAAAGAGACCTTAATGCAATTACATCAGAAACGGCTGCTTTGTGGATTTTCCGTTTACGAATGCTTCCTGGCACAATATAAAATCTTTGAGAGACCATGACAGTGAACAATATTTGCTCTTTACCAACCTGAAAATCATCACTGCCTTACAGCAGATGGGAAAAAAAGCCAACCAAACATTCTGATCATAAATCATAGTCTGAGATAAGGGCATTTCACACAGGCTATGGGTTAGAGTATGGAATGAGGTTAGCATGGGCTTCTAAGACATTCTGTGAAATTCATGAATGCCCATAATATCACATGAGCTGGTGCTGAATCTGATCTCAGCCAACCAGCACTTGGGACCAGGAACTAGTTAACCAAGCCCATCATGAAAGGTGTGGTAAGTATGTGTTACAAAGACTGGCTGTAAGCACTAAGATTCCTGTAAGCATATGGTGTGAAAATCTTCAGACTCGATCATGTACCTACAGAAGTGCCCAAAGTTCAGGTTACTCTTATACCCATCCACTCGGCTTAGACTCTCATCTGTCACATTCCACAACTGTGGCAGGAGGTTGGGAAACACTCCCCAAAATGTCTAGCTAGAATTGGCCACAGTAATCTGATCTGTCATTCACTATCAGTTCACTGTGTGGCCAGGAGCCTCTTTTCCTAGACAGGGAAGTCAGGGCATGCTGCATTTACATGGGAGTGAGGAGTGAGGAGTGGAGTCAATGCAATGTAGCTGGGATGCTGTCTGCATATTAGTGCACCCCTGACCTCACACAGCCTCTCCCATCTTACACTGGCATGCATTCTCATACACAAGGCCAGAAAATAAACCAGATCTCAAAAGGCTCCTTTGCTTCATGTTGTACAAGCATCAGATGGCCGTGACAGAGTCACCAGACTGCACATTTAGGAAATGCACCAGTCCCTATCCAATCAGGTGACAATGGTGGTGTAAGCACAAACACTAGTTGGAAAGAATAATAAAATCCTACCCCCAAAAAGCATTCTTTGGCCAGGGAGGAAGTCATAACAGAAACAGATGATAACAGGCACAAAGAGAACAGAAACTGCTAGAAAAAAAAAATCTACTCAGAAACATCAGACTTTATTTATTACATGAATTTTGTCTAAGTTGAAAACTGAGATGTATAGATTTCTGGGCTGGAAAATCCTTCACCTATTCTTAAAGCTTGGCATTCAGAGAGCCTTTCCATCTTTGGCCAGTATCGTGTTAGCAGCCTCTGACCCACTGTCCCATCTACAGTTACACACTAACTGTCCTCACGGTGTCATTAGGGTGCTCTTGTGCTGAGTGAGTAGTCTGGAATCACAGAGCAGGACAGATCTAGTTTTTACTTTGGGCAAGTTACTTAATCTTTCCGTGCCTGTTTCTCATCTACAAAAGATAAATAATAATGGAGATTAGAAAGGTCAATACATGGGAAATGCTCATAGCCAACCAGGCTTCTGACTTTGTATTACTCACATGGGGTTCATTCTCGAGCTTCTCTCCTTCTACCCCAAGGTCATGCTGTCCTCTATATCCTAAAGGCCTTGGCCTCTGAACCCTAAGCACAGCACCCTCATCGCATATAAAGTAATAGGAACACAGTCAGCCATTTGAA
This sequence comes from Mus musculus, assembly GCF_000001635.26. Classification (NCBI taxonomy): domain Eukaryota; kingdom Metazoa; phylum Chordata; class Mammalia; order Rodentia; family Muridae; genus Mus; species Mus musculus. Next base: position 64,691,372 of record NC_000080.6, on the reverse strand, counting down.
CAACCCAGAGATAATGGCTGACTTGTGATCTAAAATACCAACCAAGGAGGCCCACTCTAGAGCAGGGATTCTTTAGCACAGAAACTGAAGGAGATGCTCTGTGAACCCAGATGAGCAGAGTTACACTGCCACTTCTCAAGACCTTCTCATAGAAACGGATGCAGCCCTCAATTACTGATGTAGTTTAAGCACAGCCTGTGACTCTTACCACCAACAAACCCACCTGCTTTCCTATCACATTCTAATTGTTGCAAATGTTTGTTTGTTTGAGGGGGGTGCACATATGAAAATGCACTTTTATATACAGTGCCTGGAGAAGCAGAAAAGGTCATCCGATGCCCAAGAGCTGGAGTTACAAGGGTTGTGAATCTGCCTGACATGAATAGGTAATAGGAACTGAACTCAGGCCCTGTGCTTTCAACAACTGAAACATCTCTCAGCCCTGTTGCAAATATCTTTAAATATCATATACACCCAACACAATTTCAAAGTCTAAGTGATTATTCCCAACACTTGATCTGGCTGGTTAGCACAGTAGTAAGTTAGTAAGTGCAAATTACTACTATTGCACATTTCTAAAGCCATTTCTGATAATTATACCCCAGCACAAATCTGGCCTCCTTTATAATCCTATGCATCTCGAGGAGGGGTTTACAGGCTTTATCAGCCAAAAGGGTTCCTGCCAAAAAAAAAAAAAAAAAAAAAACCAGAGTTGATTTCTGCTCTGGAAGCAGTTTTTGCATACCCCCAGTTATTTATTTTTCTGATCAACATTAAAAGGGTTATAGCAAATACTAAAAATAATTTTTCACTGAAAAAATGTACAGCATTAAACATAGATCAACCAAAACCGGATGGAGATACATCTTTCCTGGGAGAGCAACTCACAAGGAGAAACCAGCCTCCTATCCTGCTCCCTTGGGAGTGCTCTTGAGTAGGGCCCTACCTGAACTCTGATCTGGTCAGAATACCTGCTACATGTGTCTCCAGAGAAACTTTCCAGCCAGGTACTTGTCTGAGAGATGTGACCTCACTGGCCCCTAGCAACAGCACTGAATGACTAATGCTGTGGCGGTCTGCTACTAAGCATGGTGCAGGACTCAGCAAGGTTATATTGTACCTTAGCTCCTGGTGGAGTGGTTGGGAGGGAGACATGCCCTTATGCCTAAGTCTAGTCATAGAAAGCTACTATATTTCACTATAAATGTTCACATGGCTTAGATGAGTCTAAAACATCCTACTGTGCTAGCAATAGCAAGCTCCATGAAGCCTAAAACCACTGTCTTCTTCAGGTCAATGCTCCTAAAACACAATAAACGGGTCACTGAGTACATTAGTGAAAACAATACTCTTAGCTATTGATGCATATTCACCTTTCCCTTACCAGGCACCTTGCCAAGATCAAAAAAGTTAGGTGCCAATCAATAGCCCAGGACATGAGTGGAGACACGTACCTATTGTCCTAGCACTCAGGGTGCTAAGGCAGCAGGAGTCTTAAGGAATTCCCTGTCTCAAAAAAACAAAACTAGTAATAATAGCTATAAAATAAATGCTGCTTGTCATCAATGGAAGATCCAACACTTACATTCTTTATTCATCACTTACATTTCCAAGGACTGTGAACTGCCTATCTATTAGACTCCTGACAGCTCCTAAGCCCTCTAATCAGGACTAGAGTCCTTCTAGTTTGAGAATGACAGTTCTTTGTGCAACTGTAACCAATTCTGAGCAACATTATGCCAGTTGATGCTCTTCAGAGAAATCCCACAATCCTGCCATCTGGAGATTAATACACACATATAACTCATTTGTGATACTGTCAGTAAAAAGAAACCTGATGTAGCTACTATATGTTCAACCCAATCAACAAATTCTTATTCACTGCCTAGCACACACCATGTTCAAAAAAGCATGTCTCTTAAAATACAACACAGTCTAACAAATTATTAAAAATAAGTCTACCAGGATACAATACCAATTATCATTTACTAAGTATTATCATGAGCCAGGTGCTTACATGAAGAGCTGGCCATGCCCACTGCAGTGTCCGTGTGTTGCATAGAGCCACCACCTCCACCTCACAGAGAAAGCAGCTGAAGCTGCTCCAGGAGGTAATATGAGCTTCCAGATTTACTCAGATGGTAGCAAGCCCCAGAGTCTAAGCTCTACTCTTTATCAATCAACACTGTCTCTTCCCATCCCACAGCTAAGAGCTAAGAGTAGCTAAAAGCTACTAAACTCTAGCAGCACTGCCTCAATCCTTGTCTTTCCAGTGCTTTGGGGGTTAAGCCACTCTAGGAAGAATAGGCCCAACCTCTTCCTATAAAGTTTGTTCTCTGTAATGATCAGTACCAAGTCCTAGGAGGCCAAGGGTAAACAGGAAGCTAAACCAACGGCCCGTGAGGCATGAGCAGAAGACCTGGCACACAGACAGGCTACCTCAAACTGAATCTTCTGCAAGCTGAGCATAGCAGGAGGAGGGGGAAGGGGGCACAAGAAAGTGTGTGACTGTTTCTCAGTGAGTCTGGATAGAGTTCAGGCTGAGTTGGCAGCAGCCAGGGCTGAAAGGTGATCAAAGGCTCCGAGGAGAGTAAGACCGAGGATCTGAAGCAGCAGCAAGGTGTCTGATACAAGTGAGTCTGAAGATGCATGTGAGGCTTCTGGAAATGGCAAGGCCCAAAGTCCTATTCAGCACTGAAGTATATCTGGCCCAGTACCCTACTAGACAAAAATGGATGAAGAATGCACACAGGCTCAGCCACTATACATCTTGTACTCAGAGTGGGGATTTTCAGCCAGAAGGGTTTTCCTAGACGACACTGAAGGCTGAGAATAGCTTAGTGATAGACCCAGCACCACAAAAGTAAAATAAAATCTGCTCTTAAAAAACATAAAATTAGAACCAGTCAGTGGTGACACATTCTTTAACCCCAGCACTTGGGAACAGAGGCATATGAACAGCAGAGCTGGAGGCCAGCCTGGTCTACAGAGCAAATTCCAGGACAGCCAGGGCTACACAGAGAAACCCTGTCTTAGGAAAAAAAAAAAAAAAATCAAAACAAACAAAAGGATGGAACTGTAAAATTGGTTGAGCAGTTAAGAACACTGGCTGTTTGCTCCCGCTCCCACTCCGGCAGAGGCCCTGGGTTTAGCTGCCAGCAGCACCACATGGTGGCTCTCTCACAACTATCTGTAACGCCAGTTCCAGAGGCTCCAAATGCCCTCACTGCCCTCCAGGGGCACCAGGTATACACATGGTACAGTAACGCATATGCAGGCAAAACATTCATACACATGAAATAAAAAGTTGAAATTAAAGAAATTAGACTTAGGGCTGGAGAGGTGGCTCAGTGGTTAAAAGCACTGACTGCTCTTCCAGAGGTCCTGAGTTCAAATCCCAACAATCACATAGTGTGGTTCACAACCATCTGTAATGGGATCCGATGCCCTCTTCTGGTGTGTCTGAAGACAGCTACAGTGTACTCACATAAAGTAATTGTTTTTAAAAAGAAAGTATAATGGCTATCATAAATAGTATCAAACATGTACACAGTGATCATATTCTGATGGCATTCAAAATTTTACAGTGATCTGTCTTTTAATTTAGGAATGCTTTTAAGTTTTTGTTAAATAACTCTTTTTGATACATATATAATCACATCAGTCCATCTTGACAACAGCAGAATATTGGTTTTCCAGGACTGGGGTATGCTCAGTTTCTCCCATTGCTGTCTTCTTTATAAAACTGAAAGAAAGAAGGACTTCATATAACCCACATGACTCCCTTACTCTGCAGCATGTGAATCTCATTCTAACTCCCCTTTTTAAAAATCTACAATCACACCAAAATCCCCTTTCAAGTTTTTCTGACCCCATACACCTCTCTGTAAGCAAGAGTCAGAAGGCTCAAGAGCAGGGAATCTTTGCCCACTGCCCCAAGACACTGCAGTAAATGCCCAGAACTGCTCATTCAACACGCTTTGGTGAACACTGCCAGGACCTTCAGAAATATCATAGTTTGAGGCTGGAGATAGGGCTCATTAAGTAAATGCAAGCCTTGCAAACATGAGAACCTCAGTTTGATGCCCAGAACCCACATAAAACACCTGGAGGAGGTGGCATCTATTTGGAATCCCACACTAGGGAACTAGGGAACTAGGGAGGCAGACAGGTGGATCTGTGCTGCTCACTGGCCAGCCAGTCTAGCCTACTCAGTGAGTTCAAGCCATAAGAGCCCTGTTCTCTCTCTCTCTCTCTCTCTCTTTCTCTCTCTCTCTCTCTCTCTCTCTCACACACACACACACACACACAAACACACACAGAGTCAACAGCATCATAGATACTTAGGATTAGCCTTTGGTCAGCAAACACACACTGAATTAGTAAAATAAATAAATGAAGTATCACAGATTGAATAAGATTCTGCAGCAACCTAGTTCTCCAGCAACATAGAAATGCCCTTTTAAATAATATTAGTTGGGGGCTGGAGAGATGGCTTAGCAGTTAAGAGCACTGATTGCTCTTCCTAAGGTCTGAAGTTCAAATTCCAGCAACCACATGGTGGCTCCCAACCATCCACAATGAGATCTGATGCCCTCTCCTGGTGCATCTGAAGACAGCTACACTGTACTTAGATATAATAATAAATATATATATTTTTTAAAGTATTAGTTATAAAGAAAAGTATGGTACTTTTTTGGGAGGAGGGGTCTCACAATATATCCCAGTCAGGCCTCAAACTCTTTGCATCACCATCCTCACCTTGAAATCCTCAGTTTCCTCCAGCCTCAGCTCTTAAGTGCTAAGATTCTGTAATTCTGTGTATTTACCACAAAAAAAATAAAATAAAATAAAATAAGAAAAAATGAGGGTGGGGCTAATGAATCTCAAAGCCCAAGGCAAAAGTGAGGAAGAATAATCTTTGTCACAGAAGCCGGAAAGAATCTGTACTGCTGGGTTTGTCATAGTGATACACACCTTTAATGCCAGTATATTAAGAGGTAGAGGCAGAGTCAGAAGCAGGCAGACCTTTGTGAATTCAAGACTAGCCTGATCTATATACCGAGTTCCAAGCCAGCAAGGACTACATAGTGAGATCCTGCCTCAAACAAACAAACCAAACCAAAAATAAGGAGAAATAAAAAGTGGGGGAGGGGGAAACAGTAGAATAGAATAGATTTGAATTGAGATTGGAGAGATGGTTCAGCAGTTACAAACATTTGCTGCTCCTAGAGAGGACCAGGGTTCAGTTTCCAGAACCCATATGGTGGCTCATGATTGTCTGTAACTTCAGTTCCAAGGGAGCTGATGCATCTTCTGGCTTCTAAGGCCACACTATTCACACATGGTTCATAGACATGAATGCAGACAAAACACATAAAATAAAAATAAATATTTTAAAAATGAATCTACACTGCTAGCCAAAAAGGGAGAGGCATATAAGAGCTTTGAGAATAACAAATTGGGCCTGAGGAGGTGAAGGCCTGGTCAAAGGCTGTTTAAACATATAACAAATTTGAGTTTATACATGAAGTGTCCTAATTTTTAAATATTCAAGCTGTAGGCTAAACCAAGCACTCTTCCAGGAGGGTCCAGTCCATACATAGTACCCCACATGCCCCATCTAGTCTATATGGCATAAGCAGTGTTTTGCATACAGGAAATCGGGTACGGGATCCAGAAACTACAATCCTAACTGTAGGTACCTGGGAAGCAGTAAAACATCATCAGTGTCACACACACAGCTCAGAGATGGTCAAAAGGACTGCAGAACAAAGCTGTGTGCTGTGGACACCTAAAAGATTGCAACAGTGACACTGTCCCCCCAAGAACATGCCTAGTGAACAATGGAAGTCCACTCCTGGGAAAGTCCACTGGTATACTAAGTAGGTAAGAGGCCGCATTGGATCTTCACATCATCAAGGATTGGAAGGAAACTCCCAAGACTCCAGACCGACCTTCAAACCACTGTTTCAAAGGCAACATCAAACAGGGGCCTTGAGAATAAGTCCAGGCAGAACAACGGTAACTAGCAGGCATTGTGGGGGCAGACTCGGGTCCAAACATGCAGCTCATCTGCAGCTCATACCCAACTTACTCACAAACCACAAACCACATGGGACTGTAAGTGTACCTGCATTGTATGACCTGACTGCCACCTGCCATATGCAGTCAGGTGAACACTATCTGGGGCATCACGTCCATACTCACAAAGTGCTGGGATTGTTGGAGCAGTTCTGATTCCAGACTAGCAGGTTAGTGAACTCGCCGTCATTAACTAACTAACTTTAAGGCAAATTTACAGTATTATGATTATGTTTAACAGCATCCAAATGTTGCTGAGTAAATGGAATTTTCCTCAAAACAATATATGAATGAAGAAAGAGAGGAAGAGATGGTAGGACATTGTAAGCCATGGATAATGGTTTTACATTATCTTTCAAGTTTTCCATAACAAAATTCTTTTTTTTAATTTGTTTATTTATTTTATGTAAATGAGTACACTGTAGCTGTACAGATGGTTGTGAACCATCATGTCGTTGCTGAGAATTAAACTCAGGACCTCTGCTTGCTCCAGCCCTGCTCACTCCGGCCCAAAGATTTATTTATTATTATATGTAAGTACACTGTAGCTGTCTTTAGACACACAAGAAGAGGGCATCAGATCTCATTACAGATGGTTGTGAGCCACTATGTGGTTGCTGGGATTTGAACACAGGACCTTCAGAAGAACAGTCAGTGCTCTTAACCACTGAGCCATCTCACCAGCCCCATAACAAAATTCTTAAAATGTAACAACAAATGTAACTTCTACATTCTTTGTGATCATTATTTAAATTCCATTTCAGTTCTTAAAGGTAGGACAAAGCATTACTGGCTTTATATATTGGTCAGAACATGAAAATACATGCATTTTTACGTTTCATGACTTTGCCTCACCCAGCAGTCTTGGCCCAGAGTTCAATTCCTAGCACCTCAAAACAAATTTTACTATAAGCTTAAGTAAATTAGGCTTGATAAAGGTGAAATTTACAAGATACTGTGTTTTTTAAAAGAACTCTTATGTATAAAAGTTAAGGATTCCAAGCCAAGTACTAATTTGCAAAAGAAACTTCTCCTAGGAAACCAGACAATGCTCAGAATAAAGCCAAACTACTTCAACTCTTGAATCAGAAAAATCCATGGAAGAAGTGTATAATTCCTCTCCACTTTCCAGCTTTGTTACTTGGGGTCTGTTCTTCTTAGACATGTTGTCCAATGATTGATAGCAGGATAAATACAACTAAAGATTAGCAGATTGTCCTCTTAGCTTGATGAATGTGACACTAGATGCACAAAATGTTGAGCTGATCAGAAACCTCCCCAATGTGCTGTGAATCGGCTGCATTTCTACATCACACTTCTTCACAAGTGCCATTGCCTTGTCTTGTACTGCATCAGGGTTAGTCCAGTAGTCCAGCTACTCAGGAACTTAGACAGTACACAGAGCCTTGGAAGGGAGCTATGATGTGATGGTTAATTTCCAGTGGCTGGACTTGGAATTTTGTGGGAGACTGAATAAAAAGGAAAAAGAGGAAGCCAGCTGAGCACCAGCATTCCTCTCTCTGCCTCATGAGGGACAGTGTAAGAGCTGCCTGTCATAGTGCAGCCATATTGCCCACACCTTCCCTAACGTAATAGACTGTGCCCACAAATAGTGAGCCCATTCTCCCTTAAGTTGTTTCTGTCAGAGCATCTAGAAAAGAAATTGATATAGATGCCAAACAAGAACCAAGTAAAGCAGATCTCTTTAGGAAGGTCTCTAATGCCAGGGCTTAGAAGCTGTCCAAATTTGTTTATAATAAGATATTTTCTCAATAGATCATATACTGACAATTTTATATTGAATTCAAAATGCAGGGAGAGTCACATCAGTTGTAACTTAACCTGTTCTAGACTTACTTTCTGCTGACATAATGTGGATTCCTTGTTTCATCAAATATAAGTATCCATGCAGCATTTTCTAAAGTTTATTCCTTTTTATTACCAATGAACTTCATAGAAGCATAAGCAGGCAGTACTCATATGTCAATGACAATGATAAAATATAAGTCCAGCCTGTGGTACACACCTATGTTCCTAGCACTTAAGAGATGGATGCAGGAGTATCAGAAGTACAAGGCTATCCTAAGTTACATACTGAATTCTACATGAGACGCTGTCACAAACATAAATGTATATGCATACATCACATACTGATTCTGTGGCAGCCATCCTTCATAATCTTTATTCAGACAACCTTATTAACGAGCTATCAAACAGATCAGCGTAGCAGTCTGCTAGACTGTGCTAGTAAACTTGGTCAAAACTATACTTACTGCAATTTGATCATCTGTTTCTATTAACTACACAATGAGCTGCACTCAACCACAAATACTTTCTTTACAATTTTTCCTGACTCGGTTTCATAACCATGGTTACACATACATGATTTACACGATCAGCCATCATAGTACTTCTGTAAATGGGAGGCTGTACAGAGACATCTACAACCTCTGAGTACAAAATCACTCTCCAGCCCGCCCACATAATTAGGGTAGACAGACTCCTGGGGGAAAGTCTCTTATGAAATTAAATCAGACGTGCATGGAGTCTCCAGAGAAGCGCTTTCTATGCAGGCAGAACTGCTGGCCTCATGTGGGTCATTTCACAGCACAGAGAACAGGCATGTCCATTGTGCATGCCATAATTACATTTTGCACGACTTCCTTCAATTAAAATCTTCATTTAAATGAGCATCCATCTAACAACAGAGAAATTTTTAAAAGTCATTATCTAATATGACCTAATGACGCTTTCCACTAATAAGATATTAGTTGGAAAATTACTTCATATGTTTTAAAGAAATTACCAGCATAAGCCCTAACCAAGATGTGCAAGAGAAAACGAACACGGTCACCAGACTTCCCAGTGTGTTTTACAAGCTCCAATCTGCACACCCACCAGGATCAGAGTGAAAGAGGGTTGGGTTTACTTTGCTTGTACTAGACATTCACTAACTATCTCGCTTGACTAAACTGATGCCTCTTAGCACCTCAGAGGGGACAAAGAGGCTTCTTCCGGTGCCTTGACCAAGTGGGGCTGAAATCCACATCTCAGACACGCTCAATAGACCAGCAGTCCTAACCTCCACACTGCTCTCTAACTATTAAGTTCAAGCAAGGAGGACAGGGACAGCATCCTGTGTCTACTATAAGAGCTGAGACACCCCATGACATCCTTGTTGGAGCCTGCCCCAGTGTATTAGAACAGTTCATCACATAGGACACTAAAGAAATCAGTATCTGGGTAAATCAAGATCTTAAAATATTGCTAAGGTGGGGGTAGGGGTACTGTTGATCTGTTAATATTTTTGAGGCTGGTCTCATGACTCATCAAGTTTATCTCAGAGTCACCATGGAACTGAGGCTGCCTCTTCCCAGACTGCAGGTGTGCACCACCACACCTGGCTCAAGATCGTGACATCTAAATCTCCAAATGCTTTCAACCTCAGAAGTTCTACTTTCAAGATCTGACCCTTGGTGTGGGAGAGTCACAAAGGAAGAATCATAGAAGAAATTCCACTTTAACATACCAAGCATGGTGTTAACAAACAGACTCACACAGAGCCACACACAGCACAGCTGGAGCAGAAAGCAGAGGGCTAAACAAGAAACCAGAGTAACTGGACAAGCAGCTGGGAATGCAGTTGGTATGAGGGAGCTCTTTCCTTTTCAAGTTTTGGGGCTGATGCTTAAAGTAGCCACTCTTAGAGATGCAATCTCTTCAAAGAGTCAGAGGTACAAGAAAACAATCCACTGCCAACAAGACACAGGAGGGGAAAGCTTCTGGACTCTTTTAATCTTTTAAGAGAAAAAAGAAGACAAACAAGATTTGATAAAATAATACCAAGTGTCACTTTCCTCCCCAAAGTTGACGGTAATATTATGTTTATCTTCTTTTAGCCCTTTTGCCTTTAAAAGTCAGACATTAGCGTTTACAAGGTGGCTCATCTTTTCCAAGTCAAGCTTCTGGTTTCTTATGGAAAAGGGGCATTCATGCACATTCATATCCTGGGCATGAGCTACACACACACACAGAGTGAAACAGTAAAGACATAAAAAGTGAAGATGAAAACAAACAAACACACAACCTCAGGACACCAAGGTGCAGAAGGATGAGGAACCAATCAGGCAAGTTTAAAGCACAGGGAGGAGGATTTGCTCAACCAAGCGGACGGGACATAAATCCTTCGGGCTTGTTTGGTTGGTTGGTTTGGTTTGGTTTTTCAAGACAGGGTTTCTCTGTGTAGCCCTGGCTATCCTGGAACTCACTCTGTAGACCAGGCTGGCCTTGAACTCAGAAATCTGCCTGCCTCTGCCTCCCGAGTGGCTGGGATTAAAGGCGTGCACCACTGCTGCCAGGCTAAATCCTTTGTTCTTTAGACCCTTTCTCATGCTATAATCCTCAAATTCCACTTGACTTTTTAAACCCTTTCCAAAAAGTCCTACTTAATAAACATAACTGGGTTCCATTTTATAAGAACATGGGATCCAGATTGGTAGCCAAGGGCTAAAGCTGACCAGACTTGTTTTGTTTGGACAGCACAATGTTTTATTTTGCTTTTTCATTGTGGCTTTGGGCAAGACACGCACCCCCACCCCCCAATTAGCCGAAGTACCACCAATATCCTCAAGGTGACCCAAAGAAACCACCCCTCCTGAACTGTCAAGAACGTGCAACAGTGAAAGGCTTTGGCAGTTCCTGAGAGGTTAAGCAGAGTTTCCAAGTTACCCAGCAATTCCATGCCTAGATACCCACCCAAGAGAAATGAAAAGGCGTGTCCACATAAACCATGTACAACAGGCAACATTATTCACAAAGCCACAAGAGCCGAAAACAACCCAAGGCCCAGCAACGGCTGAACAGGTATACAAGATGGAAGTCATTTTTCAAAAAGAAGTTCTTGTCAAAGCTATAGCAGGGATAAATGACACCTAAGGAAAAGAAGCCAGCCAATCACAGATCACTCAGGGGGCAATTCATTTACAGATGGATGCCTTGAGAATTAGCCTCTAACTAGAGGTTGGAATTTTAGTCACCTAACCAGCCTTTCCACTTTTTGGTGAAGGGCCAAGGATTAGGGACAGTTCAACCATGTGACAGTAACTATGCCTTTGTTCTGAAAACTCTGATTTAAAAAAAAAAATCTGTATTGAGCCAGCAAGATGGCTCAACAGATAAAAGCACTTGTTGCATAAACCTGACAACCTGAGCCCACATAAAGATGGAAGAAGAGAACTAACTCCTAAAAGTTGTTCTCTGACCTCCATACACACCGTGGCTCAGGTACACACACACACACACACACACACACACACACACACACACAAAATGGTAATAAACTAAATTAAAAATGTTTACAAACTCTGGACACAGAAGTTCACTGGTCCTTCCCTGGCTAGTGACTACGTGGGTGTGCTGGGATAATAGCATACGCTGACTGCAAGTGACATGCACATCATAAGTTCCCCATTTCCACCCAGACCTTGTCCTGAGTCTTTTCAGGTGGCTGATCCTTCTGATTTGTACCCTTTACTTTAAAGCGCAGTGCTTTCACTGTGTCCTTATGTTCTGGCTCCAAAGATTGGAACCCAGAGTCTCCTGCACATGTTTTCCCTTTGAGCTACCCCCACCCCCAGCATCAAAAGAGCGGTGTTAAATGGATTGTTTCCTGCGTTCTGTGAACAGAATCATCAAACCAGAAAGGGATGAGGAAGCTACAGATGTACATCCACATGGAAAGTGGATACAGCCGGGGACCCAGTTAGGCCAGTGTGTTACCCAATCTTGTGAAGGACTGCGGCCTTTCACCTGTAGTCCAGGCTGACTAGGTGATCACTGTAAGAACTGAGTGCGGTACACTCAGCTGTGGGCCAAGCAAGGAGGTGGCTGTGGGGGAGGGTCCCTAGAAGGAAAGGTGAGCTTAAGGAGTCATACGTAATAAGAGGGACACCTAAGGAAAGCCCGTGAACACAGGCAGTGCTGTCTTCTTTATCAGAGCACAAAATCTATTTGAGAAAAAGACTGGAGGATACTGAGAAAGGATTAGATAGCATCTTTTTGGTGTGTGAAATAAATTGAGTCTGCAAATTAAGCCGAGATACATACGCAGGGTTAAGGGCTAGTGCTGAAACAGTGGAGATGTCTGTCACTTTGGAGAATTGAGAAAGGGGCAAGTAGAGATGTCCTCAAACTTGTCCAAAGGAACACTATGCCATGAGCTGTTACTACCTCTGTCTGAAGAGAAAACACATCATGCTCCAATAAACTGGGAAATGAATAATAAACAATGCGGCAGAGCTCTTCACTGCAGGGCCTAATGGGTCCATTCAGTAGAAATGTGCATCCCTAAACTGCTCAAGACAGAACCACTGCCTATAGTTCTCAGCCACACAGGACAGTTCTCACACTGTGGATACCTCAGAATGCCAGTCTAAGAAAGAGCAAAACAGAGAAAAAGGCTGTCAAGTGGCATTGTTGGCCCAGCAGAACTCAGAGACTCACTGTTTCCGAATGTAAACCACCGGAAAACAGAAAGGCTAAAAAGTTACATTTTAGACAGCTATGTCTGAGAAATGGATTAAATTTATGCATTATACATTAGTACATATTATGTATAAACCTGTGTGTGTGTGTGTGTGTGTGTGTGTGTGTGTGTGTGTGTGAGAGAGAGAGAGAGAGAGAGAGAGAGAGAGAGAGAAAGAGAGAGAGAGAGAGAGAGAGAGAGAGAGAGAGAGAGAGAGAGAGAGAGAGAGAAGGGGGGGCACCAAGCCAGACTGCCAATTTGACTAGAACTGAAATGAACTAGGAGATAAGGCATTAGGATTTTCTTTTTTTTTTTAAAGTGCATTTACTGGAGAAACGGGACTCAGATGTGTGTCCAGTGTGTCCAGAGGTAAGAAGACAACCTTGTGGGGTGAGTTCTTTCGCTGCTTAGGTCCTAGGACTGAAGCCATCAGGCTTGGATGAAGGATTTTACCCAATGAGTCATCTCACCAGTCCTGTGAAGGGTTTCTTAGCAGGTTACTTGAAGTAAGAAGTTCCAACCTAAATGTGGGTGTCACCCTTGCAGTGGTGGCCAAATAAAGAGCAGTCAGTGTGAGGAGAAGGCTGAGCAGCCTCCAAGTTCTTGGCCACAGCAGTGTGAAGACAGCCACTGTTGGACCACCTACAGTGTGCCACGTGAGCCAACTGACCAATCCCCTTTCTTTTTCTTTCTTTCTTTCTTTTTTTTTTTTTTTTTTTTTTTGAGGATTATCAAAGTTTTATTTAAAAATTCAGAGCACTTGAAAATAAAGAATATAATGTACTTGTGTTTTTACTGTGTAACTTAAAAAATGCTTTCATTTACAATTAGCCTTCAGGGGTTACAGCAAACAGAGCACTGCTCGGCCAGGCCCATTGCTGTCTACCCTCACTGTCTGATGGCTGGCGGGGAGGTAGGCTGCTGACATCCCTGTGGGCAGGAGGCTTGCTCCTACTCGGAGTGGTGTTTTTTCTTCTTGTTGTGGCTCTTGATTAACCTTCTCAGGGCTTCATCCGGAATAAGATCTGACATTCTCATGTCTGTGTGACTACAGCCAATGTTTGGGCAACTCGTTCATTGCCTGCTCTACTGGAATCCTTATTGGGGTTGAATTCACTGTGTCTTCCATCTTCTTTGGGTTTCACTAATTGCTTCTTCAGCTCCCTCAGCTGTTGCTTGAACTGCACGAACTTTTCATTCTCTTTAAAGTCGGCATTATCCCTGTACTGCCAAAAATTTCTTCTCCACCAGTAATTTTAAACCCAGTACTTTTTCTGGACGTTCTTCTTTTACATGATTGATTGTAGACTGGACAGCCTTAACATAATGGCTTAGTTCTTGATCCATTTTAGCAAACTCAACCATGGCCTTGTCCATACTGTACTCACTACTCACTTCAGTTTGAGTCTCCACAAGGTCCAAGGCAACACTAGAAACTGTGTCCATTCCAGAGCTGATAGAGGATTGGAAGTTTTTTAAGGAGGAGAGAGCTGAGAGATATGTAATGAGTAGAACCTGAACTTGTACTGGACCGTCCTGGCATCTTGAAATTGTTACCGGACTGTCCCACCTAGCTCGGTGATATCTAACCAAACTCGCAGGCCCAGACCTCGATTCCTTTCCTCCCAATCCCCTTTCAAATTGTATCAGTTCTGATGCAGAGAACCTGACTAATGCAGACTAGTTCATAATACATCAATCTGTGCAACACAATCCTCTGTTCAAATAAAATCTAAACATTAGAGTAGAAATTAAATAAGCAAATGAAAGGCAACCCCTAGGTTCTTAAGAGTTTGTAAAACTGCTAAATCCCAGGCCAAGTGGTTGGTAGCCCACGCCTTTAGTCCCAGCACTCAGGAGATAGAGGCAAGTAGATCTCTGAGTTCGAGGTCAGCCAGGACTACACAGAGAAACCCCATCTCAAAGTAACAGAAAGCAGACGAAAATTTTTTTTGCTAAATCCCTAAAGCTGTTGTCTCTTGTGGCTTAAGAATTCCTGGGCAGCTCCCAACATTCCAAAGGGCCTGAAGATCAAAATTATTTTCATGATAATGCTAAGACATTGACCATTTAATTGTGTTGATATAAAAGCCAGAAGTGGCAGAACTAAGGCAGAAGGATCAGGAGTCTGAGCCTGATCTGGGAGAGCTCTAGACCAGCCTAATGCTGGCATCTTACGAACAATGACCCTAGTAGTTACCATGTTCTTCACCACCATAAAACCACAGCCGGTAAAGAAAAGGAGCCTTTTACAGGTGGGAACATCCTCGGTAAGCTAGTGTTTACAGAGTTTGTCCCGACCCCTGAACACAGATTTCTTGTTTGTGTTAAGCTGGTGGAACAGAAAAGACAATACCCTTGTTTGCAGAACCAAGTAGGAAACCAACTATGGGAACTGAGAGTTGAACTCTCTCAGAATGCAGTTGCTACCAGACAGGCAACAGCTCCTGTGTGATGTTGAGTATCAGCTGTGATCACACATAAAACAGAGAAGCCACCCTCGAGCAAATGATGCCCTAGAAACCTGCTCACCTATCATGATCACAGGCACTAGACACTATGAAGAAAGATTATTTCAGATGTGTAAGAATGGAGCATGCTACATCACGTTATCAAAAGTAGTTACAGTGCAGTGCTCCAAAATATGGAGGGGGACTGTTAAGACAGGATATCTTCCTGTGCAGTCCTAGCTGGACTCACAGCAATCCCATGTTCTATGTTAAAGGTATGCACCAACACACCTGGTATCTAAAATGCTAAGTTAAATTACACACTAAAGGAGCAGGAGAGATGGCTCAGTGGTTAAGAGCACTGACTGCTCTTCCACAGGTCCTGAGTTCAATTCCCAGCAACCACATGGTGGATCACAACCATCTGTAATGGGATTTGATGCCCTCTTCTGGTGTGTCTGAAGACAGGACCAATGTACTCACATATATAAAATAAAATATTTTTTAAAAAATTTACACACTGAAAATGTTACTAGTTTTTTTTGTTTGGTTGGTTTTTTGTTTTGGTTTTTTTTTTTTTTTTTTTTTCCGAGACAAGGTTTCTCTGTGTAGCCCTGACTGTCCTAGAATTCACTTTGTAGACCAGGCTGTCTTCAAACTCAAAATCTGCCTGCCTCTGCCTCCCAAGTGCTGGGATTAAGGGCAAGTGCCACCACTGCCCATGTTACTAGGTTTTTTGGTTTGTTTGTTTTTTTCTTTTTGGTTTGTTTGTTTGTTTGTTTTAAATCTATACAAGGTAAGGAATTAGTCATTCATTAGTCCTCAAATGACTTGTAATTAATTATGCTGCTGGTGAAGATTTGGAAAGCCCTAAGGATGGGTCTAGAAAGTCCAATTGGTTCTAGGTAAGAAGATAATCTCAAAAAGATATTTGGTTAAACTAAAATATAAGTACAGAGCGCCTACATGGGAAAATAAATATATAAGTTGTCTCCAGTGGGTATTCTGTGTAATGACATTAGAAAGGGGAATACAGTAGATAAAATAATGTTCCCTATAATGTTGGTAATAAGGGGAAATCACTTCTCTATGTGATAAAATGTTCCTTTGTTCATGAGCAATGACTTAACCTTTCTTTCCAAAATCAGTTGATGCTAACAGGGACCAATACCCACGCACTACAAACATGCAATCAGAGGTCCTGTCATGTGTGTATGTGTACACACGGGTATACAGGTACATACAGGTGCGAGCATGCACATAGAGGACCAAGGACAACCTCAGGTGCCGGTTTCCAGATGCTGCCTATCTTGTACCTGACCTGGAGCTTGACAAGCCCCAGAGAGCCACCCATCGCTGCCTCCCAAGTGCCGAGACTGCCAATGTGTGACACCAGCCCCAGCTCTTTTATATGGGTTCTTAGGACTGAATTCAAGTCTTCACCCCTGCATGGCAAGCACTTTACTCAGCTCACTCTCCTGCCCAGAGCAGCTATCTTGTTAAAGGAAGGCAAGTTTGTCATTAAGTGCCCAATCAACATGAGAAAACTCAATAAAGCTTTCAGATCCTAAGCCAGTGAAATGATTCAGTGGGTAAAAGCACTTGTTGGAAAGCCTGATGGCCTGGATTTGATCCTCTGACCCCCTAATAAAGGTGGAAGGAGAGAACCAAACCAATTCCATAAAATTATCCTCAGACCACACACAGATACACACACACACACACACACACACACACACACACACACCTACCTTTTTATTATTCTTTTTTATACGTGATTATACCTTTGTGTGTTCATGTGCCACTGTGTGTATGAAGGAGTCTGTGCTGTCAAAAGATGTCAAAACCCTGAACTGAGCTGTGTGCAGCTGTGATTCATCATGTAGTGCTGGAAATAAACCTGGGTCCTCTACAGGAGCAAGAAGACCCACTGAAACTTCTCTCCAGCCCTAGTAATCTTTATTCCTAAATTTCTTTTTTTTTTAATGATTCAAGGATTTATTAAGTCATACATGCAAAACATACTGTTAACTGCATTAGCAAAAGATCAATGTAAAAACACTCCACAATTCTGCAACTGTCAACTGAAAAAAGTTTGTTCTAGTGGTTGAAAGGCCCAACACTGTATTCTTGCCAGTGAGTTAGGTTGTACAGGACAGCATTAGCACTAGCAGTTGACAGAACCTCACAGACCCCAAGGAACATCTCTAGGCAGAGCCACGACAGGAAGCGTCTGTCCTCGTGAGTGAGGTCTAGAGAGGCAGCATTAGTCACATGACAGTGTTTAGAAGGTTCATAGTTTAAGAATATCTAAAATAGTTTAAAAACTGTAAAGCTGCAACACATGATTTGCACACCTAGTTGCTAGAAAACTAAGGAAAGCACTAACTAGCTTTGAGTAAAGTAAGGTGAAAACAGGAACGCGCTTCTACTGATCGACCAAAAAAAAAAAAAATCTCTGAATGCATTATCAGAAAGATCTTATAGTACAGGTCAGACATATTGCTCATTAAGAAGGGGGTTCTAAAGAAAAGCACTTGCTAAGTTAGAACTGGGAGGGTTATTCCTAAATTTCTAATCCTAAAAGGCTACAAATTTTCTAGAACCTAGGTAACTTCTTGACAGCCAGAGATTCTTAAATACTAAACATATTTTGATTTTTAAAGTATTTATCGGGGCTGGAGAGATGGCTCAGTGGTTAAGAGTACCGACTGCTCTTCCGAAGGTCCTGAGTTCAAATCCCAGCAACCACATGGTGGCTCACAACCATCTGTAATGAGATCTGACGCCCTCTTCTGGTGCATCTGAAGACAGCTACAGTGTACTTAGATAAATAAATCTTTACAAAAAAAGATTTAAAAAAAAGTATTTATCACCTTTATTAAGCTCTATTATAGCTCACTGAATACAGCATGGACTTCAACTTGAATAGAGTATAAAAATAATAGCAATACTAAGAGTAACAGCTGACATTTCTAGAGGGTTCACCGTGTACTTAGAACATACTATGAAACCCAGGTTAGACTCTAACTTACTATGTAGCCCAGGCTGGCAATCCTTCTGCCTGCCTCAGCCTCCCAAGTGCTAGGAACTTTGATGCAAACACTTCCATGTTAACTAAAATCCCTAGTTTTCTAGTTATAAGTACAGATCCTATAAAGTTGTCATTCATTATTCTGCACTCTGCAAGATAATTAATCACATTAGTAGAAGTTTAAGGTATGGCTAGAGAGATGGCTCGTGGTGAACAGCATTGCTGCTCTTCCAGAGAACCAGAGTTCAGTTCCCAGCACCTACATAGGGTAGTTCACAGCCACCTGTAACTCCAGTTCCAAGAGGTATGACATTCTCTTCTGGCCACAACAGGCACTTGCACACATATAGCAGACACCAACACACATAGGAAAATAAAAATATATCTTTAAGAAAAAAAATTATTCAAAATTAAATTTTAATCTCCTAATGTATGATTTCCTATTTTTTTCAAATTTATAAAGTTAGCATATACAACTGACTGCTACATTCGAGATTTCTTTTTTCTCTTTTCAACTAAGTATTACAAAAGAGAGAGAAAGAAAGAAAGAAAAAAAGAAAGAAGACAGACAAACAGTTAGCTATGTGGAATATATTCAGCAAGCAGAAGGCAGAAGCAGGAGGGTCACTACAAGTTCAAGACCAGCCTGGTCTAGCCATTAAGTTCCAGGCAAGGAATAGTGAGTCTTTTGCACACTAGCAATATTCTGTTTCTTTTTCTCATTTTTACTTAATTTGCTGTTCTTTCACAGGTGAAGGTCAGGGAACATCTTTCAGGAGTCAGTTCTCTCCTTCTACCATGGTTTCAGGTCAGCAGGCTTGGTAGCAAGCACTTTCATTAGGTAAGCAGTAATACACTGGCTTTTTTCCTTTACATGATGCCAATTGTAGAAGGATATCCAAGTCATAAAAACTCACCAAGTTGTACACTTTTCTGTACATGTATATGCTTCAATGAAAATTTGTTATTTAAAAGTCTATGTTTCAAAGCTGGGTGTGATGGCATATGCCTGCAGTCTCAGCACTCTGAAAGAGGGGCAGGAAGATCAGTAATTACTTCAAGGCCAGCCTGGGCTACATAGTGATGTAGGGATGCACTGTCTCAAAAGTCAAGTTTCTTAACTTTACTTGACTAAAAACCATTACATATAATCATATTTAATCCTTCTTACAATAGTAATATCCAATTTCTATTCTTACTATATGAGAGAAAAGAAGCATCCAAAATAATCTATATAATCAGAAAGTGCTCCTTCTTTTACAAACCTGCAACACTGGAAGCCCTCAAGGGTGTTTGTTTGTTTGTTTGTTTGTTTGTTTGTTTGTTTTTTAAGAAGGTGAGGTTTTTTTCCTAAGATTTATTTATTTTACGTATATGAGCACACTGTAGCTGTCTTCAGACACACCAGAAAAGGGCATCAGATATCAATATAGATAGTTGTGAGCCACCATGTGGTGGCTGGGAATTGAACTCAGGACCTCTGGAAGAGCAGTTGGTGTTCTCAACCACTGGGCCATAACTCCAGCCTGGTGTTTTAAGTTCTGTGTGCTCCCTCTATTTTTAGTCACCTTCTCAGGCAGCTACATCCCACAATCCGACAGACTGCTCCAAAAGACAGTGGCTGTATCTACCTGTCCCATAACAAACTAAGGCTTCAGAGCTGAATGCTTCTCTAAACCAGAGATGCTACTGGGCAAGAGCACCTGCCACCAAACCTGGTGACCTAGGTTCAATTCCTGGGAACCACATGGAAGAAGGAAAGAACCAACTCCAGCTGGTTTTTGACTTCTGACCTCTATGTGCATGCATACCCATGCACACCTACACATACCATAAATAAATACAAAAAAACTTAAATGGGTTCTAGAGTCTTACACTATCCTTGAACAGGAAAATGTGATAGAATTAACCTGTATGGCCCACACAATGGACACAGATATGCTTCCTCCTGGCTTGGTTTCCTTTGGGACACATATTTTAGAACTGGTTACCAGGATTATGAATTGCTGTCCTGCATATATCCTCAGAGGCACCTCCATTCAACAGGGGATATGAACTACTAGGCCTGATGACCAAGCCACTCCCTCCCAGATGATTCCAAACCCTGTGTTCAAGTCTTCTAGCCAGATCCCACATAGCATGGATCAGAGCAAGCCATAATCCCACTGTGCCCTGACTGGTGTCCTGGACCACACAAATTGATGACTGCTGTATGAAGCTGCTGTGCTTCTGAGGAAACTGGTAACAATATGTAACAGAAATCCTTATCACTAAAGATATCACTAAGTCATATCTTCACCATCAGTAGCAATAAACATTTGCAGAACACTACAAAATGCTTACCCAAACACTAATTTGATCTTTAAAGGAAAATAATTCTATGAGATAGGTAAATCTGATATCATAGAGATTGCCTCAAATAAGTTAAAAATAAATAGCTACAGGCCAGGCATGATGGCTAACACCTGTAACCTAACCACTCAGGAAGCCAGGGCGAGATTTCTATGAGTTCCAGGATAGCTATGACTACAAAACAAAGCCCTAAGCGGGCAAGGAAGGGAAACTACAGTTACAGCTATGGAAGGATTCAATTCAGAACGTCTGAACCCAAGTCCAGCACTCCTTAGAACTCAAGCCAAAAGACCACCATGAAGTGCCACAGCCACATTATCACAATAGTTAAAGTACATACTTTGCATGGGCACCAGAGCAGAAAGTCTCCCCTCCTGACCTACGTCAAGGGTCAGCACAACAGCATCCCTATAGAGATGTCTCCCATAAAACCCTTCTTTCCTATTTTACTCTGCTGTCTACATTGCCATTTTTTTCTAATTCACCTCATAATTATCAAAAAACTACAAGCAGAGATAGGTGTGGTGGCATACACCTATAATTCCAGTACTCAAAGAGATAGCAGAAAACTGTAAGTTCAAGGCTAGCCTGGACTACAATGTAAATCTCCTTGTCTACTTGCTATAATCTGAGCCCAGCTTATTTGATCTAATTAATTTCACTCCAATTTTTTTAGAAAAACATAATCTCATTACTCTCTCCCAATTCACTTTTCCCCTCTTTCTCTTTTGTTTCATATATTTGCCCAAATCCACAAGTGAGGCTGAAATATCCATCCTTAGCCTGACAGTCAAGGTATGCCTCAAAGAGTTAACAGAGCACAGTAATTAAGTTAGATGGTCTCCAGTCTGCCTGTGTTTAAAGGAAACATCCCTCTGAGGGCTATAGGAAAGGCAGCCCCTGGAATGGCCAAAGTAAAAGCCACCAGGATAAGTCAGTGCACAGGCTCCCTTCCTGCCCTCTCCTGCTGCCCACCTGCCTGGTCCATCAGCCAGCACCAGCTGCTTAAAGTCCACCTCATCACTTCAGCCCTTAGTGCCCACATGTCATGAGTCCCCACTGTCCCCCTAGCTATCTGCAGCACTCCTGACATCCCTCACTCATTGTCAGCCTGGGAACAGCCTCCTGGTAGCCATGTATCTTTAGGAGCACCCTCATTTGTCCAGTAGCCAGTGATGATTTCAGTGAATATGGTATTGCTTCATAACTTACCGGGCATCTCCTTTGGAAAGATTTGTATTTACAGGATTCAGAATAACTTTGTTCGCTTCAACATCCACCACACATTTGGTATGTAAGTCAATTTCTGCAGGAAAAAAAAGTAAGAAAAAAAAGGCCATCATGCTTAAGAAATAAATAATTTCGGGAAAGTATTTAACAGAAATCCCAGTGTTCTGTGAAAACTGTACGAAGAATAGACAGGAACTTTCTCAGTCTAATAAAGCGTAACCTCATCACATCACCCTTGATGGTGAAGGACTGGACAGCTTAACCTCCAACATCAGCACAAGGCTGTTTACTGCTCAAATTCTACTCAGCTCTGCACTCGACATTCTGGTCAGGGCAGTCAGACAAGAAAAACTAATACAGACATCCAGACTGGAATGGAAGGAAGGTGTGAATTCTCTATTTGCAGACGGTTCCACCTTGTGTACTGAAAAGTCCTATAGGACCCACTAATAAAAATTCAAACAACATGTATGTGTGTGTACTGTGTGTATGTGTGTGTGGTGTGTGTGTATGTATAGACTGTGTGTGTACATAATATACTTTTGAACATAGAAATATCCATTGTGTTTCTATACACCAATAATGGAAATATGAAAATGATATTTTTCAAAAATTGCGCTTAAAATAGCATCAAAAATTTTTAATTAGGAATAAATTGAAAATAAATTCAAGATTTGTATAACGAAAACTCTAAAACACAGTTGAAAAAGTTAAGGACTTAAATAAGTGGGGAGACATTCAGCATTCACAAATAAAATCTTCACAGTGCTAAGACAGCAGTAACTCCCAGAGCAAAGGTTCACAGCAGGGCCTGGGGCTGTAATGGCTGAGCTGAGAAACTCTGAGTAAATCCCTAGATCCTTAGCAACACGGGCAGGGGTGGGAATGACACAGAGAAAAGACTACAAAACTAAAGAAAAAATGTTTGCCAAGCACATCTATATACTAAAGGACCTGCACTAGAATATAAAGAGAACTCAGTTGCACATGGAAGTGCAGGAGGTAACCAAGCACTTAGGGGGAAGAGGCAGATGGAGTGGGGTTCAAGACAACCCTCAGATGGTTAGGGGTGTAGAGACCAGCCTAGTTAAGAAATACTGTCTCAGATAATAACAACAAAGTCTTACACTCACACTTCAACAGTAATAACGATCAATAATTTAATTTTCAAATGGGCAAATTACCAGGACACCTCTCTAAACAGGTACAAAAATGCCCACTGAGCACAGGAAGACATGCAGCACCGTGTGGTGCATATGGTGTCACTAGACACCACAGAAAGGCGAATCAAACCACAGTGAGATGCCCCCTGACACCCACTCAGAGAACAATAGCCAACAAGACAAAAACAAAGGTTGGCAAGGATGTGCAGAAGGCATGTGACTGGCACACAAGTGGGCTGGTCACTTGGGAAAACAGCTCAACAGTTCCTAACAGGGCTAAGCAGGGTCACCATACAACCCAGCAACTCTAGATGCACTGAAACCTGCATCGACACAAAAATTACTAGACAAAACGTTCATGACAGTGTGTTTTGCATAAAGTAGAAGAAAAAGAAACAACCCCAGAAGTCCATCAAGCAAAAAACAGATAATGTGAATTGCCACAGAATGGAACATTATTCAATAATTAAAATGAGTAGGGCCAGTGAGATGGCGCAGCAGGAAAAGGGCTTGATGGGCAAGCCTGATGACCTGCATTCCACCCTTGGAACAACCCACAGTGGAAGGAAAGAATCAGCTCCACATATGCAGGCTAGTACACACAACACTTAGTGTTAAAGTCATAAAATGAATGAACTCCTGATACAAGCCACTACTTGGCTGAGGCTTACAGTGACCTAAAAAGGGATAGTCAAAGGCCAGTAGGATGGCTAACAGGCAAAGGCACTTAAAATGCAAACCTTAAAATGCAGGTTCCTTCCCTGTTGCCTATGTAAAGGTGGAAGGAGAGAACCAGTCTGACCTCCACACATGCACCATGGCATGCACACACCTGCACACACACACGTCATACATACATATCACCACCAATAATAATAATACAAAAAATTTAATAGACAGTCACAAAGAACCACATGGTATGAGATTCCATTCAATCTCATACCTAAGTGGAGAAATGTACAAAAGAAAAAGCAGATGAGGAGTGTCTGGTGCAAAGGAAAACTGCTACAGGTCGAGTTTTTCTTCTGAGAGACACAAAATGTGTTCCTGAGTATACAGCTGAACTAACTACAAACCACAAAGCTGGATGTATTGTTTGGATGGGAACTGTGTCTGAGCAAAGCTGTTTTTAAAAAAGAATACTCTGCCTGTGTTTGTTCTCTAGTTTTTATATTCTTCTATTTGTCTGACCCAAAGAATGAAACTGTTTCAGTCTGCCTTACTCCCCCCACTGCCAAAAGATAAGCTCTCAGGAAAGGGGCTGTACCCTGTGGACTCAGCTGTAGTTCCCAAATAAGCTTGGCCAAATGTCTATGTAACATTTGTAATAAAGTATTTCCATGTCAAAGAAGGGCATGTTTTTTATTCATTTTAACTTACATAGCAAAATAAGATGGTTCCTCCTTTGCTGGCGCTAAGTTAACTTTTGCATATCTACTACTATTTGATTTCTCTCCAGTTTCACCTAGATGTGAAAGACTAATTCCAAAAAGGGGGGTTTTGCTCTGTGGTGGCCAGTTAGCCTTGTCATTTACTTCCAGTGCTTTGGTCTTGGCTCGGCACTGGGAGGCAACTTCGCAAACACTCAAGCAAGCAAGCACGAGTGAGCCCTGCTTCTGTGGGTTGAGCTTGAGCACCTGCAGGCATGGAGATTCGCTAATAGGCTTGCCCAGTGGTATCTGACCACACTGCAGGAGCTGGCCCCTCACACAGATCTCTATTACACGAACACATCACTAAAGCTCCGGAAGCACTGACTCAGAACCCACAATCTCACCGCCCACCACAAAGGCAGTGTAGCTTTGAGTTTGCTAAGAATGCCTCCTGTAAAACTGGATTTTCACTAAGAATGTACAAGCAAATTATCTTGAGTTGGGAGAAGATTCAAGGAATCTAAACATTTCCTTCAACACTTGTATGCTTCTGCCCTGCTTGCCACCATTTTTTTTTTCAGACAAGGTATTACTTTCACCCAGGCTGGAATCAAACTCATGCTCCTCTTCCCTCAGTTTGCCATGTGCTGGGATACAGGAATGTGCTTAAACTCCTAGCAAGCCCCACTCTCTTAACAGCTTCTCCTTTTGGAACACACACACACACCATGTAGGTCATCAAATGCAATTAATAATTTGGAAGCATTAAATGGTATTATTAAGAAGCTGGAAATTTTCATCACCAAGTATCATTTAATAATTAAAACATCGAATGTGAATTCACTTTATCCCAAATACACTGACATTTATAAATACCCCTACATGCCACTCAAATGCAGCCTTTAACACGTAATTAGCTATCTTCAATTCTTTATTAGCTCAGGGCTTTTTGTTTATTCATTTTTTTTTTTGTTGGGAGTGGTTTTCTTGAGGTGGTATTTTACCCTGAAACCCAGACTGGAACGAAAGGCGATCCTCCTTCCTGTTTCTGTTTCGTGCCTCTGGAATGTTGGGATTACCAGAGTGAGAAGCCACACCCATAGCTCAGTATTTACCAAATAAAACTCCCACCCCAATTCTGTCAACTGGTGGACAGACATCAAGAGAGGCTTTTCACAGGAGTGTTTAGAATGTGTCAGGGCTTACAGTCTAGGACACACACCCAAATAACCAGTGAGGTTTGGAGAGCTTGAAGGCTGGTTATCCAAGAAAACATTTTAAGGGGATGAAGAGAAGGCTCAATAGGTAAAAGCAGTTTACTCAACACGAGAATCTGACTTTGACCCCCACACCCACCTAAAGCTTAGCATGTTTGCAACAAAATGGCACACTCTGGGCTTAGGGATGGACTGCATCTCAAAAAATAATGTGGAGAGTGACTGAGGCATCATGCTCTAGCCTCTGCTTGCACACACTGACACACACATGTATATATATAACACAGTGGGGACAACAGCCATATACTACCTCTGTGAAAATAAAGCTACAGAGTTCATTCACAGCAGTATTATTCATAATCTCCAAAGTGGAAGAAACCTAAGAATCCATTACTGATGGCTGGATAGACAACACACACATACATACACCCGGCACAAGTAACATTATTCAGCCTTTAAAAACAAACAAATTTGTTAAATTTATTTTTGAAACAGGATCCCATGTAACTTAGGCTATATATGTAGCTGAGGCTGTCCTTGAACTCCCAATCCTCCGGTCTCTACTCCTAAGTGCTGGGACCACAGGTGTGTGACGCCACACCCACTTCTGGGTTGACCCTTGGGGTAACTATGTTACAGGAATGAAGTAATGGCAGAAAGAGAAGTACCATAAGATTCCACCTACATGAGTCCCAGAGTCAGATTCACAGACGGAAAAAAGAATGGCAGGCTCAGCAGGCTGGATAGGAGTTAAGAGTTAATAGTTAAACAATTTGCGGGGGGGGGGGGGGGGGGGGAGCCTGCTTTGGGGGTGGGGGCAGGAGGAGAGGCAGGGCCTCACACTGTAACCCAAGCTGGCTAAAACACTTGCAGCAATCCTCCAGCCTCCGCCTCTGATCTCTAACTCCCAATTGCTGGGATTAGTTATACATCACCATACCTAATATTACAATGTAAAAAGGTTCTCTCTGCTCATGGATGGTGGTGATGGTAACACAATGTGAAATGTCCGTAATGTCTCCAACCACTCCACTTAAAATGGTTCAAACATAACCAAATACTAATCAGTATTACAATAAATAATATGGGCACATTTATTCATAATGAAACCTAAAGTAACAAGATTGAGAATTAACACTATGTCTGACAACCAATTAGAAACCTTCAGTAATACATTAAGTTTGTGTTATGACTAAGCAGGCTTTATAATCCTCAGGACCATGGGTACTTTGATATATTCCTAAACCTTTAAGAAAAAAAAAGGGGGGGGGTGCTGGAGAGATGGCTCAGCAAGTAAGAGCACTGACTGCTTGACTGCTCTTCCAAAGGTCATGAGTTCAAATCCCAGCAACTACCTGGAGGCTCACAACCACCAGTAATAAGATCTGACACCCTCTTCTGGTGAGTCAGAAGTCAGCTACAGTGTATTTATGTATAATAATAAATAAATCTTTTTTTAAAAAAAAAATTTGCCGGGCGTGGTGGCGCACGCCTTTGATCCCAGCAGAGGCAGGCGAATTTCTGAGTTGGAGGCCAGCCTGGCCTACAGAGTGAGTTCCAGGACAGCCCAGGCTACACAGAGAAACCCTGTCTCAAAAAGGGGGAGGGGGGCAGGAAATATACTGTATTAATATTAAAGGCTCCCAAACTACTGTAGGTCAGTATTCCCAAAAAGGATGCACATCAAATTATTCATGATATTAACTATCAACAGCTGACACCTCTGCTTATTCAGCCAGTGTATTAGTCACTCTGTAAGAGTGAGCAATCATTTGAAACAAGTCTTTCTTCGATGTACAAATCGGCTGTGGCTTGTACCCCAATGACTTCATATTAAAATACGGGTAGGGCCTGGGACACTCCCTTTATGTAACTCATGTGCTGTCTGAGGAAATGGATCTTGCACTTGTGAGTGAAGTATCAGAGATGCCCATTTGGTAATCTGCCTTTCTGGTTTCCATACCAGACTGCCCACTTCCAAACACAGAGACCCTTCCTCTTCTTACCAGGCATGTCACTAAAAAAGCTAGCCCTAAGTGACTCAACACCTCTAGTGCCTACTTTATAAAGGAAGGTAATAACTTACTTATGATATTCACTTTTCTTTTTTATTTATTTATTTAATTGTTTGTTTGTTTGTTTATGTATTTATTTATGTGAGCACACTGTAGTTGTACAGATGGTTGTGAGCCTTCATGTGGTTGTTGGGAATTGATTTTTTTTTTTTTTTTTTTTTTGGTTTTGGTTTTGGTTTTTTTGAAACAGGGTTTTTCTGTGTAGCCCTGGCTATCCTAGAACTCACTCTGTAGACCTGGCTGGCGTCAAACTCAGAAATCCGCCTTCCTCTGCCTCCCAAGTTCTACTATTAAAGGCGTGCACCACCTGGCAGGAATTGAATTTTTAGGACTTCTGCTTGCTCCTGTCAACCCCACTGACTCCGGTTGGCCCCGCTTGCTCTGGCCCAAAGATTTATTTATTATTATACATAAGTATACTGTAGCTGACTTCAGACACACCAGAAGAGGACATCAGATCTCATTACAGGTGGTTGTGAGCCAACAGGTGGTTGCTGGGATTTGAACTCAGTGCTCTTACCCGCTGAGCCATCAAACCAGCCCCCATATTCACTTTTCAATTTTAAAATCTGCAGGTAATGTGTGGTCTTGTTTTCAAGTTCCAACCCCTCACTTATCTACACTGCTTATGGAAGCAGCTTACACTTTTCTGGACTCCTCTGTCTTACTGTGGCCCAACGTTCCAGATCAGGGGCTAGAAACTGGCAATACCATGTAAGTAAAAAGCAAACTGGGAGTTGGCAAGATGGCTCAGAGGGTAAAGGCACCTGCCATCTAAGCAGATGACCTGAGTTTGACCCTCAGGAAGAAGAAAACTGATTCCTACAAGTTGTCCTCTAACCTCTGCATGTGCTGTGCCACACGTGCTGCTCGCCAATAAATACAAGCAGTACTTTTTTAAAAAGATTTATTTATTTGTTTCATGTATGTGGGTAGACTGTCACTGTCTTCAGACACACCAGAAGAGGGCATCAGATCCCATTACAGATGGCTGTGAGACACCATGTGGTTGCTGGGAATTGAACTCAGGACCTCTGGAAGAGCAGTCAGTGCTCTTAACTACTGAGCCATCTCTCCAGCCCACATGTAATACTTTTTACGGAAAGCAAAATGGACTTCCATATGTAAGACATATAAATACATATTAGAAGTATTCTCTACCTTTATATATCAGTGAATATCAAAATCTACTCAACTAATAAATGACAGCAATGGATTGAGTTCTACGATGGGTGAGCACTGAGGAGATGCAATAAGAGATGATGTGGGTCAAGGGAAAGAGGGGTCAGCATGAAAACTTTCAGTAATTTTATTTGGCTTCAAACACAAAATATGCACACTCAAAATCACAACCAAACCTCAAGATTTAGAAATGGGTGATTAAGCCACGTGTGGTGGTGCACACCTTTAGTCCCAGCACTAGGGAGGCAGAGGCAGGTGGATTTCTGAGTTCGAGGCCAGCCTGGTCTACAAAGTGAGTTCTAAGACAGCCAGGGCTATACAGAGAAACCCTGTCTCAAAAAAAAAAAAAAAAAAGAAAAAAGAAAAGAAAAAAAAAAAGAAAAAAAGAAAAAGAAAGAAAGAAAGAAAGAAAGAAAGAAAGAAAGAAAGAAAGAAAGAAAGAAAGAAAAAAAGAAATGGGTGATTAAAACCCTTGGCTGGAGAGATGGCTCAGCAGTTAAGAGCACTGATAGCTCTTTAAGAGGTCCTGAGTTCAATTCCAAGCAACCACATGGTGGCTCACAACCATGTGTAATGAGTTCCGATGCTCTCTTCTGGTGTGTCTGATAGCTACAGTGTACTCACTTACATAAAATAAATAAATAAATCTTTAAAAAATAATTAGAACTGGTGTATGTCAGAGCAACTCCACTCCTGTGTCCATGCACACACAAAATGAATATAAACCTCCATACAAAAACCTGTACACCTGCCAGACAAGGTAGCACAGCCTGCAATGCCAGCACGCCGCAAGAGAAGGGATGGACCACAGAAGAGCCTGAATCAAAAAGCTGACCTTACCTCAGGCAAGGTGGGACACTTAATCCCAGCATTCTGGAGGCAGGGACAGGAGGAACTCTGTAAGTTCAAGGCAACTTGGTCTACAAGGTGAGCTCCAGGTAAGACAGAGCTACACAGTGAACCTACATCTCAAAACAAACAAAAAAATCCACATAAACAAACAAACAAACAAATCTAAAAGAAAAACCCTAAACTTCATAGCAGCTTGACTCATAATAGTCAAAAGAAGGGAACAAACCAAATGCCCATCAACTGGTCAGTAATAAACAAAATGAGGCACAATCAAATAGTATTCAGACATACAAAGAATGGAGCTTTGGTTCATGCTATACAGCATGGGTAAGCCCTAAATTCATTATGCCAACTGGAAGAAGCCTGTTGTATGAGTCTATCTCTATGAAACACCAGGACAGGAAAATCCACAGAGACAAGACAGGATCGGGGAATGGGAAGTGACAGCAGCAATGGCCACACAGATCTGAATGTCCCAAAACACTGAAGGGAATAATTTTGGTACACAAACCTATCTAATTTTTAAAAGGAAGAGGAAGAGCCAGGCACGTGAAACTATTCAGGAGGCTAAGTAAGGCCAGCCAGGACAAGAAGGGAAAAGAAAGGAGAGAGACGGGATGGGGGAGATATAAAATATTGCTGGAATCCTTCAAATGCTTTATATTTCCTTTCAGACAAGATTTATTGTGTTCCAGGTGGCTGCCAAGGATAACCTTGAACTCCTCCTTCTGCACCACCACACCCATTTTATATGGTACTGGGGTGGGAACTAGGCTCTATGCATACTAAGCAAGCCCTACCAACAGAACTACAGCCACAGCCCTCTTCAAGCTTCAACATAGTCTACACACTGTCTCTGGTTGTTTCAGCTCACACAATTCTCCTCGCTTTCAATCTTTTAATCTTTCCAAGAAAATGAAACTCTCTGGGGCCTTCCCATTAAAGAATCATCCTCTTTCTCCTCCCACATTTCAAAGCTTTCCCTCTCCAATGGCTTTCTGTATATAACTGGCCCAAAAATCTCCTAGATTTTAAGAAGAAACTAAATAATTAAGAGGCTGGAAAGGCCTAGCGTTGGCTTCCTGGCCCTCTAGACCACGCCTTTGCCTTCTCGTCCCTGAGGAGCTGAAAGAATATTCCCGTAGACTCACAGCCTCAATATCGGCATGCCCAATTGGTATGCTCAACACACTGCCTACACCGCACTCCATCACCAAATCATCCATCTAGCTAGATGATGTTATTATGAAAATTACCATCAACACCATGAGGCCAAAACAAATGCCCATTCCTGTGATATCTGACTGTAGGCCAATTATTCTGTGATACATTTTGTCTCCATGATCATATACAGCATTTCTGTCCCTTGGTTCTCTTGGGTTCCTTTGGCCTCTGTGACCTCTTCCTTCACACAGGCCCTAACATAAATTCTCTCTTCTACAGTAATGGCTCCAGGTCTGTACAGATTCTTAGTCTCTCTTACACAATGCCTCTGTCCATTTAACTGTGGGTAACCACTGAGTGTCTTCCCGGCACCTGTAACAGCTAACTCAACAGGTGCAGATACAGTACCTGGCACATCCCCATTGACTCAAGCTGGCTAATGACTCAGAGCATGGTTCATTGTCTCCAACACCTCCCCTAAAACCTGCCTCTCCTGCACTTGTTGGCGAGAGCCACCAGCATGCACCCCGTCATCTAAAGCAGACCTGAGGTGGATTCAGTAAGCTCAGTGCTCCAAGGTGAACACCATCTGAATTCACTTCATTTGTAGCATTCACTGGAACCCCTCTACATCAGCACCATGGGCCTTGGAGGCAAGGAAGACAGCCAGGACTGTTTGCAGTGCATGCTCAAACCCAAGCCCTACTGCTCTACAACTGTCATTACTTACTGCACAAGCATCTGCAGCCTGATCACGAACTGGCCTGTGCCACCTGCTGTTACCTAAGTTCCTCTGGTCAGGATAGTGACTTACCAGCATGGTGACTCGTGCCTGTGTTTACTCATCACTACGGATGCTGAGGTAGGACTGTTGTAAGTTTGAAGCCAGCCTGACTCTCACTAGGTTGTACAGTGACACCCTATGCAAAGGGAAGAAAGACCATTCCTCTCAGAATTGCCAGGTTCCTCTGACTACCATCTGTCTTCAGATCTGCCTGGTTCCTGAGAGGCCCAGGAAAAGCACAAGTTCTGATGGCAGGCACCCAAAATACTAGTTTGATTATCCTACAAGGCTAATAATCCCCTTCTCGCTCTCTCTTTCTCTCTCTCTCTTTCTTCTCTCCCCCCCCCCCTTTTTCCTCTTCTCTGCCCTTCTACCCGATTCGCCACCCCTCTGCCTCTGCACAATAAACCTCTCCCACGTGGAACCACCTTAAAAAAATAATCCCCTTCTCTGGGATTGTGAAATATAGAAATTCTACGAAAACATTTCAAAGTTCAGCTTGAAGAATACAGTAAGCCTGTGCATTTTCTAAAAACTATTTGTGGGCCAGGTATAGCAATGCACACATTTAATCCCATCAGATGATAGGCAAAAGCAGTCTCATCTCTGTGAGCTCGCTCAAGGCCAGCCTGGTCTACATAACAAGTACCAGAACAGCCAGGGCTACAAACTAAGATTCTATCTAAAGAAACAAACAAAAACCAAAGCTACAACTGTGCACCAGGTAATAGTGCGCGTTTAGTTTCAGGCCCCAGAACAAATGGCTGAGGTGCATATTTTACATATCACAGCAGACCTGCACTGCAAGTTCTCCTAGCATCCCTCAGTCCCTACCTGGTACACTCAACCCCTCTACCTTGAACTTTCCATTCCAGCCCAGGGGCTGAGCTGCTCTTCCCTATATTATCCAGACATTTTGGTCTCTTGCCTATCTTCCTCCCTCTCTGCCTGAGGCTGGCTTGCTCTCTCTCTCTCTCTCTCTCTCTCTCTCTCTCTCTCTCTCTCTCTCCCCTCCCTTCCCTATTGTCTCCCTTCCCATGTGACTTCCCTGGTCTCCTTCCTTGGGCCCAGTGAATTTGCCTACCAGAGAACAGTTTCCCAATAAACTTACTTATATATACTCTAATCTGGCTTCAACTGGCTCACTGCACTGACGAAGAATAACTTATCAGTACACGTACACGCCAGCACTTGGGACGCTGAAGCAGAAAAATGGCAAGTTTGCAAACACCCTGCGCTACTTAGATGTTTGCCTTGTGGAGGGAAAAAAACCAAAACCAAAAAATACCAAAGACAGTAAACTCTGTAACTCACAATAGAAAATAGGAAGTCCTGGGACTGGGCTAATGATAAAGCCACATGAAACATGAAAGGCCCTGGGTTAGAGTCCCAGCAACAAACAGGAACTCAGCACAGCTACTGGAGCAGGTCTTTGGAAGATCCCTATCAGAGGACCAGCAAGATAATCCAGTCCACAGAAAGTGCTTACTGCAATCCTGACAGAGTTTGAGTCCCTGGACCTACACACTAGGTGGGGAAAAAAAAAAAAAAAATCAACTTCCACAAGCCCCAGCACTCCAGAAGAAAAACAGAAACAGTAGTTACTATAGTTTTTCTTCACCCAATACTTAAACTGGATAGGTTAATGAATACCATTTTCTAAGGCTTCCACAGCTTGCATGAGTGAAAACCATTCAGTCATGGATCTTCATATGCTTCCCCACAAGGCACTGTTCATCTCTGCCAAGTTTGTTCAGAGAACATGTCCTGCCATCAGTAAGCAGAGATCAATAAATCCTTTTCCACTCAATAAACGCCTCAATTCATCTCCTTAAGTAATAGCTTTATCAGTGCCTTCTCCCGCATTCAGAACTGAAGAAGTGGAAAAGTGAGGGATTAGTCATGGTTTTACAGAGGTGACAGAAATGGTAACACAGGTTGTAACAAAGATGCCTATACCTTCAGCAAAGGGCTCCAGTCCTCTGTGTACAGACCCAAGTTTCTGTCCCTGGACTGACAGCAGGAATAGTGTTGTAATGGTGGGGGTGTCTCACTGGATATTGGCACATCATGCAGATGTGTGCAAACAACTACTTTCTGTTTCAGCAAACACTGTCAGAAATTTCCAGCCTCAGCCACCTGTGGTTCCACATTTGTCAGACATCTTTCTGAAAGATCCAAAGCCTCCCTATGATCAACACCAAGGTCAAAACCACCTGGCTTGGCCCCTCACTTCCTAGAGAACTCTTCCTATCTCCTCCTTGATAGACAGGGCCTTCTAAGTTTCCCATTTCTGAAGTTGCCCCGTATCTTCTGAATCAAGGCTACTTGAGTATGGCGAGCCTCCTCTGACTTCTTGTTCACCTGGTTTCATGTCTATCAAGTAGGTTTTAGACCTGCTCAACTATGGCAAGGACTCAGCCATCTATTGAGTCTTCTGAGCTTGCATGCAAGGCAACCCAGCAATCTTTCTCCTTCATGCCTGTGGCCAAATGAAGTCTAGAGAGCTCTGGACCAGCCACCTAAGATGACTTCTGGCCTAGCTGTCCCCAGGAGTCCCGAGCTCCTCCCAGCCCTCCTCACCCCTTCCTCCAGTCAACCCTGCAGAATCCGCCTTTAGGACAGGCCAATCTAGTCTCTGCTGCCTAAACAGGCCTTACTCCTTCGTGCCTTTGTGCTTGGCTTCCTCCTCAAAGAACCAAGGCCTTCCCCTCCCACCCAGGGAAATCACAGGCCTCCTGCTGGGAATGTTTGTAACCCAGATCTGCCCTCCAGGAGCAGTGAAGTCTTCCCTAATCACCAGGTATGCAGAGGTCTTTCACTCCTCTAAATTCCTACGTGTCACTGTCACTCACCTGGCACTTAATAAGTAGCAGTGTGCTCTACCTGTTTATCTTTTTTTCATCATCTCTCCTCACATGACAGTCATTTCCTCATACAGAAACCATACAGCACACTTGAAGACACAGACAACTCAGGGCAACACAAACAAGGTCTTTGGCAAAATCCTTTCCACAAGAGCAATCCATTTCCTTTCACAGCTTCTGCTAGCCCTGGTCCCCTGGCTACATGGTTTCTAGTCACCAATGGCCACACTAATAGAGTTACACACAGGGGTTCAAGTTCTGCTCTCCCCATAGCATGTCTGTCTTGGCTGGCACAGCTTTCAATGCCTACATCATAGTCCCTCCACTTTACCACCAGGACCAGGATATCTGGAAGTTTCTGACTTTTTTTTTGTGTTTTATCTTTAAATGTTGCCTAAAGCCAACTTTAAGCTCGTTGGAAATACCTTCTGAAACAGAGTTATCACACACGCTCAGGAGCTTCTGGCTCAACTTCTGGCATAATTTTCTGTTCCATTCCTTTAGCAAAAGTATTTTCCAAACACTTTATAATGGTTTTATTTTTCCTGGCTAATCTTACACATATTTTTTAAATTGGCAGTTCCTTGATTGAAGCTCCCATGCAATCTAGTATGAACTAGAAACCTGGCAAGTAGTCAATATCCATTTGCCTATTAAATATTTTTTTTTAACTACCCAATGTAAACTATCAAATCCCTGAAAAGGAGACTGTCCCTAATCTAAAGGGACCTGTGCTTAGAAACCCTTCGGAGAGGCTGAGGAGATGGTTCCGTGGTTACAAGCACTAGCTGCTTTAGCAGAGGACCCAAGGTTCAATTCCCAGAACCCATATCATAATAATAGTAAGTTATAATAGTAATAGGTGACTCATAAAGCCTAGCACTCCAGCTAGAGGGGATCAAACACCCCCTTCTGGCCTCTTTGGATAATGTACACATATGGTATTACACATGTATGCAGCGAAAAAAACTCATGCACACAAAACAAAAATAAAGGCCTTTCAGATTATTTATAATAAGATATGAAACGGTCTTCTGTGCAGTATGTAGAAGAATGTAAATGTAATCTGCTGAGTTGTACAATCTGAAAGAACAGACAAAAACGAAGCCTGACAGAACAAGACAGTAAGCCTCAACTACACAGCAAGTCTGAGACTAGCCTGAGTCACCTGAGACCCAATGTCAAAACAATACTAAAAAAAGGGACATCACCTGCAAATACAAGTCCAAGATCTTTTTTATTTTTTAATATTTTCTTTATTTACATTTTAAATGTTTTCCCCTCTCCAGGTCTCCCCTTCGGAAACCCCCTAACTCATCCTCCTTCCCCCTGCCTCTATGAGAGTGTTCCCCCACCCACCCACCCACTCCTGTCTTCCCTCTTAGGCATTCCCCTACACTGGGGCATCGAACACCCTCAGGCCCAAGGGCCTCTCCTCCCACTGATGTCCCAAGATCTTTTAAGAAATATTTATTCTTTAGCAGTTTAGCTTCCTATTTAGCAGTAAAGAAATAATTTTCTTTAGCAGTTTAGCTTCCTATTTCAGATGATTAGAAGCTGTAATATTAAGGCCATGTAAGATTACACACACATGTGAGCATAACATCAGAATGAAAACATTAGTGTATGCAAGGCCCTGGTTAAGACCCCAGCATCACCAAAGGTAAAAAAAGGTAGAAAATAGAAGCCGGGAGGAAGGAAGGTTAGTTGGTTAGCAGACAAGGATGTAGAGAATTTTTTAATTTTTTAAAAAAGCAACTTTACTATGTACACAGCCCAGACTCACCTCAGAGATCCTTCTGCCTCCACCAAGTTTTAAGATTACAGACATCGACAGAGAGACAGACGACACACAAACACATAGACACACACACACTTCCTTTCTTTATCTTGACAAATTAACCACTACAACTCTAGTTATCATTAAATTAGGAACTACCAATTAATATTCAATTAATTTTCCCAACCCCACAGACAGTTAAGCAGAAAAACTGAACCCCCTTAAGCACAACCAGCCACTGAGTCACACAAGAATCGAACCCTACCCTGAAGAGTTCTGGAAACCTTTGGACTTCCCTCAAAAGACACAAATGTCACTCAAACAACAGAGTCTATGATCAGAAATACAACCCAGTGACCCAGTCTCAGCCTGTCTCCATGTCAATCCTCAGGACACTTCCCGCACATACACACTGAGTCAGGAGCACTCAGGACTAGACCCAACTACTTGACAGCCACATGCTATCCCTTAAAACACTACATTCCCCAGAAGCAATGCTTAAATAGAATTCTTTTCAAACTCAGCAAAAAGGAGCTCAATTTTGTTACTCCCTTTTCATAGGAATTCAAGATGCCAACTCAGAAATAACAAGCTTTAAGATTCCTCTCTATTATATTGCATAATAACCTGTAGATGAAGAAATTATCTATGATGAGCACTAGAAACAGAAGACAGAGTAAGCAAAGAGACTACGGGGCAGCTGCCACTGGACAATGGGGCCAAACTGTAAACATTCATTTTAAAGTGAGTTCAGCCAGGAGTGGTTGGTGCACCCCTGCAATGCACTCAGGAGGCTGAGGGAGGAAGATGACTGCAAGTCCCAGGCCACCCTGGTCTACACAGAGACTGCCTCTAAATAAATGAAAAAAAAAAAAAAAATAGGACTGGGGAGATGCCTGGGTGGTTGGTTGAACTCAGATGGTTTAATGGATGAAAACCAAGTGAGGACCAGAGTTCAGATCCTTAGCACCTAAGTTTTAAAAAGAAAAGAAGGGTCAGGTGTTGTGGCGAATGCCTTTAATCCCAGCACCAAAGATCTGGGCAGAGGCAGGCATATTTCTATGAATCTGAGGCCAGCTTGGTCTACATAATGAGTTCCAGGGCTATGTACAGAGACCCAGTCTCAAAAATAGGAAAGAAAGAGAAAGGAAGGAATACAAGGAACAGCTAGAAATCATTCAACGAATATCTCAAAACTCTGAGCATTAGTAACAGCCACTGTCAGAATTACAAGCATAGCAAATTAAAGACAGTAGCTTCCTCCCAGTAAGAGAAAACAAGGAAGAGTCCGGCTCTAACTATCTGTGCCAAACCCTGCTGTGGTGGCTGGTTAGAGGCCTCCTTCAGCACTGACATTTCCAAGGGTTTTGCAAAAAGGAAATTTTAAGAATGTGCTGAACCCTTCCTTTCCGAATCATTCCCAGATATGTCGGATTTCATTTGGCTGTTTTCTTTTTTTCTTTAGTTTTTTTTTAATCGCAGTAATGATCACAATGAGGTGAAGTGATCTAAAATAAAGATGTCTGGATACTCAAAAAATGGGAGAACTGAAAA
Organism: Mus musculus; assembly: GCF_000001635.26. NCBI lineage: Eukaryota > Metazoa > Chordata > Mammalia > Rodentia > Muridae > Mus > Mus musculus. The sequence continues at coordinate 64,653,688 of NC_000080.6, read as the reverse complement.
CTTTCAGACTTCTAAGCTACTCACTCTGTTTTGTGAGAACCTGGATGTTAGGAGGCAATGAGCTGAGAGCTTAAAAAGTTCCGTCTTCAGGGGAAAAGCTTGCCTCATAGACTTCAGCAGGTTCAAGTAGGCAAACCAACGACAAGAAAACAGAGACACCAAGTTCCCAAGGAACAACCAACCAGAGAAATCTTTGTTAACTTTTACACCTACTTACCTCAATACATACACAAAAGGGCAAGGAGACAGAAAAACTATTTCCTACACACTAGACTTTAAACACAGTAAAACAAACTAGAAACCTTGGAAAATGACTCCTGCACTTAATAATGGCTCTAGCTAGTCAGTAGTCTAAATCAATTAGCAGCAATTCCATCTCCCGGGAGCGCGGCAGCAACCTCAATAACAAGACTTGTCTAGAAAGTGTTTTCAAACACATCACCTCATTTTAAGTACCCTGCCCAGTCACCCTCTGGTGAAGCTACAGAGGCAAAAAGCAGCTACTCCCCGGATTCAAGTTGGGCTTCAGTCTTTCCAACTTGGATAGATGATTTACGTGTCCTGGGTTTATCTACTTTCTCTACCCTCCCTACAGACTTCAGAGCATGTCTGAAAGATACAATTTCCCAAGAATCTTGGCACTGAGACTATTTATTGTTGAGATGATGACTATCACTTCAAGCAAAAGGAAAAAAAGGAAACCTCTCGACAGTCATAAACCAGAAAAGAACTAAGAAGGCATGCATGTCCTTCCTTTTCTGCAAACAGCCACAAGGTGCAGGTTCAAGGGAGAACGTGGAAAATCGAAAAGTAGGGCTGTCCGCCCTAAGAGCTGCGTACACAGGAGGACTGCGAGGCCGGAGCTGCCCCAGGCCTGGAGAGCTCGGTGACAGCTGGCGGGGCGGAGGGCTGAGGGCCCGACCGCGCCGTCGAGGGCGCACGCGCGCTGAAGGGAGCCCGCCGAGACCCCCGGGACGCCGAAGCTCTACCACCACAGGCACCTGTCGCCCCCGGCCCGGGACAAGCGCTCACCTCGTCGGTTCATTGGCCGGACCCGTACCGCCACTTTCACTTTGGAGTCTCCCATCGTGCTACCGCCGGGGTTCTCACTGCACCTCCGTCTACCTCGGCCACCGGACAAACTCTCCGAGGCCAACCCGGCGGGCGGGGGCTGTGGGGGAAAAGGGGGCGGGACCGACGAGGGGCGAGGACCGGTGCGTCCCGGGGCATGCTGGGATGTGTAGTTCCCACAAGTCAGGCCGAGGCGCTGGCGGGAAAATTCGCGCGCCGCTCTCTGGAACTTGTAGTCATCTGTCGCCGTTTTACAATTGTGCCGCTGTTCCTGTACCTCCCTCTCCTTTCTTTTCCTTCTCTTTCTTTACTTCTTCCTCTCTCTTCCTTCCTTCCTATCTGTTGCAGGATTTTCCCTGTCCATCCCGCAACACCTAACTTCTCTTTTGTGTGCGTGTGGAGAGTTTTCTGGACATTAAAATTAGCACTTTATGAATGGTAGGCAAGCGCTCTATCCTTGAGTTATATTCCCAGCCTTCCTTTTATTATTTTTTGAGATAATAAAAGTAGAGATAGTTTATTAAGAAAGAGAAAGCCAACTGGCCATGGTGTCACAGGCCTTTAACCCCAGCACTTGGGAAGCAAAAATAGGCTGATCGCTGTTGAGTTTGAGGCCAGTCTGGTCTATAGCATGAGATCCAGTATAGCCAGGAATATAAAGAGAAACCCTGTCTCAAAAAAAGAAAAAAGAAAAAGAAAGAAAGAAAAGGCACTTCTAAGAATAGGAATGGGCTAGTGAGCTGGGAAAATACATACACTGCCTTGTTGGTGCTGGGCCTTTCCCCTTCTGTGTAATGTACTTGTTATTTATTTATTTATTTATTGGATGTGTGTGTGTGTGTACACATGTGGGAGCATGTGTCAAAAGACAACTTTCAAGAGTCAGTTCTCTCCTTCTATCTACCCTGTGGGTCCTAGGGATGGAATTCAGTTATCTGGCTAGCAAGCCAGAACATTTACCCACTGAACCATCTCAATGGCCCTGTTTGGAGTTTTGTTATAGTTTTTCATTGGATGGGTGGGGTTTTTGGGGTTTGTTTTGTTTTGTTTTTTTACTTCTTTTTCTCTTCTTTTTTTATGTTTATGGATGTTTGCCTGAATGTATATCTGTATGCCTGTGCTGAATTCAGAAGAGGGCATCCGATCCCCTGGACCTAGAATTACAGAGAGTTGCGAGCCACCACATAGGGGCAGAGAATAGAGCCCAGTGAGCCAGCTCTCCAGCCCCTGTGCTTTGGGTTTTGATAGAGGTCCACATGAGTTGCTCAAATTAGCTTTTTACTTGCAATCTTCCTGTCTCACCCTCTCAAGTAGCTGGAATAACAGACCTGAGGCCTCTCTCGCCTGCCTCTGTATCTAGCCCTAGCTGGTCTGTAAACTCACTCAGTAGACAGACTGGTCTCCACTTCAGAGATCCATCTGCTTCTGCCTTCTAAGTGCTGGAGCTAAAGGTTTGCACCTCGCCTCACCTCGATTCTGCAGGACTCTTAAACTCTAGCAATCTGTATTGAGACTACGGTGTCCAAGAACTGACCCTTCATCTGAAAACCTCTTCCTCTCCTTTTTAAGACCTCTGGGTTTGATCCTTGATTTTGATGATTTTCTCTGACTGCCTTGTCCCCCTCTTGTTTCTTTACTGACTTATCCTTCAGGATAAATGGATGCATTCAACCTTGACCACAGCCTCTGCATCCTCTGAGTCATAACCTTGGGTTATGGAAACAAACTTAACTCAAATCCCACTCATTTGCCAACCTGTGGTCACGGTCAACTTATTTGGCCACTCAAATTTCATCTTTTTTAATGTGTAAAGTGGAGACCCTGTGTCACCCAACCTGCAGTGACATTTATCGTGTGAGTCAATGAAACCAAAGTGTAAATACTGTTTATCAGCCTCACAGAGACTGCTGGTTGGTGGTTTGTGCACCAAGTCTATCCTACAAACATGTTCTGTTTAGCCAACACAAAAGTCAGATTTGGGGTGCATTAATGACCCTTACTATATGTTAGTAACACTAAATCAAACAGGAATAGCACTGGACATACTATAATCCCAGCACTCAGCAAACCGAAGCAGGAAGATTGCCATAAATTGAGACGAGTCTAGGCTCCAAGCTCCTACCTCAGCCTCCCAACTACTGGGACTACAGATGTGAGCTTCAATGCCCAGCCCCACTCTAGCTTTTTAAACTGGGGCAGTGAGATAAGAAAAAAGAAGGTTAAGAAGTTTCAACAGGAAATTTTATTTACATGGAAATTCAGGACAAAGGCCCTGAGGAATTGTGGTTAGTCTCCCTTTGGACTCAAGGTCTCTTGATCCTCAGTGAAGATGCAGAAGATTCTTAAGGCCTGTAAGTCACCACCCAGCGACAGGTGAGAGAGGAAAGACAGCTAGCTGCAGGTTACAACCTGCAGCCTGGAGAGCCCCAGGGGCTCCACAGCCAGATAAACCGAAACTGGAGCTGTTCAAGTTAGCGTGCTGGGGGGCGGGGGGTGCAGTGGGTTGCCAAGAGGAGGGAAAGCCCTGGTTTCTGCCTAGTCACCTTGGAGGGGAATGGGAAGAGAAGAGAGAAAAAGCACTCTGTGCTTTTGTTTTGTAAATGGACAACCTTGGATGGGGTAGGTGTTCTGTAGAGGTTGAAAATAGATGTGAGATATTATCAGTTAACTGCGGCTAGGAGAGACTCATTTTACCCCCTGGATTTTGCAGATCTATCTAATCTGAGACTGACTTCTTGTTTTCTATTTGTTCCATTCATGTGGCAGTTTCTGATGCTGAGGGACTTTCCTTACTCCTTCTGTTTATTTCTTTCTTTTGAGGGGTTTGTTTGTTTTGCTTTTGAGACAGGGTCTCACTATGAAGCTCTGGCTGTCCTAGAACTCACTATGTCGACCAGGCTGACCTTATACTAACAGCAACCCATCTCCCAGCTGCTCCCAACTGCTAGGATTAAAGGGCTGCCTCACTATGCTCCCAGTCTGTTTCTTCATGGTCATCTTTGACCTGATGGTACTAACCGAATACCTACTTCATGCCAGCCGCTACCCTAAGCCCTTTACATCTCTGAGCCTGTTTAATTCTCACACAGACTGGATGGAGCAGTTAATGTTATTGCCTCTACACTGAGGATGTAAAGCAGAGTAACATTCAGGTGAAGCCATGCTGTCAGCAACCACCCGCTGTATTCTGCAACCTCTCGAAGCAGAAACAAAGTCTGCATACAAATTGTTCGATCCCCAGAAAACACAAACAGCTCTGTTTTGCATTCCACTCCCCCCACCCCTGAGATAGGGATTCTGTGTGTCACCCTAGATGTCCTGGAACTCGATCTGTAGACCAGGCTGGCCTCAAACTCAGAGATACACCTGCCTCTGCCTCCCGAGGGCTGGGAGTAGATGTGCACCACCTGGCTTACATTTTTTCTTCTTTAATTCATCAACATTCAACCTGAAGAGCCATTTCCCCTCACCACCTGTTCCTTCATTCTTTCAAGAATCAAAGCTCAATGAGTTCGAGGCTAGCCTGGTCTACATAGTAAGCTCCTGTGAGAAAGAATCACAACTCTGCCATGAAAATTCCTGGCGCTGACTGTGCCTACGGTACTATTTGTCTGTCTGCAGTCACAGTTCCGTACTCCACTGGCACAGGTCTGTGGCAGCCTTCAGATTCTCTTTCACCCCACTCCATGGCAATGAGGTTCTGCTAGCTGGCCCCTGTGCAGCCCATTCAACAGCCCCTCCATCTGGACAGCCCTTCTAACAGCTTCAGATCTCACAAGGCAAAGCAAGAACAAACAATGACAATGTAATTGTTCAACTTTTAGAATTTCATACATAACTACAATATATTTATGTCATATCCACCCCTTCCCGTGTGTGTGTGTGTGTGTGTGTGTGTGTGTGTATGTATGTATTTATGCTGTAAGGTTGTCTGTGTATACGTGGGTGTTGAGTTGACCTTTTGGACAAATGTGGTGGCTTATATGAAAATGTCCCCTGTGGGCTCATATATTTGAATATTTGGTGTCCAGTTGGTGGTGCTGTTTGGGGAGGTTTTGGTGATGTGGTCTTGTTGGAGGAAGTGTGTCACTGGAGACAGGCTTTAAAACTCACGTCCTTTTCCAGTTTTTTTTCTCTCTCACTCTGCTTCATGCTTGCAGTTCAAGATATAAGCAATTAGCTTCCTGCTCCACATGTGGTCACATGCAGGTAACCATACTGCTGATAGTTCATGTACAGATATACTATCTTACGACAGTCCTCCCGGTCCTCTGGCTCTTCCTGTATTCACCCCCTCTCCTGAAACCCTTGGGTATAGATGTCGTGTCCCATTTGCAGATGGGTGCTTTCTATGCTTTGGTAAGTTGTGGTTTTCTGGAGTAGCCTCTGTGTGCCGCAAAAAGAAGCTTTTTGATGAGAGTCAAGGTGTGTACTTATCTATGGGTGTAAGGAGAAATAGTTAGAAGATGGTTTATATTTATATCCCTTTAGCAAAATAGTAGTCATAGGTTCTCCCCTAGGGTCTATGAGCTCCCCAGTTCTTGGCTAGTTTTGAGGCATGAGATCCGAGTTCCCCCATACAGGGTGGACCTTCAGTCCAATCTCACAGCTCTCGGTTACCTTCACGATATTAGTGCCACCATTGCCCAGCCAACAGCTGTGGGAATCCACAGTACTTACACCTGGGTAGGACTGTCGGTAACCGCCCAGTACCCTCCAGCAGCTTACATAGTGCCTTCCAACATTTTGAGAGCTGGCTATCAGGGAGAAGGAGCTTCCAGTCAGCACCAATTTGATTTCTCCCAGTCCTGTGACCAAAGAATAATTCTTGACTGAAAATCAAAGGGCCATTGCCTTCAGCCCTGAGTCTGCATCTGGTTACTTGTCTCCCTGAGTCCTGCACAACCGAGCTACCCAAATAATAATCTACAGTGTCTTCCCTCCCTCGCCTGTCATTAGCCAACCAGCTATTAATTTAATCATGCTTTCACCTGTCTTCAACCCTCCAATAAAGCCGTCATGGTAGCATGTACAATTGACCTTCTCATTACGAATCTAATGAGGTAGCCTTTGGTCCTTATTTTTCTTGACTCGTCTGTCGTACCTGGTGTTGACTCTTCCCTCTGGAAGTTCTGGTTTCCCTTGGTTTCTATGATATCACTCTCTCTGTCCCCTAGTCTTAATCATCTTATTATCCTAGTCAACAAACCAGCCCTAGCCTAGGCTCATCTTATGTAATGTGTCCAGAATACACATTTTAAGAGGGGAGAAGGTAGCTGGGGATATGGCTCAGTTAGGAGAGTGCTTACCTAGCCTTGGTGAGGTCCTGGGTTTGATTCTCCTGGAGCATCATAAGCTGATGAAGTGGCTCATGTCTCTAGTCCCAGCATTTTTGAGATGGTGACTGGAGGATCAGAAATTCAAAATTGGAGGGTAGGGGTGTGGCCCAGTTGTCAGAATGCTCACCTACCATGCACAAAGCCCTGGGTTCATTTACCAGCACCCAATAAACTGAGCTTTTTTTTTTTTTTTTTTTTTTTAATGTTTTTTCGAGACAAGGTTTCTCTTGTATAGCCCTGGCTGTCCTGGAACTCACTTTGTAGACCAGGCTGGCCTTGAACTCAGAAATCCACCTGCCTCTGCCTCCCCAGTGCTGGGATTAAAGGCGTGCGCCACCACGCCTGGCTAAACTGAGTTTATATAATAGCACACGTCTGTAATCCCAGCACTCAGAAGGTGGAGGCAGGAAGAGCGGAGGTTTAAGGTCACCCTTGGCTACATAGGAGATTCAAGCCAAGACTGGGTTACGTTAACCATAGCAAAAAAAAAAAAAAAAAAAAAAACAACTTTTTAAATTTGTTAATTCCTAAACCTTGAGGACCTGGGCTCAATTCACAGCACCCACATAAGGGTTCATAACCATCTGTAAATAGTTTAGGGGATACGATGCCCTCATCTGGTCTCCACAGGCAACAGGCACCCATCAGGCACAGCATACATGTAGACAAAACATACACATAAAATACAATAGTACCAAAAAAAGAAAAGAAAAAGAAAAAGCCGGGCGTGGTGGCGCACACCTTTGATCCCAGCACTCGGGAGGCAGAGGCAGGTGGATTTCTGAGTTTGAGGCCAGCCTAGTCTACAGAGTGAGTTCCAGGACAGCCAGGGCTACACAGAGAAACCCTGTCTCGAAAAACCAAAAAACAAACAAACAAACAAACAAAAAACACTTTATATTCCTGATTTTCCAGAAATCCCAGGTTCAGTTCTTAGGATCCAAGAAGGGCAGCTCACAACCTTCTGTAACTTTAGCTTCAGGGAATCTTCAGTCCTCTGTGGGCCCCCTTACAGATACACACGCTCTCGAGAATACACACAACACACACATACTTTTCAAAGTTCAAAGCAAGTTCAACCTCCTCTACCAGAGACTCTGCCTCAAGAAAAAAAAGATCATTTGTCATGTCTCTAAGCACTGGAAAGTTTGAATCGATTTCTGGAAATTTTGTAGTATCTTGTAGTTTTTATTTTATCTTATTTATTATTTGTAAGTACACTGTGGCCGTTTTCAGACATCCCAGAAGAGGGCATCCAATCTCATTACAGAGGGTTGTAAGCCACCGTGTGGTTGCTGGGATTTGAACTCAGGACCTCCGGAAGAGCAGTCAGAGTAGTCAGTGCTCTTAACTGCTGAGCCATCCTCTAGCCCCATCTTGTAGTTCTTTGGGGGCCTCTTTGTTCTCTCAGTTCTGTATGGAGAATCCCCTTTTAAGAACACTGTCCATGGACTGGAGAGCTGGCTCAGTGGTTAAGAGCACTGACTGCTCTTCCAGAGGTCCTGAGTTCAATTCCCAGCAACCACATGGTGGCTCACAACCATCTTTAATGGGATCTGATGCCCTCTTCTGGTGTGTCTGAAGACAGATACAGCGTACTCACATACATAAAATAAAAATAAATCTTTTTTTTTTTTTTTTTTTTTTTTTTTTGGTTTTTCGAGACAGGGTTTCTCTGTGTAGCCCTGGCTGTCCTGGAACTCACTCTGTAGACCAGGCTGGTCTCAAACTCAGAAATCCTCCCGAGTGCTGGGATCAAAGGTGTGCGCCACCACGCCCGGCTTAAAATAAATCTTTTTTAAAAAGAAAAAACGGGCTGGAGAGATGGCTCAGTGGTTAAGAGCCCTGGCTGCTCTTCCAGAGGTCCTGAGTTCAAATCCCAGCCACCACATGGTGGCTCACAACCATCTGTAATGAGATCTGACACCCTCTTCTGGGGTTCCTGAATATAGCTACAGTGTACTTACATATAATAAATAAATAAATCTTAAAAAAAAAAAGAAAAAACACTGTCCACACTGGGCAGTGGTGGCATGTGCCTTTAATCCCAGCACTTGGGACGTAGAGGCTGGCAGATTTCTGAGTTCAAGACCAGTCTGGTGTGAAGAGCAAGTTCAAGGACAGCCAAGACTACACCGAGAAACACTGTCTCCAAAAACCCAAGACAAACAAACAGACAAAACAAAAACAAACCAATCAACGAAATCAAACAAATTTAAAAAAAAAAAAAAGAACACTGCCCTAGAACTGGAGGTTTAGATGGGCGGGGCTTGGGAAACAACATTGGAGGCAGAGAAAGCCGAGGCTCTTAGGCCTGCTCTCACGAGAATGGAGAACACTGAGCCTCAGAAGGAGAGCTAAGAGAAAGCAGGAAGAGAAGAGAGACCATCTGTACCAGAGAACACTGAGTTTCTAGGGGTCAGAACCAAGGTCCCTGGGAAGCTGAGCCTCCCTCCTGGCCCTCCACCATCTTTCCCGGCCTTTAGTGTCTGCTTTAAAGCTTTGACATAATTGCTCCCACAGTGGCGGCCTTCAGCAGAAAGCATGGGCCTTTAGGTGTCCCTTGGGGATTATCCAGCTTTGTCTTTCCTGAAATGATAAAGTCACCGTGCTGTGGGGTTAGGCCACTGAGTAGAATTGGCTTCTACTTGAAAGGATTGAGAGTTCAAAGGACCCTCCTGGGTCTTGAACCTCTCCTGAGATGGGCTAGGCAGGGTGGATCCCAGCAATGACCTCTTTTTTGGGGATCTCACTTAGAATGAGCCAGGGTTTACAAGCCCCAAAGAGCAAGGGGTCCCTTATAAACTACTTTGTGGTTCTCCGTGTTTTGTAAGCATTTCTTTTGGGAGGTGGGCAGTGGGGTGAGGGGTGGGGGTGGGGAATGCTTTGTTTTGTTTTCGCCTTCACTTTGTGTTGTCATTAATGTTTGAGGTAGTTTCACTGTGTAGCCTTTAATCCCCCTGCCTCCACCTTCTGAGCGCACTGGCCTTACACGTGTCAGCCACCACACCAGGTTGCTATAGATACACATACACAAGTGAACCTCTAAGCAATCCTCCTGCCTCTGCCTCCCAGGTACTGAAATGACAGGCATGAACTACCATACCTGCTAACTGTTCATAAATTTGTGTTTATGTGACTGATTCTTCTAAACCAAAGAAGGGACTTTTGTCTACGCTGGGGACAAATGTTGATAAAGGAAGAAGTTCAGCCTCTGAACCAGAAAGGTGAAGGTGGTGGGCTGGCTGGAGAAGGTGGGGAGACGTGGAGACATGGAGAGAGACAACAGCCTGCACCAAATCAGAAGAGATTCAAAACAAAACAAAACAAAACAAAACAAAACAAACCCACATTGGGTTTCAGCAAAGGTCTCCCTCCATGCTGACTCTGTGGCTTTGGTTTCACCCAAGTTATGGTTGGTGGTACTTCCTGGCATCTCCCAAGCACATTTGTCCTCTCTTCTTACTTGGCACTGTCTCTATTATCCTACATGCTAACTTTGGCTGCTTGGATTCAAGCTCCACTCTCCCTAGGGAGCCTTTCCTCTGCCAGTCTACACAGTCTTATTGCCTCCTGTTAGACTCAGGACTTCCTAGCAGGGATGGGGGCTTCCCTTCTTCAGGAACATTCCATGAAGAGCACTCAGCAATGTGGATAAACACTGAGTGAATGAATTGTGGTGGTCTGATTAACGCAGCACAGAGAGGGCTATGGCTCAGCAGATTACATTGCTTCTCTTCCAAGCCTGAGGTGATCTGAGTTCTGTGCGCCGTGGGAGCCGAGAACCAACCCCTAAAGTTGTGACATACATGAGCCTGCTTGAATGAGGGTTCACACACATTAATAACATGACTTTAGGAACCTAACAAGTGGTGGGCTTCAGTAGATCCTTTCCTGGTCCTCACAGGCTCCAGAACACATACAGCACAATGGCAGACACATACTCCAATAAAAAATAGTATCAACAGCAATAATAAACACAGAAAAAGCAGGTGCTGTGGCTGTAATTTCAGTGTTGGCGAGATGGGGGCAAAGGGATCAGAGGCTCAAGACTATCCTTGGCTCCACAGTGGCTCAGAGGATAGCCTGGGATGCACGAGGCTCTATCTCCAAACAAAGTAAAAACAGGGCAGCCAGGACAGATTGAGAAGGTTTTGAGTTAACTATTTTACTTCATCATCTGTAATGACATCAGAGAAGAAAAACCTGACATTAGGAGGCAATCCTCCTCTCCTCTCCTCTCCTCTCCTCTCCTCTCCTCTCCTCTCCTCTCCTCTCCTCTCCTCTCCTCTCCCTCTCTCCCTCTCTCTCTCTCTCTCTCTCTCTCTCCCTCCCTAGAACTGGAATTCTTAATGTGGACCAAGCTGATCTTGAACTCACAAAGATCTGCCTGCCTCTGACTCCCTAATACCAGGATTGAAGGGAGGGAGGTACCACCACACCCTGTTAAAATGTGTAGTGAAGGCTTATCGGATCCCACCAGTGTGCACCACAACAAACTCGTCTTCTTTATTGAGAGACTTTAAGTCCCTTTTAACCTCTGAAGAACCAGGTTATCCTTGTGGACAAAACTTTTAAAATCTTTCCTAAACACACAGGCATCACAATATGCAAACACTCTCTCTCTCTCTCTCTCTCTCTCTCTCTCTCTCTCTCCAAGGGAAGAAAAACCATGATGAAAAACATTAGTAATGACTCTCCAGTGGGTCTGGCCTGCTTCCATTAATCACCCAGGGACTGAGGCTGAGGTCGGGAGAGGGCACCCTTTCCCTGTTACTCAAGGCAGATTGTACATTTCAGGCCCCATTAGCAAGCACAAAGGGACATCCATAAAATATTCATGGGTTGTGGCACAAATGCATCAACAGCCCTTGAGACCCTCCCCCTGAAGGATTAGATTAGAAGGGGCTGCGGTTGCCCAGAATCCCCTTAAGCCCAGAGGTTTCCGTAGTTCATCTGCAAATCTTATTTAGAATTTATAGGGATTTATTGAAACCTCAGGCAAAAGGGTGAGTGAGGTAAGATGGGAGTGAACTGTGGAACCAGGGCACACACCCTAATGGGAAGCCATGGGCGTTGCTCCCAAAGGACAACCATTTAGAGAGAAGCTGGATAACTGAAGGCTAGAGATTTAGTTCAGTGGTAGCATGCTTGCCTAGAGACACGGGCTCAGGCTGAGACTAGCAAGCCTGAGAAAGAGTTTAGTATCTTAGGACTCTATGGGTTTGGGTTATGTTCACACCACTCTTCAAACAATGCTTTTAGCAGTGTGTATCCTCTACCTACCAGACTACAACCACATTGCTGCTCTCTGAACAGCACACTAGCAACCTCGAACCCCACCTGCACTGGGCTAATCACACACCCTTTTCTGAACAATGGGATATATTTCTCCTCTTTGTAGCCATTAAATTTGGACAGTTTCTATTCATTCAAACACATGTTGGGGGAGGGTGTGAGCCAGCCTGAACTGCTTTTGGTCATACATACAGTCAAATAAAACCTTCCGCTCAAGTAAATTTTTAGGGAGAATCTATCTGTCATCTTATGCCTATGCATAAATGAGTGTGCACGTAAATAAAATCCAGGGTGGTGGGACAAGACATGTACAGCAGATAAAAGATTCTGTTATAATCTGTCTGTCAAAGCAGAGAATGACCATCACTAGTAACCAAGATCCTCCTTCTCTAGAGCCCCATGGAAGAAGCCCCAGGCCACAATTAGTGCCCTTGAGCACTCCCATGTGGCCACAGCTTCCTTGTGCTATAGCTTGATCTTTTCTATTGTTTTGCTTTAAAGTTTTCTTTTTCCTTTTCTTTTCTTTTTCTTTCTTTTTTTTTTTTTGTTTTTTGTTTGTTTGTTTGTTTTGGGTTTTTTTTTTTTTTTTTCGAGACAGGGTTTCTCTGTGTAGCCCTGGCTGTCCTGGAACTCACTTTGTAGACCAGGCTGGCCTGGAACTCAGAAATCCTCCTGTCTCTGCCTCCCAAGTGCTGGGATTACGCCCGGCTGCTTTAAAGTTTTCTTAATCCTTTTGAAAAAATTGTCCTGAGCTTTTATTTCAATACCTTGAATAAGAGGCCAAACCCCTTGAAACTGGGTCAATCCTGACCACCAAAGAAAAAAGTCAATGGTGGAGAGAGGAAGAAAATGGCAAAATTCTGAATGAATACTCCAACTGTGGTGGTGCACACCTTTAACCCCAGCAAATCGGAAGGCAAAAGCAGGCAGATCTCTGAGTTTGAGGCCAGCCTGGCCTAAAGTATGCTTCAGGACAGCCAGGGCTATACAGAGAAACCCTGGAGAGAGAGGGGGGGGGGGCAGGCTGATGTCAGAGAGGAATCCCTATTGATGATTTCACCCCTGGATCCACTACTGACATTTTTAGACAAGCATAGTCACTCTAGTCAATACTGGTTACATATATAACTAATCAATGCAAAGGTTTTTTTTTTTTTTCTCAATCAAGAACCACAAAACAAACATGTTGTGTTCTACATTCTAGAATAAGGTGGCTCAGTGGATAAAAGCACTTGCTGCCAAGCCCGATGACCTGAGTTTGACCCCTGGAACCCACACAGTGGGAAGAAAAGAACTGACTTCTGTAAATTGTTCTCTGACCTCTACCATCAATCTGTGGCGTGCAAGTGCCTCCCCCCCACACACACAATAAATAAATGTAAAGGGAGTAGGGGTACAGCTCAGCGACACAATACGTGCTTAGCATAAGTGAAGCCTTAGGTGTGAGGCCCAGGAAAGGAAAGGAAAGGAAAGGAAAGGAAAGGAAAGGAAAGGAAAGGAAAGGAAAAACAAAAAACCCAACCAACCAACAAGCAAAACCAGACGTTTAGAAGATTGGGACTGGGGGTGCTCAACCGACAGTGCTTGCCTAGTGCACTCAAAACCCTGGATTGGATCTCAGTATCAAATAAAACCAGGCTTGGCTCTGACACATTGATCATCCTCATACTTAAGAGATAGAGGTAGAAGAACAGAAGTTTAAGGCCAGCCTGGGCCATGAAGCAAGATCCTGTTTCAAAATATAGAAAATAAAGTGTTGTTGTTGTTGTTGTTTCAAGATAATTATGCCTCTAAAAGGAAGCCCGTAGAATCTTTCCCATGATACTGGGCCAGTAATTAAGAGCTTGTTTTCCCAGGACTGTGTCACCTTTGGTGGCTGGTGGGTAGGGGTGAGGCCTGAACTTAGGAGGAAGAAAAAAAAATCCACTCTGAGTCACCTTGATGGAATAGGTGCAGTCAGGAAGCTTGAGGGTGGGGTTCCAGAGCCTTCCTTGGTTCAAAGCAAAGGGAAGACAGGGAAAATGCCCAGACCAGGACAGAAGCCACTTAACGGCAAAGTTTTCTAACCAGGGGACATGAAACAGTTAAAGAAAAAAAACCAAGACAGCTGAGGCCAAGGGGCTGTGTAATAGTCACACACAGGAAGTGTCACAGGGTTCGTCTGTCTGTGCCACGCAAGAAGGGAGACTGGTTTCAGCTGGGCTGCAGCCTGCAAGCTGTTCTTCCTACCAGAAAGCCAGGAGCCAGGGAACCTCCCAGGGCCGCCCATGACTCATTCCCAGGCAGCTGAGGCAGGCCAGAAACAGAGGCACAGCTGTGTTCTGCTCACACCCTGCATCTTCCATGTCCTGCGTCTTCATGGGAAGGAACAAGGTCTCCTCAGAAAGAGAGACCGAGTTAACCAGGAATCGCTAGTCTAGGCAAACACGAGGCATGTGTAGAAAACTAGAGAAAAAATACAAGTGAATCTCAAGCAAAGAAATCTTCATGGATACATTGAGTTTTGAGGAACTCGCCCAGAGTCGTCTGTGTTGGGAGAGCAAGGACTCAACTCAGGAACAGATAGAGACCGGGCATTACTTATTTTATTTTTAAATTACTTTTATTTATTTGAATCAAGCATAGCATCTTTCTTTCTTTCTTTCTTTCTTTCTTTCTTTCTTTCTTTCTTTCTTTCTTCTTCTTCTTCTTCTTCTTCTTCTTCTTCTTCTTCTTCTTCTTCTTCTTCTCTTCCTCCTCCTCTTCCTCCTTCTTCTCCTTCTATTTAACTTTTTATTGATTCTTTGTGAATTTTGGATCATGTACCCTGTGATGGTTTGTATATTCTTGGACCAGGGAGTGGCACCATTTGGAGGTGTGGCCTTGTTGGAATAGGTGTGGCCTGGTTGGAGTAGGTGTGTCACCATGGGTGTGGGTTTAAGACTCTCACCCCAGTTGCCTAGAAGTCAGTCTTCCACTAGCAGCCTTTGGATGAAGACATAGAACTCTCAGCTCTGCCTGTGCCATGCCTGCCTGGATACTGCCATGCTCCCACCTTGATGATAATGGACTGAACCTCTGAACCTGTAAGCCAGCCCCAATTAAATGTTTTTTTATAAGACTTGCCTTGATCATGGTGTCTGTTCACAGCAGTAAAACCGTAACTAAGACATACCCCAATCCCATTCATCAATCTGTCCCTTCATACGCACCCTTCCCCCTTGCAACCTGCCTCCCCAAAGGAAAAAAAAAATCTCGTTGTGGAAGCTGTAGTGTGTCACAGTGTGTCCCGCAGTATACCCTCTTGTCCACACTTCTTCATTTGCAAATGTTCATTGCAGTGACTCATTGATCTGATTTGAAGCCCCTGGCTTCTGCTACCCCATCAATATTGGTTCCTCACTGGGACTCCTCTCAGATATGTTGTTGCCCTGTGTCATAGAGATCTTGCAGCTTTGAATCTGTAGGACTGGCTCTTTGACATGCTCCAGCAGTTCATAGATGGGGTAGATGTTGGGGTGGGCCAACTCAAAGCCCTGGATCTGGGCCTAAGTAGTAGCTGAACTAGTCAACCGGCCAGCCTCTCACACCCACACAACCAGGGCAAGCTCTTCAGCACTGCCAGGGCTAGCTCACCCAATGCCACAGCTAGCAATGAACAGAGAATGGCTCACTTTAATCTCAGCACTTGGGAGGCAGAGACTGGTGGATCTTTGCCAGTTTGGGGCCAGCTGGGCTACATTGTAACCCCTATTTCCAAAACAAAACATGTGATTATTTATTTATTTATTTATTTATTCATCCATTCTCTCATTGGTAGGGTGGGGTGTTGCATACTTACTGCAAAGTGCATGCATGTGGAAGTCAGAGGCTCTCAGTTGTCTCCTACTACGTGGGGCTTCAGGGTGGAACTCAGGTCATCAGGGTTGGTAACAAACATCTTTATCCACCGAGTCATCTGACCAGCACAGACTTTTCTCTTTCACTGTGTGAAAGCGACTCCTGCAGAACAAATTGAAAATGGCATTCAGAAAACATAGACCTTTAGCCAGGCAGTGATGTCCTGCATCTATCCTGGTCCTCTCAGCATGGAAGCAGGAGGATCAGGAGTTTGAGACCATCCAAAACTGGCTGCTATGTTCAAGACCAGCCTGTGTTATGTGAGTCCCTGTCTCAAAAGAAAGAAAAGGAAAGAACGACAACAACAACAACAATAACATTTGCCGGTGTGCATATACTACTATAATCTACAAATTGGGACAAATCTGCAGTTAGTGCTACACTCAGGGTTAAAGTCCTAAAGGAGTCTTAACAAATCAAAAAAGCCACACAGAGGTCAAGAGGAATTTTGGCAGAGGTTACTCAACTGACTGTTTCCAACGGAAGTTCTGTGCTAGCCACTAAGCATGTGAGAACGATCAGGCTCCCCAAGAAAGCCACACTCAGCAGCAGCCAGGCTCTTCAAATCTTGCTCAACATGACATACCAAAGCCATTGTTTAAACACAACTTTGACATATCATTTTTTTTCCACCTAACAACTTGACAGACTTTAAAAAAAAAAAAAAGAGTTATTTTACATTCACTAATTTGAGGAGATGCACACATGGAGGTCAGACAACTTGTGGTAGTCAGCTCTCTTTCCACGATACGGGCTTCAGGGGATCAAACTCATGTCCTCCAGCTTGCTGGCAAAGGCAAATTACCTTTATTCACAAGCCATTTCACAGCCGATTTGGCAAGTGTTTAAATGTTAGTGCCTTGGCTTTAGTTTGAGTAAGGTGACTGTCTTTTTTTAGAGGGACAGCCAGGACATAATTGTATTAGACAAAAACTCTATATGTAATCTATAAAAATTATATATGTTATTGCTAAATATAAAACATGAAAAATATGGTTATTTTGTGTCTTTTATTCTATTATTTATTTTCTGTTACATACATAGTGCTGATAAACAAAGTCACATACATCTATTTGACAGAGGCAATTAATAAGGCAAGTCATTTTAATATAGCATGTAGATCTGGGGATCATCTGCCTACATACAATCACAGCAATTGGGAGAGGGGTATAAAGGCAGGGGGCTACAAGTTCAAGTCCAGACGTGGACTATACAATGAGTTCTAGGCCAGCCTGAACCACATAGTGAGACTTAAGAAAACATAACATAGACTGGTTATCATAGCACTTGCCTTTAATCCCAGCACTCAGGAGGCAGAGGCAGGCCAGTTTCTGAGTTCGAGGCCAGTCTGGTCTACAAAGTGAGTTCCAGGATAGCCAGGTCTATACAGAGAAACCCTGTCTCGAAAAACACCAAAAAAAAAAAAAAATTACTTTCAGAATTATTTGCTTTACTTTATGTGTATGAGTATTTGGGCTACATGCATGTCTGTGTACCACATGCATGCTTGATGCCCTCAGAGGTCAGAAGTAGTCACCATATCCCCTGGAACTGGGACATGCTATGCCACACCCACAAGTGCTTGAGAGAACTACTTTGGACTGAGAAATGAACTCAGGTCCTCTGCAAGAACACAGTGTTGAGCCATCTCTCTAGCCCATATATGTATTATATACACTGTAGCTGTCTTCAGACACACCAGAAAAGGGCATCAGATCTCATTACGGATGGCTGTGAGCCATCATGTGGTTGCTGGGATTTGAACTCAGGACCTTCAGAAGAGCAGTCAATGCTCTTAACCGCTGAGCCATCTCTCCAACCCCACTTATATATTTTTGAGATACACGACTGTAATACATTTTCAAAAGACAGCATAAATATGATAGGACTGATAAACATGAACTGGTGTTTAATAAAAACAGCATGTTCCATTCTGTCCCATAATGTTGTGGGATATTTTTACTCTCTTCTTGCACCAGGAAGAAAAGGTCATTTGTGTCACCAGGGAAGGGAGCTGAGACTTGGGAGTGTTTGCAGAGTCAGACTTTACTAACATAACCCCCATTTACATTCGTTTCACCGTATATTTCCTAACTCCTTGCATTAATCAGCTTTCTCTAGCAGCATACACAACATTATAAGAGGGGATTTATTAAACAGCTTATAGGATCAGACTCTAAATAGTCCCACAATGGCTGATCTTACCACAGAGAAACCAGAAGCCAACACCGCTTATCCAAGGACCAGTGAGTCAGGCTTATGGGCTCAATGCCTCGGAGCCCCTGGATTGCTGTTAGAGCAAGTCAGTGTTCAGAGAGTCTGGAGCCAGATGCCCACAGTCAGTGACAGCAGCAAAGTGTTTACTGGGACACTGGAGAGATGGCTCAGCCATTAGAAGTCCTGTTGTTCTTGAAGAGGACATGGTTTCAGTTTCCAACACCTACATGGCTGTTCACAACTACCTGTAACTCCATTTCCAGGGGATCCAATTCCTTCTGACCCTCAGGCTTCTGCATGTGTTTGGTGGAAATAAACTCATTCAGGCACACAAACATGCATATAAACAGACACACACACACACACACACACACACACACACACACACACACACAGACACAGAGTCTTCAGCGTGTTGTAGCTCACCTTTAATCCCCAAACTTGGGAAGCAGCCAGGCAGATCTCTGTGAGTTTAAAGTAGCTTGGTCTGTACAGTGAGTTCCAGACCAGCCAGACTGTATAGTGAGAGAGACTCTCATTGTATAAGTGTAATAGATATAAAAATAAATAGAAATAGAAGTAGAAGTATTCTGGCTCCAGCAGAGTTTAGTGTGTGGATGTTCAAACCTCCTGGCTGGCCATTAGAAAGGGGTGCCTTTCTCAGGGAAAAATACAACCCCTGTTCTTCGATATGGTGAACACAGAGCGCATTCTGAACCCGCTATTTCTCAATTGTCTTTTGCTCAAAATAACCAATACATAAAAATGACATCCTTTGAGGTGGCATATGCTAGATCCTTAGTTGTAGTTGCTCTGACTTAACCCATCAGTGGATGGACTAGTAAGTTCTGAAAAAAATCAGTTTCACTGCGAAGGGTCTAGTACATTTATTACCAAAATGTCTTAAGTAGTTTTGTCATGGAACACTTTGGTTTTAACCTCTGAATTGAGAAATAAACTCACTATGTAGCCCAGGCAGTTCCCATCTTAGCCTCTTAAGTGCTGAGATTTCAGGTGTGCTCCACCAAGACAGCTTTACAGGAAAAAAAAAAAATGGCCTCATATACCTCAACTGATCTTGAACTTGCTCTGTACAGGAGGCTGGTCTTGAACTCTTGATCGGCTTGCTCCTGCCATCCTTACCCACCCCCCAAATGGGATTAAAGGCTTCTTTAGAGAAACTACATTCCTTCTGATTGACTGAGAAACACTTGGCTGTCTCGTCTAGTCTTGGGTTTGTAAGAGCCATCCTCCATATGTGGTCTTAACCTCCTTCTCCACCAAGCCTAAGCCAAAATTATGGTCCATGTAATATGCTCTGCTTTGGTTACTGGCCTTCCTAATTGAGTCCCTGTGTCCTTCCAACTGTCATTAAGATAGGTCAGGCACATAGCCTTCTATTTTAGTAACAACTGAATCATGCATTTGTTGGTATATAATCTGAACCCTTAAAACCACGGTCAGAATACTCCCAATGTTAAAAATTAAACAAATGCTATCCGAGTACAAACAAAGGTAGCTAGTGAGTCCACAGGCAAAGTCAAAGACTGACAGCTAACACTTGCAGTTGGAAGGCCTTTGGAGCTGTGTCCTTGGGTCATATCTTACCCAGTGGCAGTAGCAGTGGGCAATCTATTACTGGGGAGGAGCCAGAGAGCCAACATCCGCAGCTGTGGACATGGACAACGGACTATCTAGGCACTCTCCATGGGAAACTAAAGGCACGCTTGTTTTCAGCCCTATATTTTAGTCACTATGTAGGGTTTGTATTTGTCCCATGGTCTTCCACATTCTTCAATATAACTTAGGGCTCCCCAGTATCTTGGGGGAGGGGAGGGTTCTCCTACATTGTGAAACATTTGGCACTGAACTTGTAACACAACCACCATGAAAAGGAGACCCTCACTCATTCTGGTAGAGGTAGATGCTTGTGTAACTCTTTTAGAGAGAATCCTATATTTACTCTCCAGAGGAGTCTTACACTTGTTTATTAGTTTCAATCTGGTAATTCCACTTCTCAGAGACTTATCTTAAAGAAACAATGAGAATGGCAGCAAGATGCTCCACTGGCAAAGGCCTGGCCAAACTGAGTTTGATCCCAGAAACCCATGTGAAGGTGTGACGAGCTAACTGCATAAATTTATCCTCCCTCTTACATCTTACACACACACACACACACACACACACACACACACATGACCACGTGTGGGCTATGGTAAGCCCGCCTTCCATTTTCTTGGATTTATCCCAGTTCCCTCCCTTCACTCTTGTGAATGCTATCAACTTCCTTATTAGAACAGAAACTGGATATGATGACCGTAATAGGCACCGATGGGACGGGACGGTGGAGGCTGGGGTGGGACTGGGGCTTAGGCTGGCAAGGTGCATGGTTCAGGCTGCTATGTTCCAAGGCTGGAGGCCATCCTGGGGACAGCCTGGATAGTAAGCACTGACAGCCAAGGACGGACTGATCAAAGATGGCTGGCTGGTTGGAGGCGAAGACCAGAATAGAAACTAAAGCAGCAGTCAAGGTGCCAGGAGGTCAAGGCGAGTCTGAAACTGGTTCTCCTTCCAGGATGTTATCAGTAAACCATAAACCAGATTAGGAACCCAGGAAGTCAGGAAGGTGAGTGAGTCAAGGTGTGTTTGTGACCTGATTTGAAGACAGGCTTGTTTGCCTTTCTGAATCCTTCAGGGCAGGAACTGGGGTCATGGGCTATCCCAGGCACACAGAGAGCAGCTGGAGGAACAACTGTGGAGGACTACGTGGCTGTGGGTGGGTCCTGGGTATGAGGGACGGGAAGCCCTGGCAGTGCCACTGAGAGGACTATTTGGCTAGACTCACTGCAGGGAGCTTTTAAATAAATCCCAGAGTTCAGCCACACCCCAGGCCAATTATATTGGAATGTCTGGGGGTGGGGCTCAGAGTCAGTTGTTAATGTTTCCTTGGTGATTTAAATGTTCAGCGGGAGAACCTGGTGGGATCTCAGATCTGCTCCTTACAGAGGGTGCAGGTGGGGGATCAAGTGACCAGCCAGTAATTACGAAACAAACTTTTTTTTTTTAAGTGTCTAAAGAAATACTTAAGCCATTGTAAATATATGGGAGTATTTCTATTCTTTTATTTTATTGGGTCAGAAGTCTTACCATGTAGCTCTGGCTGGTCTGGAAGGAAGTCGTCCAGGCTAATCCAGGCTGGCCTCAACTCACAGAAGTCCTCCTGGCTCAGCCTCCCAAGTGTTGGGATTGATTACAAGGGTGCACCAATATGTTTGGTTACTGGCACAGGGGATGGAACAGAGGACTTTGTACATACCAGGCAGGCATTCTATCAATTGAGCCTGACCTGGTTCCAGATGGTTTTGATCAGAGATTTCTAAAGGCATAGTGATACTGTGGGAAGTGACTGGCCCCTGACATACAGGTCAGTCTCCTTCAGCACACATTTACTAACACTTGCAGTTAGGATCCACCTCAGTGAACACTGTCCTTCGTCAATGCTGCCAAAGGCACTATGAGGCCAGCAGTCGACAGCCTAGCTTTGCAGGTGCAGAGTCTAAGGGGAAATGGCTTCCCAAGGTTACAGACGAGCACAGAGTCGGGTGTGACTCCAGGATTTCTGACACAAACTGCCCTTTCTAGCTCTTTGCTGACTTGACTGCCCTCCACTGAACGACTGGGCTCTGATTATGCAGAGAGACACAAAGAGATCTAGTCCATTCTCCCCCTTGAGAGATGGACAGGGCTGGTGAGATGGCTCAGCAGTTAGGAGCACTGACTGCTCTTCCAAAGGTCCTGAGTTCAAATCCCAGCAACCACATGGTGGCTCACAACCATCCGTAATGAGATCTGATGCCCTCTTCTGGAGTGTCTGAAGACAGCTACAGTGTACTTACATATAATAAATAAATAAATAAATAAATATTAGAAAACATACCTTTAAAAAAAAAAGAGATGGACAGTTGTCTCCATATTCAAACACAATGAAGTTGGGTATGAAGGCTCATACCTGGAGTCACAGCATTCAGGAGGATTGTCACAAGTTAGAGCCCAGAGTAGGATTGTGGGGGTGGGAAAACCTGATAAGCTCAGTTGGTAAGACACTTCCCTAGCATGCCTGAAACCCTGGATCTGGTTCCCAGAGTGTGCAGTCATAGCCGATGATAGGCTCTCTGTTGGAGAGGTGGAGGTCAGAAGGTCAGAAATTCAAGGCCATCCTTGGGCACACAGCTAGTTTGAGGCCAGCCTGAACTACTGAGACCCTGCTTTAAATACATCACCACCGGGCTGGAGAGATGGCTCAGCAGTTAAGAGCACTGACCGCTCTTCCAGAGGTCCTGAGTTCAATTCCCAGTGACCACATGGTGGCTCACAACCCTCTATAATGGGGTCCGATGCACTCTTCTGATGTGTCTGAAGACAGCTACAGTGTACGCATATAAATAAATAAATCTTTTAAAAAAATACATCACCACCAAAACAAATCCCCAAAACCCTGGTGGCTCATGCCTTTAATCTCAGCACTCAGGAGACAGAGACAGAGGATCTCAATAAATTTGAGGCCAGACTCCAGAGTGAGTTCCAAGACAGCCAAGGCTACACAGAGAAATCCTATCCAGAAAAACCAAAAAGGTAAAAAAGAAAAAGAAAATGAAAGAAAAAGAGAGAGAGAGAGAGAGAGAGAGAAAGAGAGAAACCCTAAGGTTAATGAATGCCGAGAGAAAGTTTCACCTGTGCTCATGGACACACCTTGTCTTCCTCTCTGCTCTTCACCTGGAATGCTGCCCTTGTGCCTTCCTGCCTCACCTGAGGGCAGAAGAGAATGGAAAATGTTCACATGGCTGGGTTCTCAACTGACACCGGCCTCGGAAGTAATTTTCCTTCCCAAACTGGGATTTGTTTCCGTCCCTCTGTGTTTTACACCATCTTGAATGTCTGAAGTCTCCGTGACTCATGCTATAATATCTGCCACATTCTTTTTAGACACAGGGCATTTCTGCAATGTCACTTATTACCCCTCCCCCACCCCCACCCTCCCCTCCGTCCTTCCTTCCTTCTTTCACTCTCTCTGTCTCTCTCTTCTCTCTAATAATGTTTTAGCTAGCCCAGGCTAGCCTTGAACTCACTATGTAACCATAGATGGCCCTGAACTTCTGATCCTCCAGCTTTACGTTAGGATACAGGTGTGACCCACCAAACTCAGTTTATGGAGTGCTGCAGATTGGACCCAGGGCCTCTTTTCTGCTAGGTGAGCCCCCTACCGACTGAGTCACATTCCAGCCCCTCTTACCTTCCTGATTTTTCCTGGATCTTTATAACTGGAGATGACAAAAATCTATGGAGTCAAAGACTATTTCCGTTTGGGAAACAAGCTATTTCCAGCAATCTTTCAAATTAAATGGAGGGTCCAAAGTGTCTCTTATCAGTGCTGGTCTAGTTAAGAGCTATATCAGAGCTATAATAGTTGCCTGGGAGGGGGGTGGTCACCCTAGTAAGGACTTGGGACTGGGGGCTGTAGGAGGTAGTAGGTCTGATCCTAGGCAGGCTAGGCCAGTAGGGGTTCAGGCAGATAGGACCAATTAAAAGGGCAAGGAAGGCCTCAAGGGAAGTGTTTGTAGATTCCTGTTTATTCACTTTCCTTAATTCTAACAAATTACCTGAAGCTGGGTCCTTTACAAAGAAAAAAGGTTTGTCTAGCTTACTGCTTTATAGGCTGAAAGACTAAGATGGCACGGTGCCCTCATTTCAGCTTCCTTGGCTGTGTTGTTTGGTATCAGCATGAGCAGGACACTTAGAGGGTGAAGTGGGAACCAGAATGCCACCTAGACTTTCCAGCTCGCTCCATCAACAATCAATCCCGTCACAGGATGAAGTCCCAGTGAGCTACTCACCTTCCACAAGGACCCAGCTCTCTTCCTCCCTCCCTCCCTCCCTCCCTCCCTCCCTCCCTCCCTCCCTCTCTCTTTCCCTCCCTCCCTCTCTCTCTCCCTCCATTCCTCCCTCTCTCCATCCCCCCCTTCATCCCTTTCTTTCTAGAGATTTTTGGGTTTGGGTTTCTTTCTAAAGATTTACTTATTTCAGTTTTACGTTTTGTTTTGTTTTGTTTTTTGCCCTGATCACTTGCATGCAGTACCAGCAATGGCCAGAAGAGGGTACTGGACCAGAAGAGGGTACTATGGCTGGAGTTACAGACAGTTGTATGCCACTGTATGAGTGCTGGGAACTGAATCCAGGTCCTCAAGAAGAGCAGTCAGTGCTCTTGACCTCTGAGCCTTTTCTCCAGCCCAAGAAAACTCTTAAAGGTTCCATTCTCACATAGCCACAGTGGAGGCCAGACTTCCAACATGGGTTCTGCGGAAGGATAAACTATATTCAAACACAGTTGGTCTTGTCCCCCTCCCCTCCCCCCCACCCGGGCCCTGTAATTAGCTCGGGCTATGTAGTGAGATTCTGTTTCAAAACAAAACAAAACAAAACGACACAACACAACACCCAAAACCAAAACCAATAGTAGGGAGCTGGGGCTGTAGCTTAGTAGGTAGAACACTTTCCTCACACGCTTGAAGCCTGGTTTATGTCTGTAGTGTCAAATAAACTGGGCATGGTGCTGAAAAACCAGCACTTCCTGTGAAGGTAGGAGAATTAGAAGTTCAAAGTTACCCTCAGTTACATAGTGATTTTGACACCAGACGGGGCTTGGTGAGACCCAGTCTACAGAACAAAACCCAAACCCTCCATACTTTCCTGTGTGACTTCCAAGGTAGCTCAGGTGAGTGCCTGGAGAGATGGCTCAGCAGTGTAGAGTCTTTGCTGCTCGTGCAAAAGACCCGGGTTCTGTTCCCAACACCCACACAGAGGCTCATAACTGGCTGTAGTTCCAGTTCCAGGGAATCTAATACCCTTTTCTGACCTCCACAGGCACCAGGTACATATGTGGTGCATACATATACATGCAGGCAAAATACACATAAGCATAAAATAACACAAGAAATAAATCTATGAACAAGTAAATCTATTAAATAAGTAAAGAGTAACCGGCAAACAAATAAACAAATGCTCACCCGACTGGCACAGGTCTAATTGTCCAGTTCCTGAAAGGTCAGGATCAGAAACTGCCTGTCTCTCCTGGGGTTAACCTGTCTTTATTCTCTAGCTAGGGTGTTTATTCAGCATTTTAGGAGGAGAAAGCCACCCAGGTGTTGTATCTATAGGCCAATGAGATGAGAGAGGACCCTGATGGGCCAGGTAGGAGGTAAGAAGACCCCAATTCATCATCGTAGCTGTACATAATATACCCTGAACTAGAGCCTGCTTTGGCCAACCAGAGGTCAGCAGACAGGAAGGGCACTCAGCTGAGGTGACCTGCAGTGCTTGTGTATGTGGAGTGAAGGAGCCAGCCTGGTCCAAACCAAGGGAAACATAGAGAGTGAGCGACAATAGTAACCATGAGGTGTCTTATAAGGCGTGGTGTGTCTTATAAGGCGTGGTGTGGTGCGGGGGAGGGAAGGAGGACACTGTTGTACAGGGCGGGAGCAGAGGGCAGAGTGGCAGGGCAGACGTGCCTGGCGGTGTGATGGGGGCTGGGCAAAGTGATCACACCCAGCCAGACTCTGCTGTGAGTGTAGAGCTGAGAGGATTTCCTGTTGGTCATGGGATAAAGAAGGCACTATCGTCTTCACCCAGTGCTCAGTCCAGTGGTGGCATAGAGTACATTCACGCGGAGCACCGTGCATGCGTGCGGGGGTGGGGGGCGGAGCAGGGAGGGGGAAGAGAGGAGGAGGAGGGGAAGGGGAGAGGGATCTTTCATGTAGCCAGACTAGCCTCAGATTCCCATCGGTTACAGGTAGTTGCTGCCATACTTAGCATTAGCATCCGCGGAGCCGTGTGATGGGTAAATCTGCTCCATCTGAGCTGGGTTTTCATAGCTCCCATGACCTTGACCTTCAGGGAAGAAATCCTCAATCCTTGTTCCAGTTATAAAATTCCAGTTATAAAACTGGAATGCCTCGCCTGCCCTTTAAATCAATCCCCAGACTTGTGAGATGGCCCAGAGGATAAAGGCACTTGCAGGCACTTGCTGTGCAAGTTCTATGACCTGCGTTCATCCTTGTTACCCACACAACAGAAGGAGAGAGCAGCCTTCAAAACGTTTTTCTCTTACCTCTACCCAATACACCCTGGCATGAGTGTGCACTTCCACTCATACATAGAACAATTAAAATTAAAAATGAAATACACACACCACTCATGATGGCACCAAGCCTTTAATGCCAGAGCTCAGGAGGCAGATGCAGATGGAGCTCTGTGATCAGCCTGGTCTACATAGTAAGTTCCAGGAAGGCCAGGGCCACAAAACCAACCAACCAAACAAACAAACAGGAAAACCCCCAAACAAAAAACAAAACAAAGCAAAAAAAAATTATACACAAACCACAACTAATTCTCCCTTTCCTTTTCCTTGGTCATTACATTCTACTTCCTCTCTATGAACTTCACTGCCCTGGGGATCTCGTATGAGAGGAGTCATGTAGAATTTGCCCCTGTGACTGATTTAATTCTTTTAACCCAACATCCTTCAGGTTCTCCCAAGGTGCACTTCGGTGTTTAGCTGCTTGGAGGTAGTTTGCAAAGGCAGGGACTGCGGGGTGGGCCTTTCTCTGCTTTGCGGGCCGTGAGCGCCTCCTTGAGGCCATACGCAGAATCTTGTCCCTGAATTACTGCTAAAATGATGGTTGACCGGAAAAGTACGCACTTGGTTATATTTTAGCTTTTGTAGGTGAGTTGGCAAAGATGACCCTGAAGGAATGGCTCTGAGATAGGGAGTATAATATAACAGAAACTTTGAAAAGGATTGAGGCTCTCTTCCCTGAATGTCAAGGTCACAGGAGTTATGAAAACCGGGCACAAGCAGAGTATTTATACCAATCAACCCAGAGCAGCCAACTCGACAGAACTTGGAGACAAACAAGCAAATGCACAGAGGCTTTAAGTACATTCACTCTCTGTAGGGCTTTCTTGCATAAGTAATTATAGTCCCATGCAGGATGTTTTGCTGTTAATTCAGATATAGCCGGAGAAAACAGGATGGCCCAAGGGGCAAGAGGAAGTCTTTACTTCTTGCAAGATAGTCAAGGGTGAGAAGATTAAAGATAGCCTTGCCAGCTGGTAATGCTGTCAAGCTAGATTTGATGGAAACAGCTCACAGTTGATCAAGGTGCTTGGAGACTCATCCGAGCATCTGTAAGATAGCTCAGAGTGCTTGCCCAGCAGGCGTGCATTCACAGGAGTGCATGAACCAGGAACTCAAATGTCTGTAAGCCCCACGGAGAGGTGGAGTCAGGAGATTCAGGAGTTCAAGGTCAGCCTTGGTTATGCAGCAAGTTTGAGGCCATCTTGGCCAGCACAGGCTGTGTCTAGCTGTACTTATATTTTTCTGCACAGATTTTTTAAGGTCCAGGCTTATTTATTTATAGATAGAGTCTTACTCTGTAGCCTAGAGTGGCTTTGAACTCTGGTCTTAGTCTCCCTAGTTCCAGAATTACAGGAGTGAACCATCACCTGTCGCTTTTTTAGATTTATTAACTAAATCTAGGGACTTTTAGTGTTTGCTTGTTTTATTTTTGTTTTGTTATGCTCTGTTTTGCCTGATTGGTTGGGATTAAAGCTAGTCTGTCTAGCTTCAAAGGTTGGGGGGGGGGGGGAGTCAACATTAATACAACATCGCCACCTTGTGACTAACATGCTTTCTCAACGTGGCAGGCCTTAACCTCTGTCGTTCACTTACGGAGTTTGCAGTGCTGACTCCCAGACCTCCTGAGCTTTGTTGGTTGTTAGTCTTGACCATTAAATATGTACTATATGTAAACACACACACACACACACACACACACACACACACACACATCTAGGGCGCTGTGCACCCTCATTTCCTTCCTCTTACCATCTTTGTAAACTTTGGACAAAAGCCTCTGAAGAACTTACACCTTTCAACCTGAAATCTACATTTTAAAAACTAGGGACCTGTCTTTCACAGCGCTAGAAGGTTCTGTGCAAGACCCCAAAGGAGGAAAGCAATCGACACTCCTGGCCAGATGTCACCTCGATGAACCACAACCATGATTAGCCTGGCAAGGCATTTCTAAAGGTGCAATAGTGATAATCATATATCTAGGCATTTAGCGGCCTGCTCAAAGGAGGAAACTCTTGCTGGATATGGGAAATCTAACCAACCACCTGGGGCTAGTGATGTCATGGATCCTAGATGAGAGCCTATGCCTGCCATTTTGCCAGAACAACATACTACCTAGCCATATTTTAAATACTTGTTCTTTAAAAAAAACAAAAAGATTTATTTAATTATAAGTACACTGTCGATGTCTTTAGACACACCAGAAGAGGGCATCAGATCTCATTACAGATGGTCATAAACCACCATGTGGTTGCTGGGATTTGAACTCAGGACCGTTGGAAGAACAGTCAGTGCTCTCAACTGCTGAGCCATCTCTCCAGCCCTAAATGCTTGTTCTTATACCCCACAGGCAAGTGGAGCTTTCACCCCTCCTCAAAGAAGCTGTTGTTTGCACTGGATGGAGAGCATCACAGAAAGCCACAGCTGGTTAAAATACAAAGAAACAATGGAGTGTGGAGTGCCCAGCCCCAACAACTGTATCTACAACACAACTCCCGCACCTAGGCTCAGGGAAGACTGTAGAAGAGGGGTCAGAATACTTGTAAGAGCCAAATGATCGAGACCGTAAATCTCCTGTGAGGCTGTGTCTCCTGGAAACGGCAGGGAACCTGCATCCATGATGCCTCTGCAGTACAGCTAATGAAACAAAACCTGAGCTACGACAATAGCAATAGAGAGACGTGCAAACAGACAATAGCAATAGACATACAAACGGGGAAGGGGCACGTCTGGGGGCGGGGGGCATTCCTAGACAAAGAACTACAGGCAACTAATGACTACTGAGAGAAGAATTAGCCTCTCCCAGAAATCAGCCCCTTAATTGTCATCCCTTAAATCTTCGCGTACAAGCAACACTAAATGGACTCGTCCGGTTGTATTTAAGCATTTCCCACCCACTCTCCCCACACATCAGAAAAGGAGGCCATGAATCTGAGAAGGAATAAGTAGAGGCATAGAAGGAGCTGAAGGGAGAGGACACGGGAGGGTGAAATGATGTAATTACCTTTTAATTAAAAAACCCATTAGGAGCTGTTGGGATCTTGTAACACTGGTCATTTCGAGTGCTCAGAAACTTAATGTGTTTATCATCCGTGTCCCAAACAAGCAAAAACTGAAGGACCAAATTTGGTTGTTTCTTTAAAAATTCAGTTTTTTTTTTTTTTTTGGCAGGCAGCCTGTATCCCTGCGGGCCTTCAGAAGAAAAAACTAGAGCCGGGTTTGCATGGAGCAAGCACTGCCCTCTAGTGGGTACCTGTGATACTACAGCTTAGGAGGAAGCCTCTGGGAGCTATTGAGCTATTGAATGCTTTCACAATGGTCTGTTTTATTTATTTTTTGTGTGTATGGGTGTGTGTGTGGGGGGGGGTATGGGTATGGATATGGGTATTGTCTTAGTCAGGGTTTCTATTCCTGCACAAAACATTATGACCAAGGAGCAGGTTGGGAAGGAATGGGTTTATTCAGCTTACATTTCCACATTGCTACTCATCACCAAAGGAAGTCAGGACTGGAACTCAAGCAGGTCAGGAAACAGGAGCTGATGCAGAGGCCATGGAGAGATGTTACTTACTGGCTTGCTTCCCCTGGCTTGCTCAGCTTGCTTTCTTATAGAAGCCAGTACTACCAGCCCAGGGATGGCACCACACACAATGGGCCCTCTTACCCTTGATCACTAATTGACGAAATGCTCCACAGCTAGATCTCTTGGAGGCATTTCCACAACTGAAGCTCCTTTCTCTGTGATAACTCCAGCCAGTGTCAAGTTGACACACAAAACTAGCCAGTACAGGTACAGATATGTGTGTGCCTTTGGAGGCCAGATGACAACCTGCAGAGTCACTTCTCTCTCTCTCCGTCAAGGACGGCCCAGGGATTGAATTCAGGTCACTGAGCTTTGGTCGCAAGCACCTTTACCAGCTGAGCCATCTCATCTCTCGGGACTCTGAAATTTTCTCTTACAGCTTCTGATCTGCTTTCCACACTGCAGGAGCGCATACTGTCTTCAGTGCTTTATCTGATCAGACTTCCTCTGACACTCATAAGTAGCTATACATGACCTAATTTCAGGCTCCTTGATTTCCTGTACCTCTTACAAAAAGTATCCAGACCACCCACTATCCAGGCTTCCTGCAGCCCATTTCATTCTGTTGTTGTTCTGTAGAGCTATGGCTGGAACCCAGGGCTTTGTGTACCCCGGGCAAATATTCTACCAACTGAGCTACATTCCAGCCTCTAGCAACTGTCCTTTATTGTGACCTGCAAGGACAATATGTTCTTGCTTTTCTAACTCTGCACCAAGTTACTTGTTGTTAAAAATAACATATACAGTCATTTATGCAAAGTGCTTTTGTGGAGAGCAGAGAGAGCCCTAAGTGTGTGAACACTGAGTGAATGTGTATGGTTGCCATGAGCACAGCCATGGCCGTGAGGGGCTTTGAGTGGGGGTGTTGATTATGTACCCTATAGCTCTCTCTCTTCTCAATATTTACTGTCTGAAGACTGTTCCCCTACAGAGGCTGCCCTCACTGAGAATAGCTAAACCTGTCCATTTGATCTAGCAGTACACCATAACACCACCTCTTTGTTTATCTGTATCTAATAACTCTGCCTCCCTATTCAGTTGTATGCAGTAACCTCACTGCTGTTTAATTCTATACAACAAACATGCTGAGCTTTGGGGCCCTTTGGCTTCTCCGTCAGAAAGCCCAGTTGATCTGCCCGATCCCAGTGTGACTGTGTCTTTGTGTCTGTCTTTTCTTCATTCGCTCTATGCTCCCGGTCTGGACAATCCCTGGAAGCTGTGCAAGGATGCTTTAGGAAAGAACACCAAAGGGTATTATTTCCCACCAAGTATGAGAAAGATTCAGAGAGCAAGAAGAGGAAATACACAGTTCTACCCACGATCTACTCAAATGCTGTGGGCTACAAAGATTTCCCCTCCTTGCCAAGAACACCTCCCATCCCTC
The DNA here is from genome assembly GCF_000001635.26 of Mus musculus. NCBI lineage: Eukaryota > Metazoa > Chordata > Mammalia > Rodentia > Muridae > Mus > Mus musculus. The sequence continues at coordinate 64,622,729 of NC_000080.6, read as the reverse complement.
CTCACTCCGGCCCTGACCCTTGACACTAAGGAAAAGGCTCACTATGTAACCCTGACTGGCGTGGAAGTCACAGAGATTCACCTGCCTCTGTTGACATTAAAGGTGTGCATCCTTTATCTTTATATGGTAATTTAAAGCATACGGAGAGACTGTTGCCAGGGAAACAGAAGGTAGGCTCTGGTGTTGATTATGAGGGAGGGGGTCCATCTTCAAGAGCCCCAAGGCTATAAATCCCTATAACATAATTGCCTTAAGAATTGAGACCCTAAAATCATTAAGGAACCAGACCAGGGACCAGAGCCCCCAAATATTTTTTGACATTTCTGGCCTCTAGCCAGGGTTGGACCAAGGGACATTTCCAGCTTCTGGCCCAGGCCACAAAATCAAGGTATCATCCTTAAACTGCTTGCTTTTTCTCTCTCCTGTCCTCATCAGTAGTGCTTCTCAATAGTTCCTTTAAAAAGTCTGAACTCACCAGCATTGCTAAGGACAAGGAGCACAGAGACTCTGCTGATACAAGTTAGCATAACTGCCGTGGGAAGAGGCTGGCAATGGTAACAGGTGAAGCAGATTCTCTCCTGGATTCGTTCCTTGGGGAAACCTGCACACATGGGGAGCAAGGGTGTATTCACAAGAGGAGCAGTAATGCAGGGTAGAAACAACACAGATGTCCGCCATCAGCATAATGTATGATTAAGCTGTTGCGTAAGCCTGTCATGGAAGATCATGGTGAAGGGTGAATGAAGCAGACCTATTTTCAGGGAAGAAGGACGAATCTAGAAACTTCCTGTTGAAGGGCAATAAACATAACACAATAGAGTTAGCACAGTGTTAATCTCTAAAAAAAAAGATTTATTTACTTATTTTATGTATATGAGTACAACATTGCTCCCTTCAGAAAGACCAGAAGAGGGCATCAGATTCTTACAGATGGTTGTGAGCCACCACACCATGTGGTTGCTGGGACTTGAACTCAGGACCTCTGGAAGAGGAGTCGGTGCTCTTAACCACTGAACCATCTCTCCAGCATGTTAATCCTTTCTGATAAAGTTCAAAACCAGGGCTGGAGAGATGGCTCAGAGGTTAAGTGCACCGACTGCTCTTCCGAAGGTCCTGAGTTCAAATCCCAGCAACCACGTGGTGCCTCACAAACATCTGTAATGAGATCTGACACCCTCTTCTGGTATCTAAAGACAGCTACAGTGTACTTACATATAATAAATAAATAAATCTTTTAAAAAAAAAACTTGTAAAAAAAAAGATCAAAACCAGCCACAATTAAAATGTGTAGAATGCAAAAGCAATTTAAAGAGAATGTATCAAGAGATAAAAAAAAATAAGAAAGTGATTATCAAACAAAAAACAAAACAGACAAAACCAGGACAAGCCTGAGCTTGGTGGCTTCTGTCTGTCTGTAATATCAGTATCTGTATTAGTGTGTAGACCAGCAGTTCTCAACCTGTGAGTTTCAACTCCTTTGGCAAAACTCTATCTCCAAAAATTAGAGTAGCAAAATTAAAGTTATGAAGTAGCAACAAAAGTAACTTTAAGGAACATGAGTTGGGGGTCTGGGAATCACTTCGCAAAACACTCAGACACCAATCTCAGTCAAATAGGGATGGTTTATTGAACACCACACCCCAAGACTGATTGATCAGGGACACAGACTAGACTTGAGTTAGTATCCTATAGGGCGTTTAGGCCTAAAATCCACAAACATCTGAGCCAAGTTACTTCACCAATCAGGATTTACGGATAGAGGATTTCCTTAGAAGCATGTCTTTGTTGTACACTTATTCGGTTCCCATGGCCATGACATGGCTGTCAGCAGGGAAAGGCACTTACCACCAAGCCTGACAGCCTGAATTCAAGCCTTGGGGCTCACATAGAGAGAGAATGGTTTTCTGTAAGAGGCCTTCTACTTCTGTGTTCACAAGCATGCACACACACAAATAAAAATAAATGACAAAAATAAAACCCTCTCCAAACCCAACAACAACAGGAGTTGTAGAACTAAAAGCAGGGACATTGTCCTACTATTTTATTTATTTATTTTTCTAAAGAGTTATTTATTTTATGTATATGAGTACACTGTAGCTGTAGAGATGGTTGTGAGCCATCATGTGGTTGCTGGGAATTTGACTCAGGACTTCTGCTCGCTCCAGCTCAAAGATTTATTTATTATTATACGTAAGTACACTGTAGCTGTCTTTAGACACACCAGAAGAGGGCATCAGATCTCGTTACAGATGGTTGTGAGCCACCATGTGGTTGCTGGGATTTGAACTTAGGACCTTTGGAAGAGCAGTCAGTGCTTTTACCGGCTGAGCCATCTCAGCAGCCCTGTGCTACTATTTTAAACCATGTCTAATTAATTAATATAGAGCATAGGTAACATAGATATGGGAAGAGAATCAGGAAGAGTGAATTCTGTATGTTCAATCTCCTGTTCTCCTGACCTGGAAGCTGGGCGCTGCCCCCTACCCGCCCCCCCCCCCCCAACCCCCAACACCAAAGCATTCATCACCCAGTACTGTGTCCCACAGTGAAGTAGATTGAGGAGGCTAGATCTCAGGTGGAGGTTCACGGGCAGAGCCCTCACCTTGGAAGCTTATGGCAAAGAGGGTAATGGGATTGTCTATTCTATGTTTCCTGTTGCGGCTGTCAGATGGGAAGCTAGCCTGGATCGATGGAGGGTCTGACCCAGGACAGCAAATCTCATTTCCTGCTGTAACTACAGAAAGAAAGTTCTTCCCCAGAGGACTGGGGGTCAGGCATTCTGGATGGAGGGCGAGGCTGCCCTCCTGTGTTTACCCTGAAGATGAGGGGTAAACTGTACTCAGGGTTATAGGAGGTTAGGCTCTGTCTTCAAGGTATTTGTCATAGACTGGAAAGATGAATGTGAGTCCGGAGCTGGAGGACAACTTAACATTTAAAATTTGTGGCTTTAATTACCAGTGTCTTATCAGCGGGAAGCTTTGCAGATGTTATGCTAGAAAAACAGGAATCTATAGGAAAAAAAAAAATTAGACACAGCTCCTGAAAAGATCGTTCATATAAAACCCAATTCAAACAGTAGTGTTCACTCAAAATCACAAATGGGGTCACAGCCACAGCCACACTGTTCCTTATGTAACTGACTGACCTGAAAGCAGCTAAGCTTGGACAAATACATAGAAATAGTGGCTTCTGGCAGTAGGGTAAGTGATCAGTTGTTAATTCCCAATTATAGCAGTACAATACAAACTTTTTTTTTTTTTTTTAATCCTCCAGACTCAGACTCCCTATGTATCCCTGACTGGCCTGGAACAGAGATTTGCCTGCCTCTGCCTTTGGAGTTCTGGGAATAAGGGTACACACCAGGTCTAGCCTAGCCCAACCTTTTTGAGGAACAATTCGACAACATTCGTTTAAAAAATACATTCCTGGTGATGTAGATTGTTCATGCCAGCACTCTGGAGGCAGAGCCAGGCAGATGGTTATGAGTTTGAGGCTAGTCTGATCAGCATAGAGAGTTCAGACTAGCCAGAGCCACATAGTGAGATCCTGTGGCAAAAATAAAAATTAATATTAAAAGAAAAAAAGTGTCTGCAGTGATGGCTTAGCTGTTAAAATCATTTCCACTTTCCCCAGTCATCTGCCCAGCCCATACACTGAAATCTTGAGTCATGTGAATGTTACTTATTTAAATCAAAATGTCAAAAAGAGACTTCAAGGTACACTCAATAATACATTATTATAGCCCAGAAGGGAAAAATATCCAAATATCCATTTGACTTGTATATCTATTTTAATTTCCTTTTCTGCTGCTGTGATGGAAACATCTCGACAAAAGCAACTTGAGAGAAAGGGTAACTCGGCTAACACTTCTAGTGTCCACTCCGTCACTAGAGAGGTCAAGGACCTTGAGGCAGCTGGTCTCATCAGGGGCTCTCAGTCTGGCGAAGCTCTTATCCTCTGAGCCATCTCCACAGGTTTCCCCCTTTCTTTCTTTTCTTTTTTCTTTAAAAAATATTTTTTAAAATGATTTATTTACTTTATGTATGTGAGTACACTATCGCTTTCTTCAGACACACCAGAAGAGGGCATTGGATTGCTCTTAACCACTGAGCCATCTCTTCAGTCCTCCTCCTCCTTCTCCTCCTCCTCCTCATCCTCCTCATCCTCCTCTTCCTTCTTTAAGGTAGGGTCTCTATGTAGTCTTGGCTGTCCTGGGACTCACTTTGTAGATCAGGATAGTGTTCAATTTAACAATGATCCACCTGTCTCCTGAGTGCTGGGATTAAGTGTGCTCCACTACAGCTGGCTATGGTTTTCTTTTTTAATACACATTTAAAAATTTGTAAGTGTCTTTTAACACACCATTCCTGACATTTGTTGTGTTCTGGACCCAGTGTAGACAGAGAGATAAGAGCAGGAAAAAGACACTGCACCTTCGAGGGCAGAACTGAGAATCATGGGAGGTCAAAAGGGATTTATAGCTGGCACCCATACAATGCAATAAGTCCGATTAGGATAGGTGATGCATCCTGGAAGGTCTAGGAAGACTTGAAATATGTCCCCCCCACCCAGGATTCTGTGAGGAAGAGAAGGGAGTGTCATAGTAACCCAGGTAGGGTTGACCAGGGGCTGGCTAGGTTTGGAGACTGGGTTGGACCATTGTTTCATTACATCACTGACTGTCCTGTAATTAGCAGGATGTGGGTGTGAGAGTGAGGAAGAGGGAGTTTGTTCCACATGGTTCGATTTGAGGTGTCAAGTTAAGTTTGGAATTACTTAAAGAGCAGCAGAAATGTTAGTCAGTATTGGGATTCATAGACTGTATGACAGGGTCCCTACCCCACAGAAAGGCATACAATCTGGTCGATGGGGGAAATGACATTAACTCCCCTCTGTTGTTGGTCTGAGCCAGCATTTCCATTTCCCTAACACACGTTGTTTTGCTGAAACCACTTCATCTCTCCCCTGCAACATGTGTCAAAGAATGTGTTAGAGAGCACCACCAAATAAATGCCTTTGCTATCCAAGGGTGCTATGGGGCCCTTTTCTTTTCTTTTCTTTTCTTTTCTTTTCTTTTCTTTTCTTTTCTTTTCTTTTCTTTTCTCTTCTCTTCTCTTCTCTTCTCTTCTTTCCTTTCCATTCCTTTTTTTTTTCTTCTTTTCTTTCTTCTTTTTGAGACAGGACCTTACAATGCAACCTCAGAACTTGCTATATAGACCAGACTGGTCTTGAATGCAGAGATCAACCTGCTTCTACATCTGAGTGCTGGGATTAAAGGAGTGGACCACCAGCCTCCACTTGGCAGTGTATGCCTTTAATCTCAGCATTTGGAAGCAGACGTAGGTAGATCTCCATGAGTTCTAGGCTAGTTTGATGTACATAATATATATGTTCCAGGACAGTCAGGACTATGTAGAGAGACCCTACAGAAACAAACAAACAAACAAACAAACAAACAAACAAGTGTGTCTGCCACCACACTGAGCTGCTCCAACCTCTTAGCTATTTAACTTTTAAAAATATTGTTTAATTTATGTACTTTTTTGTTGTACTCAAGTACTCTATCTGTGTGTATACCTGCATGCCAGAAGAGGGCATCAGACCCCTTTATAGATGGTTGTGAGCCACAATATGGGTACTAGGAATTGAATTCAGGACCTCTGGAAGAGCAGTCAGTGCTCTTAACTGCTGAGCCATCTCTCAAGTCCCTTAAGTATTTATTTTTTTTAAAAATGTATTTTATGTGTATGGGTGTTTTGCCTGTATATATGTTTGTGCACCATGCCTCTTTGGAGGTCAGAGGAAGCCATTAGATCCCCTGGAGTTGGGGTTACAGTTGGTTGTGATCCACTTTGTGGGTTCTAGGAATTGAACCTGGGTCCTCTGGAAGAGCACAAGTTGTAATTGCAGCACTCAGGAGACAGAGTTATCTTTGGTTGTAGTGAAATCAAGACCAGTCTCAAAATCAACAAACAAAAATATTTGGTCAACAGACACATGGTTTAACAGTGAGCGCTTGCAAGTTAGACAGGTAGAAGGCCTATCAGGACTAGACTGATAAGAGTCTGGAGCTGCAGTGTTTCAGAGGAACGAACGTCTCAGACAACCCGTGTCTGCGTTTGTCCTACCTTGTTGGTAAAAGGGGGTCCTCATGTTTGACAGGACAGAGAAAAGATGGAATGGGCTGTGAGGGAGCATAGTCCTCCCCACTGTGGACGGCCTTCAGGTTATAGTCCTTCTCCAGCCGGTGTCTGCCAACCCAACGCGCATGCGCTGCTTAGTGGGTAGCAGAATGCTAGATGGCTTTCTAGTCTGGGACTCTTTGTTCCCTGGTTGTTTTCGTTTTTTTGTAACTGCCTTGGCTGTCTTTTCCTTTACAAATCTGTGTCCTGGTTGTAGAGCTGGCTTGGGGCGAGCTGTCCATCTGGGTTTGTTTGATTGTAAAGCGCTGCCTTGTATTTAAAATTACCGTGGTCCGTGCTCAAGAGCAGACCCAAGGGTGCTGTTTCCTAGCCCAGAGATTACAAGAAGCCGCTCGGGTTTACCCCAGCACAGGAGGCAAGCGATCTGGGGAGTCATCTGGTGTTCTGAGATACTCTATTTGTCCTCAAGCTCCGGCAGATGAGGCCAGGAGCATCCGTGGGCTGCCAATCTTCTTTGCACACTGCAGATAACTTGCAGAGATCTTAGTTTGAAGCTATAACTTAGATAACACATATTTTTTTGGTGGCTTATGGATAGTCAAAAATAATGCTTGCAGTACTCCAACTTTGTGCCGATGTCCGTTGTCGGCCTAGGAAAGAAGGTGATTCTGTCCTTCTCTTTTTCTTTCTTTTTTTGTTTTTTCGAGACAGGGTTTCTCTGTGTAGCCCTGGCTGTCCTGGAACTCACTTTGTAGACCAGGCTGGCCTCGAACTCAGAAATCCGCCTGCCTCTGCCTCCCAAGTGCTGGGATTAAAGGCGTGCACCACCACTGCCCGGCCGATTCTATCCTTTTCAATGAAAGTAAATCTGTTCAACATAATAATTTTCAGGGTAAATGTTTCTGTTACTAATACTACCCACACATAAATACACACATACGCCACCACCACACACATATATCCCATATACACCACACACACACTCCACACATACTATATATACACATCATATATACATATATCACACATCCACACTCACATCCATACCTCCACCATACCACCTCTCTCTCTTTCTCTCTCTCTGTCTCTCTGTCTGTCTGTCTGTCTGTCTGTCTGTCTGTCTCTCTCTCTCACACACACACACCATACTTAACAACCTTTAGAAAGAACCCTAGAGTTATTAAATACTAATTATAATTCAGCCCTTTATACACATCACTGCATTTGACCCCAAGCAACCTTGAAATTGAAATTATCATTGGAGTTTAGCCAGTAAGAAAAAGAACTCAGCCACGTCACCATGGTTGGGTACCAGAAAGGGGGGGCTAAATCTAATTTTTCTGACTCTAGGGCTTTGGATTTTGTTTGCATGCTGTGATGCCCCCAGTGTTTTATGACTTAAAGATTTTCGAGTACGCTTTGGACCTCTTGCCTGGTTAGTGGCATGCATATGGCTCTCCGGGATGGCACAGTGCAGAGGCACTGCCTTGGCCTGGAGAGATGGCTCTGTAGGTCAATGCTCAGGGCTCAAGCATGAGGATCTGAGTTTGGAGCCCCACGGTCCAGGGAAATCTCTGTGTGCGCATGCAAATATTGGTAACCCAAGCCCTGCTGGGAAGGGCGGAGAGAGGAAGGTCCTGCAGCTCCCTGACCAGCCAGGTAGTGAGTACGAGGTTCGGTGAGGAAGCCTGTCTCAAAGACTAAGGTGGAGAGAATAGAGAAAGAACACATGAACCTCCGGTTTCCATAAGTAAGCACACAGGTACATAGCACAGATAACACACACATACAGATAACACACACACACACACACACACACACAAGGGGAGGGAAGAGAGAGTGGTGAGGGGAAGGGGTGGGAGAGAAGCACACCCCAAGAGAAAGATTAATTATTTAATTTTTAGATAGAACTGCAGAAATCAATTTCGGGAGATACTCAGTAAGAAATGAAAAATTGTCTTTTTTTTTTTTTTTTTTTTTACAACGGCAAGAGAATCTTTTTAAGAATCCAACTCAAAAAAACATTGGTGTCAGGGAAAGGTAGAGAGGGACAAGCGACACTGACTTTTCTCCAAGAGGGAAGTCACAGAAATATACATGCTTAAATGCAATAATCGGGGACTGGAGAGATGGCTCAGTGGCTAAGAGCACTTGTTGCTTCTGCAGAGGATCAGGTTTGGTTCCCAACATGCAGAGGGTGGCTCACAATCATCTGTAATGCCAGTTCCAGAAGATCTGATGACTTCCTCTGACTTCAGTAAGCACCAAGCATGCACATGGTACACACACACACACACACACACACACACACACCCCTGCAGGCAAAATACTCATGCGTTAAGATACTAGGAAGCATTCTTGTGAGTGTGTGTGTGTGTGGTGCATGCAGAAGTCACAGGAGGACTTTGGGGGGTCTTCTATTGGATTCTATTAGGATTCTCTTCATCCTAATTCTATTTATTTATGTATTCTCTATTTAATGTATATGAATACGCTGTCACTTGTTGAGGGAAATATTAAAAAAGGAACCAGCACATTGCCATTCTAGTGCCAGCAACTCTCAGCCTCAGAGACCTGGCTGGCCATGCGCTGACCAGTTTTTTATCTCGTGGAGATTCTGACTCTGAACTCCAAAATCTCTCTACTCAGCTCACTAGGTTCCCACTGGCAAGTTGTTACGCCAACCCCGTTCTTCAAATCCCCAATGGCCTTTGTGGAACACCTCAGGCAAACCCACGCTTTGCCGCTGTACCTTTCTCTCTTGAACCCAGACGAGCCTCGGCGTGAAGGAAAACGCAACACAAACTTAGTTCAGAAACAATGGTAACTCAATCTCTGGGTGCAACAACTAAAACCTAATCTTGTAAGCCTTATTAAAATCTGATTCCTAGCCGGGTGTGGTGGCGCACACTTTTAAATCCCAGCACTTGGGAGGCAGAGGCAGGCGGATTTCTGAGTTTGGGGCCAGCCTGGTCTACAGAGTGCTTTCCAGGACAGCCAGGGCTATCCAGAGAAACCAGAGAAACCCTGTCTCGAAAAAACAACACACACACACACACACACACACACACACACACACACACACACACACACCTGATTCCTCTGGTGGCGAATCTGCCATGATACGGAGGAAGCTCTAGCAGCTACATCTTTCTGCTGTCCCATTCAAAAGAAGAACCTAACTTCCACCTTCTTCCTCTTTTCCTCCCTCCAACCTGGAAGTCCTGCCTACTCGCCCAGTGATTAGCGTCTTTATTCATTAGGTGTTTGGTTCATAAGAACAGCACATCCACAACACTCACTGTCTTCAGACACACCAGAAGAGGGCACTGGATCTCATTATACATGGTTATGAGCTACCATGTGGTTGGTGGGAATTGAACTGAGGACCTCAGATTAGAGCAGCCAGTGCTCTTAACCGCTGAGCCATCTCTCCAGCCCTCATCTTCTTCTTCTTCTTCTTTTTTTTTTTTTTTTGAGACAGGGTATTCTCTGTATAGCCCTGGCTGTCCTGAAACTCACTCTAGACCAGGCTTCAGCCCTCATCTTAATTCTTGGTCCAATGTTTTTTTACCTTTCAGCTAGGTTGGCTGGCCAATGAGTTTCTGGGATCTACTCCCCAAAATGTTAGGTTTATGAGCGTGTGTGTCCATGCACAGCTTTTACTTGGGTGGTAGGGATTGGAACTCAGGTCCTCTTGCGTTCACAGCAAGCCGTTTTACCTACTGAGCCATCTTCTAACCCCCAATATTTCTTTTTTTTTTTTTAGATTTATTTATTTATTATATGTAAGTACACTGTAGCTGTCTTCAGACACTCCAGAAGAGGGAGTCAGATCTTGTTACAGATGGTTGTGAGCCACCATGTGGTTGCTGGGACTTGAACTTCAGACCTTCAGAAGAGCAGTCGGGTGCTCTTACCCACTGAGCCATCTCACCAGCCCACCCCCAATATTTCTAACTTGGGCTATGGTGTCATAGAGAGCCACACTCTTCCACAACAGGATCCTGGATATGAGGATGTGCAAATTTTAAAGCAAATCCCACGGACAGTTGCTGACTTCTCTCATTCCCGTACCATCCCAGCAGCTCAGTGTTGGAGAGATGAAGGGCACACTCCACCCTCCGGAAGCCCCTTACCTGGGGTCCTGCTGTCGCTGGTGAATGCCCTATTGTTCGGGAATTCAACGCTGGTGACATCATTTGTGGGGCAGAGTGACTGTCATCCTGACACATATTATTTTTAATGATATCCTGATTAATAGTCACACTTGAGGCTATTTTAAAAATGGAAGCAGTCGCCGTGAAATGTGATAGGAATCACCCCAAAATAGATGTTTTATCCTCTGTGAATAATTTAGACCCCAGTGCTGCAAAACAGCAAGAGTGAACTGTGAAAAAGCCATGGGAACTGTTGGAAAGGAGAGCTGGGGTGTGGTCCTCTGAAACCTGGGGAAGTCTGCTGCCCCACAGGTAGCTAGAACTCAGCAAGGGAAAGCTGAGACTACCGTCTGTCTGAATGTCTTTTGTGCTCTTCATTCATATGAGTCTGGACCAGATGGAGCTTAGGGGATGCTGCCATTAGTAATTAGAGAGTAATTTTGATTTTAGGGTCAGGGGGAACGGGGATAGTATATAAAATAAAAGGGAAGGATGGGAGACTGTCAAGATAGCTCTGAAGGTAAACAAAGATGCTTGCCAACCCATGCAAGAAGAGAACTGACTACACAAGTTGTTCTCTGATCTCACAGGTTTGTCACGTGACATGTATGAGCATGTGCACTCGTGTGTGTGTGTGTGTGTGTGTGTGTGTGTGTGTGTGTGTGTGTGTGTGTCTATGTCCCCTGGCTGGCCTGGAATTTACCATGTTGACCAGCTAGCCTAGAGCTCGAAGTGATCCACCTGCTTCTGCCCACCACCAGCTTTAAGGGATTAAAGGCGTGCACAAACACATCCAATTCACAACTTTTTTTCTTTTTTTAAAGATAGTAGGGTTGTCAAGATGGCTCAGCAGGTAAAGGTGCTTGTCACCAAGCTGATGACTCCACTTTAATTCCATATGGTAGAAGGAGGGAACTAACACCTGAACATTGCTCTCTGACCTCCAAACATACATATATATACACACAAACTAATTAACTAACTAATTAAAGAAGTACAGGTGTAAAAAGCCATTTCTGTCTTCCATCAGGTTACAAGGAACCATGAGCATGAGAAACAGCACCATATGCCAACCCCTTGATTTTGGACTGCTCCATCTCTAGTGCCGTGAGATAAGCAAACCGTTCTCTCTCTTTCTCTCTCTCTCTCCCTCTCTCCCTCTCTCTCTCTCTCTCTCTCTCTCTCTCTCTCTCTCTCTCTCTCTCTCTCTCTCGGAATTGAATCCAGGGAGTCATAGATGTTAAGCATTCACTCTACCACTGAGCCACTAAGCCTATATTTTTTTTTTTTATAAATTACCCAGCCTGTGGAATCCAATTATAACACACTTTCAATGCTGGATGGTGACCAGAAATTGCTTCAGACTTCGGCCAAGAATAGCCTCAATTTCAGCTCTTGTACAGGGCAGACTGATGAAGTTATGTCTCCATGGCATGTGAAGGCACTCTTCCCAAGGAGTAAAGGGTAGAAACAGCTCAGTGGGCAGAGTGCACGCCTTGGCTTTGATCCCAAGCACCACAGATACAGATGTGACAGAGTATGCCCGGAACTTGGGAAGTGGTAGGGAGGGTCAGAAGTTCAAGGTCATGCTCCACTATGTAGTGAGTCTGAGGCCAGCCTGGGCTATATGACACCCTGTCTCAAAAAGAAGGAAGGGAGGAATGAAAGAAGGAAGGGAAGGATGGAAAATGAAAAGAGAAGAAGAGGAAGATTTGTGTATTGTAGTATGGTCAACGTTCACTTACAGTCTGTTTCTATTTTATATTAATACTTCTGCCTTTGGTCCTAAAGTCATCTGAAGAGACCAAAGTATGTGACTCAGGGCTCATTACAGCCATGACAGAGACTCACCAGTTCTGTCACATACTCTACTGCACCATTTTGTGGCTAGCCTTGCTGAATTCTAAAGTGGATTTTTTTGATGTTTGTTTATGTTGTTTTGTCTGTAGGTGTGAATGTGCATCATGTGTGTTCCTGGTGCCTGTGACGGTCAGAAGAGGGAGTCAGATCTGGAGCTGGAATTACTGATGTGTGTGAGCTGCTTCATGGGGCCTGGGAATGGAACCCAGAACCTCTATCTATAAGAACAAGTGCCCTTAAATGCTGAGCCATCTCTTTCCTTTTCCTCTCTCTCTCTCTCTCTCTCTCTCTCTCTCTCTCTCTCTCCCTCTCTCTCTCTCTCTCTCTCTCTCTGTCTCTCTCTCTGTCTCTGACAAGGCCTGTCATTCAAGATTTTTTTTTTTGAGACAGGGTTTCTCTGTATAGCCCTGGCTGTCCTGGAACTCACTTTGTAGACCAGGCTGGCCTCGAACTCATAAATCCTCCTGTCTCTGCCTCCCGAGTGCTGGGATTAAAGGAGTTCGCCACCACGCCCGTTTTTTTTTTCTTAAGCTTTATCTTATGTATATGAGTACAGATGGTTGTGAGCCACCATGTGGTTGGTGGGACTTGAACTCTGGACCTCTGGGAGAGCAGACTGTTACTAACCACTGAGCCATCTCTCCAGCCCCTTCTCTCTAGTCTCTTGACGTGGCTTTGAAAGGAGCAACTGCAATGCTAGCTCAGAGGGAACGGTAAGTGCAGTGAACGATTCTAATCCCAGAGACGCTCATTGTTCCAGTTCTCTGCCTTTTAAATTAAACGTATATAGGGTCTCATGTTACCTTGGAGGGTCTTAGACTTTGAAGGTTGTTAAGGATAACCTTGATTAGAGGTATGTGCCAGCACACAGGCTTGCTTTTGTCAATTTGACACAACCTAGGGTTATTTTGGAAGAGGAAGCTCAATTGAGAAGATGCCTCCATGGGATTGGTCTGCAGGCAAGCCTCTCCTAGTTGTTTTGGTCATGGTCTTTATATCATAGCAATTGAAACCAGCTAAGATAACTTTTTTTTTGGTTTTTTTTTTTAAGACAGGGTTTCTCCTTGTAACAGAGCCTTGGCTGTCCTGAACTCGATTCATAGACCAGGCTGGCCTCAAATTCATAGAGATCCACCTGCCTCTGCCTCCTAGGTTCTGGGATTAAAGGCATGGCCATCACACCCAGCCTGAGACACCCTGTTGGTGCTGGGGAGTGAAGCCAGGGCCTGTGAGCTAGGTGAGCTCTGTACCAACTGAGTTACAGCCTCAGCCCCAAGTCAAAGGTACTTCCGTTTAACTCCTTTTCCTTCTGTGGCTTCCCATCCCTGCTTTGCTGTCTGACAGCCACCCGGCCTGTTCCCCTTCCTGTTTTTCTGCTCTTACCAATGCTTTCCTTAACAGCCCTTACACATTTAATTCTGTCTCGGCACTTACTCAGCTGGGTGTAGGAAAACTGAACTTCCGAAGCCAAACGCACTTGTTTCCCTGGCATAGTCTCATCATAGGGCTTCTACTCACGATTCTCCCAAGATTCCTAAACAGCTCATAGGCTCTGTCATAAGCCATTTCAATATACAACTTCACCTGCCCCTCTGGTGTGTGTGTGTGTGTGTGTGTGTGTGTGTGTGTGTGAGCGAGAGAGAGAGAGAGAGAGAGAGAGAGAGAGAGAGAGAGAGAGAGAGAGAGAAAGTGAACCTGTAAGTGACTGTGCTGTGTTTTAGGGTTGATGAGTCAAAATTGGAGAGAAATGGAGCGTTAGTGTTTGATCTCTGTGGGATGGTGCCGTGGTTTGGATGTGATACGCCCCTCGAAGGTTCCTATGCTAGAAACGGGGTCATCACCCAGTATAGCAATCATGGGAACTTCAAGATATAAAGTTCATACAGGGCCTGGTGGCTCATGCTTGCAATTCCAGCACTTGGGAAGTAAAGGCAGGTGGATTGTTACAAGTTCCAGGACAGCCAGTGCTACATACTGATAGCCTGTCTCAAAGACTATGAAACCAAATCAAGAGAAAAACTTCACAAAGACTGTCATTAGGCCATGGTGCTCTCTGCTCATGAATGGATTTGTGCTGTCAGTCAGGTCTCCTGGGAATGGATTAGTTCTGACAAAAATGGGTTGTAACGGGGAAGTCTGGCTTCTCCCTCAAACAGTTCTTCTTGACTGTCTTTATGGTGCTGTATGTAAAGCTACAGTGCTGTCACCAAAACTGGCTTCATGATCTCTAGCTTCCAGAATGCTGAGCTAAGCCAACCTCTTCTCTATGATGGGGACGTAAAATGTATCAGAGTGTGTTTCTTTCTCTGGGTCCTTGGACCCAGGAGTTCATGTATGCTCAAGTTATCCATTGACTTCCATACGTGTTCAGTGGTGTGGGCATGCTCAAACAAATGTGTCCTCAAGTGTTTCACTCGTAGACGCAAATTAAGTTATACATCTTTATAAAACTTGTCATTGTGCAATAAAAGTGTCATGTTAAAAATCATAACTACTGAGTTCGAGGCCAGCCTGGTCTACAAAGTGAGTTCCAGGACAGCCAGGGCTATACAGAGAAACCATGTCTTGAGAAACCAAAAAAAAAAAAAAAAAAAAAAAAATCATAACTAGGGGGCTGGAGAGATGGCTCAGTGGTTAAGAGCACTGACTGCTCTTCTGAAGGTCCTGAGTTCAATTCCCAGCAACCACATGGTGGCTCTCAACCATCTGTAATGAGACCTGACACCCCCTTCTGGAGTGTCTGAGGACAGCTACAGTGTACTTACATATAATAGTGAATGAATCTTTGGGCCTGAGCGAGCAGGACTGGAGCAAGCAGAGGTCCTAAGTTCAATTCCCAGCAACCACATGATGGCTCACAACCATCTCTACTCAGTATACTCATATACATAAAAATAAATAAATAAATCTTTTAAAAAATCATAACTAGGGGTTGAAGAGATGAGACAGCAGTTAGGAGCACTGGCTGGCTGCTCTTCCAGAGGACCAGGGTCCCATTCCTAGAACTTAGGTGGGGGCTCACAATCTGGAACTTCAGTTCCAGGGGATCGAGTGCCCTCTTCTGGTCTCAGCAGACACTGCATGCACATGGTATACATAGATGTAAACACTCGTGCACATGA